>NW_027507784.1:27114039-27714039 GCF_037356315.1 Lithobates pipiens | reverse complement strand
AAGACCTCCTGGCCGGCCGATCGTTTCAGGGAAAGGGGGAATAACTGAAAATCTCAGTAAAGTTATTGATTCATTTCTACAGCCATTTGTTTTGAGTATGCCCTCATATGTGAAGGATACAACGCATCTACTACAAACCATTGAGAACCATACCTTAACTGCGAACTCCATCTTAGTGGCAATTGATGTGGAGGCATTGTATAGCTCGATCCCACATGAGAAGGGGATCAAGGCTATACAAAATCTACTCCAACTAAGTGGGAGATATAAATTCGAAGTCAACGAATTTATAGTGGACGGACTTGATTACATCCTACATCACAACTTCTTCCTATTCAATGACTCCCACTACCTCCAGGTGCAGGGCGTGGCCATGGGCACTTGTTGTGCCCCGGCCTACGCCAACCTGTACCTGGGGGAGTGGGAAAAGTCCCTCCTGGATGACGAGGGCCTCCTCGAATACACGCGCCACATTGCTATGTGGCGGCGGTATATCGATGACGTCCTCGTCATCTGGGAGGGATCGGAGGCTGCCCTGTTGGAATTTATGTCCTGCATGAATATAAACACATATAACCTCAAGTTTACTGTGACATATGACACTCAGAGCATTACGTTCTTAGATGTCACTATAGGACGCACCCCAGATAATTCCATTTTCACCTCTCTATACCGAAAAAGCACTGCCGGCAACACGGTTTTGCACGCAGATAGCTTCCACCCTGTGGCCCTAAAACGGTCTATACCCTACGGCCAATATCTCCGCCTCCGCAGAAACTGTTCTAATGACAGTCTCTTTAAAGAAGAGGCACAGAAACTTCAGACTAGATTCCTTGCGCGAGGATATAGTCGCTCCTGCCTTCGCAGGGCTTACAACAAAGTTGCAGTGTTACCACGCAGGGACCTCTTGTTCTCTAAAAAGGAACGCAGTGACCCTACAGCGGACCCACTGAGGATCATTATGCGCTTCAGTAAACAACACAATATTATTTTGGGTATTATCCAAAAATATTGGTCGATCTTAAAAGACGATCCTAAGATCGGCTGTCTGGTTCCAGCACGCCCCCTTATCTCTTTCAAAAGGGCCTCTTCACTATACGATAAACTGGTGCAGAGCGAATATAGGAATGAGAACAAAAGGTCCAAACACTGCTCAGTTTTCGGCTCCTTCCCTTGCAATCACTGCTCATGTTGTAAATATATTAGACGTGATAAAATCTTCCGTCTACCAAACGGTGCCAACTTTCGACCTACACACTTCGTGAATTGTCAGACACGGGGTGTGGTTTACTTTTTAGAATGCGAGTGTGGGGCGTACTACGTAGGCAAAACAAAACAGGAATTCCATCGCCGAATGTCTAAACATGTGTACAGCATGGAAATTGGCAACTATTACCTGCCGATTGGACGTCACGTTGTGCAAATACACAACTATAGAATGCCTAAGTTTACATTTACTGCCCTGGACCGTATACACATACCTGCCCGGGGGGGCGACTGGAATAAGACCCTATTACAACGGGAACAGAGGTGGATACATAAATTGGATGCCACCTCTTTCCCAGGCCTGAACGAATCGGTCTCTTTTGCTCCCTTCCTAAAGGGGTTCTCCTCAGGGAGGACACAGTAGAAACCGGGTGTACCTGCCCCTTTTCTTTGTGAGCCCGCTCTCCTTCATGTTTCCTCTTTTTCTCCTCTCTAACTCTTTAGTAAGTGTCTAGGAACACCCCCTGACCATGCCCCTCTCATAAATTATTGATAATCTCTAATTATTATGATTACAACCAAACAGGGTACCATGGTATAGTGTTCGCAGCTGAACATCATATTCTTCTGTGATTCACTGTATAATTATGTTACCACTTTATTTTTGCTGTTTGTATATATTCTCTTAGCTATATATTTACTCTGTCTGTCCTTGAATAAAGACGTGCGTTTGCACGTCGGGACATGCATACTATATGTGTATATGTAATAATCTGAAAAAGATGTTATTTTATTCTTGTCTTTGGTTAAGCAAATGGCTTCTTTTAGCTAATGGTGTGTTGGGATCGGTCGCCTGTCCCTCTCCCCCCCCCCCCCCCTTTTTTTTTTTTTTTCTCCCCTCCCCGCTTTCTACCCACACACCTTCACCCCATCCCTGTTTTGGGGGCCAGGGGAGGTATTGGACAGTAGCGACATATCCCCACATTGACCTGACCCGGGTTTACGCTTGTCCCCCACTTTTATGGTCCCTCCGCACATTGTTTCCAATGCCCTTCCGCTTTTATGTGGAGGAGGTGGTGTGTGGGGGTCTGTTTGCCTTTTTCGCGCGACTCCCCGACAAGGGTAGGAGGGACCCCTGTCTGTGCACATGCAGGGCTCTCTCCACAGATGTCTCCCTATATGACTGGTGCGGGCTGGTCCCGCCCAGCCATTGGAGACACGTATTTCCTTGTCGGTGGCGTCCCTGAACACTTCCGGACGTGCCTCACGTTCGTCTGACCCTTCGTACGGACGGACGTGACGCAATCACGTCGTGCATTTGCGTCGGAAGTGACGTCGTTTCGGGGTCGCTTTACGACCTTCCGGGACGCCGGGGCGTTCACACGGGGTCGACCTGTTTAGGCGGCCAAGCAGTAATAGGCGGTACCAGCCAATGGGTGGGCGGCCATGCCTGTGATGCAATCCCGGGGCTCTATATAACACAGTATACTTGGTAGCAAACACCAGCTCCTGTACACAAACAAGGACTCTCGTATCTTTGAATCCCTGGTTGGTAAGTTTGACTATTTGCTAACCTGGCTGACATGCCCCCATTTTACTTAAATAAACTTCTGAAAAACTAGCTTTTCTAACAGCTAGCTCGCTTTATCATTCTATTCATTCTTAGATGGGGGTGCCCCTATGGACTAGGAGTTATTGACCGTATCTGGCACTCTTCCCGGGATAGTTTTCCAGCTACTGTCTCCCCTTTTCCATTTTGGGAATCTTTTGTTCAGCCCAGCTATCCAGGTAACTGTTATCACTTTCAGTATAAACATGGTTTATCACATCTGAATGGTTTTTTTTTTTTTTTTTTTTTTTTTTTTTTTTGTCACCTCTCACTAGTTCAACATCAGCATTTTCATGCATTTTCATTTTTACCTTTATCCGTCACTAGCACCCCTATGCACTCTTCCCATTGTCACTCTCATTTCTTAATATGTTATCCCTTTAATTCTTTTCATAACACCTACACCCACACCTCTCACCTCATTATTCACTTCACCTGCACATCATTCACTCACTCATTCACTCCAGTTACCCAATATCGGGTTGTCATCCCACACACTATTCCTATCACATGTCTTCTCACGTTTGTTTTCTTTCATTTCAACCACGTTTGTTGTTTCTGTTCCTTCTTTTTAATACGTGTTTGGCTTTTGAGTTTTGTTTTTCTTTCCCCCCCTTCCCTCCCCTTTTTCCCCCCCCCCTCCCCCTTTTTTTTTTTTTTTTGATGTGAATATAGATATCTGGGGATATTCCCTTTATATGCACACAAATCATATATAAGATATCTCCATACCCCATATGTGGGTCTATATATATATAATATAGAATATAAAAAACAAATATAAAAATATATATGTCTAATTGCGATTATGTTGGGATTCTCATCACAGGCGTGACCTACCATACAGGCAGGCTGCCTACGCTTGCACCTATTCCCTACAATCCTTGTGGGGCATAGGGTTTTGTCGTGTGACCGCTCGTGAGCCGCGCCTCTGGGCTTCCGACCCTCACCCCACTGCTGGATTCTGTGGCGAGATGCATGGACCATATATCTTTTGTAACTTGTGAAGGACGCCTAAGCATGAACCTGGGTAAACTCCACCATTAAGCACTATAATTTGTATGAACCTCTCGGCAATACCATACTGGGTAATTACACTAACAAATCTGGAATATGTTTAATACTAATCCTATTCGATAGATTTATTAAGTTGTATCTTGTCTCTCTATCAACAGACTATCTCTGAAGAAGACCCTAGTGGTTGAAACGCGTTAGAACTATAAATTTATTTTTGCTGTTACTAATCCTATACAGTATATTTATAGTTAGGTCTGCTTAGTGTATGCCCAATTGTCATTCTAATTTTTGTATGTACAAGCTTGGTTCTAGTTATATCTTTTTATTTTAAATACCTGGGTGAAGCTCATGTTTTTACCACACAATAAAGTTATCTTTTTTATATAGTATGCTACGCTTATTGTTTATTGCTGCCTAAAAATCCCGTTGGTGGGGGAATTCGTTTTGATTTTCTGATTTATAGGGGTGAGCAGCACCCTTCTTGCTCTTGTTAGCAGTGTGTTCTTTCCAATACTAGCCTAGATTAACGCTTACCTGTAGGTCCAAGAAATATCTCCTAAAACTACACGGTTTAGGAGATATTTGCCGGAAGACAGGCACTCTTGAGTGAACATCCAGTTGTGAATGGCTATTCTCTGGATCTAGTCAAAGTAAGAAAAAGTTCTTTATTATTGACTTTGACATTAAGAGTATCTTGACTTTTCTCCTAACCTTCTGATCCTATGCTAAGAGACTGTTCGTTAACTATGTATTTGCAAAAAAAGAAATCCCTTTAAACAGATCTGTCGTCAGTCTCTAAAGTTTCTGGGCCATCTACCACGGGAAACCCCTAGACGCAAATCGAGGTGAAGAGGGTAGCAGTAAGCACAATCAAACCAGCAGCTCCTTCGGGGGTAAGTGCTACATATATATATTTTGATTAATTTTATGTCAGTGTTCTTTGTATTTGCACATATATGAATTCATTATTTTTTTATCACTCTTTTTTTATGTCACATGGGATTTAGAGTAGTCACAGTAATTAGCGCAATTTATTTATTTTACATTTTTGACAACATATGGATATTTTTTGTTTTTTATTGCAGCTTTTTATTTAGAATTTGCTTCGGAGCGCAGTCTACTCTTTTTATCTCCATATATTATTGGTATGATAATAATAGAATAACAAGAAAACTTCTGCAATGGGTGACTAGTGTGCCAGAAAGCAATCTTTAAACATGCCAATAAGTTTTAGATGATATGTCATTCAACTTCATGAGGCTGATTATACTCAGGGCAGAAATTGAAGTCCTCTTTAGCAAATATTAGGGTTCCCCCCAAGCCCCAATGTCAAAGAAGGCAATGTCTAGAATCTGATATGGGTCAGTGTATTAAAATATCATGAGTCAGACATCCATCCAGTACCACAGAGCCACTGTAATGTAATGCCGCGTACACACGACCGGACTTTTCAACATCAAAAGTCCGAAGGAATGATTCCAGCAGACCATTCGATCGTGTGTGGGCTGCAGCGGACTTTTGATTTGCAAAAGTCTGACAGACTTTAGAAATAGAACATGTTTCAAATTTTTCCGACAGAGCTCCGCCGGACCCAGTTCCTACCGAGAAATCCACTCGTGTGTATGCTAGTCCGACGGACAAAAACCGATGCGAGGACAGCTATTGGCTACTGGCTATGAACTTCCTTATTCTAGTCCAGTCGTACGTCATCACGTTCGAATCCGTCAGACTTTGGTGTGATTGTGTGTGGCCAAGTCCGTTCATTCGGAAAGTCCGTCAGAACTCTGTCAGAACTCCGTCAGAACTCAGTCGAAAGTCTGTCGGACCTAGTCCCTCGAAAACTCCGGTCGTGTGTATGTGGCATTAGAGTGCTCATCCATTAGGCTCTACTAATTATGGACTTAATCATGGAAGTGAACTTAAATTTATGTCCTAGGCAGTATATACAATGTTTTCAAGATGAATGGCTTATCATCTGAAACTTATTAGCCTACTTAATGCGGACCTTCAGTCATTTTTTTATCTTTCCATCTATTAAATCTTCTGCCCTTGTTGTTGTTTTAACTTTGGAAAGTTTTTTCTGCCAGTAAATACTTTATACAGCCCACTTCCCGTTTCTTGTCTGGTCATTGGCCTAGGATTATGGCATCATGCACAGCTCTCTCTCTCTCACTCTCTCTCTCTTGAGAATTTGCCAGGAAGGGAGGGGGAATGAGTAATAAGAGGGACAATGAGAACTGCAAAGCTGGAGGTGTGCCTCTGTGTAAATCCAGGAAGTGAACAGGCAGCAGCTTCAGCTGCCCACAGTTAACCACTTGCTTACTGGGCACTTAAACACCTTCCTGCCCAGACCAATTTTCAGCTTTCGGTGCTCTCACACTTTGAATGACAATTACTCAGTCATGCAACACTGTACCCAAATGAATTTTGTGTCCTTTTTTTCCCACAAATAGAGCTTTCTTTTGGCGGTATTTGATCACCTCTGGGGTTTTTATTTTTTGCGCTATAAATGAAAAAAGACCGAAAATTTTGAAAAAAAACGCATATTTCTTTATTTCTGTGACAGAATTATGCAAATTATTAATTTTTCTTCATAAATTTTGGCCACAATTTATACTGCTATATATCTTTGGTAAAAATAACCCAAATTAGTGGATATTATTTGGTCTTTGTGAAAGTTAGAGAGTCTACAAGCTGTGGTGCGAATCGCACAAAATTGATCACATCTGATGTACTGGTGGCCTATCTCGCTTCTTGTGACCCGAACAAGTCAGGAAAGTACAAATACCCCCCAAATGACCCCTTTTTGGAAAGTAGACATTCCAAGGTATTTAGTAAGAGGCATGGTGAGCTTTTTGATGTTGTCATTTTTTTCCCACAATTCTTTGCAAAATGAAGATTTTTCATTTTTTTTATTTTTCTCCACAAAATTGTCATTGTAATAGGTTATTTCTCTCACGTGGCATGTGTATACCACAAATGACACCCCCAAAAAATTCTGCTACTCCTCCTGAGTATTACAATACCACATGTGTGGGACTTTTTCACAGCCTGGCCACATAGAGAGGCCCAACATGCAGGCAGCGCCATCATATGTTCTAGAAGCATAAATTACACATCTAACTTGTTGACTACCTATTACACTTTTGAAATACCAGGACAATAACACATGACACTGATGACAGATGGCACTGATACGTGGCAATGATGACACTTATACGTGGCACTGATGACACGTGGCACTGATGACAGATGGCACTAATATGTGGCACTGATGACAGATGACACTAATATGTGGCACTGATGACACGTGGCACTAATACGTGGCACTGATGACACATGGCACTAATATGTGGCACTGATGACACGTGGCACTAATACGTGCCACCGGTGACAGATGGCACTAATACGTGGCACCAATGACGCGTGACACTGATGACAGATGGCACTGATAAGTGGCATTGATGACACGTGACACTGACAACAGATGGCACGTGACACTGACAGGTGGCACTGATGACAAATGGCACTGATACGTGGCACTGATGACAGATGGCACTAATACGTGGCACTGATGACAGATGGCACTATGTGGCACTAATAACACGTGGCACTGATGACAGATGCCACTTATATGTGGCACTGATGACAGATGGCACTGGGGACAAATGGCACTGACAACAGGTGGCACTGGGGACAGATAGCACTGCGGGCAGGTGGCACTGGGGTGGGGTGGATTGCACTGGGGTGGATTGCACTGGGGTGGATGGCACTGGGGTGGATGGCACTGGGGTGGATGGCACTGGGGCGGATGGCACTGGGGCAGGATGGCACTGGGGGGGGCATGGCACTGGGGGGGGAGGGCTCTGGGGGAGGATGGCACTTTTTTTTAAACTTTTTTTTTTTTTTCTTCTGTACACTGACGGCTGCTGCAGCCGTTCTTCTCTCCCCTCTCACACGCTGTCTGTGTGAGGAGGGAGAGCGGTGCTGAGAGATGATCTCATATGTTTACATATGAGATCATCTCCCATTGGACACGCCGATCACGCTGTAAAAGGCCGCTGTGATTGGCCGTTTACAGCGATCTGTGTTTGCCTGTCCCCGGGGGACACGGCAAACACAGAACTTCCGCGATGCGCGCCCGCGGCGGCGCGCATTGCGGAATTAAACACCAGGCCGTCCAGGGACGGCCAGGCGAAGGAAGCCGCCCGCTCTAAGGCCGTCATTCGGCCATAGGGCGGGTGGGAAGCGGTTAAAATGGCTGCAGCCACACTCAGTGGAGGGAGATTTCTGCAGCATATTCGGCAAATACAGAATCGCAGTATATATAAAATAATATGCAAAGTGGTTGGAGCGAAGCTTCAGAATGGCAAAGATGTTTTTATTACAAATTAGGTGAGCAGACTGTAGTTCATCTTCAAGTTGAGTATAAAGTCACCACAGACTCCAGATAGGTAAGGGGTTGGTAGGGCCATTCATTTTGTTTGGGTAGTTCATTATAATTTGACCAGTTTGTAAAAAATAAAAACATTTTCAGCAGACCACCTGGCTTGAAGTCAGAAAAGGACCCCACACCGGTACAGCAGAGTGGCTTATGAATGGGTTGGGGGTGATGAAAGATTGCATATCAGCTCCCTTTTCATCAAGTTGGGAGGACGATCAGGACCCTGAGAAAAAGGTTTGGGGAGCACAGACGTTTTGTAGAGGAGGGAGATGATAAACACAGTGCCCCAAAACATTTCCCTGAAAACCACCAAAAGACATCCTCTGGCCTGTTAGTTTGGCTGATTGAATTGACTCCCAAATGATCCTCTAGCGCAGAATGTTTCAAATGGCTATGCCAGCAAGAAACATTTTGAATTTACGTTACTCCAGGTGGCTTAAACGAGGAGATAGAGGTATACACGGTGCTATAACATGCGTGTAGTATGTGTATATCTGCATCTGCATCCCTTCTGTCATGCCTGTCATCATAAATCACCCACTATCACATAGTAGCTTGGACCACACCAAAATACCTCTCTACCTATGAGATGCATACACATGCATGTATATATGTTTGCATACATGTGTATAGATACATCTAAGACAACTATTTATGTAGCATTCTGAATCTCTATGATCAGGAGACCTGCAAACGTATCTATTTATTTTTGTTTTACTATATATGCTTTATTTATATCCACAGGGGACCCTTATGGTTCTTCCCTTTATTTAATACTCCAGGACCCATAACCACTTCAATATCAGGCACTTTTACTCCACTCCTGCCCAGGCCAATTCTCAGATTTCAGTGCTGTTGCACTTTGAAAGACAATTGCATGATCGAGCAACACTGTACCAAACTAAATATTTATCATTTTGTTTACACAAATAGAGCTTTCTTTTAGTGGTATTTAATCAGGCAGGTAGTATGGGAAAAAAAATTGTGACTTTTTCTTTAATTTCTTAATCTTCCCAAAAAATATGACAAAAAAATTGGTATTTTTTATTTTTTGCTAAATAAATGCAAAAAGACAGAAGATTTGGGAAAAAGACATTTGTTTTCTTGGTTTCTGTTACACAAATTTGCAAATAAATAATTGTTGTTCTTAAATTAAGGCCAAAATGTATACTGCTACATTTCTTTGGTAAAAATAGCCCAAATCAAAGTATATTAATTTGTCTGTATGGAAGTTATAGAGTCTACAAATTATGGTATATATATATATATATATATATATATGAAAATGATCAATCCTGATGTACTGACGGACAATCTCATTTCTTGAGGCCCTAAAATACCAGTAGAGTCAGTAGAAATACACCTCAATCGACCCCTTTTTGGAACAGTCCAATATATTCAGTAAGAGGCATGGCAGGTTTTTTTTAAGTTCTATTTTTTATTTTGTCATAATTTTGGGGAAATTTAAGAAATTAAAGAAAAAGTCAATTTTTTTTTAATACTGCCTGCAAAAAAATAAAAAAATCCAGTGATGATTAAATACCATTAAAAGAAAGCTCTTGTTGTGTGAACAAAATGATAAATATTTAGTTTGGTACAGTGTTGCACGATCATGCAATTGTCTTTCAAAGTGCAACAGCGCTGAAATCTGAGAATTGGCCTGGGCAGGAGGGGAGTAAAAGTGCCTGATATTGAAGTGGTTATGGGTCCTGGAGTATTAAATAAAGGGAAGAACCATAAGGGTCCCCTGTGGATATAAATAAAGCATATACAGTAAAACATAAAATAAATAGATACGTTTGCAGGTCTCCTGATCCTAGAGATTCAGAATGCTACAGTGTCATCATATATCTGGTGTGGCTTTGCTCAGGGACACTGACTGGGGACAGTATAAAAAATATATATATTTTATTTATTTATGTATTTATTATTTTTTTTTTGTTTTTTTTTTTTTAAACACACTGTGACCAGAGCAATACGATGTTACCATACTAACATTGTGCTACTCTGGGGAAGTGATCAGGATTTGTTTTTAATACACATTATGTTTGCTTATAGCAATGTATTACATTGCTATAAGCAAACATAATGTGTAGCAATCTATTACATTGCTATAAAGCAAGCAATTTACTGAATGAAATTCATTTATTCAGTCTGTTTTTTTTTTTGTGATTAGCTGTGATTGCTCAAAGCTAATCGCATGGTTCACATGGGCTGCGATTGTCCCTGTCTGTACCATGTGATCAAATTGACCAATCACAGCTAACAACACAATTGTACACAATGAATGGCATTAAACAAAGCCATCCATTGTGAACAACTGTCACGTGACCTGCTGTGATTCGTCACATCGGTCATATGGTACCGGCAGCAAGCTGCTACTCTGATTGGTCATCAGCTAAACATGGCCGATGACAGATTGCGCCGCTACTCAGCCCTGGAGCCGCGCAATCGGCGCATTCTGACAGGATATCATATGACATCCAGTCAGGATGGGAAAGCACCCGTTCTGGCCATGATTTTGCTATAGGCCGGGCCGGAAAGTGGTTAAGGTCTATTTGTCTATGTTCTGTAAGTATATTTGTGTAGCGCTGGTATTTTTAATACAGATGCTAGTATTTTTGTAAATTTAAGTTTGTCTGAAGCTGCAGTTTGGTTCAGACTAATTATGCTAAAGTTCTGGCTTCTGTACCAGTTTGGCTGGGTTGTGCTAATTTCCACTTGACAGTGGGTGCTGCTGTCACCACCGGTAAGTGTTAGAAATGCAACAAGCTAAATGTATTGGGTACCTCTTTACTCAGAAACAGCCCGGTGGGAATGGTCTACCCGCTGTGCATTCTGGGTAAGGGTACTTAAGGTACCAACGCCATTTTCTTGGGTTTGGTTTTCCTGACCTCGTGGCCCTCCTGGCCTGAGGTGTGTGCTGCTTTGATCAATGCCTCGGGGCAGGCTGGCCTGAGGCTTCAGAACTGAAGAGTAGGTCCAAAGGTTCTGGGGCCTACTGATCCAGAGATGATCCTGTGCTATCTTGCCTGCAGGGAGAAGCCAAGAAACTGGAGGATCCAGGGGAGGACTTTTCTGAGGAGGACCAAGCAATAAGGCTGGTGCCTCATGGAGAAGCCTGGGGACTCAGTTGAAGGATGCATTCTGGAATGTCTATCACACAGTATCGCCAGGTCAGCTGAAAGAATTAGGTACTGTGGGGAAACTCTTTAATTCTGCAACCAGAAGCTTATTGTGCCTTCCTGTGGCAGAGGATTTCATAACAAGATCAAGTCTGTGGCAGAGACTTTGTTCGAGCATCTCACCAGCTGCTAGGTCAGTGAGAGAGGCCTATCCGGTGATTGCTAGATCCAGCTTGAAGAAACTGTTTGTCCCCTGGATCAAGGAAATACCTTTAACCCGCAAAGCTACAAAGGTACCTGAATTCCCCTTATCCTCTACCCCTCTATTGCTCCAGCTTTCATATTTGGGGGGGCACAGGGACAAAAGTAGGGGGGCAACTATAAAATGTAATTATATATATCCTGGGGCCCTTTACTACGATCCCACAACGAGCCCTTTCACATGTTCTGCAGTGAGCTCCCTTCCTACTGTATTGGGGCCCCCCAGGGTGGCAGAAAACAAGAGATATATGTTACCAGCAAACAAGAAAATATAAGGGTCCAAAGCAGTGGGAGAACTATCAGGGTTTCAAAGGTTGTCTTGCCACCGGGCCTTGGTGTTCTGCCACTGTGGAGTTCCTTAGCCTCCTCTTGCTGTCCTGCCCCTGCTATTGACAGCCCTGGTCTGGCCTCTCTTGCAATTTACAGGCTGGTTCTCCTGTCCTAAGGATGTGAGAAATCCGTCTGTCTTTTTCTAGTAACTGAGAGGTGGAGTCCTTCCTGCAACTTGTTCTTCTTCCTGCCAATGAGGATGCAGGGGAAGGAGCAGATCGGGTTGCCCTGGTTGTGTGATCGCTCGCATTATGCAGTGTCAGCGAGCAGGGAGAGGGGGAGGAATCACCCACAGGAGCTGACTGGGGATGCTCTCCCTCCCAATAGAGACTGTGTTACTCCAGCGGTGGCCCAAGTAAGATGCGTTGCATCCGCTACGAATGCAAACAAAAAGACATTGCCTTTTTTTTTTAATTGGGGCACATGGTGGGGCACAGCATAATGTTAGGGGGTCAGGGCCCCCTCTGGCCCCCCTTAGTGACGCCATTGAGTAGTTGACAACATTTGCAAAAGTTGGAGATGGTTGCCATAATAGTCAAAACAATGACTCCTTAGATCTTCATGTTCTCCTTCACAATGCAGTCTGGATTTACAGAGTTCTTAGGGCTCAATGAACACTTCGAGGAAAATATAAAAAATCACCTTTAAATCCAGCAACATTCTCATGCCCATTTTTAAATTTGTTTACTGGTATCTACGATTACTATTTTTCGTATTTGCGTATTACTATTTGCATAGAGTGTAAAAGCAAGATTTTAGGCTAATGAGAGTCAACATGCAAAAAAAGTTTAGCAAAATGTATCTGGAATGTTCAAAAAAATTTAGATATTGTATATATGAGTGATGATGCAAATGCAGCCATGTTATTTTGATTTCGTATTAAAAGTTTCCCGTAAACTTGCAAGAGCTTGATCTTCTGTGATTTCCCACCAGTCTTTTGGAGGGTTAGCTGGCTTTGCAATATGTTCTTCTGCAAATTTATTATTAAATTGTACAAAAATGTATTTCCAGTAATCAGAAGATTCGAGGCTGGGGTCAGGCTGAATTTCCCAATCTGGATAATATTTACGATAGTCTTTGTGTGGATGAAATTCTCCTTCTGTGTCAGCATTTTTAAACGTTGTGTTAGATACCACAGCAGTGGAGCAGATGTCAGTGACTAAAGCCCCATCTATGTCTGATTTGTATCCTCCCAGTCCACGAGGTCTATGAAGAGAAGCAGTGTGCTCCTGGTGATCACTCCCGATATTCTCACAGGGGACTTTACAGAAAGGACACTGCTTACTGCAGCCAATCACTTTTTTCAACAATTCCTCCTGAGGATTCAGTGTGACTCTGGAGAGGAGGCGTCCAATGTCTAACAATTCTGTGTCTGATAAAATTTGATCCTCTATGTTGGGAAGATAGAAAATAATGTCATCAGAGAACTGGATGACATTTGCTGTATTGTGGAAAGCGATCACTGTCATTTCATTCTGTGAAATCACTATTTCTTTCTCTAGTGACTTGCAGAAACTTTCCAGAAATGTTACTATGGTTTCTGCTTTCACACATTCCTCACTCTTCAGGACTTCTTCAATTTTTTGAATGATGGGAGGTAAAACTTTTCTTTCTAAGGTTTTTAGAGTTGATGGATTCTGATATTTCTTGGTAATGTACTGACGGATCCAGCGTTTCAAAAAGATCCTATAATTATTAATGTACAACAAATAGCGATCAACATCCTTTTTGTTTAGCAAGTCCTCTAGAACAACAAACTGTAAAGCACTTCTGCTGCTAAATATGTGGCTGTCAGGACTTTGCAGAATGTCCTCAATGATTTCCTTGCCGAGATGTTGCAGAATATAATCAGTTAGCGCTGGCTTCAGGCAGAGCTCACAGAATTTTTTGGCTCTGATCTGACACTCATCTTTCTCATGGAATATGCTCTCAAATGTAGCCAAATATTGAGGTTTTAATTTTTGAAGGCAAATTTTGGGGTCATTTTCTTCAATGAAGCCGTTATGTAAGTCCTGAAATGCTCTAGATGCTTTTCCAAAGATAAAAAGCTTTATATCTAGCTCAAATTTGGAAGAAAAATTTAGTTTTTTTGTAGTTTTGTCTTTGAGTTTAGAGTTGATCATTTGTAGCAACTCCTGAAAGTAAGTATCATCATAATCCCCTGTGTTTCCTGTTTTCTCTTTGATGTATGTATCACAGATATCTATCAAAGTCAGTGCAAGACCTTCTATCTTGTCCAGGTATGCCTGACTTTTATAGATTGCATTGTGACTTAGGGAAAAGAATGTCCAGTCAACATGGCTTTTGTCAGTAACAAATTGATTGATCCCATAGTCATCCAAACTCATTACATCGTTTAGGTTTTCATTAATACCACCTCCCTTTATATCCATTTCTTTCTTGAGATGCTGAAGAATCATTTGTCCAATGTTACGTTTTTGTAGCTCCTCTATTTGTATATCAGAGAGTGTTTTCTTCCACATCTCTTCAAACTCTTTCTCTGCTTCTATGTCACCAAGTTCACAATTTCTTTCTCTGCAGCTTTTTAGAAGATTTGTTATTTCTTCCTCGATCCGTTCCAGAGATGTCTTCTGAATATCCAGAATCTTGAATTTGCCTTTCTGGATTGAAACTGCCTCATTGAGCTTACTAAAAGTATTCCTTTCCAGTTCTTTCTTCAGGAACCTCACACTCATGAAGAAATCTTCCTTGTATCGCTCAATGAGATGAACGTTCTCACATTTGCTGTCAAAATATTTTTCTAGTAGCTTCAGCATTGCATCTTCCTCTTTTAACAGTAAGTTCTGAAGTTCTCCTTTAAACTGGTTGTACATCTCAGCATTGAGACTGGATGCGGATTGATTTCTGATGTAAGTTTCTTTGGTGATCATCCAGCTATGGATCTTTTTGGTGAAGTCCCATTCCCACTGAGAGTATTGCATAGACAGTTTGGTATAAGCCTCAGCCACCAGACTGTTTCTGAAACTGAAGATGAATTTCTCATGTTTTACTGCACTCCACAAACTTTTTATCCATGTTATGAAGTCAGGGATTTTACATTGAGTTCTGTTAGAGTTTTGAGATTTTAAAAATTCCAGCAAATATTTCTTTAATTCAAAAACATTTTCACTGTAGCCAAAGTTTACTGGAGCCATTGGTGGAACTCCTTGCCACAGTCCAGGAATGTACCAGTTGTGTTTCTCTGGATCATAATCCATCACATCTCTGAAACAGGTGATTCCACGTTTCTTTTCCATATTTGCAGCTACTCTTGTCATTTCATCAAGTTGTTCCAGAAATTTCTTCCTGTCTCTCATGTTCTTTTCATGAGCGGACACATCACTGACATTCTGATGTACAAACTGGCAGCTGGGTTTCTTTCCAATTTGTTTCATCCGAAGAAAAGCATGGACCACAATCTGTAAAATATCCTTCATTTCTGATGTGTTCTCCATGGCCATATTAATGATGGTGATATCACTCAACCCAACCACTAATGTGGCCAGTTCATTGTCATGTGCATAACTGTCCTCCAAAGAGGCCAACTCTGGAGCCTTCAGCCCCTCAGTGTCAATCACCAGGATGAAGTGACAGCCCAGCTCCTCCTGGAAGTTCTCTTTCACTTTTAGAAGAGTCATGAAGGCTCCTCGTGTACATCTTCCACTGGCCACCGGGAACTGCAGACCAAACATGGTGTTCAGAAGGGTTGACTTTCCTGTACTCTGCACTCCCAGTACCGTTATTACTCTCATTTTGCTTTGTCCTCCTGTCTTATTGTCTAGCTGGGTCAGAACATCAGTTATCCACTGTAAAGGAATATTAGAAGCGTCCCCATCAATCAGCTCTAACGGGAACCCATCTAGTAGGAGACCAGCAGCAATTTCTGGGAGTTTAATGAATTGTCTTGTGGTTTTATTATTCTGTTTCTTATCAATCGTGGAATACTCAGCCTCATAAAACTGTCCCAGCTCACGTAGAAAATGTTCTATTCCCAAAGAACTGTCTGAGATCTTCTGATCCAGCTGCTTAAGTTCTGAGGTATCGGATTTACTGTTACATTTTTCTTTGTATTCAGACTGCAACAAGGAAATGTTATTTCTTGCAACTGAATCCAATTCAAATTTCATCCATTTCAAGAAATAATGTTTTTCAGCCTTGGTAAGATCAGTAATTGCTTCAGTAAAATACACTATGCCTACAGGAATATCATGCTGGTATTGTTTTTCGTGGAGTGAATTGCGCTTTTGTTTGAGCTCAGATTTATATTCTTGTGCATCTTTTCTCCCTTGTTTCGTCATCCTGCAAAGTTCTTTCTCTACTTTAGACAATTCTTTCCACAGATCTCCCTGTAATTTTAGCATTTCCTTTTTACACCCTTCCACATCTTTTATTACAGAAGTAATTCTACTTGCTTTCTCTTTTGCTTTCTGACATTCGTCAGAATCCTCGTCAACAGAGATACGAAGTCCTTCAATGTTATATTTAATACCATACAAATTTTGTCTTTCTTTCTGACAGGTTTTTAAAAAATTGACAATGACATTCTGAATTTTCTTCACCAATACCGCATCATTTGCTGTGCTGGTTTTTGTAATAATATTTGTTGCACTCATCTCTAAAATTGGTTTTAGATTGTATATGTGCTTTGAGGTCTCCGTGTTTATTTTTTTACCCTTTTCTGGAGTAACGATAAGATAAAACTGGGTGTCAGTGTTACTGAAGGATGATAATAGTTTGAACTGTTGTTCAGAAATATTCTCAATGAATATAAATACAGCTGATGAGACTCGAGTCAGAAACATAAACTGGTCCCAGTTGGACTCCAGGTCTCCTCGGAGGTTGGTCACTGCGATAGGTTCTGTGAAAACATCTGACTTACCACAGGGAAAATACCAGGACATTTCCACCAGTCCATTAGATATTTTCCTATCAATGTTTCCTCCCTCCATCTCATCGTGTATGAAGAAGTTGTGGTGTCGTTGGGCTGGATTAAGAACTTGATTCAGGATTTTAGATTTGGATAGTTTGGTGTCACCCAATCTGATGAAGGAGAAAACTGGCATGGAAATATTCACCACATTTTCTTCTCTGAAGCCTTTGCTGTCAGATAGTGATTGAGGTCTCCACTTTTTCACAATGTCCCTCAACGCCCAAAGCATTAGGGTGCAGTGTGACCCGTCATCAGTTGGGAGCAGCAGAGGGATTGAAAACTGGCACATGGACAATTTGGTTACAATCTCTTGTTGTAGAAAACTGTCTGAACAATGGAGGAGAGCACACAGGACATCCAGTGGGTGAATAGATTCAGATGAACTACTTTCCTCTTCAATATTTGAGGAGTCCACCACTACGTAGTTTTCATCAAAATTGTATATTTGTGCATCATTTCCATACTGAGTATTAAGTGCTGCTCTGTTCAAGGCCATCAACTTTCTCAGAAAATGCCATGGTACATCTTGAATGGTCTGGGGATTGACATCACTCAGAGTGTCTGCTTCAATTCCTAGGATGTGACTCAATGTCAGTTTGGATTTAACTAAGTGCTCCATATTTAAACTGACAAGAAGTTCATGGAAAATCTTCAATTTATCTGTAAAAGAATATACCGTTGTTAACAAATAACTTAACTCTAAGCATTATCGTTGTTAATTATTTAAAATAATAAATGTGTGTTTGAATAGTTTTCTACCTTGGAATGTCAATCATTAATTTCACTAGAGAAATACAAGGCTCTACTTTGCAATGAAACGTTTCAAAAAAGCCGTGCTACTGAACCGCACACAGTGCCAACCCTGAATATTTCAGAGATTTAAAACTCCACCAATCTATTGCTCCATGTGGGCATGGACTGGTCGCATGATGTACAACTACTTCTTGTCCTCCAATTATTACCTCTGTTAACAAGTTGATGTTTATTGCAAAATCTACATGACCTTATGGCCAGCTCCTATATCATGTATGAGTGGTTCCCTAATGACCAGTAGATATTGTTGTAAAATGTTATAATGAGCTGCTGTCTAAATAGAACATTATTATTCACGATTTATATAGCGCCAACAGTTTATGCAGCACTTTACAATGAACATAGAGCTATATAGACCATGTTTCCACCATTATGAGTCTATGAGTGGACCAGTACTACCACCATTTTCTTTAACCAATAGGGTTCAAAAAATGTACCATACTTGTGGAAACACTTCAGCTGAACTGTCACAAGTCCCTGGGTGGGTGATGTACAACAATGTTTCTCAAGAACCCCCAACAGGTCATGTTTTCAGGATTTCCCTCAGATGGAACGGCTGTGGTAATTACGAAAGCAGTGAAACTGATCAAATCACCTGTGCAAAATAATGAAAAGCCTGAAAACATGACCTGCTGGGGGAACTTGAGAACTGCAGTTGAGAAACATTGATGTACAACACTATATTTTGTGCTTTAATGCCAAGTCATTATATAGTTACATAGTTAGTCAGGTTGAAAAAAGACACAAGTCCATCCAGTTCAACCTTAAAAACAAATAAATAAAATAAAAAATAATCATACAATCCAATATACCCAATTTTATACCCACAAATGATCCAGAGGAAGGCAAAAAAAAAAAACCCAGCAGAGCATGCTCCAATTTGCTACAGCAGGGGGAAAAAATTCCTTCCTGATCCCCCAAGAGGCAATCGTATTTTCCCTGGATCAACTTTACCTATAAATGTTAGTACCCAGTTATATTACGTACATTCAGGAAAGTATCCAGGCCCTTCTTAAAGCAATCCACTGAGCTGGCCAGAACCACCTCTGGCGGGGGTCTATTCCACATTTTCACAGCTCTTACTGTGAAGAAACCTTTCCGTATTTGAAGATGAAATCTCTTTTCCTCTAGACGTAAAGAGTGCCCCCGTGTCCTCTGGGTTGACCGTACAGAGAATAACTCAACACCAAGTTCACTATATGGACCTCTTATATATTTGAACATGTTGATCATATCCCCCTTATTCTCCTCTTCTCAAAAGGTGAATAAATGTAGTTCCCTTAACCTTTCCTCATAGCTGAGCTCCTCCATGCCTCTTATCAGTTTGGTTGCCCTTCTCTGCACTTTCTCCAGTTCACCGATATCCTTTTTGAGAACTGGTGCCCAAAACTGAACTGCATATTCCAGGTGAGGTCTTACTAATGATTTGAACAGGGGCAAAATTATATCTCTCTCTAATAGAGCAATCTGCAGGAGTTAGTGGGTGTTGTGTGCTTCCAGTGCAGTATGCACCTGTATCTACCTTTATTGCTGTTCTCTAATAGAGCCATCTGCAGGAGTTAGTGGGTGTTGTGTGCTTCCAGCGCAGTATGCACCTGTATCTACCTTTATTGCTGTTCTCTAATAGAGCCATCTGCAGGAGTTAGTGGGTGTTGTGTGCTTCCAGCGCAGTATACACCTGTATCTACCTTTATTGCGGTTCTCTAATAGAGCCGTCTGCAGGAGTTAGCGGGTGTTGTGTGCTTCCAGCGCAGTATACACCTGTATCTACCTTTATTGCTGTTCTCTAATAGAGCCATCTGCAGGAGTTAGTGGGTGTTGTGTGCCTCCAGTGCAGTATACACCTGTATCTACCTTTATTGCTGTTCTCTAATAGAGACATCTGCAGGAGTTAGTGGGTGTTGTGTGCCTCCAGTGCAGTATACACCTGTATCTACCTTTATTGCTGTTCTCTAATACAGCCATCTGCAGGAGTTAGTGGGTGTTGTGTGCCTCCAGCGCAGTATACACCTGTATCTACCCTTTATTGCTGGAGTTCTCTAATACAGCCATCTGCAGGAGTTAGTTGGTGTTGTGTGCCTCCAGCGCAGTATACACCTGTATCTACCCTTTATTGCTGGTGTTCTATAATAAAGGCATCTGCAGGAGTTAGTGGGTGTTGTGTGCCTCCAGCGCAGTATACACCTGTATCTACCCTTTATTGCTGTTCTCAAATAGAGCCATCTGCAGGAGTTAGTTGGTGTTGTGTGCCTCCAGCACAGCATACACCTGTATCTACCCTTTATTGCTGGTGTTCTCTCATACAGGCATCTGCAGAAGTTAGTGGGTGTTGTGTGCCTCCAGCACAATATACACTACCCAATTGCTGGTTTTCCCATCTCCCTGCAGGCCATTACCATGTTTGGAAGGCCAACAAGGAGAGGCAGACAGGCACGAGCCAATAAAAGAGGGCAAGCAGGCTCTGTGTCTAGAGACAACAGTGCTAGTCGTGGATGCGGTGCATCGTCATCAGCACGTGGCCATGGGACGCGCTTGTCCTTATTTTCGGCAGCTGGACGTGTTGAGCCGCATCATGCCAAAGACTTGGTAGAGTGGATGACCAAGCCCTCTTCATCCTCCTCATCATCTCTCACCCAGGCTCAGGGTACTAGCAAAGCAGCTGCCAACGCATCCTCTTCCCTCGTCTCAATGTCATCATCAGTCACTCCTTCCCTAGACCCACCATGTCCTCCTGAGGAGTCCCCCGAACTGTTTGAGCACAATGTTGGGTACATGCTCCAGGAGGATGCCCAGTGTTTTGAAGGCTCTGATGATGATACTCAGCTAGAGGAAGGCAGTAGCGTGAGCACAGAGAGAGGGGATGCTCAAGAAGGACAGCAATCTGGCAGTCATGTTCCACCAGCTGCAGCATACTGCCATGTTTGCTCCAGTGATGAAGAGGGAGGGGATGATGAGGTCACTGACTCCACGTGGATGTCTGGTAGGAGAGAAGAGGAGGAGGAGGTGGAGGAAGAGGTACATCTCCAACAAGGCAGGATGCCCTCCAGGGGCCAGCTTAGGGGCAGCACACCGACTGAATCACACCGCAGAGCTCCGCCTGTGCAGGGCGCTGCCTCTGCGCGTTATTCCAAAAGTTATTTGGTGTGGGCCTTTTTTGAGACGAGTGCATCAGATCGCACTGCTGCTATTTGCAACATATGTCTCAAGCGTATCTCGCGTGCCCAAAGCATCAGCCGCTTGGGCACCACATGCTTGACCAGACATATGTTGACCTGCCATGCAGCTCATTGGCAAGCATACCTTAAAGACCCACACCAAAGAACAAAGTGGACCTCTCCTTTCTCCTCATCAGCTGGGATCTCCAACCCCACTAGATCTTCAGTCCTCTCTGAAACCTGCACTGAGAGGAATGAAGGTGTAGAATTAGGTGTGTCACAGCCAAGTGCTTGCAGGCACTCTGCTAGCAGTACACCCACGTCCGATTGTAGCAGGCAAATTTCCCTGCCCCAGCTGCTCGACCGTAGAAAGAAGTTCACCCCCAGCCATCCACATGCCCAGCGGTTGAATGCTAGCTTGGCTAAATTGCTAGCCATTAAACTGCTGCCTTTTCAGTTGGTAGACTCGGCCCCCTTCCGTGAGTTTGTGCAATGTGCGGTTCCTCAGTGGCAGGTCCCCAAACGCCACTTTTTCTCACGGAATGCGATTGTGGCTCTCTACCGACATGGGGAAGGCAATGTCCTTGCCTCGCTGGACAGGGCGGTCAGCGGTAAGGTGCATATTATCACCTCACAAGGATGGTGAGCAGTGACAGTGCATGCACCAGTGACAGTGTACTTCTTGTCTACCTGTTGGAGCATACGCTGCGTGGAATAATGGACAGGGCACTTGAGGCAGAACAGAGGCAGGAAGAGGAGGACTTCTTTGCCTCTCAAGGCCCCCTTTATCCAGACAGTGTTCCCGCTGTCCCACCCATCACACAGGAAGAGGACAAGGAGGAGGAGGATTGTGTCAGCATGGAGGTGGAGCCTGGCACTCAGCATCAGCAGCGGCAGTCTTGTAGGGATGATTTACAGTCACAAGAAACCCGTGGACTTGTACGTGGCTGGGAGGAGGTGGCTGCGGATCAAGTTGTCCTTAGTGACCCAGAGGACTCCGGACCGAATGCCTCAGCTAACCTACACTGCATGGCCTCCCTGATCCTGCAAAACCTGCGGAAGGATCCTCGTATTCTTTGGATCAAGAAGAGGGACCATTACTGGCTGGCCACTCTCCTTGATCCACGGTACAAGGGTAAGGTTGCGGACCTTATCTTGCCATCGCAGAGGGAGCAGAGGATGAGACATCTCCGGGAGGCCTTGCAGAAAGGTCTGTGCAACACGTTTCCAGAGACTGGAAGGTTACAAACTCCTGGTCCTGGACAAAGTGTTGCTGAGGCTTCGATCAGAAGGAGCGGTGGAGAAGGTGGCCGTCTGACCAATGCGTTCAGATAATTTTTTAGTCCGCAGCCCCAAGGTATGATCGGTTCCAGCAACCATCGCCAGCGTCTGATTTACATGGTGCAGGAATACCTAGGGGCAAGTTCAGACTTGGACACCTTTCCCACCGAAAATCCTCTGGCTTACTGGGTCTTGAGGATGGATCACTGGCCAGAGCTTGCACAGTATGCAATTGAGCTACTGGCCTGTCCTGCATCCAGCGTTCTTTCGGAACGCACCTTCAGTGCTGCTGGTGGCTTTGCAACCGATCACAGGGTGCGCCTGTCCACCGACTCGGTTGATCGACTGACCTTCATAAAGATGAATCAGTCTTGGATCACCACCAGCTACCAAGCACCTGAAGCTGATTTAACCGAATATTTTTTTTTAAAAATATCACATCCCTTCAAGACTGCCTATGCTGATGCTGAGTGACTGTCCTGTTATGTTGACTGTCTATCCTCTTCCTCCTCCGCTGATATCTTGGAAGAACATTTTTGGTTCTGGGTGATGCCACCAGCCAAATTTTTCAGCCCCTGTTTAACAGGGGTGTGCAATTACAATGTTTGATGCAATGCTTTGCAGAAGGGCTCATTCCTGCACTCCAAATAGAGTATATAGGAGAGGTTGCAGTGTCGTGGCACCAGCACCAGTGCCACCAGCCCAATTTTTCAGCCCCTGTTTAACAGGGGCGTGTAATTACAATTTTTGATGCAATACTTTGCAGCAGGGCTCATTCCTGCACTACAAATAGCATATATAAGAGAGGTTGCAGTGTCGTGGCACCAACACCAGTGCCTGAGGCCCAATTTTTCAGCCCCTGTTTAACAGGGGCATGTAATTACAGTTTTTGATGCAATGCTTTGCAGCAGGGCTCATTCCTGCACTCCAACTAGAGTATATGGTAGAGGTTGCAGTGTATAGGCCCAATTTTTCAGCCCCTGTTTAACAGGGGCATGTAATACAATTTTTGATGCGATGCTTTGCAGCAGGGCTCATTCCTGCAATAGAGTATCTGGGAAAGGTTGCAGTGTTATGGCACCAGTGCCTAAGGCCCAATTTTTCAGCCCCTGTTTAACAGGGGCATGTAATTACAATTCTTGATATAATATTTCACAGCAGGGCCCGTTCCTGTGCCCACCGAGAGTAACTGTGAGGACTTATAGTGTTGTGGCACCAGCGCCACCACCACAACCACCAAAAGCCCAATTTTTCTACCACTGTTCAACAATGGCATGTAATTCTTGATATAATCGTTCACAGCAGGGCTCTCCAGCGCCCACCAAGAGTCCCTTTGAGGGCTTACAGTGTTGTGGCAACACCAGCACCTTGTTCCACCATTTCTGCAGAGCATATAGGGCAGGCCCCTACTTTCAAACATCCAACTTACAAACGTCTCCTACTTGCAAATGGAAGGAGACAACAGGAAGTGAGATGAAAAAAGATGGACTGCAAAAAAAATTATACAGCTTAAAAATAGATTTTTTGACTGGAGCTACACTTTAAAAATGTACCAGTTCAAAATTACAAACAGATTCTACTTAACACAACAAACCTACGCAGTCCCTGTCTTGTTTGCACCTCCTGTATACTCCTGTTCTGAGTATATAGCGCCTGGGGGCCCCACGCCTTTCCTTTTTTTAATATGGGTATGGGGTTCCCCTTAATATCTGTACAAGACCCAAAGGGGCTGGTAATGGGCGGGGGGGGGGGGGCTTCCTATGCCATTTTTCTCAATGATTTTTATCCATATTGCCTGAACCAGATATTACATTAAAAACACAAGCAGTTTTAAATGACTTTTTTTTCCATTAAATGTCATTTTGTGCAGGGAATGTTATAAACACAGGAAACACATGCCACTTCAAAGGCATACTATAGACACCCCCAGGCACGATATTTAAAGGAATATTTCACTTTTTCCCCTTTAATCGTCATTAAAATCAGTGCTCCTGAAAAAACAGCCATTTTTAAAAAACATTTTAGGCATTGACCCATGTCCCTTGGGGCAGGAGCCAGGTCCCCAAACCCTTTTTAGGATAATATCTTGCATATTAGCCATTAAAATTAGCACTTCTTATTTCCAACGTACGAGTCCCATAGACTTCAATGGCGTTCTAAAGTTTGCATGAATTTTCGGTCCGTTCGAAAGTTCTGGTGCGAACCGAACCGGGGGGTGTTTGGCTCATCCCTAATAGGGAGTAATCCCTATCCTTGGGGTGGAGAATGTGCCAGACATCAATGAGCTGGAGTTTATGCAATCTCTTCTTGATGAAGGCCAGGCGTTTATACGATATGTTGGATCGGCCTTGAGATGTGTCCAAAATGGGGTCTAGTGGCATGTTGATGTCTCCTGCTAATATAGTAATACCTTTTACAAAAGTTGCTAATTTGGATAGGACTTGAGACATAATGGATGGTTGGTTATAAATATTTGCCAGTGTGCACTGAGTATTGCCTATAGAACCCCTGAAAAACAGAAACCTACCATGATCATCTGAAATCATTTCCTCAAGCTGAAAGGACACACCACCAGTAAACCCAATGGCTACACCTTTTGCTTTATTGGTATCTGAAAGACTATAATACCAATTTGGAAAGTGAGGAGAAGAGAGCTTGACCGGAGTGTTATGGGTACGTTGCGTTTGTTGAAGAAACACGATGGAGCCGGAGGCTTGTTTCAATTCTTTCAACACTTGATGTCGTTTGCTGGCATGGTTTAAGCCCCTAGCATTGTATGAAATAATATTTAAGGCAGCCATTGGGAGATTGGAGGGTGCGCTTCCAGCCTGCGGTGCCATCTGTACCAGCAAAAGTTAAAGCAAAGTGGGGAAAGGGGGAGAGAAATATGGGAAGGCAGGGGAGGGAAAAAGGAGACATGTAGGTAACATACTGAAGTTGGTGTACTCAGACTAATGGGATACCTTTTGGAGTCACGCAAAATCTTGCCGTGTTCCCGTGGGGGATCACGGGGGAGAATGACCCAGATATCTCTGCAAGGGGTGGACCCGTGAAATCACAAGGGTCACTCTCCACCACTTCCCCCAGAAGAAAAAAAGGGGGGGGGGGGTGGTGTGCCCGCAAAATTAGTATGTAACACTCATATTTTGAGAAGCCTGGAAAAACCGGGGAATTCATCCAGGCCTGGCCCAATAATAGCCTATAAAAAATGTAAACATGTGAACCTCTGGCAACAAGCATGTTGTTCAGATAACTAAAAAGATAGGGATACATACATATTATGAAATAAAAACGTAGAAAATTATCCGCATTTCACACTTGGTGGGAGAACTGCATCCAAGTCTGTCATCACTGTGTTAAAGATCTCTTAGCAAACAGAAAGAGCAGCTAACAGGAATGTCATGTTTGCCTGAATGCAGGATGTGTATGGAAGACAAGAAACATGGCGGATCTCACCCATTTTTTTGAGAGGAGCCCATCCCGGTGCTGGTGCGCTTCTTTTTGAGCGATGTGCTTTTCCAGGCAGGATCCAATGATGCCAAAAAATCTGGTAGCATGTTGTGCCAGCCTGGTAGGTCGACTGGGGGAATTCGGATCTCTCTCTCTCGAGAGAAGACAGGGAGATTCTCCGGAAATCTCAGCGTAGAGGATCGGACATTTTTGGTTGCGATAAGGCAGGCAGGAAAGCCCCATCTGTATGTGGCTCCATCTCCCCTCAGGTGCCACCATTATTTTCCAGCACTGCCTTGACCCTCTTGGGCATGGAGTTCACCAGAGCTTCACAGGTTGCCACTGGAGTCCTCTTCCACTCCTCCATGACAATATCACATAGCTGGTGGATGTTGGAGACCTCGTGCTCCTCCACCTTCCGTTTGAGGATGCCCCACAGATGCTCAATAGGGTTTAGGTCTGGAGACATGCTTGGCCAGTCCATCACCTTTACCCTCAGCTTCTTTAATAAGGCAGTAGTCATCTTGGAGGTGTGTTTGGAGTCGATATCATGTTGCAATACTGCCCTGCGGCCCAGTCTCCAAAGGGAAGGGATCATGCTCTGCTTCAGTATGTCACAGTACATGTTGGTATCCATGGTTCCCTCAATGAACTATAGCTCCCCAGTGCCGGCAGCACTCATGCAGCCCCAGACCATGACACCAATTTGATGCAGTGTGCGGCGTATGGTCTGAGCACTGACAGGGTGACCCTCCACCCCTTCAACCTCTGCAACAATGCTGGAAGCACTCATATGTCTATTTCCCAAGACAACCTCTGGATATGACGCTGAGCACGTGTACTCAACTTCTTTCGTCAACCATGGCTAGGTCTGTTCTGAGTGGAACCTGTCCTGTTAAACCACTGTATGGTCTTGGCCACCATGTTGCATCTCAGTTTCAATCTTCTTATAGCCTAGACCATCTTTATGTAGAGCAACAATTATTTTTTTCAGATCTTCAGAGAGTTCTTTGCCATGAGGTGCCATGTTGAAATTCCAGTGACCAGTATGAGAGAGTGAGAGCGATAACACAAAATTTAACACACCTGCACCCTGTTCACACCTGAGACCTTGTAACACTAACAAGTCACATGACACAGGGGAGGAAAAATAGCTAAATGGGCCCAATTTGGACATTTTCACTTAGAGGTGTACTCACTTCTGTTGCCAGCGGTTTAGACACTAATGGCTGTGTGTTGAGTTATTTTGAGGGGAAAATTTACACTGTTATACAAGCTGTACACTCACTACTTTACATTGTAGCAAAGTGTCATTTCTTCAGTGTTGTCACATGAAAAGATATAATAAAATATTTAGAAAAATGTGAGGGTGTACTTACTTTTGTGAGATACTGTATAACAAATGGCCCCTAACATGCACCAATGTGACCAATGTGCAAAGAAATGTGAAATTACAGTAATGGTGTCAATGAGCATCTTTTTGCACATTGGTGCATTTTAGGGGCTATTTATTATACATTTAGGTTGGCTATTTGCATCTATAGAGGGTGACACCATTATTGTATATACCACATACACAATTTTTTAGTGCTTATACATTCCCAAGGGGGTTTATCACTTATTCTTCATAAGGAGGGTCATTCACTTTTTGTTCTTGCACACATTCTCCTTGTGTACGGATACTCTATTTGAGTTTATTTGCTAACGCTATCAGTTAACACTGCCTAACTAGCCATTTGACTTACTGAACTAACCATAATAACCACTGTTTTTCCTGCATTGATTGACATCCTGCAATATAAAGATTGCCACTCTCATTAAATGGACTGAATGCATTGGTCTATGTTTGTGCCCATTATAATGTACAATATATTTGAGAACCTACTTTGCTCAGCTGAAAGCGCAGGAAAACAACAATGTGGATAATTCCCTGGTAAACTATTTAATTCTCCATTCTGGAGTGTTATCAATGCCTGTGACAACAAGGGAAATAGTGTTTAGTTTTCACCTCAAACTGTCTCTGATTCCAACTAATCTATAATAGAAGAATTATGTAATTGCAATATGTTGAAAAATGTGAATGCATGGTCTCCATATGCAAATCAGAGTATGATTTGTGCTTTGATATAGCTATTATTAAGCACTTGTCATAGTGCGAAACGCGTCATCTGTCACTACCCTTTGCTGTGATGTCACTTGCTGTGTTCCTGTACATTTTTGAATAAAGTCACTGTTTTAGCTTTGGAGTGCAGTCGTCCAGAGTTCCTTAATTATCTACATGATTTGTGCTTTGTCGTGATAGTTAATCTAATGCCGTGTACACACGATCAGACTATCCGGCAGACTTAGTCCGGCGGACAACCCTCCGGACTTTGCAGCAGAGGCCCGCTGGACTTTTAAAATGAGCGGAGTTGCCCACACACAGAGTAAAGTCCATTCATTTTGAACGTGTCTCCAGGTAGAAGGAAGTCAATGACACCTCGCTACCCCTGTCACCTGGTATGGAATTAAAGGGGAATCCCTACGCCGAAAAAACGGCATGGGGGTCCCCCCAAAGTCCATAGCAGACCCTTATCCGAGCACGCCAGTCAAGAAAGGGGGTGGGGACGAGCCAGTGCCCCACCTCCTGAGCCGTACCAGGCCGCGTGCCCTCAACATGGGGGGTGCTTTGGGGAAGGTCTGATTCACAGAAGATCTGAATCACAAGGTATGGGAAAATTGTTGGGGCATTACAAAAGACAAAATTACAAATTATTCATAATGGCCACGAATGGTTATAAACCCCATTTAACTTTTAACACCTTCCCTTATGTGAATAATGTTTTAGGCACCTTGCAGATCAAGTTTTGTAAAAATTAGGACCCACCAAAGTCAATCGAACAGGTCTGTAATGAGCGGCAATGGGTAGAAAATGTTAACCATGATTGCATTTAGGACACAAAAACGTATTTTTTTCTTGACAAAGAAAAACTCTACTCCAGTACCAGATAGGGAATTTAAGAATAAAATCATGTTTAAGGTTTTCTACTACATACTTAGACATCACCTTAGTCTCTGGGAAGCTGAGAGTATAGACCTGACCTAGAGATGTTGGCATCCAGGGGTCAAATTAATGGTGCAATCATAAGACCAATGTGATGGAAACTGGTTTGCTTTCTGTATGGGAAAAAAAAACATGTCCAAGAGAACCACAATGAACTGGCATGAGACTGAAGGCCTTGAAGAAAGCCAATGTCAGTGGTTAAACTGGAAGTGCTTTGACATGACATCTAGCTTGACAGGAAAGGCTCCACGCTAACACATGAGAGGAGGACTAATTGAACACAGGTGAATGCAGTTGAAGCCATGGGATACCCAAGACAAAACTTAGAGGAGGCTTAAGGTAACGCCTGAAAGGAAATGGTGTTATGGTGTACTACTTTTCCTAACAGGTGTAGTATGGGAAAGAATAGGTCATCATGATGCAAGAATGGTTCTGAAACTTGCAGGATTTGGGGATAAATTTCGATTTCCAAGCTAGTTTCTTTACAAGGGAGGCTGAAACAAACTTGCCTGTTGCAACTGAGTCAATGAATGCTCCCACTGTTCCTATGGAAATCTAGCTGGCAAGGATAGAAGGACAAGCATTTGCTGAGGAGAATGGTTGAGCAAGCTCATCAAAGACTTTTCTGGGGAATGTGAGAAGAAAAATTCAGCAATGCTGTTAGTCACTGAATACATTTTTTTCCAGTGTGCAGCAGCCCATGCCAAGACATCCCATAAGAGCATGAAGATACCATAAGCATGGGGAAATGGTGCAGTTCAAAGTGAAGGTTGCACTGTTTCACAAAGCCACAACAGGCCTTGGAGTCTTCAGAGAAGCAAAAAGGTGGCAGCAAGGGAAAAGAGGAAGCTGCCTGGGGTTCCAACTGCTGAAGCAAGGGAGGCTTAGATTTTATCTAGATCCACGATTAAACTGAATATGGTGAACTATTTAGACTTGGGTGGCCTCATAGGCAATAAGCATTTGGACAAAATGCTCAGTAGGATCCACTGGGTGCTGTGGTACTTCAGACATGGTGATTCAAGAAACATGTTAATGATGGGTGTTTGTTCCCACTAAGGGCAAATGGATGACCATGATTTGGTAATATCAGCTGGGGCTAGGTTGTGGCATATGAAGCACAGGAAATACAGAATACTTTGTGGAGTCACTGAGAGACAATATAATCTAGGAAGGCAGGATACTCTGGTGATCCTTTTAGAATGTAAGCTCTACGAGCAGGGCCCTCCTGTACCTTTTGTATTGAACTGTAATTGTGTTGTCGCCCCCTATACATTGTAAAGCACAGAGTAAACTGTTGGTGCTATATAAATCGTGTATAATAATAATAAATATATATATATATATATATAAATAATACATATACATACACACACACACACACACACACACACACACACACACACACACACACACACACACACACACACACGTATGTACACATATGCATATGTGTGTACAAACACACATATACAGGTATATACTTTATTTTTTATTTTTTTTGTCTAATGTTTATTACTGGGATTATGTGCGTTTCTCAACCATCTTGTAATGATTTTACGTAATTGTTGCAAAATTTGCTATGCATATGTATGCAGCGACCACTGTCATAAGCCTATTCCATGTACTATGCCGTCCACTCCCCTGCCTTAGTTACTTTTGCAAAGTCCTATCCTTATACTGTGCAGCCCTCTCCCCGCCTCAGTCTATCCTTTATTCTGCATATTCCACGCCCCCCTGCACTTTATAAGCCAACTTATCTCCTTGGGGCTTTCCGTTTTAAAGAAGGAGCCTCTTCACATGCTTCAAAACATGTCACCTCCCCCCTGCCTGATGGCACTTTCGGTGCTTGCAATCCCACATGGTACACATGCGCTGCACGATGGTTCCCGGAAGTGCAAAAGCCATCTTTCTCCCATGGCCTTCCATCCCTGCAGCCTCTGGTCGGCACAGACATGGGATACTATGCCATGAGCACTGAATGGAATTGATGAGCCTGATTTACTACTGTACATGAGTCTATAAGTGTTTTTAACTATTTGTTCTAAATAAAATTGCTGGATCATTGCACTTAGAAGTGCCTTACTGTACACCTTACATAATGATTACGGGTGAGGTGCTTTGAAGGATAAGTGCATTATAGATGCACTAAAAGGAGACACAAGAAATATTTAGTGGAGTTGCAAGACTTTCTGCAAGTTCTATTCAGCCACCTTTACCTTCTCTGTTGGCTATAGAATGGTAGAATTTGGAAGCTCAGTAGAATAACACCCAGCCACAAATACTCCTACAATTGAGATAACTCACTTTCTGGAAAGTGCTGTGACAGATCATTCAGTGCTGGAAATCTGGGGATCATGTTCTCAAGATGACATAAGAATTTCTGACAGTGTTCTTCTTTCTGTAGTACGATGTTCATCATTTTTTCAACTCTCCCTCTTGGATCTTCATCATGTAGGAGTTGAATCATCTCATCCGGGGTTATGAGTCCTTGAGACCCCAACTCATCACACAGACCCTCCGCGTCCTCCTCAAACACTTCCAACAATTTCCATCTAAGACGTTTCATCGTCTCTGTGGCCTTTCTGCCAGAAGTCATGATTTCTTTATTTCAGAATCTAAAAAAAAAAAAAACAATAAATAAAAAAACATAACCAGTTAATCTGCAATTATTGAACTTCAGAGATTCACCTTTTTATTTGTTAAAAATTGATGGAAAATTCCAAAAATCTTAAACTGTTACAAAAACAGGAGTGAGAGGATATCTTCCAGTGGGATCACCTGTTCTGGTTGACAATTGCTTAACCTCTTCAATACCAGGCACTTTCACCCCCTTCCTGCCCAGGACAATTTTGAACTTTCACATTTTGAATGACAATTGCACAGTCATGCTACACTGTAACTAAATTACATTTTTATCATTTTTGTGAGACAGATAGAGCTTTCTTTTGGTGGTATTTAAAAGAGAAGTATATATATATATATATATATATATATATATATATATATATATATATATATATTTTTTTTTTTATGCATACATACCTTGGTGGATGCTGCAGCTGTCACCTACCTTCTCTGCACTGAGAACCAAGCCATCAAATATCACCGATGGCTCGGATTTAACAGATCTCCAAGAGGAGAGATGCTGAATACACCGCCTGAAGTGTATTAGAAATAGCACATCACAGAATGCACTGTATATATAGGCTACACTGGATGCAGAGTATATATATATATATATATATATATATATATATATATATATATATATATATATATATATATATATATGTGTATCAAATACACTGCCACTAACTGAATAACCTGCCTGCTTAATCTAAATCAAGCTATCTCTCCCTCCACACCAACAACACTACACAGGGCCGCAGTTTAGGCAGCCTTATATAGTGTGAGGCATGGACTTAGTCCTCCTGAGACATGATTGGTCAAAGGCACCCTGCCTTTGGCCAATTATGGCTCTTTTAGCAGAGGGCGCTGGGATTGGCAATAAACATCACTCCAGTCTTGTCACAGTTTAATTGAAAGAACTTGTGGGTCATCTAAGTTTTTATATCACAAATGCAGTTAGATAGGAGAGAAGCAGCCAAAGTAGAATCTGGTTTAGTGTGGATGTAGATCTGAGTGTCCGGGTGTTCGCCTGTTCGCCGAATAGCGAACACCATAGGGGGCTACATCAGAGGGGGGCGGGGTCACCCGCATGTCACTGGGGAAGCCCGGGTTTCCCCTTGCGTCAGAGGGGGATGGGGTCACGTGACATGTGGCCCTGTTCCTCCTCAGCTAAGAGACATGTCAGGCTGCCGAGATTCCCGTGGTGTCTCCGGTGGAGACAGGATGCACTGCGCTGGACATCATCGTTGGACCCTGGACCTGGAGAGGAGAGATCATCCGTCGCTGGACCACGGGGAGGAGATCACCCATTGCAGGATACCGAGAGTGGATTACCACGCATTTTTTTTTTTATCAATGACTTTCAATGACTGTTCTCTGTATTACCGGGAACCGACAATTCATTATAGCCACGAGTGCTTTTAAACTGTTTTTCCTTCAGAAATTACACTTTGTGCAGGGACAGTTCTAAGCACGGGAAACAAGCGCTACTTTACAGGCATACTATAGACACCCCCAGGTACCAAATTTAAAGGAATATTTAACTTTTGTTTTTTCACCTTAAGCATTATTAAAATCACTGCTCCCGAAAAAATTTCAGTTTTTAAAAAAAAAACTTTTCATTGATACATGTCCCTTGGGGCAGGACCAAGGTCCCCAAACACTTTTTATGACAATAACTTGACAATAACTTGCATATAAGCCTTTCAAATTAGCACTTTAGATTTCTCCCATAGTTCGGCAAACCCGCGAACAGGCAATGTTCAAGTTGAACATGAGTTTGACTCGAACTCGAAGCTCATCCCTAGTGGAAACATAAAATAAATACTAAAAAGTAAGGGATCCAAGATTGAACCCTGAGGAAAACCGTACTTGACTGGACCAGCTTCAGACTGAAATCCGCCAAGAGAAACAAAGTGACAATGATCAGTGAGATATGACTGAATCAATTTCGGAGCCAATTCTGAGACTCCAAATATGGTTTTGAGTTGAGAGAGTAATAGATTTTGGTCTACAGTATCAAAGGCAGAACTAAGATCCGGTAGAATAGGAATAGTTAGTGATCCGGAATCAGAAGCTAACAGAAGGTCGTTAATGACTTTGACCAAGGTGCTTTCTGTGCTTTGGAGTTGTCGAAAACCAGATTGGAGGGGTTCAAATAGGTTAAAGTCAGGTGATTATGTAACAGATATCACAGGCTGTTCAAGGATCTTAGCAAGGAAGGATAAGTTAGATATTGGGCGAAAGTTGTTTAAACTCTTGCCGACCGCCGGCCGTCAAATGGCGGTCAGGCGGCGCACCTATTGTGGCGTCATATGACGTCCTCCCATTTAAACAGGGAATGCGCGTCACAGAAACACCGCTCGCCCCCGAGGGGGGTGAACAGCCATTGTGCACGGCGCGTGTGTGTGATCGCGATTCCCGGGAACAGTGCTCGTCACCGACGCTGGTAAACAGCCATTGGTCGGCTGTTTACCCACGTGATCAGCTATGATCGTTTCACAGCCGATCACTAAACCCAATAAAGAGGACCTGTCACCACCCATCAGAGTACTTGTCACAGTCCATCAGAGTACCTGTCTACCCGAGTACCTGTCACAGCCCATTAGAGTACCCGAGTACCCGTCACAGTCCATCCGAGTACCCGAGTACCTGTTGCAGCCCATCAAAGTGCCCAAGTACCTGTCACAGTCCATCAGAGTACCCAAGTACCTGTCACAGTCCATCCGAGTACCCGTCACAGCCCATCAAAGTACCCGAGTACCTGTCACAGCTCATCAGAGTACCCGAGTACATGTCACAGTCCATCCGAGTACCCGTGTACCTGTCACAGCCCATCAGAGTACCCGAGTACCTGTCACAGCCCATCAAAATACCCGAGTACCTGTCACAGCCCATCAGAGTACCCGAGTACCTGTCACAGCCCATCAGAGTACCCGAGTACCTGTCACAGCCCATCAAAATACCCGAGTACCTGTCACAGCCCATCAGAGTACCCGAGTACCTGTCACAGCCCATCAGAGTACCCGAGTACCTGTCACAGTCCATCAGAGTACCCGAGTACCTGTCAATGCCCATCAGAGTACCCGAGTACCCGTCACAGTCCATCCGAGTACCCGAGTACCTGTTGCAGCCCATCAAAGTACCCGAGTACCTGTCACAGTCCATCAGAGTACCCAAGTACCTGTCACAGTCCATCAGAGTACCCACGTACCTGTCACAGTCCATCCGAGTACCCATCACAGCCCATCAAAGTACCCGTGTACCTGTCACAGCCCATCAGAGTACCCAAGTACCTGTCACAGCCCATCAACATACCCGAGTACCTGTCACAGTCCATCAGAGTACCCGAGTACCTGTCACAGCCCATCAGAGTACCCGAGCACCTGTCACAGCCCATAAGAGTACCAGAGTAATTGTCACAGCCCATCAGAGTACCCGAGTACCTGTCACAGTCCATCAGAGTACCCGAGTACCTGTTAATGCTCATCAGAGTACCCGAGTACCCGTCACAGTCCATCCGAGTACCCGAGTACCTGTTGCAGCCCATCAAAGTACCCGAGTACCTGTCACAGTCCATCAGAGTACCCAAGTACCTGTCACAGTCCATCAGAGTACCCACGTACCTGTCACAGTCCATCCGAGTACCCATCACAGCCCATCAAAGTACCCGTGTACCTGTCACAGCCCATCAGAGTACCCAAGTACCTGTCACAGCCCATCAACATACCCGAGTACCTGTCACAGTCCATCAGAGTACCCGAGTACCTGTCACAGCCCATCAGAGTACCCGAGCACCTGTCACAGCCCATAAGAGTACCAGAGTACCTGTCACAGCCCATCAGAGTACCCGAGTACCTGTCACAGTCCATCAGAGTACCCGAGTACCTGTCAATGCCCATCAGAGTACCCGAGTACCCGTCACAGTCCATCCGAGTACCCGAGTACCTGTTGCAGCCCATCAAAGTACCCGAGTACCTGTCACAGTCCATCAGAGTACCCACGTACCTGTCACAGTCCATCAGAGTACCCACGTACCAGTCACAGTCCATCCGAGTACCTGTCACAGTCCATCAAAGTACCAGAGTACCTGTCACAGCTCATTAGAGTACCAGAGTACATGTCACAGTCCATCCGAGTACCCGATTACCTGTCACAGCCCATCAAAATACCTGTGTACCTGTCACAGCCCATCAGAGTACCCGAGTACCTGTCACAGCCCATCAAAATACCCGAGTACCTGTCACAGTCCATCAGAGTACCCGAGTACCTGTCACAGCCCATCAGAGTACCCAAGTACCTGTCACAGCCCATCAGAGTACCCGAGCACCTGTCACAGCCCATCAGAGTACCCGAGTACCTGTCACAGTCCATCAGAGTACCTGTCACAGCCTATCAGAGTACCAGAGTACCTGTCACAGCCCATCAGAGTACCGAGTACCTGCCCCAGTCCATCTGAGTACTCGAGTATTTGTCCCAGTCCATCTGAGTACCCGAGTTAGAAATATCTTATAAATTGACAACTTTGTGTCAAGCATCAAGCGTTTTAATTTTTTCCACATTTTCCAAAAACTTCTGGAAAAAAAATGAACCATTCAAAAGACTCATTATTCCCCACAGATTATACTTTGGGGTGTTTGCTTTCCAAAATGGGGTAATTTTATGGGCAATTCCATTGTCCTGGTACTCCAGGATCTTCAAAAGTATAATAGGTGGCTGTGAAATGAGATGTCACCATGCTACTTACTTAATACCTTGGAACGTCTACTTTCTAAAAAGGGGTCATTTGGGGGGTATTTGTACTTTCCTGACTTGTTAGTGTCTCAAGAAATGAGATACACCCGATGTACTGAAGGCCTCATCAGATGTGATCAGTGATTGGCACCATCATTTGTAGACTATATAACTTTCACAAAGACCAAATAATATACACTAATGTTTGTTATTTTTACCAAAGATATGTTTTGGCCAAAATTTATGAAGAAAAATTACTAATTAGCAAAACTTTATGACAGAAACAAAGAAAAATGCATTTTTTCACAAAATGTAAGTTTTTTTTATTTATAGCACACAAAAAAAAAAAAACTCACTAGTGATTAAATACCACTAAAAGAAAGCTCTATTTGTGTGGAAAAAAGGACGCAAGTTTCAAATGGGTACAGTGTTGCATGACTGAGTAATTGTCATTCAAACTGTGAGAGCGCTGAAAGCTGAACATTGGTCTGGTCAGGAAGGGGGTGTAAGGGCACTGTATTGAGGTGGTTAAATTGTCCAGAGCCATGTTGGGTTTTTTTGCTATTGGGGTGATGGCGGTTTTGAGGATTGTTGGTACAAAACGGGTGTTAAGTGAGTCATTTATGATGTTGAGAATAATGGGGCATAGAGAACTAAAACAAGATTTAAGTAAATGGGTGGGAATAAGGTCAAGTATGCAGGTGGAAGATTTCATATTAGAGACCAATTTAGTTAGAGATACAGGGTCAAGTAGAGAGAAGTGGGAGAGAGAAGAGCCAGTAAAACAAGACGGATCAAGAAGTGATGTGGATAAAACATATGGTGTGGTAAGAATTTGGTGTCTTATTTTGTCAATTTTTGTGTTACAGTGCTGAGTTGGAGCAGGTAGTGTGGAGAGGCTGTGAGGTTTTAATAATCTGTCAATGGTGCAGAATAGATATCTAGGATTGCTAAAAAAAAAAAAAAAAAAATCTATAATATGGGAGAAAAAGTTTGAACTAGCAGTCTCGAGTTTACCCTTCTAGACACATAAGTAGTGTTTCCATGCTTGATAATGGACAGTCAAGCCAGAACAGTGCCAAATTCTCCCCAGTCTCTGTAAAGACCCATACACACGACAGGACTTTTTGACAACAAACATGCAAATTAGCTGTTTTGGAGCAACATCCAACCGTGTGTACACTCCATGGGACAAACTTTTTCAGTTTTCATCGGACTTTTGTTGGCTGTGCGAACGAAAAAACTTTCTGGCAACAAAAGTCCGATGGAGCAAAGTCTGATCGTGTGTACAGAAAACCATAGGACTTTTGTACAAAGTACAAACAGGCATGCTCAGAACCAATGCAAAAGATCAGAGAACAATACAGAAGTTGACCAAAGGTGACGGTAAAGAGCAGAAAAACCACGTGATTTGGTGAAAGTTGGCTGAAAAAGTCCTGCTGTGTGCCCCTTGTACAAAAATCCAAGGGAAAGTTTGTACAAAGTCCTATTGTGTGCATGAGGCGTAAGACTGCTTTTATTGAACGTAGGTGAGAATTATACCACATGGAACCGGACGGGAGAAAGAGACACTTCGAGACTTTAAGATTTTTCTTCCTTTGTACTGTATTTGTGTGTATGGGCTTTTTACCCGGTGATCTATCAGAATACTGCTACCCATCAGAAAATGTACTGGAAGTGACGTTCCGTCACCGCCATCTTGGTGCAACCACACTCGCCCGCAGTAAGCCTACAGTCAGAAGGCAGCAGTGGACATCTTTTTACACCCAAACTCTTACATTTCACACTTATTTTTACCAGTAAACTGAGCTTATATAGTGAAATAACGTATTTTGAAATCTGTCAGACTGTTTTAATGCTGAATTTTAAAAGCAGCTGTTTTCTGTCAGAATAACAAACCTGTAAGGCTTGCTGCTGCTTTTAAAATTCAACATTTAAGCAGTGTCATGGATTTCAGAATCCTGTATTTCATTATATAAGCTGAGTTTTCTGGTAAAAATAAAGCCTCATACACACGATCGGACTTTGTACAAACTTTCCTGTGGATTTTTGTACAAAGGGCGCCGGCCGTGAACTTGTATTGCATACACACGGCAGGACTTTTTCAGCCAACTTTCGCTAAATCCCGTGGTTTTTCTGCTCTTTATCGCCACCTTTGGTCAACTTCTGTATTGCTTTCTGATCTTTTGCATTGGTTCTGAGCATGCCTGTTTGTACTTTGTACAAAAGTCCTATAGTTTTCTGTACACACGATCAGACTTTGCTCCATCGGACTTTTGTTGCCAGAAAGTTTGTCCATTCGCACAGCCAACAAAAGTCCGATGAAAACCAAAAAAGTTTGTCCGATGGAGCGTACACAGGGTTGGATGTTGCTCCAAAACAGCTAATTTGCATGTTTGTTGTCAAAAAGTCTGATCGTGTGTATGGGCATTTAGTGTGAAATGCAAGACTTGGCTGGATGTAAAAAGATGTCCGCTGCCACCTTCTGACTGCAAGTGTTCCATCATATTAGGCGACCCGTAAAATTTTGTAACGCAAGTTACATTCTGTCACGGCCATCTTAATACACCCCATACTCCTCCACAGTAAGGATGTAGTGAGGAAGTGGCAAGCGGACTTCTTGTTATACACACAAACTCGTGCATTTCACACTTTCACATTGTAATAAATACAGTGCTTTGATGCTGAATTGTAAAAGTAGCTGTGTTCTGTCAGATCAGCAAACCTGTGAGATCAGCAGGCTTGCTGTTGCTTTTAAAATTCAACATCAAAACAGTGTCACGGATTTCCAAATACTGTATTTAATATATATATATATATATATATATATATATATATATATATATATATATATAGGCTCAGTTTACTGGGGGAAAAGGCAGAATCTGGTGGGTGTAAAAAGATCTCTGCTTGCCGCCTTCTCACTGTATCTTTACTGTGGGCGACTACGGGGTGTACCAAGATGGCCGTGATGGAACTTCACTTCCGTTACAAAATTTGATGGGTCGCCTACCTTGGGCGTCTTAAGCCACATACACACGATAGGACTTTGTACAAACTTTCCCGTGGATTTTTGTACAAAGGGTGTCGGCCCTGAACTTGTATTGCATACACACAGCAGGACTTTTTCAGCCAACTTTCACCAAATCACATGGTTTTTCTGCTCTTTACCGCCACCTTTGGTCAATTTCTATATTGTTGTCTGATCTTTTGCATTGGTTCTGAGAATGCCTGATTGTACTTTGTACAAAAGTCCTATGGTTCTCTATACACACGAACAGACTTTGCTCCATCGGACTTTTGTTGCCAGAAAGTTTGTCCATTCGCACAGCCAACAAAAGTCCAATGAAAACCAAAAAAGTTTGTCCGATGGAGCGTACACACGGTTGCTCCAAAACAGCTCATTTGCATGTTTGTTGTCAAAAAGTCTGATCGTGTGTATGGGCATTTACAAACACCCATAAAATCCCCTCCTCTGTACACAGGGCGTGTCTTGTATGTCTTGAGGCCTATACACACAATCAGACTTTTTGACAACAAACATGCAAATGAGCTGTTTTGGAGCAACATCTGACCGTGTGTACGCTCCATCGGACAAACATTTTTGGTTTTCATCGGACTTTTGTTGGCTGTGCGAACGGACAAACTTTCTGGCAACAAAAGTCCGATGGAGCAAAGTCTGATCGTGTGTATAGAAAACCATAGGACTTTTGTACAAAGTACAAACAGGCATGCTCAGAACCAATGCAAAAGATCAGACAGCAATACAGAAGTTGACCAAAGGTGGCGGTAAAGAGCAGAAAAACCACGTGATTTGGTGAAATTTGGCTGAAAAAGTCCCTCCATGCAGGGCAGGACTTACCATTGGGCTTGACTGGGCTCAAGCCCATGGGCTCGCCCAATAGGGGGCCCCCCAGAGATACATAGACAAGTGTACTCGGCTCCACTCACAGTCATGCCCAGTCCCTTTGTTATGTCCATCATAGGGCGGGACTGTGAGCGGAACCGAGCAGAGTACTCTCGGCTCCACTCAGGACTGCGAGAGGACCCCGAGAGTCACCGAGAGGACCTGAGAGCCACCGAGAGGACCCGAGAGCCATTGAGAGGACCTGAGAGCCACCTAGAGGACCTAAGAGTCGCCAAGAGGACCCGAGAGCTGCCAAGAGGACCAGAGGGCCACCAAGAGGACCAGAGGGCTGCCAAGAGGACCACAGGGCCGCCAAGATACACAGGACTCCGTATCACGGCGGCACAATTTCTTAAATTCAAGGCTGCAATGACACTGGGCAAGGCTGCAGATGGACACTGATAAGGCTGCATTGATGGGCATTTAAATGTAAGTTTTTTTCCCTTAAACTTCCCTCCTAAAAGTTTTTTTCCTTAAAATTCCCTCCTAAACTTGGGGTGCGTGATATACGCCGATAAATACGGTAATGTATAGATGGTAGGGCCCGAAAGTGACTAAAGCCCAGGGGCCCCCACCACCCTAAGTCCTGCCCTGCCTCCATGTGTATGCAATACAAGTTCACGGCCGACGCCCTTTGTACAAAAATCCACAGGAAAGTTTGTACAAAGTCCAATTGTGTGTATGAGGCTTTGCACTGTTATCTTTTCTTATCTCTTTCTGCTCAGCTCCTGGGCACAGCCCTGTGAGATCCTATAACTGGGAGCTCATCAGAAGTCTTCCTCACTGAATGATCACTCTGACAGACAGACAATCTCAGTGAGAATTCAATGTAACATTTTAAGCCAAAACAACAATAAATAAGTAACATAGTACTGTAACTATCTTATCTTCTGCATTCCTTGTCAGGCAGATTTTCTGGCAGAGAGCTGCAGCTGACAAAGGAACGTTTTTATTGAATGCACAGGGAGTTAACTCTTAATTAACCAGGATGTGCTCTTTTTTGTTTTTACTACTTAACCCTTTAATTTCAACCTGTATAATCACTATTTAACAGTTTAATCTCCTGTCCCATGTTTCTATTTTAAATTATTTGCTGGAAACATTTTTTATACAGCACATATATGCATTGTTATCTTTAAGGATTTACTGTTAAAACATGTGGTTTAGGGTATATCTGTTTTATTTTAAATTGGTAAAAACGATAAATTAACCACTAGGTGTCCGCCCTATAGCCGAAAGACGCCTGCAGCGCAGATGCCAATTGCCGGGAGGCCGTCCCTGGACATCCTCCTGTTTACTTCCGTAATGCACGCTCCCGCGAGCGCGGATCGGGGAAGTTCTGTGCTGGCTGTGTCCCCCGGACACAGCCAGTCACAGATCGCTGTAAACGGCCAATCACAGTGGCCATTTACAGCACGATCGGCGTGCCCAATGAGAGATTATCTCAAAAGTAAACATATGAGATCATCTCTCAGTGCCGCTCTCCCTCCTCACACAGACAGCGTGTGAGGAGGGAGAGAGGAACGGCTGCAGCGGCCGTAAGTAATGTCCCCTGTGTGTCATCTGTCCCCTGTGTGCCATCTGTCCCCAGTGTGCCATCTGTCCCCAGTGTGCCATCTGTCTCCTGTGTGTCATCTGTCCCCAGTGTGCCATCTGTCCCCAGTGTGCCAGTGCCATCTGTCCCCAGTGTGCCACCTGTCATTGCCATCTGTCCCCAGTGTGCCAGTGCCATCTGTCCCCAGTGTGCCATCTGTCCCCAGTGTGCCAGTGCCATCTGTCCCCAGTGTGCCACCTGTCAGTGCCATCTGTCCCCAGTGCCACCTGTCAGTGCCATCTGTCCCCAGCTCCATTTGCCCCAGTGCCACCTGCCCCAATGCCACCTGTCAGTGCCATCTGTCCCCAGTGCCATGTATAAGTGCCATCTGTCATCAGTGCCATCTGTCATCAGTGCCACGTGTCATCAGTGCCATGTGTCATCAGTGCCATATCACTGTCACGTGTCATCAATGCCACATATTAGTGCCATCTGTCATCAGTGCCACGTATCAGTGCCATCTGTCATCAGTGCCCCCTATCAGTGTCACCACATGCCATCTGTTATCAGTGTCACCAATGCCACGTATCAGTGCCATCTGTCATCAGTGTGACGTGTCAGTGCCACGTATTAGTGCCATCTGTCAGTGCCACATATTAGTGTGATCTGTTAGTGCCACGTATTAGTGCCATCTTAAATCAGTGCCACGTATTAGTGCCATCTGTCATTGCCACATATTAGTGCCACCTGTCATCAGTGCCACGTATTAGTGCCATCTGTCAGTGCCACGTATTAGTGCCACGTGTCATCAGTGCCACATATTAGTGTCATCTGTCATCAGTGTCACGTGTCATCAGTGCCACATATTAGTGGTATCTGTCATCAGTGCCACTAGTCATCAGTGCCACGTATCAGTGCCATCTGTCATCAGTGCCATGTCAGTGTCACTGTTCTGGTGCTCCAGGGCCTTCAAAAGTATAATAGGTAGTCAATAAGTTAGATGTAATTTATGCTCCTAGAACACGCGACGGTGCTCCCTGCATGTTGGGCCTCTGTATGTGGCTAGACTGTGGAAAAGTCACACACATGTGGTATTGTAATACTCAGGAGGAGTAGCAGAATTTATTTTGGGGCATTATTTGTGGTATACACATGCCATGTGAGAGAAATAACCTATTACAATGACAATTTTGTGAAAAAAGTAAAAATAAAAAAAAATCTTCATTTTGCAAAGAATTGTGAGAAAAAAATGACAACATCTAAAAGCTCACCATTCCTCTTATTAAATACCTTGGAATGTCTACTTTCAAAAAAGGGGTCATTTGGGGGGTATTTGTACTTTCCTGGCTTGTTCGGGTCACAAGAAATGAGATAATCCACCAGTACATCAGATGTGATCAATTTTGTATGATTTGCACCACAGCTTGTAGATTCTCTAACTTCCACAAAGACCAAATAATATCCACTAATTTGGGTTATTTTTACCAAAGATATGTAGCAGTATAAATTGTGGCCAAAATTTATGAAAAAAAAATAATTTGCAAAATGTAATAAAAAACCCCGAGGTGATCAAATATCACCAAAAGAAAGCTCTGTTTGTGGGGAAAAAAGGACAGAAAATTCATTTGGGTACAGTGTTGCATGACTGAGTAATTGTCATTCAAAATGTGAGAGCACCGAAAGCTGAAAATTGGTCTGGGCACGAGGGGTGTTTAAGTGCCCAGTAAGCAAGTGGTTAATGATGCATTGTAAGAAATATGAAATGTATGCAAATGTTGCAGTAAATGGAACAAGCAGCAGCATAAAATGTATATGTTTTCCTCACATTAATGGTACTTGTGTTCAAAATATTACTAATCAAACTTGAAAATACAAATTTATTTCAATTTTTACTCTTTTTTTTCTCTCCTTAAAATGCAAATAAATGTAAACAATTCTCAGCGGACTTTAGGGTCACGAGAAAGCTCTGTTTGCCCTTGTACACACGGTCGGAGATTACGTGTGTACAAGGTGTCCGATCGGAGCGTTTTGTCTGATATTCTGACTGTGTGTGGTCTCCATCGGACTGTTTCCGTCTGAATATCCGTCGGACCAACTTTTCCAACTTGCCGGAAATATTTTCCAACAAAATGCTCCAATCGGACATACTCCGATCATGTGTACCCTACTCCGATGGACAAAGTGCCACACAGGCTGAGATCAAATTCCTAGACCAAAGCTATTGGCTACTAGCCTGAACGTAGTCCCGTCGTAACGAAATAACGTCATCACGTTATGTACAATCGGATTTTCCGACAACTTTGTCCGACATCACTTCCAAACCTGGTCCAGAATTAATCCGTCGGAATAACTCCGACGGATTTGGTTGTCGGAATCTCCGACCGTGTGTACAAGGGCTAAGTCTTCCAAAAAACAATATATGTATAAATTCTATCATAAGTAATTGCAAAGTTATAAACTCATGAACGGACACATAGCAGAAATGTGAAATATGGTCTGGTCCATAGGGGGTAAACAGGTGTGAATGCCAAAGTGGATAGTCTGATGGGTAGCAATATTCTGATAGAACACTGGCAACGCATTAATGTCAAGCTTCTTTATAAAATTGGAATTCTATACATTGCAGCAATATTCCAGGCGCAACAATCTCTCCATTCAACACCTGAAAGTTTTCATCACATCCAAAACACACAAAATATACAGTAAGTATTACACAGAAAAATACTGTCTTATTATAGCACTACAGATGTTAGCAGATATTAGGCAAAGCGAACTACAATAAATTGGGGGGACATTTACCAAGCACATTACTGACATGATTAGTGTCCTAACAGACCTGCTTGTTTAAGTTCATGGACAGTCATTTGCAAAGTTCTAAGACAGATTTCTTATGCCGCGTACACACGACCGGACTTTCCGGCAGAAAAGATCCGACAGAATCATATTCCAATCCTGTGTGGGCTTCATCTGACTTTTTTCTTCAAAAATTCAGACGGACCTAGAAATAGAACATGGTTTAAATCTTTACGATGGAATCAATTTCTATCGGGGGAAAACCGTTCGTCTGTATGCTAGTCCGACGGACCAAATACGACGCAAGGGCAGCTATTGGCTACTGGCTATTGAACTTCCTTTTCTAGTCCTGTTGTACGTCATCACGTTTGAAACAGACTTTGGTGTGATTGTGTGGGGGCAAGTCCGTTCGTTTAGCACTCCGTCGGGAAGACCGTTAGAGCTTAATCTGATGGAAAGTCCGGTCGTGTTTTTGTACGCGGCATAACTGAAAATAAGTTCAGATTTTTGCTCTAAACAGACGCAGAATTAGAAAGTTGTTTGTTAACTTTCAGTGCAGTTGTGAGTTTGAGTCAAAAGAGAAATTTATAACTCAGACCTTGCAATAAGCCCATCGAACTGCCCCTGTTTACTTAATTGTGCCTTGCAAAAGGATTGATAAATGCCCCCACTGTACCTACCTTTTATTCCATGAACATCTATGAGCTCCTAGCAGAGGCTCGGTAAACTCCTTTATGATGATATGGCACTGTTCTATAACAAGAATCAGGCTTTGGGCGGGGCAGGGCAGGCTTTCAGAGGAGCCAAGCCAAGAGTGCTGCTTTCACTTTCACTTATACACACTTAAAGTGGTACTAAAGGTTTGAATAAAAAGTAAGTAAGCATCTGATTTTTTTTCACCGTAACCACTTGACAACTGGGCACTTAAACACCCCTCGTGACCAGACCAATTTTCAGCTTTCGGTGCTCTCACACTTTGAATGACAATTACTCAGTTATGTAACACTGTTCCCAAATTTATTTTTTGTCCTTTTTTTCTCCCCATAAATAGAGCTTTCTTTTGGTGGTATTTGATCACCTCTGGCGTTTTGTATTTTTTGCTCTATAAATGAAAAAAGACCGTTTTTTTTTAAAAAAACACATTTTTCTTTGTTTCTGTTATAAAATTATGCAAATTATTAATTTTTTTTCATGAATTTTGGCCACAATTTATACTGCTACATATCTTTGATAAAAAATAACCCAAATTAGTGGATATTATTTTGTCTTTGTGAAAGTTAGAGAGTCTACAAGCTGTGGTGCAAATCATACAAAATTGATCACATCTGATGTACTGGTGGCCGATCTCATTTCTTGCGACCCGAACAAGCCAGGAAAGTACAAATACCTCCCAAATGACCCTTTTTTTGGAAAGTAGACATTCCAAAGTATTTAGTAAGAGGCATAGTGAGGTTTTTGATGATGTCATTTTTTTCCCACAATTCTTTGCAAAATGAAGATTTTTATTTTATTTTATTTTTTTTTCACAAACTTTTCATTGTAATAGGTTATTTCTCTCACATGGCATGTGTATACCACAAATGACACCCCAAAATAAATTCTGCTACTCCTCCTGAGTATTACAATACCACATGTGTGGGACTTTTCCACAGCCTGGCCACTTAGAGAGACCCAACATGCAGGGAGCACCGTCACGTGTTCTAGGAGCATAAATTACACATCTAAATTGTTGACTACCTATTACACTTTTGAAGGCCCTGGAGCACCAGGACAGTGACACCGACGTGGCACTGATGACAGATGGCACTGATGTGGCACTGATGACAGATGCCACTAATACGTGGCACTGACAGATGGCACTAATACGTGGCACTGATGACAGATGGCACCAATACATGGCACTGACATGTGACACTGATGACAGATGACACGTGACACTGATAACAGATGGCACGTGACACTGACAGGTGGCACTGATGACAGATGGCACTGATACATGGCACTGATGACAGATGGCACTAATATGTGGCACTGATGACACGTGACAGTAATATGGCACTGATGACAGATGGCACTATGTGGCACTGATGACACGTGGCACTGATGTGGCACTGATCACAGATGGCATTATACGTGGCACTGATGACAGATGGCACTTATACGTGGCACTGATGACACGTGACACTGATGACAGATGGCACCAATACGTGGCACTGACAGATGGCACTAATACGTGGCACTGATGACAGATGGCACCAATACATGGCACTGACATGTGACACTGATGACAGATGACACGTGACACTGATAACAGATGGCACGTGACACTGACAACAGATGGCACGTGACACTGACAGGTGGCACTGATGACAGATGGCACTGATACATGGCACTGATGACAGATGGCACTAATATGTGGCACTGATGACACGTGACAGTGATATAGCACTGATGACAGATGGCACTATGTGGCACTGATGACACGTGGCACTGATGTGGCACTGATTACATATGGCATACGTGGCACTGATGACAGATGGCACTGACAGGTGGCACTGGGGCAAATGGCACTGACAGGTGGCACTGGGGCAAATGGCACTGACAGGTGGCACACTGGGGACAGATGGCACTGACAGGTGGCACACTGGGGACAGATGGCACACTGGGGACAGATTTATTGGCACACTGGGGAAAGATGGCACACTGGGCACAGATTTATTGGCACACTGGGGACAGATTACTTACGGCCGCTGTAGCCGCTAATCTCTCCCTCCTCACATGCTGTCTGTGTGAGGAGGGAAAGCCAGCAATGAGAGATAAGTATAAAAGGAGTTATCCCTGCGCCTAATCAGGAAGAAATGTAGTTTTTGTACCGCTGCACACACTGAAAATGGGGTACTTGAACCCGAATTACAGGATAAAAAAGGCAAGGAGTAGTGATGCGCAGTACTAAATTGGGAAATTTAGCCTGAAAGGCTAATAGATTCTATAGGCACCAAGGTTATTAGGTGATAAGTGTACTACCGCCCAGACTGGAAGGGTGGTGTATAAGAAACCAATGTGCGTGTTTTGTGAGGGAATGGTAAGAGACCCTCACTACTATAATATAATAGTGTTTGGAATAAGCATCAAGTGAATATAAGGGCATAAACGAGAAAAGATCTAATAATTAAACCTAGTGATTCCCAATGCGATTTTTTAGAATTGGCATAATCGTATAAAGTGATAGTGCTGGACAATGAGTAGGTCCGTGTAAATGTCTCCTACATCATAAAGTGAATTAAATAATATGCATAAAGCAATCAACAAAATATATAGTGATAATTGATGCGATTTGTTAAGATTAACAAAATCGCATAAAAAGTGCCAGTGCTAGACAGTAAATAGGTCTGTGGAAATATCTACTACACCATAAAATAAAAACAATATACATAAAACAGTCACTAACTCAATGAATCAATTTTGTGCAGAGAGTGGTTGATTGTGACTGACAGAAATCGCATAAAGTGCCAGTGCTAGGAAGAGGTTATAAAATAAATACGTGTGGGTGTCTTTCTACCATATAATAAATAGTATAAGTACGGTGAAGCAAATACAATTGTGCAAAATTGGCAGAAGATAAAAAATAAAAAACGCATAAACAATATTAGTGTTAGAGAAAGGGGAAAAAAATAAAATCTCTCTAGAAATAATCCAAAAAGGTTGTGCACAATAATTGAAAACTATATAAACAAATATAAAAAAATTATATAGATTGCACAATGACATATATCAAAATGTGTCCATTCAAACTTGTGCGACAACCGGTGGCGATTATATCGAAAATCGCATATGACAAGGAAATCGCATACGGTGCTGGTGTTTTAGATTTACTCTAATTCTACTTTATAGTGCACATAAATCCAAAACACCAGCACCGTATGCGATTTCCTTGTCATATGTAAAGTAAGAATGCATTCAAGAATATGTATTTTAGTTGTTTTTTTTTTAATCAATTTACAAAATGCAAAGTGAGCAAATGTAAGGAGAATCTAAATGAAATGTTCATTATTTGGTGTGACTACCCTTTGACTTCAGACCAGCAACAATTTTTACACTTGCACAAAGTCAGGGATTTTGTAGGATTAGATTCAGGTGTATGATTAACCAATTTTACCAAGAAGGTGCTAATGATCATCAATTTCATATGTAGGTTGATTTACTAAAACTAGAGAGTGCACAATACCGTGCAGTTCTGAGTAGAAACCAATCAGCTTCCAGTAAACTGGGCTTTCAAAATGTGCTGTTCAAGCTCTGAAGAAGCACAAAGGTCCAGTCAACACTGAGAACCGTAGATATAGTGGTTGGCCAAGGAAACCAATTCATAAGATGAAAGACGCATCATGCTTACTTCCTTTCAACATGGGAAGATGTCCAGCAGTGCCATCAGCACAGAACTGGTGGAAGCCAGTGGGACCCAGGTACACCCATCTACTGTCCGGAGAAGTCTGGCCAGAAGTGGTCTTCATGGAAGAATTGTAGTTAAAAAGCCTTTCTATTGATGTGGAAGCGAGGCTAAGTGACTCCACTATGGAGGAAAACATAGGAACTGGGGTGCAGAAAATGGCAGCTGGTGCTCTGGACTGAGGGGTCAGAACGTGAAATATTTGGTGGTAGCAGGATGATGGTACCCGCCCCACCTCTAGATTAATTTTTTTAAGGCATTCCCTTACATTCAAATAACACAATGGGACAAGCAAAGCATCAACTGAACTACCGGAAGATAATGGGGTTTAATTAATAAAGGAATAAAGAATTTACACTGAAATTAGTGAATATGGTGAAGCTGTGTATGCTCCATCAGACATTTGCTGTCAGAATTTCCGACAAAAAATGTTTGAGAGCGGGCTCTCAAATTTTCTGACAACAAAACTTGTCGGAAATTCCGATCGTGTGTACACAATTCTGACGCACACAAGTCCATGCATGCTCTGAATCAAGCAGAAGTTCATTGAACTTCATTTTTCTCGTCTCGTCGTAGGTGTTGTACGTCACCGCGTTCTTGCCGTTTGGAATTTCCGACAACATTTGTGTGACAGTGTGTATGCAAGACAAGTTTGAGCCGAAATCCGTGGAAAAAAATCCATGGTTTTGTTGTCGGAATGTGCGATTGTGTGTACAGGGCGTAACACAGAAGGCTTTTCCTGCAAATGAGCCATTTCCAGGAATAGGAGCTTTCACTTTCACTTTCTTGTTTGTTACATTCCAAATTCCTTATCTAATAAACAGAGTTCACCTTCCATTGTTGGACGGTACTATTTATAATTCACATGTTGCTTGTAGTGCACAGTGGACAAGTACTTAAATCAGTTTAAATGTACCGTATTTATTGGCGTATAACACGCACCCCAAGTTTAGGAGGGAATTTTAAGGAAAAAAACCTTACATTTAAATGCCCATCAATGCAGCCTTATCAGTGTCCATCTGAAGCCTTGTCAGCGTCATTTGCAGCCTTGTCATGCAGCCTGTCCGTCATTGCAGCCTATCCGTCATTTCAGCCTGTCCGTCATGCAGCCTTGTCATGCAGCCTTGTCATGCAGTTTGTCTGTCATTGTAGCCTTGTGCATCAGTGATGTCAGCTAATGTTTTAAAAAATGGCGCCGCCAAGATGTCCTGTGTATCTCGGCGGTGCCCAGAAGTTCTCGGCGGTTTTCGCCCACTCTCGGCCCTTCTTGTCGGTTTTTGGCCGCCGAGAAGGGCCGAAAGCCGCCGAGAAGGTCTGAGACCGGCCGAAAGCCGCCGAGTGCGGTTGAAGGCCCAAAAATCGCGCGGAAATCGCGGAGGATCGGCGTATAACACACACCCGCAATTTTCCCCTTTTTTTTTTAAGGGGAAAAAAGTGCGTGTTATACTCCGATAAATACGGTATATAACAAAATACAAGAAGGTCACAGCACAGAGAGTATCAGTATTTGCTTTGTTAACCACTTGCTTACTGAGGACTTAAACCCCCCTCCTGCCCAGACCAATTTTCAGCTTTCAGTGCTGTCACATTTTCAATGACAATTGCGCAGTCATACAACACTGTACCCAAATTACATTTTTATCATTTTTTCCCCACAAATAGAGCTTTCTTTTGGTGGTATTTGATCACCTCTTGGTTTCTATTTTTTGTCAAAATTTTTTAAAAAGACTGAATAAAAAAAAAAAAAAAAAATTATATATTTTTTTTATTTTGTTAAAAAAATTGTAAACAGGTAATTTTTCTCCTTCATTGATGTACGCTGATGAGGCTGCACTGATGGGCACCTATAAGCAGGGATCGAGTCCTGCGGGAACGCGTGGGAACGGCGTCCCTGCACTATTTTCACAGCGGGAACGCCGTTCACTTTGCAGGACTCGAGCTGCCTGAATGAGATGTATGCAGAATAGCGCAGGAAACACTTGGCTGTAGTAAACTCTCCCTCACTTCACACAGCGCTGTTCGCTCCCCGGCGGCCCCCCTTCTCTTCTCGTCTATGGTCTATACCAGATGATGTCACTAGCAAATGGGGATAGATGAGAAGAGAGGAGGGGCTGCCGGGGAGTGAACAGCGCTGTGTGGAGTGAGGGAGAATTTACTACAGCCAAACGCTTCCTGTGCTACTCTGCATACTGCCTAGTAAGATGACGATGTGCCCTATAATGTGCCCCCTGGTGCGCTATGTGCCCCATGCCCTAATGTGCCCCCCTGCCCTGATTTCCTATGTACCCCATGCCGTAATGTGCCCCCTGCCCTGATGTACTATGTGCCCCACTGTGCCCCATTATGTGCCCTGATGTGCCCCCTGCCCTGATGTCCTATGTGCCCCACTGTGCCCCATTATGTGCCCCATGCCGTAATGTGCCCCCTGCCCTGATGTCCTATGTGCCCCACTGTGCCCCATTATGTGCCCTGATGTCCCCCATGCCGTAATGTGCCCCCTGCCCTGATGTCCTATGTGCCCCACTGTGCCCCATTATGTGCCCCATGCTGTAATGTGCCCCCTGCCCTGATGTCCTATGTGCCCCATTATGTGCCCCATGCCATTATGTGCCCCCTGCCCTGATGTCCTATGTGCCCCACTGTGCCCCATTATGTGCCCTGATGTCCCCCATGCCGTAATGTGCCCCCTGCCCTGATGTCCTATGTGCCCCACTGTGCCCCATTATGTGCCCCATGCCATAATGTGCCCCTTCCCTGATGTCCTTTGTGCCCCACTGTGCCCCATAATGTGCCCTGATGTGCCCCATGCCCTGATGTACCATGTGCCCTGATGTGCCCCGTGCCCTTATGTGCTATGTGCCCTGATGTGCTATGTGCCCCATAATGTGCCCTGATGTGCCATAATGTGCCCTGATGTGCTATGTGACCCATAATATGCCCTGATGTGCCATAATGTGCCCCCATGTGCCAACATTTCCCCATGCCCTGATGTGCCATGTGGCCCGCTGTGCCCCATGCCCCGATGTGCCCTTATGTGCCCCATAATATGCCCTGATGTGCTATGTGCCCCATAATGTGCCATAATGTTCCCTGATGTGCCCCATGCCCTGATTTGCCATGTGGCCTAATGTGCCCCGCACCCTTATGTGCCCTGATGTGCTATGTGCCCCATAATGTGCCATAATGTGCCCTGATGTGCCATAATGTGCCAACGTTTCCCCCATACGCTGATGTGCCATGTGGCCTGATGTGCCCCATTATGTGCCCTGATGTGCCCCATGCTGTAATGTGCCCCCTGCCCTGATGTCCTATGCGCCCCACTGTGCCCCATTATGTGCCTGGATGTGCCTCATGCCGTAATGTGCCCCCTGCCCTGATGTCTTATGTGCCCCACTGTGCTCCATAATGTGCCCTGATGTGCCCCATGCCCTGATGTGCCATGTGGCCTGATGTGCCCCGTGCCCTTATGTGCTATGTGCCTTGATGTGCTATGTGCCCCATAATGTGCCCTGATGTGCCATAATGTGCCCTGATGTGCTATGTGCCCTGATGTTCCATAATGTGCCCTGATGTGCTATGTGCCCCATAATGTGCCCTGATGTGCCATAATGTGCCCTGATGTGCTATGTGACCCATAATGTGCCCTGATGTGCCCCCATGTGCCAACATTTCCCATGCCCTGATGTGCCATGTGGCCTGATGTGCCCCATGCCCCCATGTGCCCCGTGCCCTTATGTGCTATGTGCCCTGATGTGCTATGTGCCCCATAATGTGCCAAAATGTTCGCTGACGTGCCCTGATGTGCTATGTGGCCTGATGTGCCCCGCACCCTTATGTGCTATGTGCCCTGATTTGCTATGTGCCCCATAATGTGCCATGATGTGCCATAATGTGCCCTGATGTGCCATAATGTGCCAACGTTTCCCCCATACCCTGATGTGCCATGTGGCCTGATGTGCCCCATGCCCTGATGTGCCCCATGCCCTTATGTGCAATGTGCTCTGATGTGCTATGTGCCCCATAATGTGCTATGTGCCCCAATGTGCCACATAATGTGCCCTGATGTGCCCCATAATGTGCCCCATGCTTTGATGTGCTATGTGCCCCCTGCCCCGATGTGCCCCGTGCCCTGATGTGCCCCATAATGTGCCCTGATGTGCCATAATGTGCCCCATGCCCTGATGTGTCCCATGCCCCGATGTCCTATATTTTTTCTTTATTTTTGGTGGGGGAGTGGATCTTGGGTGGGAGTTCCCACACTTTTTTCCCCAGGACTTGATCCCTGCCTATAAGCAACACTGATGTGCACTGAAAGGTGACACTAAGAGGTGGCACTGAAGTGCATTGATAGGTGGCACTGGTGGGCACTGAGAAGTGGCACTAATAGGTGGCAATGATAGGTGGCAGTGATGGGTGGCAATAATGGCACTGATCAGCACTTGTAGGTTACACTGATAGGCAAGCACTGCTAGGTGGCACTGATGAGGCACTGTTTGGCACCACTGGTGGGCATTTATAGGTGGCACTTGTGGGCATTGATAGGTGGCACTGGTGGGCACTGGGGGCACTGGCAGGTGGCAATAGCAGGTGACACTGGCAGGGGGTACTGATTGGCACAGATGAGGGTACTGATTGACATCCTCTTCGGGACTGATGTCCCTTGCACATAAGCTGGTGATTGGCTTTTTTTTCTCCTTACACTCTCAGCATGAGGAGGAAAAAAAAAAGATTACCGAGATTTTGTTTACACACGTGATCAGCTGGCTCATTGGCTGACAGCTGATCACGTGGTAAGGGGCCGGGATCGGCCCCTTACTCGGATCTGTGATCAGCCAAGTCTCGGTGACTCTGTGATCACAGCGCGTGACACACACGCCCTGTAGGGGGCACGCGGGAAGCGTGCAAAGGGGAGGACGTCATATCACGGCCTCCTGGAAAATCAGGTCCACTCTGTAGCCGTCATTCAGCTATAGCGCAGATGCCAACAGGTTAAAGAATAATCTGGCAACTTCGGGCATCCCTATCATTTTTAATGACTGACCTACACCTAAGGTTCCCACCTTTTCTTCAAGCCAAACCCGAACACTTTATTGGTGCACATCATTTTTTTTTTTTTTTTTTTTTTGTATATTTGTATACACTAAAGACAATATTAGAGATGTTGTTAGAGATGTTGGACACTTTTGGGTGGCTTAAAGAGAGTAGTAACACAATGTGCACAGCACACCACAGCAAACAGTGGGTGTAGCCAAAGTGTGTTAACAGTGGGAGGGGCCTAAAGCAGCTCATCCTACCTACAGTACCCCTTACTATCTATGGCACCTTCTATAGATATGGCACTCCAAATCAGCTGAACCTTTCACTGATAGTCAAAAGTAGCCCACCCTACCTAAACGATCCACACCACACCAAAGTGGCCTATAGCCATCCCAAAGTGGAGCACCCTAACCACAGCACCACAAAGTGGACTGGGGGGGGGGGGCGCAGGATGTACAGGGGATCAGTAGAATCAACTTTGAGGCCAGCAGGGTGGGGACTGGGGGGCAACAGTGTGGACTGGGGGGGTAGTGGAGTGGACTTGGACAGCAGGATGGACTGGGGAATAGTGGAGTGGACAGGGGGCAGCAGGATAAACTGAGGAACAATGGAGTGGACAAGAGGGCAGCAGGGTGGACTGGGGGTAGTGGAGTGGGCAGGGGGGCTGCAGGGAGGAGTGTGAGTAGTGGAGTGGACTGGGGGTAGTGGCGTGGGCTGGCAGGCAGCAAGGTGGACTGGGGGTAGTGGACTGGGAGGCAGCAGGGTGGACTGGGGGTATTAGAATGGACAGGGGGTCATTAGGGAGGACTGAGAGTAGTGGAATGGACTGAGAGGCAGCAGGGTGGACTTGGGGGCATTGGGGTAGACAGTAGGGCAGTGGGGTGGACGGGGAACAGCAGGGTGGGATGGGGGCAGTGGGGTGGACTGGAGGGTAGCAGAGTGGATTGGTGGGCAGTGGGGTGGACAGGGGGGTAACGGGATGGACTGGGGGGCAGCAGTCAGGGGGGCAGGGGAGTGTACAGTCAGGAGACAGTGGTGCTTAGTGGTGGACTGCATACCCATCTCCTGCCTGTAAGCTGTGGGTTGCTCCCTCTACTGAGGCTGATCAGCTGCACTTGCTTCTCCATCTGCTGAGCTCCTGTGAAGCTGGACAATCCTTTCAGCACAGGAAACACACAGACAGGGAGAAGAGAAGACGGAGGGGCAGCAGGGTGAACTGGGGTAGTGGAGTGATCAGGGGGCAGCAGGGTGGACTGGGGAAAGTGGAGTGGACAGGGGAATCAGGGTGGACTGAGGGTAGTGGAGTGGACAGGGGGCAGCAGGATGGACTGGGGAGTATTGGAGTGGACAGGGGGCAGCAGGGTGGACTGAGGGTAGTGGAGTGGACAGGGGGCAGCAGGATGGACTGGGGGTAGTGGAGTGGACAGGGGGGCAGCAGGATGGACTGGGGGGTATTGGAGTGGACAGGGGGCAGCAGGGTGGACTGAGGGTAGTGGAGTGGACAGGGGCAGCAGGGTGGACTGGGGATAGTGGAGTGGACTGAAGAAATTAAGATATGGGCGTACAGGTACTAAAAGGCTTCCATGTATATAACACACAAGATACCACATGTCCCCCCTTACATATTCCTAGCAAACTCTTGTTTAAACAATAAAATAAAAAGGGGTTTTTAGTTTGCATCTATTACAATACTTGTTCAAACTGGCCAACTGCATCAAAATGATCTCCTGGTGCGAATAGGTACAGCTGGAGGGGAGCTGCAGCTCACTTAAAAAAAAAAATCGAATACTATTTTTCTTTATCCTTATTATCATCTTTTTCTGGGTTTATATTTCCAAAGAAAATTACAGGGAAACATTCCTTCAGCTGTACATTTTTCAAAAAGCAAAATATCCCACCATGTAAGTGTAGGTGGAATGGGAGGGGTGCAGCGAGGTGTGGGGGCAATAATCCACACAGTCAGGTGCAATATAAAACTTGTATTGTATTACATTGTAATGTAGCAACAGTTCACAAGAAACCCGGTGTAAAGACTGCCCAGCTGGGTGCACTCACTGTTTCCAGCACGTGAGCAGAGCGGGCCCCAGGCCACCATGACAGAACTGTAGAGAAGGGCAGAGTGCAGCCTGGCCATCTTGTACCCAATTGTAAAGATGTCCAGTGACCCTGCACTTTTCCCTCCTTGTCAGGAACCTTTCCCTACTGCCAGAACTGTCCCAAACAGACAGGGTATCTACCCCTACTCTGCCAACTTGCAAAATGCATGCCAAACCTGGGAGCCAGGACCTTAAATAGGCTCTGCTTGACCCAAGATGCCTGCTCAGTGACCCAGGACACCATAGAGGAACCCTGTTCCTCTTGACTCCCTCTCCAACAACAGTGGAGAGTGCCACCCGCAGTAGAGAAAACAGACTGCACCTGCCTACATACTGTATGTGTTTTAGAGATCATTACATTTTCTTCAATGGATAAAATCCCCCCACATGTAGGCAGGTAATAGTTAGGTGCCATAAGACATAAAAATAACAAAGGCAGAACATCGGAAAAATAAAATATCACTACAAAGTCACAAAGGTTACACATATAGATTTCTACCCATTATAATAATAACAGAGGCAGATAATCTCTACATTTAACCCAACAAACATTTGTCACATTCCAGCACACATTATTGAATCAATATTTGATCACTTGTATATATTTATTTCTTATAAATAGAGCTTTCTTTTGGTGGTATTTGATCACCTTTGCAGTTTTAATTTTTTGCGCTATAAACAAAAGACTGTCACTTTTGAAAAAATAAATAAATAACAACAATATATTTTACTTTCTGCTATAAAACACATCCAATAAAAAAATCTAATTTAGACCAATATGTATTCTTCTACCTATTTCTGGTAAAAGAAAATCCTGATAAGCGTATATTGATTGGTTTGCTCAAAAGCTATAGAGTCTAAAAACTATGGGATATTTTTATGTAATTTTTATTTACTTTTTTTTTTTTTTTACTAGTAATGGTGGCAATCAGCGACTTATAGTGGGACTGTGACATTGCGGCAGACAAATCTGACACTAAGTGACACTTTTGACACTTTTTTGGGGACCAATGACACTAATACAGAGATCGGTGCCAAATAATATGCATTGTCGCTGTACTAATGACACTGGGAAGGGGTTAACATCAGGGGCAATCACATGGTTAAATGTGTCCCTAGGGAGTTCTTGCTAACTGTGGGGGAGGTGCTTGCACTGTAAACAGAAACACAAGATCTCTGTCTTCTCCTGTCACAGAACGGCGATGTGCTTTGTCTACATAGGTAGACCGTTGTTCTGTCTGCCTCGGGAACGAGAGTTTCCAAACACAGCAGGAGGTGGTTGCCGTAAGTGTGCATGCACGCCTCAGACCAGGAAGAGAAAAATCATGTAGAGGTACGTGATTTTGTGCAAAGAGGCTGCCCAGCTGTGGTAAATGTACGTGGGGCGGTCCAGAATAGGTTAAATGCTGTAAAGTAAGAATACAATCAAGAATATGTATTTTAATTGTTTTTTATTTTTTTTATCAATTTACAAAATGCAAAGTGAGCAAATAGAAGAAGAATCTAAATGAAATATTCAATATTTGGTGTGACTACCCTTTGGCTTCAAACAAGCATCAATTCTTAGCCCTTGTACACACGGTCGGACATTCCGATAGACAGTGTCCGATAGGACCATGTTGTTGGATAATCTGACCGTGTGTGTTCTCCATCGGACTGTTTCCGTCGGAGTATTCGACGGACCAAGTTTTCCAACTTGTCTATAAAACTTTCCGACAACATGCTCCGATCGGACATAGCCCGATCATGTGTAGCCTACTCCGATGGGCAAGGTGCCACGCATGCTCACAATCAAATTCGGACACGGAAGCGCTCGCTCAGGTAAAACTACTGCTCGTAATCGATATAGCACATTCATCATGCTGTAATGTTAAAAATTCTTTCATGCAGCGCATTCTCTTGTTCTTTACAATGCTGCAAGAATGAACTTGTTTTGATGCTCATATTCACACACACACTTCTTCCGAACGTATTTCTTTAGTCTTTTTACTAATTTCAGCAATACACTATTTAAAATCATCACATCTACACATTCTTTTCTTGTTGATTTTTTTTTTTTTTTATTAATTTTGTGGTTGGTTTTTTTGTGGCCTGAGGAGTACATATCTCAGGGAGAGAAGTCTGGTCCAGAAGTCCCCAGAGATCAGGAAGAGCAGATGCCATCTATGTCCCCAGGATGTGGTTCTACAAGAGGCTGCATCTTCTGTCAGACCAGACTGAACCCAGGCCATCACTCTCTGGTCTTCCTTGGGCACTTCCCTCCAGGCTTCCTTCCAGGCTGTGACTCGGCTCCTGTAGTTGTGGCAGGAGGAGGAAAAGGAGGGCGATGGTCGACCTCCTGGCTGCCACTTGCCATAGCCTCCCCCCGGCTGAGGTCTTCCTGTGTATGAAAATGGGACATAGTATTAGTTTTTTGCTCATCAATTACACAATTTTGTGCTCATGACTGTTGCAAATTGAATGTTACCAAATAGAACAGACTATCATTCTGAGCCCAGCATTTTTCATTCTTGTCCCAATCATTTTTGGTCACTACTGTCTATTGAGATGTAAACCACTTTGTTAAATCACAACTTTTTTTTTTTTTTTTTTTTTTTAACAAAGATTTTTATTTATGTTTCAAAAAAAAGAAAACAGACATGCGTCAGCAGGGTACATACATATTTTGAGTAGACAGATAATCAAATTGCATCACATATAGAGTACAGACAGTTCTTAACAGTGTGTAAAGTCACTAATCATTGCAGTATAGAATACAGAACCTCCCCAAGACCTCCCCCCGCAATACAAAAAACCACAGAAATTAACAAAAAAGGGAACCCACCCCCCCACCCCCCACTCCCCCTAGCCTAAGCAATGGTCAAATGCTTCGCCTCAACCCATGCCGCCCAAATCTTTCCGAATTTCCCAGGGCAGTTCCTGCCCAGATACGTGAGTTTGTAGAGCGGCAAAGCCGCGTTCACCAGGGACTGCCACAATTGTTTAGTAGGAGGGAGAGGTTGATTCCATTGCAGTAGTATTGCTTTCCTCGCGTAGAGTGTAGTGTAGAAAATAAACAGTTTCTTCCCCCAGCATATTTCCAAAAAGTCACAGATACCCAGTAGGAGAGGTAGCGGGCTAAGTGGGACCGTAAGCTCCCCCACCGCATTAATGTCGGCCAGGACTCCCCTCCAAAATCCCACTACCCCAGGGCAGGACCACACCATGTGAAAAAAGTCAGCATCGTCTTCGTTGCATCTAGGGCAGGTAGTCAATCGGTCAGGGTAAATCCCTGCCAGGCGTGCCGGTGAAAAGTATACCCGGGGGAGGAACTTCAATTGTATAAACCTGTCCCTTGCAGAAATCGCCAGGGTCAGGTATTGCTGTATACCCTCCTCCCAGTCCTCCTCAGTAAGCTCCGGGATGTCACTGTGCCAGAGCTCAAACAAATGGGAGATCCTAGTCTCGTCCTGTACAGTCAGCGCGGTATATATCGTGGACAGTGTGCGCGTCCCTCCCCCCGCAGGCCCAAGCGCCTCCTCCACTGCAGACACCCCTAGAGTCACTCTAGACGGGAATTGAGACCGGAAGGCGTGTCGCAACTGCAGAAATCTGAAAAACATATGATTCGGGAGGTCTCTGGCCTGTTTAATAGCATCGAAGGAAAGTAGCTGCCCCTGAGATACTATGTCCCCTAGTGTTGTAACTCCATGCCTGGCCCAAACAATCGGATCAGGGATGGACTGAAAATGGGGCAAGCGGGGGTTCCCCCAGAGGGGAGTCCCCGGGGCCCACACCCCTGCGCCCACCAACTTTTTATTCACCAGTTCCCATATCTTAAGAGTCGTGCGCATCGGAAGAGTTATCCCAGGGTTGGATCGGGGTCCCCTATGGATCAGGTTCCTGAGTTCCGCATATGAGCCCAACAACGCCGCCTCCAACGAGGATGCAGGGTCGACTGGGCCCTCGGAGAGCCACCACCTAATAGTCACCAGGACTGCCGCCCAGTAATACTTCAGGAAACAGGGCAGTGCCAAACCGCCACGCACAAGGGGCCGCTGGAGGGTTGTTCTAGCTATTCTAGGGGGCTTACCATTCCAAACGAAGGACGAGATAATGCCATCCAGTTTCTTAAAGAATCTAAGTGGGATGTGGACTGGGGTCTGGCGGAAGAGGTAGGTAAACCTAGGAAGAACCGACATTTTAATTAAATTGACCCGTCCCACTGGCGAAAGCGGTAAGGACCTCCACACAGTACACCTCTGGGCCAGCTGGGTGACCACCGGACTTAGGTTAAGGGTAATAAATTGTTTCAAGTCTCTGTGTATTTCCACTCCCAGATATTTAAATTGAGAAACCCTCTGCAGTTGCCCATCCACCCGGGAAACACCCGCACCATCATGTAGTGGAAATAAAATCGATTTCGCCCAATTTATTCGTATACCCGAGAACTGTCCAAACCGGTCGATATGCGACAATGCCGCCTGTAGGGAGGCTCCGTCATCCCTGAGATACAACAAGGTATCATCAGCGTATAACGAAACCTTTTCCTGCAAAGGACCCCGGACAATACCCCGAACCTCAGGAGAGGAGTGGAGGAGAGCCGCCATAGGTTCAATTGCCAGTGCAAAAAGCCCCGGGGACAGGGGGCACCCCTGCCTGGTTCCCCTGTGGAGGGAAAAGAGCGGGGAGAGGACCGTGCCCGTGCGCACCCTAGCTGTGGGAGCTCTGTACATTGCCCTGACCCAGGAGATAAAGGCTGGACCGAATCCAAACCTACGGAGGACTGCCCACAAATAGTCCCACTCCACGGAGTCAAAGGCCTTCTCCGCGTCTAGGGAGGCCACAACCTCCTCCCCGCCTTCTGCATCCCCCGAGGCCAAGACAGTGAAAAGCCTGCGAATATTAATATCTGTCCCCTTCCCCGGCATAAAGCCAGACTGATCCTCATGGATCAAGGTAAGTATAACCTCATTCAGTCGCCTGGCAAGGATTTTGGTCAGCACTTTCGCGTCCGAGTTGAGCAGGGAGATAGGTCGGTATGACAAGCACAGCTGGGGGTCCTTCCCAGGCTTAGGGATCACCACTATAATGGCTTGTGCCATAGATGGAGGGAGATCTCCCTCCCGGAGGGACGCGGTAAGCATGTCGTGCATTCTAACTGTCACCTCCTCCAGGTAGTGTTTATAGAATTCCGGGGGTATCCCATCCTCCCCAGGGGTCTTCCCCGGCTGCATGGACCCCAGTGCGAGTCGGACCTCCGCCAGAGTGATCGGGGAGTCCAGGCCATCCCTGGCCTCAGAGGTAAGGGTAGGGAGTGTCACCCCCTCTAAAAAAGCACTTAACTCCTGCGTTGAGTACCGCACCCTAGATGAGTAAAGGGTGGAGTAGAACTCTGCAAAGCAAGCGTTAATGGCAAGGGGATCCGTCACCAATGTCCCAGCACTATTCTGTATTCGAGGGATAGTGGAGATTGGGGCCTGCTCCCTAGAGATCCAGGCCAACAACCTCCCCGTCTTTTCGCCCTGTTCAAAAATCCTCTGCGTCTGAGCCAGGTGACGTTTGCTTGTCTTAGCCACCCTAAGCAGCACCACCTCTCGGTACGCTACTTTCATATCCTGAGCCGTGAGCGTGTTAGCCGTGAGGGTGAATCGGGTCTCCAGGTCTTGGGCCCTGGCTTCTGCCTCCTCTACCGTGATCCTATTATTCCTACGCTCCCGGCCAATGGAAGAAAGGTAACACCCCCTCATATAGGCCTTGAAGGCATCCCAGACCATCCCCCCAGAAGCCGTGCCTACGTTTGTGGCCCAGAATCCCCGGATTTCACCACCCATCTCAAAGGCAATAGTGGGGTGTTCAATCCAGTACCTTGACAATCGCCAGAGTCTATCCCGCTGAGGGGTAGAGGTCTGCAATGTACACAGCAGTGGGGAGTGGTCAGAGATGCCCCGAGGAAGTAACTCTATTCCAAGAACCCTGGGAAGCATGGGGGCACCAGCGTAAAAAAGGTCAATACGGGAGAGTGTGTTGTGGGAGGAGGAGTGGCACGTAAACCGGCGATCTGATGGGTGTTTCCACCTCCAGACATCCTCCAGCCCAAACACCTGTGCCCAGCGAGAAACTGGAGAGTCTGTGGCCCGGTCAGGCGTCAACCTATCCAGGGAAGGATTAGGAGGAATATTAAAGTCCCCTGCTATAACCACATTGTCAGTATGAAATTGGGCGATCAGGGCAGTCAATTTATGTAGTAAAGACAGATCCGCAGGAGGAGGCATATAGAGACCCACCAGCACCATCTCTATCATATCTATTGTGGCGTGCACCAGCACGTATCTCCCGTCCTTATCTGTAACAATATCAAGAGGCTCAAAATTCAGGGACTTATGGACCAAGACGCTAACCCCCCGGGCATAGCCGGAATATGTGGCATGATAGTGGTACCCCACCCAGGGCCTCTTCAAGCCCATAATCCTTCCCCCCACTAGATGCGTCTCCTGAAGGATACAAATATGCGGAGCATATTTTTTCATGTAGTCAAAAACAAGAGAGCGTTTAATCCTCTGGTTAAGCCCCCTAACGTTCCAGGAGAGGATCTTCAGCGGAGCCATAACCTGGAAGGGCAGGGGGGACCAACGGATATGACCGCCCGACCAGGGTCAAGGCACAAATATCTCATCTTAAGCAATGCAATGATATACACAGTACATTCGTTATAGTAGCGCTGTCCACAGCAGAAAACATATAAGCATGTAACAAAAAAACAACAAAAAAACTGAAAAAAACAGAACTACCCTCCCTTCCCACCCCACACCCCAGAAAAACAACCCCAGGGTGTTTGAGAACCCAAACCAAACGTAATTAAACCCATTTAAAGGAGAAATCTCCCATGGGGGCGGTGCGTATCAACCAGCACACCTAGGACAGAGTCTCCTGCGCAGAGTAAACAGACTCCAGCGCAGCCGCTTCCTGGAGGCAAAAACAAGTTAAAGGGGAACAAGCAATAGTATAGGTGACGCCTCAGATTGAAGTACAAAATTCTCTTGGAGTGTTCCAAGGGCCCATTCTTAGTTGCAACTCGTCCAGCAAGGAGGAGACAAAAACCAAATAAAAAAAAAAAAAAAAAAAAATTTGGAAGAAAAAAGAAAAAGGTTAAGAGGATGAAACAAAATCGGGGGAAAAAAAAAAAAAAAGGGGGGGGTACAGCTCCGAGATCCAGGGCCGTCGGAGTATCAGGGTCCAGCATCCCCGGTACAATATGTCCACGTCCAGAGGTAATCATGCAAACCCCCTCAGGCATAAGCTAGGGGAGGGGTAAGGCCATAAGGCCCGTAAGACAGTAATATGGACCCCCCCCCAGGAAGCATCAGAACATCAGGTCAGCTCCTCGCCCCCTGCCCAAAACTACTAATGGGAAGGAGGGGGGCACTCCAACCGGAGCTCCAAGTTCAGAGACGGAGGGACAGAGTTGGGGGGGGGGGGGAACTGATCCGCTTACCGCTGGGCAAAGCTGGTGATGCGTGTGGACCTCAGTCAGGTAATCTCCATCCAGGATTATCCTTGCCGGGGAAGGGAATCGATCCACCTGGAGGCCTCACTCGGGGAGGTAAAGAAACGAACGGATTCTCCATCAATCACTCTGAGTTTCGCGGGGAACATCATGTTGTACTTGAGACCTTTGGTGCGCAGCTGGGCCTTGACTTGGTCGAACGTCCTGCGTTGCCTCTGCGTCTCCACGGAATAATCAGGAAAGAGCATTAATTTAGCATTTTCAAAGCGCAGGTCGCCCACCTTCCTCGCCTCCCGGAGAACCATTTCTCTAGCTCTAAAGTTCAAAAGGCGGAAAATAAACGTGCGCGGCGGGGCTCCCGGCGGGCCACGAACCGACGGCATTCTATGCGCTCGTTCCACGACAAAGTGAGGAGAGAACACAGCGAGCGGGAGAAGTGTGCGTAGCAGACGTTCGGTAAAGGCTTCGGTGTCACGGCCCTCCGACCCCTCCGGCAGGCCCACCAACCGCAGGTTATTCCTCCTATTCCTGTTCTCCTGGTCCTCTGCCCTGGATTCCAGTGCCTTCACCCTCACCTGTAGGGTGCGGAGGGAGGCATCATGGTCGCGGGTAACATCTTCCACGTCTCCAACCCTCCGCTCCGCCTCGGTAAGCCGCTCCCGGTGCTTATCCATATCCCGCCGGATAAGCCCCATGTCGAGCTGTATCTGCTCTATCTTAGTGGTTAGGGTAGTCTGGCAGCCTGTAATCGCTTGCATAAGAGCCTGAAATTGTTCAGCACCCAGCGGTGGCGTGTCAGCTTGGTCCGTCTGAGACGCCATGTTGGTGTAGGCCTGCCCGCGTGCTGCGCGGGTCTGTAGCGGGGTTCCCGGCGGGGTTCCCGGTGCTGTGTGCTTCTTCCTATGGGAACCGGAGCTGCCCCTGCGCATCCCCGAACCTCACCACAGCTTCACCGGCCCAACAGGATAGGTATATGTCCCTAAATGCCGGATAAATAGCCTGCCAGGTGCGGAGCTCTCTTCCAACACGTCCTAGCTGGTTGCCATCTTGGGCACGCCCCCCCGTTAAATCACAACTTACTGATCAATAATTACATCTAGTTAACATCATTAAATGTACAACAAGAAATATGTTTAACAATGCTATACCTGTCTCATGCTGGGCCCCTCCACATGTTGTTGCCTGGAAGGCCCAGGTTGGACACCAGAAGCCTCAGCTGGGGGGAAGGAAGCCTTGAAGGAAGACTGGAGAGTGGTGGCGTGGGTTCCCCCTGGTCTGCCATAAAATGCAGCCTCTCGTAGTACACCATCCTGGGGTAATAAATGGCATCTGGATCTCCTGATCTCAGGGAATTCTGGTGCATCTTTCACTCCCAGAGATATATACACCTCAGGGCACCAACTTTGCCCTTCACATAGGTCATGTCTGCCGTGGGGACCATGATCCGCACCAAAGCAAGAAGTTTCTCCAGCGCTGCCTTGCTCTTTCTTTGGTCATTATAAAAGGGGTTGTTCTTCTGCCACAGGCAGGGCAGCTCCCTCAGCAGATCGATGAATAGCCCCATAAAATTAGAATTCTTGAAGGGATCCATCTTGTCTGCAAGACACAACACAAGACAAACCCTAATAATAATAATGCCATGCTAAACCCTCCTAATCTTGTCCCAACATAGGCCTATATAGAAGCAGTCTAGTCTAGTGATGTACCAAATTAAAAATTGTACCTTCGTTTGCACGATCAGCGCTTCAGCTCCTCACTCTGTTGACAGATCGTACGTACGACACACGCGTGTTGCGTTTTATATACAGTGCGCATGCGTGAAACTCACCCACCCCTGATGTTCTTTCTAGTCCCCCGCCCCTTCTTTTTTGGTGCAGTGGGGGGAGCACATGGCGGAGACACAGCAGGTGCACAATCAGAGTTCCACTAACGAGGAGGAGGGCGAGGAAAGCCCGGACCCTGAAACGTCCCGATCCTGGAGGAGAAGATTTAAGGCCTCAAATATGTCTTTTGGAGAGATGTTGGAGATGGTGGACATATTGAAGAGGACCGACTATGATGGGAAGTATGGACCTCACCCAAACCCAAATATTAGAAAGGCCAAGATCATGACTAAAGTTGTGAAGAGTCTTCAGAAGAATTTTGGGGTACGACGATCCAAGGATCAACGGAGAAAACGCTGGTCAGACCTGAAACTGAGGGAGCATGATCAGTACAGAAGGATCAAGCGTGTTCTTCAAAAAAGTAAGTAGTTGTCGTGTGTTCATATGATTATTATTGCTTGCATACTGTTCCATGTGCTTTGCTTTAATGTTGTACAGTTTAAAATGGTCACTTTCATGTTCATGGGTTCAATCGTTCGTAAGAAACATCGTTCGTTAACCCACTTCCAAAACAATGTTTTCCCAAATTACACTTCACTACATTTCTTCACACTGCAGGTAAGTATTCCAGCTTTAGAAAGTGTCCAAAGTAATGTTCTCACCTTTGAACAAAAAACACAATTGTACGACGCTTCCAAGCAATGTTTCATATTCGTATTTCTGCCTTCTGTGTGCTAAGTATTCCTTTTTTACATTCTCATAGGGGAGAGAAGACTCGGGAAGTCTGAGGACACCAGGGACCCCATACCTCCCAAAGAAGGCAAAATTCCAACACCAGAAGCAGAGGAGGAGGAAGGAGAGATTGTTGAAGTTGGACAAATTGTCACCACAGCAGGTGAGTGTCGGAGACCACAGCTTCCGGTAAGCTAATCAATGTATGTCGTCATATTTATAATACATGGTGTTTTTTTTTTTGCTTTTTTTTTTAGGTGATGTGGAAGAAGAATCACATTTTACCAGTGAAAGTGCCCAGATCCTGATTGGGGAGATAATGGGGTGCAATCGTGATTTAGAAAATATACAGAAAAACATCAATGATGGTCAAAATAAAATGAAGAACATCACTGATGTTTTGGGGAGAGTCTGAAACACCCCAAACTCTCTAGGGTTTTATTTTTGTGTTTTGAAAAAACAACTTTTGTATTTTACCAAAAGTCAAAATTGGAAGATGCACAAAGTGTGTCAACATGCCCTATCTCCCATCATGGGGGATCAATGTACGTGTTTTGTGGAAAGTGGCTGAGATGAAGGGGTTGCACCCCAAAAACATGTACATTGATCCCCCATGATGGGAGATAGCACATGTTGACACACTGTGTGCATCTTCCAATTTTGGCTTTTCCAGGGGTGACACCCCATGGGATGAAGGCAATATCAGCCCAGTTTGTACATACTCATGTCTGATATTGTCTTCACTTTTCAAAGTTGAACTTTGTAAGTTCCTGTGTTCTGTATGTTATGCTTTGATACATGCCTGTTTACACAAAAACGCCAAGTTACAAAAAGTTACCGAAAATAATGTTTTTGATACACCCAATATGTTGGTTTGTTGTAAAACCCTTTTCTAAACGCACATGTGAATGTGCTTTGATTAAAAAGTTAAATTATCAACAATGTGTGGCTTCCTTTTTCAATGCGCAAAAGCAGTATTTGGAGTAAAAGTGTTGTTTTCGTCGACAATGGGTGTTATTTACTAAAGGCAACTCCACTTTGCACTCCAAGTGCACATCCACAGTGATGTGTACATTTTCACAATCACGCCATTTTCCTGACCCCACATATTTCTGCCATGGTGCTGAAATATTTTTGTCAGTAATGCACTACATACATTATTAACAAAAACAAGGTGTGTGTGTAGCAGACCCACAACATAATAAGATTATCTGAAGAAGAGACTGTCACCTCATCTCACTCTGAAATTGGGTTTGCACTGTTGTAGAAAAAGGCCCAACAACAAAAATCAAAAATACCTAGGAGATAGCTAAAACCAAGCCAGGCAGTAAATGAAAACAAAGATTCTTGTAGTTTCAAAGAAAAATGTATTACAAAAATGCCTCTCAGACATTGTCTGCCATATCAATGGCCCCCTACCCACAAAGTACTCCATGTATTGGGTTCTGACCTCGCGGGCGCTTTGGGGGGGCAAGCCAGGATGAGCAGCTTCAAGGGCCATGAGGTTGTCATTTTCAGGTAAGTCTGCATCTTGGCCAACTGAGACCACATAGTTTGCTGAATGTCTTTTCAAGAAATTGTGCAGAACACAGCAGGTAAGCACTATGTGATTGAGTTTATATTCAGCCATGTGGATTGGCGCTAAAAAAAGGCGGAACCGGCTGGCCAATATTCCAAAAGTGTTCTCGACGACTCTTCTGACTCTGGCCAGCCGGAAATTAAAGATTCTCTGATCCGGGGTGAGGGTCCTCATCGGGAAAGGCCGCATCAGATGGTTTGCCAGGGCAAACGCCTCATCCGTGACGAATACAAACGGGAGTCCTTCCTGATTCTCCTCTGGGGGTGGCAAGCCCAGACTGCCACTCTGGAGACGCCAGTAGAATTCTGTCAGTGAGAACACTCCACCATCCGACATTCGGCCATTTTGCCCCACGTCCACATACAGGAAGTCATAGGTTGCTGACACCCCCGCCAACATCACGATACTATTAAACCCCTTGTAATTATAATAGTAGGACCCCGAGTTGGGGGGTGGGACAATGCGGACGTGTTTCCCATCAATTGCACCTCCACAATTGGGAAAGTCCCAACGGCTGGCAAAGTGGGAGGCCACAGTCTGTCATTCTTGTGGCGTTGAAGGAAACTGTGGAGTGGAACAAGAAAAAAAATTGTAATTTGGCACATCAATATTGCAAGCAGATTAGACACCAACATTTTTGGCCAAGATCAGTATAACATTTTGGGAAATGAGTATTTAAAGCCTAAAGTATAAGGTCCCCTTATCAGAGTCATCACCCCCCCATCCCCCCCATCTGATGGGCCCTTGCAAAAAATGAGGGGAAGGGGATGTTTTGGACAGGTAACCCTCTCCACTTGATTGAGAGTTGAATGCATAAATAATGTGTGATACTTTGGGCAGCCCACCGGACAGGTAAGAAGTGTCATAATACCAAAAAATTTAAAAAATGGAAGCACATTTTGATATTCTGCTATTACCTATCAAGATAATAATAGGAGAAAAAAAATATATAGCATTTGAAAGTATTGAGGCAGGCCCTTGCACTACATGCTTTGGTGAATTCCTCCATAAATGTGACAATAAAAAAGGTAGGTAGGATTGCTATCAGCTGACCTAGCAGTTGGGGGGAGGGGGGTTCCTAATGAGTTTGACCCAACCAAAAAAAAAACAAAAAACGTCACTCTGCATGAATTGAAGCGCACACATAACATCTGTAGACATTTTAGGGGGTGTTTATGGGAAAGCCATACTATGGAGCTGACAAAAGACATTGGTAAGTGATTAGACTATAGTTTTATGGGCCCAGAAGAGCATGGTGGGGAAGTTAGTGAAGGCAAATATGCATGAAGGACAAAAAAGGAACTTGAAAAGCTTCCAGCATGCATGAGGACAAAGAGGCACAGCATATCAATTAGAGCATATTGGAATCATGGTAATTAGGGAATGAGGAAAGAAATCTAAGACATTAGCAACCATTAAATACATAGAATGTGATGTTAAAGGATAAAACTTACCTTCATATAGTCCTTCTGCAGGACCTGAATGATGGCAGAACAGGTCTCTGGAATAATGATCCCCAGAGCCAGGGGCGAGATGCCTGTGGAGAACTTTAGGTCCTGAAGGCTTCTCCCTGTCACCAAGTAGCGCAATGTGGTGATGAGCCTCTACTCCGGAGTGATGGCTTGCCACATGCAGGTATCCTGCCTGGTGATATAAGGGGACAGCAAAGCCAGCAGACGGTGAAAAACGGGGTCCGTCATCCGGAGATAATCCCTGAAATCATCAGGATTATTCTCCCGGATCTCACGGAGCAAAGGCATGTGCAAAGACTGGTCACGCTGCCACAACCAATTCTTGGTCCACAAACGCCTCCTCTCCCTGTTCATGGACCGGGCTTGTGTGAAAGCTAAAAGCCCAACACCAAGCCCCTGCACAGCACAAACTCTACGACGATTACGTACACGAAACATGGTTTAAAACGGTCGGCCAGTCAGAACGGACAACAGAAAGCACCGATATACAGCAATGCCTGAAAGAACGACCTGAAAAGCAGAAGCAAACAGACAATAAGCAATGTAAATCAAAGCGTACTATACCAAGATATAGTCCACAATGAGAAACAAATGCTTACTGACTACACGCACTGATAATCAGATACGCAAAGACAAGCACAAACCGAAGAGCAGTACCGAACTGAAGCACAAATCTGAAAGGCACGAATCGTCTCTCACCAAACTTCTACTAACACGCGATAGGCACGAGATCAGCAGAAGGAGCCCAAAGGGTGCCGGACGTGGTGCTGAACTTCCTTTTTCTAGTCCCGTCGTATGCGGCTTACGTCACCGCGTTCTTGGCAACCGGAAATTCTGACAACTTAGTCCGACCGTGTGCATGCAACATCACTTCCGGACCCCTTCCGGACTAAATCCGTCGGGAATTAATGCAACAGATTTGGTTGCCGGAATGTGTACGGGGGCTTACACTTGCATAAAGTCAGGGATTTTGTAGGATTAGTTTCAGGTGTATGATTAACCAATTTTACTAGGCAGTTGCTAATGATCATCAATTTCATATGTAGGTTGATTTACTAAAACTAGAGAATGCACAATACGGTGCAGTTCTGAGGAGAAACCAATCGGCTTCCAGGTTTTATTGTCAAAACTTAATTGAACAAGCTGAAGTTAGAAGCTGGTTGGCTATCATTCACAGTTGCACCAGAGTCTGCACTCTCCAGTTTTAGTAAATCAAGTCCACAGTCATTACCTGAAACAGAAACAGCTGTGTAGGAGGTGTAAAACTGGGTGAGGAACAGCCAAACTCTGCTACTGAGGTGAAGCTATGGAAGATAGTTTTATGTCACAGATCATAAGCTATGGAAGATAGTTTCATATCACAGATCATACACCATGGCAAGACAGCACAGCAACAAGACACAAGGTAGTTATGCTGCATCAGCAAGGTCTCTTCCAGGCAAAGATTTCAAAGTAAACTGGGCTTTCAAAATGTGCTGTTCAAGCTCTGAAGAAGCACAAAGATGCAGTCAACATTGAGAACCGTAGATACAGTGGTTGGCCAAGGAAACCAATTCATAAGATGAAAGACACATCATGCTTACTTCCTTTCAACATCGGAATATGTCCAGCAGTGCCATCAGCACAGAACTGATGGAAGCCAGTGGGACCCAGGTACACCCATCTACTGTCCGGATAAGTCTGACCAGAAGTGGTCTTCATGGAAGAATTGTAGTTTAAAAAGCCTTTCTATTGATGTGGAAGCGAGGCTAAGTGACTCAACTATGCAGAAAAACATACAGTGCCTTGCGAAAGTATTCGGCTCCCTTGAACTTTTTAACCTTTTGCCACATTTCAGGCTTCAAACATAAAGATATAAAATTTTTATTTTTTGTGAAGAATCACCAACAAATGGGACACAATTGTGAAGTGGAACGAAATCTATTGGATTTTTGAAACTTTTTTAACTAATAAAAAAATGAAAAGTGGGGCATGCAAAATTATTCGGCCCCCTTGCGTTAATACTTTGTAGAGCCACCTTTTGCTGTGATTACAGCTGCAAGTCGCTTGGGGTATGTCTCTATCAGTTTTGCACATCGAGAGACTGAAATTCTTGCCCATTCTTCCTTGCAAAACAGCTCGAGCTCAGTGAGGTTGGATGGAGAGCGTTTGTGAACAGCAGTTTTCAGCTCTTTCCACAGATTCTCGATTGGATTCAGGTGTGGACTTTGACTTGCCATTCTAACACCTGGATACGTTTATTTGTGAACCATTCCTTTGTAGATTTTGCTGTATGTTTGGGATCATTGTCTTGTTGGAAGATAAATCTCCGTCCCAGTTTCAGGTCTTTTGCAGACTCCAACAGGTTTTCATCCAGAATGGTCCTGTATTTGGTTGCATCCATCTTCCCCTCAATTTTAACCATCTTCCCTGTCCCTGCTGAAGAAAAGCAGGCCCAAACCATGATGCTGCCACCACCATGTTTGACAGTGGGGATGGTGTGTTGAGGGTGATGAGCTGTGTTGCTTTTACGCTAAACATATCGTTTTGCATTGTGGGCAAAAAGTTCGATTTTGGTTTCATCTGACCAGAGCACCTTCTTTTACATGTTTGGTGTGTCTCCCAGGTGGCTTGTGGCAAACTTTAGACGAGACTTTTTATGTATATCTTTGAGAAATGGCTTTCTTCTTGCCACTCTTCCATAAAGGCCAGATTTGTGCAGTGTATGACTGATTGTTGTCCTATGGACAGACTCTCCCACCTCAGCTGTAGTTCTCTGCAGTTCATCCAGAGTGATCATGGGCCTCTTGGCTGCATCTCTGATCAGTCTTCTCCTTATCTGAGCTGAAAGTTTAGAGGGACGGCCAGGTCTTGGTAGATTTGCAGTGGTCTGATACTCCTTCCATTTCAAAATGATCGCTTGCACAGTGCTCCTTGGGATGTTTAAAGCTTGGGAAATCTTTTTGTATCCAAATCTGGCTTTAAACTTCTCCACAACAGTATTGCGGACCTGCCTGGTGTGTTCCTTGGTCTTCATGATGCTCTCTGCGCTTTCAACAGAACCCTGAGACTATCACAGAGCAGGTGAATTTATACAGAGACTTGATTACACACAGGTGGATTCTATTTATCACCATCAGTCATTTAGGACAACATTGGATCATTCAGAGATCCTCGCTGAACTTCTGGAGTGAATTTGCTGCACTGAAAGTAAAGGGGCCGAATAATTTTGCACGCACCACTTTTCAGTTTTTTATTTGCTAAAAAAGTTTAAAATATCCAATAGATTTCGTTCCACTTCACAATTGTGTCCCACTTGTTGGTGATTCTTCACAAAAAATTAAAATTTTATATCTTTATGTTTGAAGCCTGAAATGTGGAAAAAGATTGAAAAGTTCAAGGGGGCCAAATACTTGCGCAAGGCACTGTAGGAACTGGGGTGCAGAAAATGTCAGCTGGTGCTCTGGACTGAGTGGTCAGAACGTGAAATATTTGGTTTAGGGCTGTGGAAATTAAAGATTAATTCCTCGATTAATTTTTTTGATCGATCAAAATTGTTTTGATCGGTACTCACCTCTCCGTCGCCTTCTGGGACTTCCGTCGGAGATCCCTTCCCCAAGTGCCTCCATCTGCTAACGAAGGGAAGGGGGACGAGTCCGGTGACGTTAAAGTACTGGTGGAACGTAACGCGTACGGGGGAGGAGCTACACATGACGTCACCCACTGCTTCCCTACGGAACTAACGCGGTTGTCGGCTTTACATGCTGTATTTTTATCATCTTTATGTGTAGTGGAATTTTTTTTTTACATCATTGCTACAGTTAGAATTTAAAACGTATTTGTGTGAACTGTGAAGTTAAGTCATGGATTGTGGAAACTAACTAGTGTTGGGTGATTGTATATAGTGTATACCATATTTACCACTGACTAATGCAGAGTTGCAATGCAAGGAGATCAGCTAAAAATAGTTGGATCTGTATGTGCTTTATAATTAATCGAAATGAGTTGATTTAAAAAAATCGATTAATCGAACATGAAAAATGTAATCAGTAATAGCCCTAATAAATATCCATTTTTATTTTCGAAACAAATTTTTTTCCTCAGTTTAGGCCAATACGAATTCTTCTACATATTTTTGGTAAAAAAAAAAAAGCGCAGTAAGCGTATATTGGTTGGTTTGCACAAAAATTGCAGAGTCTACAAAATAAGGGATAGATTTATAGAACTTCTATTATTATTATTTTTTTGTTTACTAGTAATTGCAGTGATCTGCGATTATTTTTTTATTTTTTTTATCGTGACTATGGCCGACACATTGGACAAGTTTGACACATTTTTGGAACCATTGGCATTAATACAGTGATCAGTGCAATTAAAAATGCATTGATTACTGCACAAATGTCACTGACAGTGAAGGGGTTAACACTAGGGACGGTGAAGGGGTTAAATGTGTTACCTAGGGAGTGATTCTAACTGTAGGGGGAGGATACTGATTGGTGTTCCTCTGTACTGAGAACACACCATCGGTCTCCTCTCACCTGACAGGACGTGGATCTGTGTGTTTACACACACAGATCCACAGTCCTTTTCTTTTACTGGGCAATCGCGGCTGTCGGGCACATGCATCGGATCCCCAGTGACACGGCGGGCGTGCTCACGTAGCACCTGGTGGTGCGCACCCCCCAGTGGGCCGGGAAGGCAAGGAAATCGTACAACGCTCTCCCAGAACAAGAGCCGCGACACCTGGCCGTCATATGACAGCCAATAGGCAGCAAGCAATTAAAATCACTGTTCCTGCAAAAAACGGACGTTTAAAAAAAATAAAAATGATGCATGTCCCCTGGGGCAGGACCCGGGTCCCCATACACTTTTTATGGCAATAACTTGCATAAAAGCCTTTAAAATTAGCACTTTTGATTTTTCATGTTTGTGTCGCATAGACTTTAAACGGTGTTCGCACAAATTTTTGACCTGTTTGCAAGTTCTGGTGCGAACCGAACTTGTGTTCGGCTCATCCCTACCCAATAGCCAATGGCACATGATCATGGTTGGTACCATAATATAAATGTCTCAAATGCAAAACATTATTGTATGGAATAAAAAGAATCAAACATTTTGTAATAGTATGATCTATGTAGGATTGTGCTCAGCTCCATGGTGTAGTGGTATGGCCTGCTACCTTCAAAAGTTCATGCCATGGGTTTGAATCCCACCAATAGTATCACCTCCTTAAAATGTACATTGTATGAATGACTTGTTTAGCACTACCTATGTGACCTCATTTGCCTCAGGGTTTGTTATCTGCAGTATAGTCTGGTCCTTTACCCTTTAGAGTCCCAATGTGCTTACAAATAGTGATGGACGAACTTCCGACGGGACGTTTCGCGAACGCGAAATGCGAACGGACCCAAACGTTCGCGAAACAGAACGTTCGCCGCGGGCCCCATTGACTTCAATGGGAGGCGAACTTTGCAAACCTTCATGTCGAATTTGCGGCCACGTGGTAATTATTAGGGGGTAAAACGTAGTCCCACCATCTGGACAATGACATAATACATGTATGAGGTGAATTTGGGATCGATAACTACAAGCATTTTTATTTTATTTGGGAAATTGTTCTAACAATTCAGGACTATGGAGCTAATGAAGGCAATGGAGGAGAGGGAAGGTCAGGGACCAGGGTAGGCAAAGAAGAGGGTGCAGGAGATGATCACCAGCAGCGTGACATACCGGAATGACACATGCACCGTGATAGAGGCATCTGACAGCAGCACCGTAATACAGAGCACTGACAGCAGCACCGTGACATACAGCGCTGACAGCAGCACCGTGACATACAGCGCTGACAGCAGCACCGTGACATACAGCGCTGACAGCAGCACCGTGACATACAGCGCTGACAGCAGCACCGTGACATACAGCGCTGACAGCAGCACCGTGACATACAGCGCTGACAGCAGCACCGTGACATACAGCGCTGACAGCAGCACCGTGACATACAGCGCTGACAGCAGCACCGTGACATACAGCGCTGACAGCAGCACCGTGACATACAGCACTGACAGCAGCACCGTAAGCAGCCCCAGGAGGAAGTCAGCACAGCACAGGGATGGTGTGATCCCCTCATAATAAGAACCCCCAGGAGGAAGTCAGCACAGCACAGGGATAGTGTGATCCCTTCATAATAAGAACCCCCAGGAGGAAGTCAGCACAGCACAGGGATATCATAAGCAGCCCCAGTAGAAATATGACACCGCTCAACCTCTTCAAAGAGGAGGGTAGGGGCATATAGTACGGTGTGCTTTTTTGGGTCAAGGAAGTGAGCCAAATGAATTAAGAAGGTCTGTGTGCTTGATTAAAAAAATAGTTTATAGACATATACATGGTCTACTGGTCACATGTGTTGAATTCCTCCGAGATCCATGCCTCATTCATTTTTAGAAATGTGAGGTAGTTAACACTGTGGTGAGCTAGGCGAGTACGCTTATCGGTCACAATCCCCCCTGCTGCGCTGAACGTCCTTTCGGACAGGACACTGGATGAGGGGCAAGCCAACAGTTCGATTGCAAATTGGGCAAGCTCTGGCCAGAGGTCAAGCCTGCCCACCCAGTAGTCTAGGGGTTCATCACTCCTCAGAGCGTCCACATCGGCCGTTAACCCAATGTAGTCGGACACCTGACGGTCTAGGCGTTCCCTGATGCTGGATCCGGATGACACCTGTCGATGGGTCGGCTGAAAGAATGACCTCATATCCGAAGTCACCAACACATCTTCAAACCGGCCTCTTCTTGCAGGCGCTGTTGGATTGGTACCCGCAAATCCTTCTCTGGGAGTGGGAATTGCTCCTCTGCCAGCGCACGCAAAAGCAGAATGCAGCATTTCTCGAAGCAAGGCCTGGAAGTGCTGCATTCTGAAAGCCCTCTGCGACGGCGGTAACATTTCCGCCATTTTGTGTTTGTACCGGGGGTCTAAGTACGTTGCCACCCAGTACTGGTCCTTGACCCTCATGCTTTTTATACGGGGGTCCCTATTAAAACACTGGAGCATGAAGGCCCCCATTTGCACTAAAGTGGAAGCGGTGTGGTGGCCTGGCTCCTGCTCATCATCCAGGATAATGTCGTCCTCTTCATTCTCCTCTCCCCATCCACGCACAACAGGGATCCCAGAAAGGTTTAAAGCATGCTCTTCTTGCTCCTGCTCATCCGCCCCGGCACCATCCTCCTCTGACTCCTCATCAGACTCCTGTTGTTGACTTGTCTCAGATAGAGTAGCCCCCCCTGGGAATTCATCCAGCATTGCGACTTCCTCATCTTCCCGCTCCTGCTCCTCCACAGCCTGATCAATGACACGACGCAATGCACGCTCCAGAAAGAAGGCATAAGGTACCATGTCACTGATGGCGCCATGGCTGCGACTGACCAGTTTGGTGATCTCCTCAAATGGCCGCAGAAGTCTGCATGTGTCGCGCATGAGCAGCCACTGGCGCGGTGAAAAAAAACCCAGCTCCCCAGAACCGTTTCTTTCGCAGAGTTCATACAGGTAGACGTTAACTGCACGTTTCTGCTGGAGCAGCCTATCAAGCATATAGAAGGTTGAGTTCCATCGCGTCGGGCAATCGCAAATAAGACGTCTGACCGGCAGATGGTGTCGCCGCTGAATGTCAGCAAGGCGAGCCATGGCCGTGTAAGATCTTCTGAAATGGGCCGAGATTTTCCTTGCCTGCCGCAAGATGTCCTGGACCCCAGGGTATTTGACAAGGAATCGCTGCACGACCAAGTTTAAGACGTGTGCCATGCACGGCACGTGCGTGATTTTGCCCTGTTTCAATGCGCTAAGCAGATTGGCACCGTTGTCACACACCACTTTACCAACTGTCAAATTGAGCGGTGTTAGCCACTCATCTGCCTGTGAACGCAAAGCTGAAAGGAGTGCCGGGCCAGTGTGGCTCTTTGCTTCCAGGCACAACAGACGCAGCACGGCATGGCAACGTCTCACCTGGCATGTGGAATAGGTTCTGGGGAGCTTGGGCGGTGCAGTGGAAGAGACGCTAGCAGCGGAAAAGGAGGAGGCAGCTGAGGAGGAGAGGGAGGAGGATGGAGTAGGAGGAGGAGAAGAAGAGTCAGGCCTGCATGCAATCCGTGGCGGTAAAACCAAATCTACACGGGTGCCACGGGTTACATGCTTGACGGCCGTCAGAAGGTTCACCCAGTGGGCAGTAAAACTGATATACCTTCCCTGCCCGTGTTTGCTAGACCACGTGTCTGTGGTCAGATGTATCTTGGCACCGACACTGTGTGCCAGAGATACATTCACTTGCCGCTGAACATGGCCATATAGCTCTGGGATGCCCTTCTCTGAGAAATACTTCCTTCCTGGGACCTTCCATTGTGGTGTTCCAATGGCCACAAATTTGCGAAAGGCCTCCGAGTCCACCAGTTTATATGGCAGTAGTTGGCGGGCTATGAGTTCTGACAAGCCAGCCGCCAACCGTTGGGCAAGAGGGTTATCCGGCATCATCATTTTTTTACGCTCAAACATTAGGCCCACGGAAGCCTGCCTTTTTGCAGAAAAATGTGAGCTTGGCGTGATGGAAGGTGGAGTGGAGGACAATTGTGAGGAGAGAGGAGAAGGAGAAGTAGAAGACGAGGCTGGACGGTGAGAGCCTGCAGTGTGGCTTTGTGTGTTCCGTTGCTCCCACTGGGCTCGGTGATGGCTGCTCATGTGCCTTCTTAAGGCGGTCGTCCCTAGGTGAGTATTGGGCTTACCGCGACTAACGCGTTGACTGCAAAGATTGCAGATGGCAACGCTATTGTCAGCAGCGGACACGTTAAAAAAAGCCCACACTGCGGAGCCATGTGCCGGTGTCCTGGGAGCGCCAGATGTGACCGTACATGGTCGATGACTCGCTCCTGATACATTTGCAGTCTGCTTTGTCCCTGCTGTGCAATGTAAGTCATTGCTGCTTCTCCTCCCTATCTGCTGGTCCATATCTCCCTCTGAACTCCCCTCCTCTTCCTCTCTTGTGGGCACCCACGTGACATCACTAGACACGTCATCATCAACGTCACCTTCCCCACCGCTATAAGTAGAGATCTCGGAGTAGGCAGCAACACCGGGGACCAACCTCCTCCTTGGGCTGATCTGGGTACTGGCGTCAGACTGCTGAGTAGCGCTTGTTGCTACCTCCTCTTCCTGATCCAATACCAAGAGTGGCTGCGCATCAGAAATGTCCTCTTGATATGGATCGGAAAATAATTCCAGTGACTCAAGCGGAAGGTATGTGGTGGTGGTGGTGGTGGTCGTGTTGTTGGTGGTAGTGTCTTTGGGGGTGCACATAGCAGAGAGTGAAGAAGAGGGTGCAGATCGAGAGGATGAGGAGGGTGCAGAAGAGTAAGGCTGAGCGAGCCACTCAACCAAGTCTGGTGCATCCTTTAAAGTAATTGAACGCACCTTCTGCAACTTCCCACTTTGGCTCAAGCCTGTTGCTCCTGCCCTACCCCTACCACCCCTGCGGAAGGGCCTGCCTCTTCCTCTGCATGTCATTTTTTAAATGACCCTGTGACAAAACTCTTAGTCCCTATACCGCTGAAGGACTGCTGCAGTATAGGTGAGCGGTCAGCAGTGGTGCACGTCAACCCTATCTATTGTGGACCTATAGCGGTCCTTACAGAACAGCAGACTGTACCGCACTCAAGCCTATGTACCGTAGCACCCTATACCAAGTTACCAGTCCTTATAAGAACTTTTGTGGACCAAGCAGGTTGTGTATTAGTGTTTAGCAGACTGTACGTCAGTCCCTATACCGCTGAAGGACTGCTGCAGTATAGGGCAGCGGTCAGCAGTGGTGCACGTCAACCCTATCTATTGTGGACCGATAGCGGTCCTTACAGAACAGCAGACTGTACCGCACTCAAGCCTATGTACCGTAGCACCCTATACCAAGTTACCAGTCCTTATAAGAACTTTTGTGGAACAAGCAGGTTGTGTGTTAGTGATTAGCAGACTGTACGTCAGTCCCTATACCGCTGAAGGACTGCTGCAGTATAGGTGAGCGGTCAGCAGTGGTGCACATCAACCCTATCTATTGTGGACCTATAGCGGTCCTTACAGAACAGCAGACTGTACCGCACTCAAGCCTATGTACCGTAGCACCCTATACCAAGTTACCAGTCCTTATAAGAACTTTTGTGGAACAAGCAGGTTGTGTGTTAGTGATTAGCAGACTGTACGTCAGTCCCTATACCGCTGAAGGACTGCTGCAGTATAGGGCAGCGGTCAGCAGTGGTGCACGTCAACCCTATCTATTGTGGACCGATAGCGGTCCTTACAGAACAGCAGACTGTACCGCACTCAAGCCTATGTACCGTAGCACCCTATACCAAGTTACCAGTCCTTATAAGAACTTTTGTGGAACAAGCAGGTTGTGTGTTAGTGATTAGCAGACTGTACGTCAGTCCCTATACCGCTGAAGGACTGCTGCAGTATAGGGCAGCGGTCAGCAGTGGTGCACGTCAACCCTATCTATTGTGGACCGATAGCGGTCCTTACAGAACAGCAGACTGTACCGCACTCAAGCCTATGTACCGTAGCACCCTATACCAAGTTACCAGTCCTTATAAGAACTTTTGTGGAACAAGCAGGTTGTGTGTTAGTGATTAGCAGACTGTACGTCAGTCCCTATACCGCTGAAGGACTGCTGCAGTATAGGGCAGCGGTCAGCAGTGGTGCACGTCAACCCTATCTATTGTGGACCGATAGCGGTCCTTACAGAACAGCAGACTGTACCGCACTCAAGCCTATGTACCGTAGCACCCTATACCAAGTTACCAGTCCTTATAAGAACTTTTGTGGAACAAGCAGGTTGTGTGTTAGTGATTAGCAGACTGTACGTCAGTCCCTATACCGCTGAAGGACTGCTGCAGTATAGGTGAGCGGTCAGCAGTGGTGCACGTCAACCCTATCTATTGTGGACCTATAGCGGTCCTTACAGAACAGCAGACTGTACCGCACTCAAGCCTATGTACCGTAGCACCCTATACCAAGTTACCAGTCCTTATAAGAACTTTTGTGGAACAAGCAGGTTGTGTGTTAGTGATTAGCAGACTGTACGTCAGTCCCTATACCGCTGAAGGACTGCTGCAGTATAGGGCAGCGGTCAGCAGTGGTGCACGTCAACCCTATCTATTGTGGACCGATAGCGGTCCTTACAGAACAGCAGACTGTACCGCACTCAAGCCTATGTACCGTAGCACCCTATACCAAGTTACCAGTCCTTATAAGAACTTTTGTGGACCAAGCAGGTTGTGTATTAGTGTTTAGCAGACTGTACGTCAGTCCCTATACCGCTGAAGGACTGCTGCAGTATAGGGCAGCGGTCAGCAGTGGTGCACGTCAACCCTATCTATTGTGGACCGATAGCGGTCCTTACAGAACAGCAGACTGTACCGCACTCAAGCCTATGTACCGTAGCACCCTATACCAAGTTACCAGTCCTTATAAGAACTTTTGTGGAACAAGCAGGTTGTGTGTTAGTGATTAGCAGACTGTACGTCAGTCCCTATACCGCTGAAGGACTGCTGCAGTATAGGGCAGCGGTCAGCAGTGGTGCACGTCAACCCTATCTATTGTGGACCGATAGCGGTCCTTACAGAACAGCAGACTGTACCGCACTCAAGCCTATGTACCGTAGCACCCTATACCAAGTTACCAGTCCTTATAAGAACTTTTGTGGACCAAGCAGGTTGTGTATTAGTGTTTAGCAGACTGTACGTCAGTCCCTATACCGCTGAAGGACTGCTGCAGTATAGGGCAGCGGTCAGCAGTGGTGCACGTCAACCCTATCTATTGTGGACCGATAGCGGTCCTTACAGAACAGCAGACTGTACCGCACTCAAGCCTATGTACCGTAGCACCCTATACCAAGTTACCAGTCCTTATAAGAACTTTTGTGGAACAAGCAGGTTGTGTGTTAGTGATTAGCAGACTGTACGTCAGTCCCTATACCGCTGAAGGACTGCTGCAGTATAGGTGAGCGGTCAGCAGTGGTGCACGTCAACCCTATCTATTGTGGACCTATAGCGGTCCTTACAGAACAGCAGACTGTACCGCACTCAAGCCTATGTACCGTAGCACCCTATACCAAGTTACCAGTCCTTATAAGAACTTTTGTGGACCAAGCAGGTTGTGTATTAGTGTTTAGCAGACTGTACGTCAGTCCCTATACCGCTGAAGGACTGCTGCAGTATAGGGCAGCGGTCAGCAGTGGTGCACGTCAACCCTATCTATTGTGGACCGATAGCGGTCCTTACAGAACAGCAGACTGTACCGCACTCAAGCCTATGTACCGTAGCACCCTATACCAAGTTACCAGTCCTTATAAGAACTTTTGTGGAACAAGTGAGTTGTGAATGTTTAGCAGACTGCAGCAGAAGGGCAGCAGTCAAGTATAATATCCTTTCTATATTTGGAAGAAAGAATATTATACATGTACAAGCCTATTACTGTACCACTGATACCAGTCCTGAAAAGAACCTTTGTGGAACTAATAATAACAGCAAGTCTTTAAAATTACCCTCACTGCCTGACAACACTGCTTCCTTCCTGTCCCTATACAAATTGGCAAAAAAAGAGAACGATTAGTGGTTACTGGAACAGCTCTTTTGTGGACCTTGATAGTAACAGCTAATGATGATGATGATGATGATGATGATGAAAGACTAATCTGGCTGTCCCTGTAGCATACACCGTCCTTTCCCTTTCTCTAAACTAACAAAAGACACTCAGGCTGCTGCAAGAATCAGCAGCACAGCAAACCTATCAACACCTAACACCTATACCAGTCCTGAAAAGAACTTTTGTGTACCAAATAGCTAGTGGTTTATCTCTCCCTACTCCACACAGGAACCTGTCCCTATCGTAACAGAAGAAAGAATGTAAAATGGCCACCGGATCGGGTGTATTTATAGGTTAGGGGGAATGTACAAGTGTCCATGTGCTGTCATGTCTCAATTGGCTGTCCTGTATCACATGATAAACGTGTCACCAAAGGTTAAAGTTCTTGTATACATTAAACACGTAAGTCCGCCGCGGCGAACGACGGAAAAAGGCGTTCGAACGTGCGGACCGCGAATGTCGGAAATTCGCCGCGAAACGACCGCCGGGCGAACCGTTCGGCCATCACTACTTACAAACACATACATGGGCCAATTTTTTTTTTTTAGACAGGATTTTATTAGCCTACCAGCATGTCTTTGGGGTATGGGACGAGGCTGGTGTTCCTGGGGGAGGCCACATCATTTTAACACTTCAAATGCATGCAATGGTCTGTAATTATTCAATAACATCATGGTATTGAATTCCAAAAATCCAGCTATTCAAAAATAAAGGAAAAAAACATTCCTCCTCCAGCGCCCCCCCCCAGTGCATACCAGGCCCTTCGGATCTGTTATGGACTTTTAGGGGAACTCCGTGCCAAAATTCCAAAATCCATACTAGGGCCTTCAGGTCTGGAATGTATTTAAGGGGGAACCTTGTGCCAGAATGTGAAAAAAAAATGGTGTGGGGTCCCCCCAAAATCCATACCAGACCCTTTTCCGAGCATGCAACCTGGCAGGCCGCAGGAAAAGAGGGGGGAAGAGAGAGTGCCCCCTTTCTGAACCGTACCAGGCCACATGCAAAGGTGATCAAATACCACCAAAAGAAAGCTCTGATTGTAGGAAATAAATATATACAAGGGGTTTGCCCTGGGACTTTAAGTGAGGGGAATATGGTTAGTCAAGAAGCATATCATGGAAGTAAAATAATGTAGATGTATTACAATTGTTGTGCATCTGAAACACAACAACAATAACTACAGTCCGATAAAATATGCATATAATGTGAACATGAGATAATCCACATACATGGTAAAACATGTATACCAATATACAAACATCAGAGAAATTTGCAAGCATGAGTAGTACCCGACGATGTTGTGGGAAATAAAGGTCATCAATTTTATTTGGGTACAGCGTTGCACGACTGCGCAATTGTCAGTTAAACTAACGTAGTCCCGTATTGCAAAAAATGGCCTGGTCAGGAACGGGGGTAAACCTTCTGGGGTTGAAGTGGTTAATCTCACCTGCCTGAAACTTTTACACAGTGCGGGACAGCATTTCAAGCATTATCTTTGTTATTCGTGCCCTTAAAAGCTTGCTTGTATCAGACAGTTATAGATTTTTCCATTTGGGATGAGCATATTCACTAATTCTGATTCCTGAAACAGGAAATGGAGAGAATAATCCAATCAAAAGAAATAGTATAAAACTGAAGAACCCCATTTCTTTTGTTCCGTCTCATTTTGATTTCATTGGCTTTGTTGACCAATACAATCAATGGGAGTGAGTGATTTCATCTAAATAGATTTTTATGCAAAAATGTTGTTTTTTCATTGGTGGTTGGATGACCAAAAAAAAAAAAACAACTTCAAATTTCTAAATTATCCATATTTGACTTTTTCAGAGAACAACAAATTCTGAGAAAAAAAACTGAGGGTGAAAGTAAAAAGTCTTTCCTTGCTTCCAGTAAATGCCCTCCCTACACTTCAAGGCAGGCTATATATATACATATATAATATACATGACACAACCTGCCAGCAGATCAGACACAAGGAGTCCTCAGAGACACAGCCTGGAGATCACACATCATCTAGAGGTAATTCATTATTCTGATACTTTGTGTCTTTTGTCTGATTATAGTTTCTTCTCTAAAAGATCAAATATTGATACAATAATGTGTGCTGGAATGTGACAAATGTTTGTTGGGTTAAATGTAGAGATTATCTGCATCTGTTATTATTATAATGGGCAGAAATCTATATGTGTAACCTTTGTGACTTTGAAGTGATACTATTTTTTCGATGCTCTGCCTTTGTTATTTTTATGTCTTATGGCACCTAACTATTACCTGCCTACATGTGGGGGGATTTTATCCATTGAAGAAAATGTAATGATCTCTGAAACACATACAGTATGTAGGCAGGTGCAGTCTGTTTTCTCCACTGCGGGTGGCACTCTCCACAGTTGGAGAGGGAGTCAAGAGGAACAGGGTTCCTCTATGGTCTCCTGGGTCACTGAGCAGCCATCTTGGGTCAAGCAGAGCCTATTTAAGGTCCTGGCTCCCAGGTTTGGCATGCATTTTGAAAGTTGGCAGGATAGGGGTAGGTACCCTGTGTGTTTGGGACAGTTCTAGCAGTAGGGAAAGGTTCCTGACAAGGAGGGAAAAGTGCAGGGTCACTGGACATCTTTCCAATTGGGTATGAGATGGCCAGGCAGCCCTCTGCCCTTCTCTACAGTTCTGTCATGGTGGCCTGGGGCCCGCTCTGCTCACGTGCTGGAAACAGTGAGTGCACCCAGCTGGGCAGTCGTTCCACCGGGTTTCTTGTGAACTGTTGCTACATTACAATGTAATACAATACAAGTTTTATATTGCACCTGACTGTGTGGATTATTGCCCCCACACCTCGCTGCACCCCTCCCATTCCACCTACACTTACATGGTGGGATATTTTGCTTTTAGAAACATGTACAGCTGAAGGAATGTTTCCCTGTAATTTGCTTTGGAAATATAAACCCAGAAAACGATGATAATAACGATAAAGAAAAATAGTATTCAATTTTTGTGCAGCTCCCTTCCAGCTGTACCTATTCACACCTTATTGGCACCCAATGTCCATGCTCCTAAGTGCATGAAATTTAGCAAGTAAGAGGGTGGTAATCTGTAAAGTAGGGTAGGGACTGGCCAGAAAGGGGATCATTTTGATGCAGTCGGCCAGCTTGAACAAGTATTGCACTATATGCAAACTAAATACCCCTTTTTATTTTTATTAAACAAGAGTTTGCTAGGAATATGTAAGAGTGAACATGTAGTATCTTGTGTGTTGTATACATGGAAGCCTTTTAGTACCTATACGCCCATATCTTCATTTCTACTGCATGGCGTAGGTAGGGTTGCCATCTGTCTGGCATTCACCCAGACAGTCCAGTTTTTACATCATCTGTCCAGGTTTCAGGCTGCCAGACACCCGGACACATCATTATGACAGTATACCTGCCTGTGGGATGTCCCCTGTGCCTGCCACCAATGTGTCTTCCCCTCATCTTTGTCCCCATTCCAGACTTCAGAGATCACAAACTGCCCACACTTCTCTGCTTACTACTGCTGGCCTCTGTCCCCTCACTGACATGCAGAGTTTACACATCAAGGTGTTCCCATAAAATACAGGCACCTCTCAGGACAGCCCTCCAGTAGCTAAAGGACCCCTCTTCTCCCTGTCTGTGTGTCTCCTGTGCTGGCAGGATTGTCCAGCTTCACAGGAGCCCAGCAGAAGTAGTAGCAAATGCAGCTGATCAGCCTCAGTAGAGGGAGCAACCCACAGCTTACAGAATGGGACAGCAGGAGATGGGTATGCAGTCCACCACTGAGCACCACTGTCTCCTGACTGTGCACTCCACTACCCCCCTGACTACTGCTCCCCAGTCCATCCTGTTACCCCCCAATCCACCCCGCCCCCCCAAGTCCACTCCACTACTCCCAGTCCTCCCTGCTTCCCCCCTGTCTATGCAATACTGCCCAGTCCACTCCAATACCCTTCAGTCCACCCTGCTGCCTCCAGTCCACTCCACTACTCCCAGTCCAACCTGTTGCCCCCCCCGTCCACTCCTATACCCCCAGTCCACCCTGTTGCCCCCTGTCCACTCCAATACCCGCAGTCCACCATGTTGTCCCCCTGTCCTCTCCAATACCCCCAGTCCATCCTGTTGACCCCCTTTGCAATCCAATACCCCCCAGTCCACCCTGCTGCCCCCTGTCCACTCCACTATTCCCCAGGCCACCCTGCTGCCCCCAGTCCACTCTACTACCCCCCAGTCCCCACCCTGCTGACCTCAAGTTGATTCTTCTAATCCCCTGTACATCCTGCATCCACCCCAGTCCACTTTGTGGTGCTTTGGTTAGGGTGCTCTACTTTGGGATGGCTATAGGTAGGGATGAGCCGAACACCCCCCGGTTCGGTTCGCACCAGAACTTTCGAACGGACCCCAAATTCGAACGAACTTTAGAACCCCATTGAAGTCTATGGGACTCGAACGTTCGAAATTAAAAGTGCTAATTTTAATGGCTAATATGCAAGATACTGTCCTAAAAAGGGTTTGGGGACCTGACTCCTGCCCCAGGGGACATGGCTCAATGCCTAAAATGTTTTTAAAAATGGCCGTTTTGGCGGGAGCACTGATTTTAACCACTTAAGGACCGCCGTATTGCCATTGTACGTCATCACAATGGCACAGGCAGGCACAAGCACGTACATGTACGTGCCTGCCTTCCAGCGGGTGGGGGGTCCGATCAGACCCCCTCCCGCTGGATACGACGGTCCGTTTCTGACTAGGAGCGATCAGGGATGAGGGGATGGCCGTTGGTTTCTGGCCATCCCCTCTCGATCGCTCCTGTCGAATGACATCACTTCCTCCCCTGTGTATTGTTTACACAGGAAGGAGGAAGTGATGTCATTCTCCTCGGGGCGGTCTTTTTGACCGGACTATGAGGAGAACAGTGAAAGTAAGTGTGCACCAACACTACACTGACACATAGGTACACATAGGTACACAAACCCCCCCGATCCCCCCCCGATCGCCCCCCGATCCCCCCCCCCCCAGTCACAGTGTCACTGATTGCATTGATCATATATTTACTGATCACTGCATTCAGTGTCAGTTGTAAAAGTAAAAACTGTCAGGGCAGTTAGTGTTAGATCCAGGGTAGCCCCCTATCACCCCCCAATAAAGATTTAACCCCCTGATTGCCCCTAGAGTTAACCCTTTCACCCCTTTTTGCCAGTGTCACTAAGCGATCATTTTTCTGATCGCTGCATCAGTGTCGCTACTGTCGCTAGGTAGCTAGTTATTTTTTTAGGTTCACCGCCAGGTTTTTATATCGCTAGGTACCCTGATATACTACCCAATAATGGTTTTAACCCCCTGAGTGAAAGCCCCTAGTTAACCCTTTCACCCCCTTTTGCCAGTGTCACTAAGCGATCATTTTTCTGATCGCTGCATCAGTGTCGCTACTGTCGCTAGGTAGCTAGTTATTTTTTTAGGTTCACCGCCAGATTTTTATAGCACTAGGTACCCCAATATACTACCCAATAATGGTTTTAACCCCCTGAGTGAGTGCCCCTAGTTAACCCTTTCACCCCCTTTTGCCAGTGTCACTAAGCGATCATTTTTCTGATCGCTGCATTAGTGTCGCTAGGTAGCTAGTTTTTTTTTTAGGTTCACCGCCAGGTTTTTATAGCGCTAGGTACCCCGATATACTACCCAATAATGGTTTTAACCCCTTGATTGCCCCTAGTTAACCCTTTCACCCCCTTTTGCCAGTGTCACTAAGCGATCGTTTTTCTGATCGCTGCATTAGTGTCACTAGTGTCGTTAGGTAGCTAGTTATTTTTTTAGGTTCACCGCCAGGTTTTTATAGCGTTAGGTACCCCCATATACTACCCAATAATGGGTTTAACCCCCTGATTGCCCCTAGTTAACCCTTTCACCAGCGATCACAGTATAAGTGTCACTGGTGACGCTGGTTAGCCAGTTAGTTATTTAGGTTCCCCGTCAGGTTTTTATATAGTGCCAGGGACCCCCATATACTACCTAATAAAAATTTGAACCCCCTGATTGCCCCTAGTTAACCCTTTCACCAGTGATCACCGTATAAGTGTTACGGGTGACTCTGGTTAGTTTGCTTTTTATCGCATCAGGGCACCCACCATTTATTACCCAATAAAGGTTTAACCCCCTGATCACCCGGCGGGTGATATCAATTAGGTTTTAGGGTCAGGGTCTGCGTCGACCCAGGCAGCGATAGGTTAGTGCCAGTACCGCTAACACCCACACGCAAAGCATAAACCTCCTGTAGTGGTATAGAATCTGAACAGATCAATATCTGATCTGATCAGATCTATACTAGCGTCCCCAGCAGTTTAGGGTTCCAAAAAAACGCATTGTTAGCGGGATCAGCCCAGATACCTGCTGGCATTTGCGTTTTGCCCCCCGCCCAGCCCACCCAAGTGCAGTATCGATCGATCACTATCACTTACAAAACACTAAACACATAACTGCAGCGATCGCAGAGTCAGGCCTGATCCCTGCGATCGCTAACAGTTTTTTTGGTAGCATTTTATATTTAAATCCGGAAGGCAGTGCTTGGTTTTCGGGGTCCCGTACGTGGCTAGGCTCCCAAAAAGTCCCCCACATGTGATATCCCCGTACTCGGGAGAAGCAGCAGAATTTATTTTGGGGTGTAATTTGACTTATGCCCATAGCATGTGTGAGCAATATATCATTTAGTGACAACTTTGTGCAAAAAAAAAAGTTTGTAATATTCCCGCAACTTGTGGCAAAATATAAAATATTCCATGGACTCAACATGCCTCTCAGTAAATAGCTTGGGGTGTCTACTTTCCAAAATGGGGTCATTTTGGGGGGTTTTGTGCTATTTTGGCATTTTATGGCCTTCGAAACTGTGATAGGTAGTGAGGAGTTAAATCAAAAATTTGCACCCTTAGAAATCCTGAAGGTGGTGATTGGTTTTCGGGGTGCCGTGCGCGACTAGACTCCCAAACAGTCCCACACATGTGGTATCCCCATACTCGGGAGAAGTAGCGGAATATATTTTGGGGTGCAATTCCACATATAACCATGGCATGTGTGAGCAATATATCATTTAGTGACAACTTTTTGTAAAAAAAAAAAAAATTTTTATTTTTTGTCATTATTCAATCCCTTGGGACAAAAAAAATAAATATTCAATGGTCTCAACATGGCCCTCAGAAAATAGCTTGGGGTGTCTCCTTTCCAAAATGGGGTCATTTGGGGGGGTTTTGTGCCATCTTGGCATTTTATGGCCTTCAAAACTGTGATAGGTAGTGAGGAGTAAAATAAAAAATGTATGCCCTTAGAAATCCTGAAGGCGGTGCTTGGATTTCGGGGTCACGTACGCGGCTAGGCTCCCAAAAAGTCCCACACATGTGGTATCCCTGTACTCAGGAGAAGCAGCAGAATGTATTTTGGGGTGTCATTTCACATATGCCCATAGCATGTGTGAGCAATATATCATTTAGTGACAACTTTGTGCAAAAAAAAAAGTTTGTAATATTCCCGCAACTTGTGGCAAAGTATAAAATATTCCATGGACTCAAAATGCCTCTCAGTAAATAGCTTGGGGTGTCTACTTTCCAAAATGGGGTCATTTTGGGGGGTTTTGTGCTAGTTTGGCATTTTATGGCCTTCGAAACTGTGATAGGTAGTGAGGCGTGAAATCAAAAATTTGCACCCTTAGAAATCCTGAAGGTGGTGATTGGTTTTCGGGGTCCCGTACGTGGCTAGACTCCCAAAAAAAGTCCCACACATGTGGTATCCCCGTACTCGGGAGAAGTAGCGGAATATATTTTGGGGTGCAATTCCACACATAACCATGGCATGTGTGAGCAATATATCATTTAGTGACAACTTTTTGTAAAATGTTTTTTTTTTTTTTTTGTCATTATTCAATCCCTTAGGACAAAAAAAATAAATATTCAATGGGCTCAAAATACCCATCAGCAATTTCCTTGGGGTGTCTACTTTCCAAAATGGGGTCATTTGGGGGGGGTTTGTACTGCCCTGCCATTTTAGCACCTCAAGAAATGAGATAGGCAGTCATAAATTAAAAGCGGTGTAAATTCCAGAAAATGTACTCTAGTTTGTAGACGCTATAACTTTTGCGCAAACCAAAAAATATACGCTTATTGACATTTTTTTTACTAAAGACATGTGGCTGAATAAATTTTGCCCTCAATGTATGACTAAAATTTAGTTTATTCGATTTTTCTTATAACAAAAAGAAGAAAATATCTTTTTTTTTCAAAATTTTCGCTCTTTTTCCATTTATATCGCAAAAAATAAAAATCGCAGAGGCAATCAAATACCATCAAAAGAAAGCTCTATTTGTGGGAAGAAAAGGACGCAAATTTCGTTTGGGTGCAATATTGCATGACCGCACAATTACCAGTTAAGCAGCGCAGTGCGAAATTGGAAAAAGACCTCTGGTCCTTAAGGTGTTTATTCTTCCGGGGCTGAAGTGGTTAATGACGATTAAAGTGAAAAAAAAAAGTGAAATATTCCTTTAAATATGGTGCCTGGGGGGTGTCTGTAGTATGCCTGTGAAGTGCCACGTGTTTCCCGTGTTTAGAACAGTCCCTGCACAAAATGACATTAAACGGAAATAACCCCATTTAAAATTGCTTGCGGTTTTAATTTTATATCTGGTTCCTGCAATATGGTTGAAAATCATTCAGAAAAATGGCATGGGTAGCCCTCCCTACCCATTACCAGCCCCTTTGGGTCTTGTACGCATATTAAGGGGAACCCCGTACCCATATTAAAAAAAGGAAATACATGTGGCCCCCAGGCCCTATATACTCAGAACAGCAGTATACAGGCGGTGCAAACAAGACAGGGACTGTGTAGGTTTGTTGTGTTAAGTTGAATCTGTTTGTAATTTTCAACTGGTACATTTTTAAAGTGTAGCTCCAGTCAAAAAAAATATTTCCTGGTGCCTCCATGGCAGCATACCTGTGACAAGCTCCGCCTTGGCTCCTCCCTCAGGACTAGTGAATATTATAAAAGAAATCGTTAGCACAGCCCCAGCATTCTCCTTTTTTTCCTCATACCTCATGGCAGTGAATCCTGGTCGGCGTCCTTACCTTCTGCATTCGGCAGCTTCCGTCCGGGTTCAAGCCTCTCCCGGACGCAGTTCCTTCTCTTGGGCAGCTAAACGCGCTTATAAGGTTGGAAGTCCCTTCTGTAGGATCTTTTGGGACAAGCAGTTTGTCTCTTAAGTAAGAGCTTTATCTGCAAGTTGATCAGGCACCAGCTCGTTCATGGTAACAGAGGCAGCAGCTATTACTACATTTCTTTTTTTCCCTCCTTCTTTCCTTCCCCTTTTAGGTTTTACATCTTTGGCTTTTCTCTTTCTCCCCTTCGTCCTTTCTCTTTCTTCTTCCCTCTCTATCTTCCCCTCCTCAACTTTCCATTTCTGTCTTTCTTTTGACCTCTCATTTTTTCTTTTATTTTTCGTTGCTTCTTTTAGAGGAAAAACCCCTCTCCTAGCCCCTGCCATTGTTAGCTCCGTAGGAGCCGCGCGCGCTCAGCCCCGGCACTTTATTCGCCCCCTCGGCGTTCCCCGCGGTGCTCTGCGCATGCGCCGGCGGTGCGAGGCTTCCGGGTTTCCGTTCCGCCGGTCGGCGCATGCGCAGTAGTTCCCGGGGGGCCGCCGCGCCCATTTTGGATAAGGGCATCGTGCCCTGCCTCTCCTGTTTCACTATTTATCTCCCTGTCGGCCTCAGTGGGACGCCTGTGGCCGCAGGGAGTACTGCGTCTGAGAGCTCCAGGGAGCAAATACCCATTCCTTTTAGGTAAAATAAATAAATAAATAAATGTAAAAAAAAAAAAAAAAAAGGGGAGCGATTAATTAAATAATTTAAGATAAATATATTAAATTATTATATAAACAAAATTAATAAGAATTATTTAAATAGATGTTCATCTGGGTTAAAAAAAAAAAAAAAAAAAAAGACAAAGGTAGAGAACCCATTGTTTATAGAGGTAATTTCACTTTTACCAAGTCAAGACGTGGTGGGTTGATCTTTCTTCTCTAAAACTATTTTCTTAGCTGCTGTTTCTGCTAATCCGTCTAGTATGAGCCATTTGCCGCACGCACAAGATCCTACTCTACACCTGAGGTAAGGACCTACGTCCAGGTAAGTCGATACACTTTTTTTAAAAATGGATAAAAGAGTGCACTGTGGCTGGTACTTTTATGTATTTCAGTCCTGTATGCCAGAAGACGTCTAAGAAGACCTCAAGGCAACATGGAGACGATGATGACTCTCGTCACAGCAGGTCATCCAGGGGAAAGCATCGGCCCAAAAGCGCCGTCATTCATGCTCCCCGAGACCTAGATCTCCAAGATGTCAGCCCTGTGGGGCTACCCCACTTCCAGACAAACTGATCTGTCGAAATTGCATCAGGGACTATGCAGCGGACAGAGAATCTGAAAGTCTCCAAGTGGCGGACCTACTTAAGAAAGCAGTAAATGATTCCACTGCGGAATTGGTAGCTACAATGCCGACGCAGCCAGCATCTCCTCCTCAGGAGCAAACGGCTGAGGCTCCCATTCCCGGGCCGTCCACAAGTGGAATTTCTTGTCCGACCCTTGCATCTTCCTCTAAAATCATCAGGAAGAGAATGCCATCTCAGTGGAATCATCTGATGACCTAGATGCCTCTGGCTTTGCTTTCGCCATGGTACAGCTTTCTGTACAGGCAGTTAAACAAGAGAGCGGCTGGGAAGAGACCAACACAGAGGTTAAAAGTCTAAATCGTACTTCCCCTTTCTCAAATGCCAGATATCCTTTTTCCCTCTCATGGAAGGGATGTGATTGAAGAAGAGTGGAAAAAGACAGAGAAAAGATTCTCCATTAATCAGTTGGGAACGTTATACCCTCTCTGAGGCTAGTTCCGCAGTGCTGGAGGGTTCTCCAGTGGTCGATGCAGCAGTGGTAAGGTTGGCAAAGAATGTCACGTTGCCCCTGGAAGACTCATCTTCTTTAAGGTCCCACTGGACAGGAGGATGGATCTGGATCCAAAAAGGCTTACCAGATGGCAGGCAACGTCTGTAAATCTGTGATAGCTCTGACATCAGTGTCAAATGCACTACGTGTCTGGATTAATAATATAGATTCGGCAGGCCAACAGGAAATCCCAAAGGAGGATGTAATCAAGGCCTTGGATGAGCTGAAGCTCTCAGCAGACTTTATTGGTGAAGCCGCCATTGATTCAATTCGTTGCTCCGCAAGGGCAATGCTCTTGGAAAAGCACACAGTCTACGTTCCTCAAGACCTGAAGGCAGAGACCAGTGCCTACCCCACAGGATTCCACTAAATCCTTGGACGCCAGGCCAGCCCAAGCTATGGGGGCCAGGTTAAAACACTTCTCAAAGATCTGGGAACAAAAGTGCAGGGATCCTTGGGTAGTCTCCACAGTCAAATACAGCCATTTCTGGTTGTCCCTAGACAAATCTCCCAAGGACTTCTTCTCCCCGAAAAGGGTGTCAAGGTTCCCTCCAAATAAAAAAAAAAAAAAAAAAAAGAGCGGAGGCACTACAGCGATTTCTTCTCTCCTTGCAAGAACAGCAAGCAGTAGTCCCAGTGCCTCCATCAGAGGGTTTTTCGGGTTGTTACTCCTGTATTCTAGTCCCCAAGAGAAATGGAGGGTGAAGACCTGTGATAGGCCTAAAGAGACTAAACCCCTTTATCTTCCTAGAAAAATTCAAACTGGAGTAACTACAGATGATTATTCATGTAGTCTAACCAGGGGACTGGTTATTGTCAATAGGCTTGCAGGACGCTTACCTGCGTATACCCATACTCCAGTTCCAGAAGTATCTGAGATCCATTTGGCTTCAGCACGTCGCCAGCAGTCTTCACAAAGACCCTGATTGCCATCATAACCCCTCTGAGGGAATTGGGGCTTCAGGTATGCCATTACTTGGACGACACTCTACTCCTGGCGGAGGATCCAGCCCAGTTAGGGGAACACAGGAACATTCTTTTGACAACTCTAGCAGAATTCGGATGGAAGATAAACCAGGAGAAAAGTCACCTTTCTCCAACCTAGGAGATGGTTTATTTGGGTGCGCTGTTCAATAAAAGGAACAGAACAGTGGCTCCCCCACCTCAGAAGGTGACATCCATTATTCAACAAATGAAGAAAGTGAGTACGAGATCCTACCTGACAGTCTCAAACTGTTTGGGCCTGATAGGCCAGATGTCGTCTTGTATCCCTATGGTCCCCTGGGCCCATTAGCATTTGAGACATTTCCAGCTGGAGTTCTTGAGACTGTGGAACAGACGGTATCTATCCCAAACCATACACTTGACGACCTTGATGCTCAGGAGTCTACGTTGGTGGATGAAGAAACAGACACTTCTGATTCCGCGCCCATTAGGGCATGTCGACTGGATCACAATTACTACCGATGCCAGTGCAGCAGGTTGGGGAGCACACTGCAACCAGATTTCAGTGCAGGGAAGACGGTCCTTCCATACAGCAGGCTTGGTGTCAAATGTCCTGGAGGTCAAGAATGGCCTACCTCGCATTTCTATCCCTAGAGTTCAAGATTACAGGGAAACCAGTTCTCCTCCAAATGAACAACAGGGCCGCAGTATCTTATGTACACCGGCAAAGGCGGACACACAGCAGGTCCCTCCTGAAGGAGGTGGAACCCATAATTCTCTGTGCAGAAAGGAATCTAAAGGACCTGAGGGCAGTCTATCTGCCCGGTCATCTCAACTCGAGGGCCAACAGCCTTTTCCACAGGTTCATTGATGCCAACGAATGGTCTCTACACCCGGAGATTTTGACTGGATAGTGAACTAGTGGGGTCCCCTCGAGCTAGGCCTATTTGCAACAGCATTCAATACCAAACTCCCAAGGTTCGTTTCAAGGCTTCCTCACCCCCAGGCGGAGACAATAGATGCCCTCTCAGCCCCCTGGGCATGCAACCGGGCCTATGCCTTCCCTCCACGGCCTCTCATTCCAAGATTCTTGTCAAGACTTATGACAGAAACCACGACGGTGATAGCGGTCATACCGTACCGGCCAATTCCCCACAGCAATGTATCTGAGTACCCGGCCTCCAGTCAAGGTTACAATAATACCTCTTCTCCTGTCGCAAGGATGTCATACCCATCCAGGCCCCCGCAGGCTGGACCTTCACATCTGGCAGCTGAAAGAGAAAGGTTCCAATCCCTAGGGTGTTCCAATAAAGTGATCGCAACCTTGCTCAAGGCAAGAAAACCACCCACAAACGGCATATACGATAAAGTGTGGAACAAGTTCAGGGCCTTCATGCTTGGCAGAAGCTGTGATCCAGGTTCCCCATCATCCTCTCAAATTCCTGAGTTTTTACAGGTAGGCCTAGACCTAGGCCTTGTAAGAGGTACACTAAAGGTACAGGTATCAGCGATTTCAGCAGCAACCAGTAGAAGATGGGCCGAGGATCCTTTAATAATCCAGTTCTTCAAAGCTGTCAAAAAGATCCGACCGCCAACAAAACAATCCTTTCCCACTTGGGACCTTGCTATCATCCTTATCGTCCTTAGCCAATCCACCTTTCTGCCCCTTCGGAGTCAGCATCACTCTGGAATCTAACCTTGAAGCTAGCCTTCCTGATAGCTATAACCTCTGGCAGACGGGTTTCAAAGCCCCAAGCTTTAGGAACAGATCAAATTCACATGATATTCTATCCGGTCAGAGTAGAACTCAGAACAGTGCGAGGATTTATTCCCAAGGTTGCATCATCCTTGAACATGTCGGAACCTTGGGCACTCCCAACATTTTCTGAACAGGACTCTGGCTCTTTTTATGAGCTGGACATTGCCTCCACTTTGAGATGCTATCTGCAGGGGATCCATCAGGCTGTTTATAATTCCCTGGGATAAAAAAAAAAAAAAAAAAAAAAAAAAAAAAAAAAAAAAAAAAAAAAAAGAAAACAAAACAAAAAACAAAAAAAAAAACAAAAAAAAAAAAAAAAAACAAAGGCAAGGAGGCATCAGCAAGAACGATTGACTCATGGATCGTTAAACTCATCCACAAGGGGTACAAGACAAATGGGCTGGAACCCCCTTCGGCGCTCAGGGCGCACTCCACCAGAGCGGTTTCTGCCTCTTGGGGGGTAAGAGCGAATGTGTCAATTGAAACTATTTGTAGGGCAGCGACTTGGTCGTCCCAACATACGTTCCGAAACATTACAGGGTGGACCCAGGGGCTCTCTCATCAGTGGAGTTTGGCATATAGGCAGTCACATCAGCTTTTGCTTCTTATAAATAATAATTTCTTTAAAATAAACTTCTAAGCATCATCCCACCCATCTTTAGCTAGTTATTTGTCACAGGTATGCTGCCATGGAGGCACCAGGAAAACAGAAAATTGTACCATACTTACCGTAATTTTCTTTTCCTGGTGCCTATCCATGGCAGCATACAATCCCACCCTCGGTATTCTATATTACGGAGAATGCTGGGGCTGTGCTAACGATTTCTTTTATAATATTCACTAGTCCTGAGGGAGGAGCCAAGGCGGAGCTTGTCACAGGTATGCTGCCATGGATAGGCACCAGGAAAAGAAAATTACGGTAAGTATGGTACAATTTTCTGTTTTTTAAGCTTTTTGGAAAACATAGGGAAAGGTTATCACCCCTGTATAATTTGTTTTGTCGTACATCTTTTTTCATCTCACTTGCTGAGATGTTTGTAAGTTGGATGTTTGAAAGTAGGGGCCTGCCCTATATGCTCTGCAGAAATGGCGGAACAAGGTGTTGGTGTTGCCACAACATTGTAAGCCCTCAAAGTGACTCTTGGTGGGCGCTGGAGCGCCCTGCTGTGAACGATTATATCAAGAATTGTAATTACATGCTATTGTTGAACAGTGGTAGAAAAATTGACCTTTGGTGGTTGTGGTGCTGGTGCCACAACACTATAAGTCCTCACAGTTACTCTGGGTGGGCACAGGAACGGGCCCTCCTGTGAAATATTATATCAAGAATTGTAATTACTAGTCCCTGTTAAACAGGGGCAGAAAAATTGGGCCTTAGGCACTGGTGCTGGTGCCACCACACTGCAACCTCTCCCATATACTCTTGTTTTATTGCAGGAATTAGCCCTGCTGCAAAGCATTGCATCAAAAATTGTAATTAAACGCCCCTGTTAAACAGGGGCAGAAAAATTGGGCCTTAGGCACTGGTGCTGGTGCCACCACACTGCAACCTCTTCCATATACTCTAGTTTTATTGCAGGAATTAGCCCTGCTGCAAAGCATTGCATCAAAAATTGTAATTAAACGCCGCTGTTAAACAGGGGCAGAAAAATTGGGCCTTAGGCACTGGTGCTGGTGCCACCACACTGCAACCTCTCCCATATACTCTAGTTTTATTGCAGGAATTAGCCCTGCTGCAAAGCATTGCATCAAAAATTGTAATTACACGCCCCTGTTAAGTGGTTAAAGGTATATTTTGAAAGCATTGGATGGGATGCATGTACCCAGGGGTTAAGTCCTCCTCGCTGTAATTACCGAAATCACGCGAGATGTCAGCTGTAGCACCCGAGATCTCGCGAGATGTCGGGTGCATTAGCCGCAATGTCTCCTGGGATTACACGAACGAGATCCCAGGAGACAGTGCGGGCTTCAGCAGGAAATGACGCTGATCCCCGCAAGAGACCGCCCATCGCCGCAGGGGTTTAAAATAAACTACTAAAGATTACAAAAGGTAGGTGAATCCAAAAAAAAAAAAAAGGTGGCATTATGAAATATATTAACTAGAGGCAAGAGAATGGGCAAATGTTTTATTCTGAGTGCAGAACCCCTTTAAGCCTTTCTGTGAATTGGCCTTAACGATGTTCTGCAGAACCAAGATATTGCTCCATTCTATTGTCCTCCCTTTAAACTGTTCTGTCAGAACATGTCTTACCTGCAAGTATCTGAAGAAGGATTTATTGGCAATTGCAAATTGATCTATCAATTCATGGAAAGATTTTAGCTTTCCATCATGGTAAATATGGAGAATATACTTTAGACCTCGTCTTTCCCATTCTCTAATTGTCCCCAATTTCTGCACCTCACTCAGCTTGCTGTTTTCCCATAGAGGGGAATATTCTGTAAATCCTCTATATCCCAGAGTTTTTTTTTTGTCACTTCCCACACTTTCGCTATCAAGTCAAAAGTAGGCAACTCCCGCAAGAGGGTCCATGCTTCCACCAAGGAGTTATGCGGGGAGTTACATAAGAGAGTCTTCCTCTCATGACCTTCTCCCTCAGATTCACATCCTCCCATATGTTGGAGCTGTGCCACCAAAAAAATAGCTAAAAGTGTGTGGGAGGGCAAATCCGCCTTCTTTATTTGAGAGTTGTAGGGCATTTATGCTGATTCGTGATGGACCCCCTTTCCAGACTAGTTCTCTAAATATGGTATCGATCTTCTTGAACCATTTTTTATAGATCCATACTGGGGAGTTGTGCAGGACGTACAAAAGTTGTGGCAGAAATATCATTTTAATTAAATTGCAGCGACCTGCTGCAGATAGTGGAAGTTTTTTCCATATTTTAATTTTGCCTTAGAATTTATTGAGTAGTGGAACTAAGTTGTTTGCTATAAATTGTTTAGGGTCTCTGGAGAGGTTTATACCAAGATATTTTATTTGGTTCACTATTTGTAGCCGTTCCGCCTCCTGAGGCAAAGGGCTATCTATTGGGTCAATTGGCAGCAAGGTAGATTTGTCCCAGTTTATCCTCAATCCTGAGAGATGACCAAAGTTTCCAATTTTGCACTCCCTTAGTGAGTCCTGTGTGTCTCTAAGCAATAAAAGGAGGTCGTCCACAAACAATATTACTTTTTCCTCCTCCACTCCTCGTTTATATTCTTTTATCCCTAGGAAAGATCTAAGAGAGGCAGCCAAAGGCTCAATCGCAAGGGCGAAGTGAAGGGGGGACAAAGGGCACCCCTGTCTCATTCGCTTCAGCAATCGAAATCAGACAGAATGCTCATTGTTCACTCTTACCCTCGCCACAGGTGACCCATAATACAACTTGACCAGTTAACAAAATTTGGTCCTAACTGGAATTCTCTCAAGATTCTCCAGATAAACTGGTGGCATCTAAAGAGAGGATAGCCTTGTGGCCCTCCTCATCCGTGGGAATTTGAAGATTTAGGTATACTCATCTTATATTTATACTGGTAGACCTACGGGGTATAAATCCTGATTGGTCAGGGTGAACAGGTTTATGTACAATTCTATTTCGTCTAGCCACCAAGACCTTTGCCCAAATTTTTGTATCTGAGTTCAATAAAGAGATAGGTCTGTATGAGGCAGGGTTAAGTAAATCTTTATTTTCTTTAGGAATCACTATTATTGTAGACTCCATCATGGATAAGGGGAGCTTTCCCTTCATTGCTGACCAGTTAAAAACCATCAGCAATTCAGGAAGAAACACCCCTCCATAATGTCGGTAAATTGCAATAGGTAGGTCATCCGGTCCTGGGGACTTCTGTTCCGCCATTTCCTGGACGGTCTGCTGTATCTCCTCTAATGAGACAGGACTGTCAAGTGCAGCCCTATTCTCCTTGGAGAGACAGGGGATTGTCAGGTCTCTAAAAAATGTATCCATTTCTTCCCCCTTTTCCTCCTGCTTAGACCTGTATAGTTCCTTGTAGGGTTTTCTAAAACTGACCATCTCCGGAGTATATGTGGATGTCCTACCCTCATCAGTGGTAATCATCAGTACCATTGATGATGGAGAGTTTGTTCTAACTAAGTGGGCCAACATCTGGCCAATGCTTTCTATTTCTCCAAAAGCTATTTGCTTTTGAAAGATTTGTTTATTCTCTGCTTTACCTAACAGTATTAGACGATAGTTCTGCTGTGTCTCTGTCCAAGCCCTAAAATCCCCAGGTGTCGATATATCTTCTGTTAATGACACTTTCTGCTGCCAGTTCTTCCCCTTCTTTTGATTGTTTTTTTATTTTTGAAATTTGCTGAATCAGTAAGCCTCGGAGGAAGGCCTTAAGTGTATCCCAGACTATCCCAGACTACCCCCTGGGGGGCTGTGCCAGTGTTTAACTCTACGCATTCTCTTTGGGCCGTTAATACTTCCTGTGGTTCTCCCATAAGTTCCAACCAGGAAGGACTCATTCTCTATTCCCGATGGTAACTTCCCTCCCCTACTTTCAGTGAGGCTGTCATTGGAGAGTGATCCGAAAGGCCTCTTGGCTTATAATTTAGATTATTTATCATAGTAATCACCTCATGATTGCCGAGTATCATATCGATCCTTGATAGTGTAGAGTGTGTACTGGAGAAGCAAGAGTAACTCCGGGATTTGGGATTTGGAATGTTCTTCAGGCCCATCTCTACCATAAACTGGGACAGTCGGACATCCGTTAATCCTCCCCGTTGTAACCCTTTGGGGAGCCTGTCGGCTATTTAGTCTATGACCATGATGAAATCTCCTACTACCAAGGCAGGAAGACCCGGCTTGTCCAGCACAAACTCCACTAAATCAAGTAGAATCTCAGTGTTAAAAGGAGGTGGTATATACACATTAGCCAATACAAGTATCCTGTTCTCTATCTTGCAATTTACAAAAATGTAACGCCCTTATTCGTCAATCCTGCTTTGCATACAGTTAAACGTGACCCCCGTATTAATCAGAATACTCCCTCCTCTAGAGAAAGAGGTGTGGACCAAGTGAAACTGTTGGTGGAACTCTCCCCATCCTAGTTGAGATATAGAAACATTAGTGGGGTGTGTCTCCTGCAGACATAGAATTGTGGTCCCATACATTTTTGCCGTAGACAAGACTGCCGATTTTTTTCCCTGGGTCTCCTAAACCTCTGACATTCCAGGAACTTAAAGTAATGTTTTTTTTCTCTTTACCAGTGTGTCTTTAGTCATTAGTGCTAACGTTTTCTTATTAGTTTTGTGACGCTGTGTAATATTCCTTTACTCATTAGTGCGTACTATCAGCAGCCATGGTGCTGCTGGCACTGCCTGCTGATTGGCTTCTCCGCTGCTATCTCCCTCACTGTCTGAAACCAGCACAGCGATAGAAACTGAGCACTGACACCAGCACCATGATAGAGAGCACTGACACCAGCACCGAGATAGAGAGCACTGACACCAGCACCGAGATAGAGAGCACTGACACCAGCACTGTGATAAAGAGCATGGACACCAGCACCGTGAGAGCATTGACACCAGCACCATGATAGAGAGCACTGAGACCACACCAGCACAGAGATAGAGACAGAGCACTGACACCAGCACCGAGATAGAGAGCACTGACACCAGCACCAAGATAGAGAACACTGACACCAGCACCAAGATAGAGAGCACTGACACCACACCAGCACCAAGATAGAGACAGAGCACTGACACCAGCACCGAGATAGAGAGCACTGAAACCAGCACCGTGATAGAGAGCACTGACACCAGCACCGTGATAGAGAGCACTGACACCAGCACCGTGATAGAGAGCACTGACACCATCACCGAGATAGAGAGCACTGACACCAGCACCGTGAGAGCACTGACACCAGGACCGTGATAGAGAGCACTGAGACTACACCAGCACCGAGATAAAGAGCACTAACACCAGCACCGAGATGGAGAGCACTGACACCAGCACCGTGATAGAGAGCACTGACACCAGCACCGAGATAGAGAGCACTGACCCCAGCACCTTGATAGAGAGCACTGACCCCAGCACCTTGATAGAGAGCACTGACACCAGCACCGAGATAGAGAGCACTGACACCAGCACCGAGATAGAGAGCACTGACATCAGCACAGATAGAGAGAGAGAGCACTGACACCAGCACCGTGATAGAGAACACTGACACAACACCAGCACCATGATAGAGAGCACTGACACCACACCAGCACTGAGATAGAGAGCACTGACAGCAGCACTGATACCAGCATCTCGCTGTGGGACCCAAAAATATGACACCGCTCAACCTCTTCAAACAGGAGGGTACGGGCATAGAGTACGGTGTGCTTTTTTGTACAAGGAAGTGAGCCAAAGGTAGAAAAAAGGTGTGCTAGATTAAATAAATTGTTTAGTATAGAGTTATGCATATACATGGTCTACTGGTCACATGTGTTGAATTCCTCAGAGATCCGTGCATCATTCATTTTTATAAATGGGAGTTATTTAACACTGTCGTGAGCTAGGCGAGTGGGCTTATCGGTCACGATCCCCCCTGCTGCGCTGAACGTCCTTTCTGACAGGACACTGGATGAGGGGCAAGCCAACAGTTCCATTGCAAACTGGGCAAGCTCTGGCCAGTGGTCAAGCCTGCCCAACCAGTAGTCCAGGGGTTCATCACTTCTCTGAGCGTCCACATCGGCCATTAACCCATTGTAGTCGGACACTGTTGGTCTAGACATTCCCTGATGCTGCATCCGGATGAGACCTGTCGATGGGTCAGCTGAAAGAATTACCTCATATCAGAAGTCACCAACACATCTTCAAACCGCCCTCTTCTTGCAGGCGCTGTTGGATTGGTACCCGCGACTCTTTCTCTGGGAGTGGGAATTCCTCCTCTGTCAGCGCACTCAAAAGCAGAATGCAGCATTTCTCGAAGCAAGGCCTGTAAGTGCTCCATTTTGACAGCCCTCTGTGATGGTGGTAACATTTCCGCCATTTTGTGTTTGTACCGGGGGTCTAATTACGTTGCCACCCAGTACTGGTCCTTGACCTTTATGCTTTTTATACGGGGGTCCCTGTTAAAACACTGGAGCATGAAGGTCCCCATTTGCACTAAACTGGAAGCGGTGTGGTGGCCTGGCTCCTGCTCATCATCCAGGATAATGTTGTCCTCGTTCTCCTCTCCCCATCCACAAACAACAACAGGGATCCCAGAAAGGTTTAAAGCATGCTCTTCTTGCTCCTCCTCATCCGCCCCGGCACCATCCTCCTTTGACTCCTCTTCAGGCTCCTGTTGCTGACTTGTCTCAGATAGAGTAGCCCCCCCTGGGAATTCATCCAGCATTGCGACTTCCTCATCTTCCTGCTCCTGCTCCTCCACGGCTTGATCAATGACACGATGCAATGCACGCTCCATAAAGAAGGCATAAGGTCACTGATTGTGCCATGGCTGCGAATGACCAGTTTGGTGATCTTATCAAATGGCCGCAGAAGTCTGCATGTGTCGCGCATGAGCAGCCACTGGCTCGCTGAGAAAAAACCAAGCTCCCAGAACCTGTTCTGCCGCAGAGTTCATACAGGTAGTCGTTAACTGCACATTTCTACTGGAGCAGCCTATCAAGCATATAGAAGGTTGAGTTCCATCGCGTCGGGAAATCACATATAAGACGTCTGACCGGCAGATTGTGTTGCCGCTGAATGTCAGCAAGGCGAGCCATGGCCGTGTAAGATCTTCTGAAATGGGCCGAGATTTTCCTTGCCTGCCGCAAGATGTCATGGACCCCAGGGTATTTGACATCGAATCGCTGCATGACCAAGTTTAAGACGTGTGCCATGCATGGCACGTGTGTAATTTTGCCCTGTTTCAATGCACTAAACAGATTGGCACTGTTGTGACACACCACTTTGCCAACTGTCAAATTGAGCAGTGTTAGCCACTGATCTGCCTGTGAACGCAAAGCTGAAAGGAGTGCAGGGCCAGTGTGGCACAACAGACACAGCACAGCATGGCAACGTCTCACCTGGCATGTTGAATAGGTTCTGGGGATCTTGGGCGGTGCAGCGGAAGAGGTGCAAGCAGCGGAAAAGGAGGAGTCAGCCGAGGAGGAGAGGGAGGAGGATGGAGTAGGAGGAGGAGAAAAAGAACCAGGCCTGCATGCAATCTGCGGTGGTAAAACCAAATCTACACGGGTGCCACGGGTTACATTCTTGACGGCTGTCAGAAGGTTCACCCAGTGGGCAGTAAAAGTGATATACCTTCCCTGCCCGGGTTTGCTAGACCATGTGTCTGTGGTCAGATTTATCTTGGCACCGACACTGTGTGCCAGAGATACATTCACTTGCCGCTGAACATGGCCATATAGCTCTGGGATGCCCTTCTGTGAGAAATACTTCCTTCCTGGGACCTTCCATTGTGGTGTTCCAATGGCCACAAATTTTCAAAAGGCCTCCGAGTCCACCAGTTTATATGGCAGTAGTTGGCGGGCCATCAGTTCTGACAAGCCAGCCATCAACCGTTGGGCAAGAGGGTTATCCGGCGTCATCATTTTTTTACGCTTGAACATTTGGCCCATGGAAGCCTGCCTTTTTCTAGAAAAACGTGAGGACGGCATGATGGAAGGTGGAGTGGAAGACAAATTGTGAGGAGAGAGGAGAAGGAGAAGTAGAAGATGAGGCTGGATGGTGAGAGCCTGGAGTGTGGCTTTGTGGGTTCCGTTGCTCCCACTGGGCTCGGTGATGGCAGCTCATGTGCCTTCTTAAGCGGTCGTCCCTAGGTGAGTGTTGGGGTTACCGCGACTTTTGCGTTGACTGCAGAGATTGCAGATGGCAACACTATTGTCAGCAGCGGACACGTTAAAAAAAGCCCACACTGCGGAGCCATGTGCCGGCATCCTGGGAGCGACAGATGTGACTGTACATGGTTGATGCCTCGCTCCTGATACATTAGCAGTCTGCTTTGTCCCTCCTATGCAATCTAAGTTCCGCCTGCTTCTCCTCCCTATCTGATGGTCCGAATCGCAAATGAGCAAAATTTGCCGCGAACCAACCGCCGGGCGAACTGCAAGGCCATCTCTACCTCCGCTTGTCTGTATTGGCCCTAACTAAGGTAACACAGCAGGTATTAATTTAATTCAATAGCAGAGGGTATGGGGGGGGGGAAGGACAATTAGATCAGTAGTCCAGTCCGTCAAACCCACCTCCTTCCTTCACATGTACCCCACACGATACAAATTTTCCCCCTTTGCTTTTCCGCTTATATATACACATATAGAAGAATAATGGTTATTTCTCACCCATCCGGAGCATCAGTTCCAGCAAAAGGGCTACTCACTTCCTGCTTTTCCAAGCTGCAGATGTAGGAATATGGTGATATATGAAAGGAAATCCAGGTAAAGCTTTTTATATTGTTCCCAGAGCTTGCTTCTTAATCGCCTGCCGTCTGATTAAACAGAGATGTGGGGGGGGGGGGGGGGGGGATTAGAGAACCCTCAGCCGCCCCTCTAATGATAGCAGGGGGGACCTCTCACTTTTCCCCCTCGCAACAATTTTCCACTGTATAGGGCTGCTGGATCCGCTCTGGCCTTTTTATCAGGCAGCCGGCTGTGTCTCGGTTAGGAGAAGGGGGAGTCGGGGGGGGGGGTGACTGAAGTCTCTCAGTCCTCAGCCACCCGACCACACAGCTCCACTAGCCAGCATCTGGCTGCACTTCCCACATACACGCCGCTACTCCTATCTCCCTCTTAGCCCGCTCTGCTTCAATCGCAGCTTCACTGACAGTTCGGCCGTGTCGCTCTCTGCAGGCGCCGCTGAACAAATCCCGGATCCTCACAGCGTCAACGATATTGATGGGAGACAGAGAGGCGAGAGGACACTGAGCTCACCTCCTCACTCGCTCACTCTCACCTGCATCTGGTCACGCCCACCAGGCGGCAAGCGCCTGCTTACCAGTCAAGGCAGATGTTGATTGTCTAAGAACATAATGGGAAGTGTGATATTTTGTAAAACCACCCGGTTTTGTTTTCATCCTCCAATCCCGTAGTACCATGAAGTCTGGGACGTATGCTAAAGCCCAACTCCAAAAAGTTTAAAACGTGCATTGTACTTCAATTACCTTACTCCTCTTGATTCCAAACTTCTCCTCTTAAGCCAGAGGTAGGCAACCTCAGAACTCCAACTGTGGGGAAACTACAAATCCCATCACGCCTCTAGGAGTCATGCATGTGATTGTCGGTGTCTTGCAATGTCCAATGGGACTTGTAGTTTAACCACAGCTGGAGGGCCAAGGTTGCCTACCCCTGTCTAAAGCCACCCTGCAGTGTAATGGATCAGAGTCATGGTGTCCTCCATGAACCAAACTGATTTCCTATCTTTGTGAGCAGACATTGTTTCCTGCTTGTTATCTTCTTGGGCACCAGTCCCCTTTCTGTTCCCCTTATTTCTCCTGCCTCTGGAGTCTATAAGAGAAGACCCCGTGTTATCTCCACCAGTAAAAGGATTTCCACATCATGCAGGCAGTGATATGGACATCCAAACAAGGACCCCACAAAGAATACGGAAGAAGGGAGAAGGATAGGGGTGGAGACGTTACATGACCGTGGCTTCAGCTAAGTAAAATAGGCATTTGGATCTTTTTTTTTTTCATAACAACCATCACAAGGGCTGGGTGGGGGGACTAATATCCGTGGAATTTAACTGTTTTGATTATACTGTATTATTAACCACTTGCCGACCGGCTCATGCCGATATATGTCGGCAGAAGGGCACATACAGACATATTAATGTACCTGTACGTTGCCCTTTAAGAAGCGGTTTGCGGGCCGCCGGTGGCGCACGTGCCCGCCGTGAGCTCCGTGAGTGTGATCGCGGGTCCTGCGGACTCGATGTCCTCTGGGATACCCGCGATCATCTCATGGAGAGGAAGAACGGGGAAATGCTGATGTAAACAAGCATTTCCCCGTTCTTGCCTAGTGACACTGACACTGATCACAGCTCCCTGTAATCAGGAGCGGTGATCAGTGTTGTGTCACACATAGCCCCTCCTACAGTTCGAATCACTCCCTAGGACACACTTAACCCCTACAGCACCACCTAGTGGTTAACCCCTTCACTGCCAGTCACATTTACACAGTAATCAATACATTTTTAATCGCACTGATCGCTGTATAAATGTAAATGGCCCCAAAATCGTGCCAAAAGTGTCTGATGTGTCCACCATAATGTAATAGTTATGATAGAAATCACTGATCACCGCCATTACTAGTAAAAAAAAAATATATAATAATAAAAATGCCATAAAACTATCCCCTATTTTGTAGATGCTATAACTTTTGCTCAAACCAATCAATAAACGCTTATTGCGATTTTACCAAAAATATGTAGAAGAATATGTATTGGCCTAAACTGAGGAAAAAACATTTTTTATATATTTTTTGGGGGTATTTATTATAGCAAAAAGTAAAAAATACACAATTTTTTTGTTTATAGCGCAAAAAATAAAAACTGCAGAGGTTATCAAATACTACCAAAAGAAAGCTCTATTTGTGGGGAAAAAAGGACGTCAATTTTATTTGAGAGCCACGTCGCACAACCGCACAATTGTCAGTTAAAGCGACGCAGTGCCGAATCGCAAAAAGTGCTCTGGCCTTTTGCCAGCAAAATGGTCCAGGGCTTAAGTGCTTAATAATGTCTTTCAGAACCATAAGTCAACCTAAGAGGAATATATAAAATCCCATTGGGTTGAGGTTTTAAAGTGGATAACACCCCCCACACAAAAAAAAAAAAAACACCTTTCTTCGAGCTGTCTTTAAGAAGAACTTGCTCACATTATTTAAGCTGGTCTGGAAATGTTCCAGGAAGATCCTCTTCTTCTGAATACAGGTAAAGGGGATCATTCTTCCAAGACTAAGTAACGCTTAGGTAATGGCGCATGAGTGCCGCCCAGCCTTGGTGGAGTATTGTGGGTAGAAATGCTGAGTGTTGTTCTGCCCTGAAAAGGACTACCAGTGCTGGACCAAGGAAGAAACAATATAGAGAGGTTGAAACTTGACATTATTTTACACCTTTTGTTTTATTTATTTTTAATATATGGAGTGAAAGAGGGACTTATAAATATTTTATAAATAAAATAAAGTTCCAGTTTGAGTTCAGACAATAACACACTATTCTTATTTTATAGGAATTTGTCGTCATGCTACAGAGGAAACCGTACAGCTTTACTTCCCCCTTGAAGGTATTTATTACAGTATATTATATTGGGAATTTTTATATAATGGACACTCTTGATGGCCTGTATGTAAAATATTATTTGTGTTATTTTTTCTTATAATGGGCTAATTATTATTTTTTTGTTTGTTTTTGCTGGAGTTCTACTTTAATCAGACCCATTGAAGTTTATTTATAAACTATTTCTGCGTAGAAACCAATCAGCTTCCAGGTCATTGCCAAAGCTTAACTGAACAAGCTGAGGTTAGATGCTGATTGGTTGCTTCGCAGAAGTGAGACTGATTTTCGCACTCTCCCAGCTTTAGTGCATTAACCGCATTGTGTCCAATTCTCCCAACAGATGTTTTATTCACTTGAAAACCGGAAAGACATGAATACTGTCTTACAAAGATTTCAGGAATTCTTGGAGCAGCAGGTAATACTGAGACCCCTCATTACCCGATACTCCGACATGTCTTTTTGTATATGAAATGTCAACATTTATATGGGGAAAATGAACACATCTGAGCTGCATTTCTCTGTACTGAATTAAAAATGGAAAAAAAAAATAAAACAAAATATTGATAGTAAAAGATAAAGTTGATGTGAACTAAAATTAAATGTTAAAATGTTACATTATTTAAAAAAGAAAAGTAAATTTTTTTATTTTTTTTTGTGGAAATGGACGCTATGCACGATATGATCTGTAATTGCTTGTAAAATAATAACTAAATTAAAAAGAAATGGATAGTAAAAGATAAAGTAGTAGATAATTTCCCTTATTGAATTAAATTAAATTGATAAAAAATTGTTTTAAAACTTTATTTTTGTTTTATTCTGCAGCTTTTGTTAAAATAATCTCTGATCTTGCATGGAAGTTTTTGTTTAGGCACTTCCTGTAGCTGGTGGGTTTAGAAATCTATGCTATATATCATAGTAATAAATAATTACTGAATTGAAAAGTAATTGATTGTAAAAGATAAAGGTAGACGTAAATCCTATCACTAATGTTTAGTATACCCTATAATATGTCAAATTCATTAAAAAAATGTTTTAAAAAGTGTTAAATTTGCAGCCTTGTTTGGGCATTTCCTGTGTCACATGCTCCTCTGGAGACTACAAGCTGCTATACCTACACACATAGCTCAGGCATGGTTTATTGTTGCCATTGGCTGCAGTTCAGAAGAAGGTCCAGAAGAGGCGAGTGATATGACTTTTTGGTAAGCCGAGCTTGATGCAGTTTGCTTCCTTAAAGTGATATTAAAGTCTTGGCTTTTTTGATTAAAACTAACAAACATCTTATACTCACCTGCTCTGTGGAATGGTTTTGCACAGGGCAGCCCCAATCCTCCTCTTCTCGGACCCTCGCCTGTGTTCCGGGCCCCTCCCCCCTGCGAAGTGCCCCTACAGCCAGCAGCTTGCTATGGAGGCAGCCAAGCTGAGCTGCTACTCTGTGTGTCCATTCAGACACGAAGCTCCCTTGGTCCCGCCCCCTCTATCTCCTCATTGGCTCACTGACTTGACAGCCAATGGCGACCCACTGCTGTCTCCACCAATGAGGAGGGTGCTGCTGCTGCTGCACACAGAATGTTTTTTTACCTTAATGCAAAGAAAGCATTAAGATTGAAAACCTTCTGACTTTAGAACCACTTTATGAGTTTTTTTAGTAGTACAAAGGGGTAGGAAGAAGCAAAAGACAAAGCGGAACAGAGACAAAGGGAAAGAGTTTGAGAAGGGGATTGAGGTAGGAGTGCTCCTCTCCTGTGCTCAAACAAAGTTGGCATTTACAACATCCTCCTATGGAGATCCAGAGACTTGACTGATGGAGTCACTAAATGTTGTTATAATGTCACTTATTTCTCCAAAGCTGGTCAAAAATATGTAATATTGTTCTATCCAACCTAAGAGACTGCTAGAAATGTACTTTTGAAGTTCATGTTAATTATCCCCTTCAGAGAATATTTGTAAAAATTGTCCAGATATTTAACCAAAGGTGCACGTTCCTTTATAGATATAGAATTTCTGTGGTTTAATGTAGGTGGTGTGGTATGTAGCACCAGATGTTCTAGTTTCACACTAACCTGGGCAAGTCCAAGATTTCATTTGATTTTTACTGTTCTTTATCTCCTACAGCTCCCTGCCAAAGGTTCTCCATTTAAGGTCCTTCAGCTAAAGACATCTGAGATGAGGACCAGGGTCAGAGAGCAGGCTGATGTTCTTCTAGATACGTATGAGGGTATCCTGAGAGGCGATAATGCTGCAGAGAAGGAGATGCTCATGGAAGAGATGAAATCTCTGCTGAAAGAAAAAGAAGAGCGTTTCTGCGCCAAATATTCCAAGCGATTCACCAAGTGTGCAGTGGGTGTTGGCTGTGCAGTAGGAGGCGGAGTCCTGAGCCTGGCCGGTGGGGTTTTAGGGGCAGCCATGGGTGGGACTGTGCTCGCTGCGGGTTTATTGGGCACTGCAAATGCGGCAGTGGTCACAGGGGCACTCGGAAGCTCTGTCAGCGGAGTTATCGGCACAAGTGTTGGAGCAGGCGTTGGCCATGTTGTTGGACACGTGGAAAAGAAAAAAGACACAAAAGCTGGGCGCAGTACAGAGATGTCCACAGAGGACACAGAACGTCTGGTGGACAAATAAGACTGGCATCATTCCTGGAAATATCTCTGGAAGGACTAAGACGTTCCTTACTTATGAACTGTTTACTATAACTAGGGCTGAAACAACGAATCAATTAATCGACAACCAATCGATTATGAAATGAATCGATTACTATTTTCATAATCAATTAATCGGTTAGTAACATAATGGGGTTAAAAATAATCTAAAATTAGCCCTTTATAGTACAAAAAGAGCAAATCGCTACTGTAAATATTTCTTTCACAGGTCTATTGTAAAAAAAAAAAATGAACCTCTTACAGTAGTGATTATCTGCTTTGTGTACTATAAAGTGCTAATTTTAACCCCGTTATGTTTCTAAACGTCTTAGACCTGGTTCACACCTCTGTGTTTTTTGTGCTTTTTGCAGAAACACACTACAGTTCATTTACATGGTTTTCTATGGGACACATTCACATCAATGCTTTTTTGCAGCCGTTGCATATTTGTGAAGGGCCAGGGACTTTTTTTTTATGCAAATTGGTGCTTTTTGGGTTCAATATACTTCAATGGAGAAGCTGCAGAAAAGCATGTAATGCATTTTTGCACCAATTTGTGTTTTTAATCTGCCCAACAACAAATTGGCCAAAAAAAAAAAAGCAAAAACGCAAATCGCAGCAAAATCAAAAAGCATGGCAGAAACAGATCAAAAGCAAACTGCATAGGTGTGTACCGAGCCTTATGCTGTGCACACCGATCAATTTTTTTTAGATGAGAATATTCAGACGAAAAATCTTTGTACATTCACTGAATGAAAGAATGTTTGTAATTTTCACTTGTTTTTAACATTCTGTTTTTAGAACGAATGTAATTTCTGAACGAAAAACCACATACACTGTCTGAAAATTCCTTTGACCAAGAAGTTTTCTATTTCTAAATTTCACCGTCACTATGGTTGAAAATGAATGTCAATTTGACCCCACTAACGATTATAAAATCGAACAAACGTTCTTAAAATGACATTTTTTTTTGAGGGAAGACATCATTTATTTTTTTTTAAATAACAAAAAAAATTATCTCTGAGTCTGATATTTACCAGATTTGCCCTTTAATAGTATATACAGTATATCTCCTCTAATAGTATATACAGTATATCTCCTCTAATAGTATATACGATATATCTATTCTAATAGTATATACAGTATATATCATCTAATAGTATATACAGTGTATATCTCCTCTAATAGTATATACAGTATACGTCTCCTCTAATAGTATATACAGTGTATATCTCCTCTAATAGTATATACAGTATATATCTCCTCTAATAGTATATAGAGGGTATATCTCCTCTAATAGTATATACAGGGTATATCTCCTCTAATAGTATATACAGTATATATCTCTTCTAATAGTATATACAGTATATCTCTTCTGTCTGTTAGTTTTAGAGTGGTTTAGAGATTTTGCTCCCTAACCACACAGTTGGTTATTTATACTCACCACTGCATAGAGATATTTAAGAATGAACTGCCTTTTTTTAAACTTTACATATTAAAGCAGAGGTCCAGAGGACCTTCCGTTCATTGGAATCCTCCCCCCCTCCGGCGCCACAATTGGCACCTTTCAGGGGGGAGGGGGGTGCAGGTACCTGTACAGTACAGGTATCTGCACCCACTTCCGGCATAGCTATCTGCGCAAAGGGGAGTAGATTCTGCAGAATCTACGCCCCTTTCCGAAAGTCCCCCGCTGCCTGCTGGGAAACACACGGATCCTAGAGGCAGCGGGACCATCCTTATTGCGCAGCACAACTCGCGCATGCGCAGTAGGGAACCGGGAAATGAAGCCGAAAGGCTCCACTTCCTGATTCCCATACCCAAGATGGCGGCGGCAGCACCCAAGAGACGATCGAGAGATCGGCTTCGGGTGCCGACATCGCGGGCGCGCTGGGCAGGTAATTGTCCTTATTTTAAAAGTCAGCAGCTGCAGTATTTGTAGCTGCTGGCTTTTAAAAAAAACAAAAAAACGGCGGAACTCCCGGCGGACTCCCGCTTTAACAAAAATATATACCACTCTTTTTTTTTTTTAAGGTTATTAACCAATTAATTGATTAATCAAAACAATTGGCCAACTAATCAATTATGAAAATGATCCTTAGTTGCAGCCCAAGCTATAACGGTGGTACATTCTTTTACCGGATATGTTTATTTAACATTTATTAGCTTTACATTTTTGAGGGGTAATTATTTTTTGATTCATTTGATTTCGTATTTACATTACATTTCTTTCATAGATACATATTACAATACATTATAGAAACCAGATACAGGACATCTGCCAACCAGCTTTTGCATCAGAACTGCTTATTTCCTTCATACAAGTCAAAAGGAGTGCAAAAACAGTTCAGAGCAGGTTGATGCATCATAGAAGGTTACCTGTACCTGTTAATGAATGAGGATGAGTTCAGGTGTGTTCGCACACTCCACGTGCAGAGCCCGCCAGGAAGTAGGCGCAGCGCTGCGCTAATCACAGGCAGTGAGACAGTGCAGCATCAGGGCAATGTCTCACTGCTTGTGATTAGCGCAGCGCTGCGCCTACTTCCTGGCGGGCTCTGCACGTGGAGTGTGCGAACACACCTGAACTCCTTGAATCCTTATTCATGAACCATGAATGACCTCTTAAGCTTCTAAACTAATTTCAAGTGCAAGTGAAATCCAACTGAAGGCAAACTGCTCATCATCACAGGCCCACGTAGGAGACATCTCTAAATAACACCAATGTCCCTCAGGTCCATTGAAGGCAAGCCTTGTTCTGCAACTTTATTTTTCCAATAAACTAAGAGTTCCTAATTATCTTCTGTTCGATTTGTGTCTTTCTAAAATATATATATATTTATTTCAATTGTTTTTATTAAATTTTAAGAATACAGATACAAAGATATGAAGATTAGTGTAGCACCCTCTACTTTAGGTAGGTGCTAGAAGTAGGATTTTTTTGAGTACAAGTAAATTTAATCAGTCCTAGCTGGAAGCTAGCTTGTTTGTTCTTATCTGTGCGGGCTGGAAGTGGACTAGAGCAGCAGCAGGTGACTCACAGCATCATCTTTCAGTTACCTCCCACTGGCTTCTACAGGATTCTAGAAGAGAGGAGAGGAAGAGAGGTGGAACTGTCTGAAGGTGTCTTAGGCAGCCCTGTCCAATCAAACTAGGATTGGCAGGTGGCAGGCCTTCTTGAAATACCCAGGGTCAGCACAGCTGGGGAGGAGTTGTTTGGTGGAAGAATTTGGAGATGGAGCACTAGGTTGTCTGGGGGCCTTTGAGACACTCCCATTCTGGGGGGGGGGGGGGGGTGACCTTGGGCCTGTGGGGTTCGGATGCAATTCTGAGCCTTTCTGAGTAACAAAATGAGGATCTGGACAGAAAGCACAGAGAGGAGATGAGAAAGACAACAGGAGCTAGTGTTACCAGGCAAGTCTCCAGGAGGGATCCACCGAAGTGCAACCAGGAGGGCTGGTGAGTGACAGGCACAGTTGGGAGAGCTGGGGAGGCATGTGGGCTGGGAGTGTGCAGTCTGAGATGGCGATGTAGAGCCAGGAGAGACTGTGATGTCATGGGCAGTGGAGTTGGGTGGCTGCTGTCAGGAGGGCTGGCAGGGCCTGAAGAGGACTGACTGGGAGCAATAGTCCACTGTAGGACAGCTAGCATTAAAATACTTTTCTTTCACTATTTTTTGCTACACTAAAGGGGCCCTCGTGGTCCCTGCCTGCAAATGGCAGTTGCTAAGACCTGACTGACTCAGAGTTGGGCCTACCATGTGCTACCTGTGCCTGGAACCAAGTATTGTACAGGAGAGAGAGGAGCAGTCTACAAATAAGCGTTGTGCTAGAGCTCTAGAAGAGAAAATAGAGGTTCCAACTGATCATCTTATTGATTCTGGGCATCCCATAATTTGCCCTATTCAACTTCAAAATCCCTCAATAAAATACAAAACAAATATACAGACTGTTCATTGTCTCTAAGGTGAATTCAGGGCTGGGCAGAGGTGAAGGGTAAGACCACAATATCCAGCAGCCCCTACGGGGGTACGGCTACATGAGCAAAGTTAAACATCTAAACAGATAACACCACATATTGTATAACAAGACTTGAGAGCCAGAGATACAGCAGAATAATAACAAAGCAATGGGAACCGTGGCCCATACAAATGGTATCAATGGTTCTAGAACCTGGCGTGGTCAGGATGTAGAAGCAAGCCATGCCAGTGAAAGAACTAAATAAAGAAAAAGAATTCACAGCTCAGCAAGGCTGTTCAAATATGCTAAGAAATAGTGTGCATGAAATATGCCGGTACGTCAGCGGAGCGATTCTTGGCCCCTCCCCGCTCTAGCTGTCAGATCGGGAGAGGAGAGAGCCGGCCGGTCACGTGAGCACTGAGCAGCGTTCTGAAATCGGGTATATATCGGCATTTTGTTTATAAAGCACAGACACCGGGACACTAGTCATTAGCAAACAGGGAACAGAGTGGCTTAACTACCACTTTAATACACAGTGCCTTGAAAAAGTATTCATACCCCTTGACATTTTCCACATTTTGTCACGTTACAACCAAAAACATAAATGTATTTTATTGAAATTTTATGTGATAGACCAACAGAAAGTGGCTCATAATTGTGAAGTGGAAGGAAAATCATAAATGTTTTTTTTTACAAATAAATATGTGAAAAGTGTGGGGAGTACATTTGTATGGCGCCCCCCTGAGGCAATACTTTGTAGAGCCTCCTTTTACTGCAATTACAGCTGCAAGTATTTTTGGGGATTTCTCTACCAGCTTTGCACATCTAGAGAGGGATATTTTTGCCCATTCTTCTTTGCAAAATATCTCAAGCTCTGCCAGATTGGATGCAGAGCGTCTGAACAGCAATTTTCAAGTCTTGCCACAGATTCTCAATTGGATTTAGGTCTGGACTTTGACTGGGCCATTCTAACACACAAATATGCTCTAAACCAGGGGTTCTCAACTCCTGTCCTCGGGACCCACTACCAGGCCAGATTTTAACCACTTGCCGACCAGCCACCGTCATTATACTGCGGCAGGTCGGCACGATCCTGCAAACTGTCATCAGTGACGGGACAAGGTAATTCAGGGTAATTCAGGGCCCAGGGCGAAGATGCCAAAATACGCCTCCCTCCCGAGCAGGGGGCGAAGCTAGGTGAAGCATGTGCAGCGCACCAAAAAACATGTAATGGTTGCGGCATGCACCAGTATTACACACACACTGCTTTGATGATGGCTTTGTTTACAGCCAATAAGGAGTAATAGCAATAATGTCTGCCCAAGGGTGGTTTCTGAAGATTGTAAATGGAGCTCAAGAACTAGCTGAAGCTGACCTTTGCTTTTGTCAAATGGTCCTGCTGGAAATCCTCCTTTGATCAGCGGGCTGCAGCGCTGATCATTGTGTTCTGATCAGTAGAGGAGTCCTTCTGTCAGAGTACAATAGCACAGAGGGGGGTTTCTGAATCCACTTACTTTGTGTGTATGCAGGGATCTATTTTTCTTCCAGCAGGCTGAACAAAAAAAAAAAAAAACTAATAGCGTGTACCCAGCTTTAGACAATGTGTCAGGGAAAACATCTGTCATTCATAGTACTGATGCATATGAACAGTAAAAGGTGAGCATACACTTTACAATCTGATTGTACAATTTCTGCACGATATCCCTTAAATTTACCAAAACTTTGTAATATGAAGACAGACCTAAACAATTCATCCAATTAGTAGTATCCAATCAGGCAGGCCCTTGTACTACATAGTTGGTGGTATATCCAAAGATATTGTACAATCATGTTGTATACTGAATGGTAAGCAGGCCATAGATGGATCAGTTAGTGTCTGATTGAAATAAAAACTGAGCCGATCCCCCTCATCCACAAAAGTGAGGTGGATGGAGGAATCCTCTCCACTGAGACATTGCATTGTGATAGTGGTCAGAATACATTGATTAGTGCTGCATATCAAAGGAAAAATTCCCAACAAGCTGGTTTGAGTGAAGTTTATGAACCAGGTGAATTTCGTTCCATGTCAAGACTTGGTAGCTCCTGTATAAAATTCCTGTCTGTTTCTGATGCCTGTGGAGCTGGGGAAATCACCAAGGCCTCTTTCACACAAACAATCCGTTCAGGTCCGCCTGTCAGTTTTTTCGGTGGTCCTGAACGGATGCTCCATAGTAGGAATGAACTCAGGCGTGTTCGCATGGAACACGTGCAGAGCCCGCCAGGAAGTCGGAGGCGCTAATCACAGGCAGTGAGACATTTCCCTATCTCTGCAGCCGCGCATCGGGGCAATGTCTCACTGCCTGTGATTAGCGCAGTGCATTGCTGACTTCCTGGTGGGCGCTGCACATGGACCATGCGAACACGCCTGAGCTCATCCTTACTCCTGTAGCACTGACCCCCGAAGGAGCAGCTGATTTAATTGGGCTTACCGTTACCTTCTTGACCTCGTGTATGTCTAGGGGTTTCCCAAGGTAGATGGCCCAAGAATTGCAGAGACTGACGCCAGATCCACTTAAGGGATTTTTATTTGCAAAAATAATAAACGAACACAGTCTCTCAAAGTAGGGTAAGAGGGTTTAGGTATAAAGTCCAGGTGCTCTTGGAACTAAGTCAAATAGAAAAAAGAGTCTCTCACATTAGGAAATCCAGAGAATAGCCATTCTCAGCTGGATCCTCACCCTTATCGGATAGTCCTTCTCTCGCCTAGCAGCCAACAGGGTGCTTATATCAAAGTCTCTGCCGCAGACTTGTCGTAGAACACTTGATGACTCAGAGAACCCTCGTACGGTAGCAGTATCTTGCAGCCGGTCCGGCGATACCCTACGAGATTAGATTTGCCTGGAGTCTTTCAACTTAGCCTCCAGGCTCCTGCTCAGAAGCCAACCTAGGTGTGGCCTTCTCCCGAAGAGTCCTATCTGGATGCTTCTACAGTTGCTGGGCCTCTCCACAAACCGAGACAGCACTGAACCACCCCCGAATCCCTCCTTCAGCCACAAGGAGGTCACAAGGACCAGGACAAAAGCTTTTTTCCTTGCAAACTCGCACCACCCAGTGGCCAGAGTTATAAGTGCTAGTCCTTTTTTTTTTTCAACAAATGCTTGTGATGTGTAGAACTTGACGCATAGTCTCTTCAAGAGCCTAACATCCAACTGTCTACCCACGGTCCTTGAGTTCAAGCAAAAGTAGGGGGACCAAAGTTTTTATTTTTTTTTCAAAAAGACAGTTCTGGTAACTATTCTCACCAGTAGAACCTGGGGTCTGGTAGGGTCAATGACTTCCCTTGAGCGTCCACTGTTGTCACAAAATAAATCACATTGTCTCTTCCCAGTCTACAGATAACCACCTTGTCTGCATATATGTGCCTTCCGTAACTCCACTGCTGGAGGCACCCAATAAACCATTTGTGCATGTCCAAAGAAAATATCTTCTTCCTAAACGGCTTTGGAACCTTTAAGTAGCTCCAGACGTCCTCCACATACCATTCCTCATGGTGCTGTTCAATAATATCCATTATTTCTTTGGACATATAGGGGAATTCAAACCCGTATTCATTCGCCACCCACTTATTGAGCAGTCGCTAGGACCTCACAAGTTTTGGCAAAGCTCTGGCATTCCCATCTCCGGGAGGTATACAAGAATTAGGGGCCTTGCGCACCAGGGTATCAGAACTTGTCTTAGGCGTGGGCAAGTTTATGGGTTTGGGTAAAGTCAGATCTATTGTAATCGGGGGTTTCTGCCCCTGGCGTTACACTCCCTGAATTCAGGGCCAGCCATCCGGAGATGCTGCAGGTTGCGGCAACATCATCCACGGTAGCCCAAAGCATCTCTTGTGACATGGTCTCGAAGAGGAGGAGGAGTATAGCTCCCATGGTTCAGAGAAGCAGGATTTCCTAGTCTATGGATAGTGTAGGACCCACTAATCATGGGGTACTTTGGCGCTAAGTGGGCTTAAGCACCGTATAGCAATATGGTGTGACCAAGTCCCCATATTTCTTGATAATGTTTTTTGGAAATGTCTAGGTGTTTTAAAAAAAAAACCTTGCTGGAGGTAAATGTTAGTTTTGCATGTGTGCGCTGTAATATTTTTGTTCTGTTGTATGGTCTTATGGCAGCACCATCTTTATGCATTTTTTACGGTGTGCCCCCCAAATATCTTGTTTATCTTGATGGTCTCGAAGAGGTCGTCATCTCCAATGTCAGAGAGAGAGAGTCCAACTCCGAATCTCTCAACTCCTCCGCTGTGAGATAATTCCTCACAGTCCCACCCAACACAAAGGCCCCAGATCTCTCACCATCAGTGTTGGCAAACCTCTCTGTTACAACCTCCTTTCTCCGGTCAGGTTGAGGCGAGCTCCAGGAGTGTCCTCGACTGCGGCCGCAGGAGGACCTGGATCGCTTCCCCTTCTCCAAGGCAGGCATGGTTGTGACAGTCCTGGTGGACGATGCAGTGTCCATGACTTCCGGAGTAGTTCCTCCAACTATGGCAGTAGTAGTAGTAGTCACAGTAGTACTAATTGCATCTCTGTCCTGAGTGCTGACAGCAACTGGCATCACGCCTGTGGTAGGCCTCCCCAAAGGAGCATAGGTAGCAGACTCCTCCGTGACCACGCCCATGGCCCAGTCCACGCGGTATGCCCTTGGCGGCACAACAGGTTGCTCTACTGTGAACAGGTGCTCCCCATATCCAGTACAGCGAGCAAATGGCCGGGGGCTTGTGGCCAGTCCTGCACACCATCCCGAGGGCCTTAATGTGTATAAGAGGAAATGCGTTTGAGGTGCCAGGCGAATCCCCATGTCAGTTATCACAGTCCCTGGAAGTCTCACACTCGCAGAGATACCCAAAGCTGGCATTCTGGGTCACATGGCAGGTGATCTTTCCGGAACTACAAACATTTTCTTCAGCTTTGCTTCCGACACAACGCACAAGCTTCCTCCTCTCTCTCCCGCAACACTGTCACGCGGTGCTTCCTGCAGGGCAAAGAGAAAGGCAAGACTCCTCCCATTGGTTCCTCCGGTCACACAACTCGTGGGCTTTTTCCAACACTGCCCAGAGCTTGCGCGCCAACAGTGGATGTCAATCATTTTTGGTCACAAAATGGCGCAGTCCAAATATTTAACCCTCTACCCTATAGTAGCCATGTGTACAGTTCTTTCGTTGCGAGGGGTAACGGCAAATCCCGGACTCGAACCCCCACATTTAGCACTGACCCCCGAAGGAGCGGCTGGCTGATTTAATTGATCTTGGTCTAATTTGCAGCCGGTTCGCCAATACTATACGAGATTAGATTCGCCTGGGGTCTTTCAACTTAGTCTGCAGGCTCCTGCTGAGAAGCCAACCTTTGCGTGGCCTTCTCCCGAAGAGTCCTCCCCTGGATGCTTCTATAGTTGCTGGGCCTCACCACAAACCGAGACGGCACCAGACCACCTCAGAAACCCTCCTTCAGCCACTTTGCCTCGGGCCAGCCAGCCTCGAGACTTGGAGTCGGATTGATCCGCACCCCAGGAGGACCAGGACCAAACACCCAGAAAGCACTTCTGGACCGGAACCCCCGAAACATGTGAAGTCAGGACCCCTCCCAGAATGCACAGCAAGAGTGACACTCTCACTGGGCTGGTTCAGTAAGAGAACTGGCACTTAATGCACCCAACTGGACTGTGTTTTAGCACCTGCCAGAGATGACAGCGCCACCTATGATCAAGCAGAACATCATGCAATCCAGCCAGACTAGTAATGAGACCAAAATTTAGAGTAATTAAACCCAAAACCAAACTGCAGTTCCAGGAATATTAAATGCCAAAAACATATGGTGCATGCTCTTCAGGAGGTGGCGCTATACTCCATAGACCTCTATGGAGCATCGGATGTCATTGATGACATGTCCACTGACATTCAAACCGCTCTCATCCGAAAAAGTGTGACGGAGGAAAAAAAACTACTTTTCCATCCATCTGTGGATTGGATCGGGTGACGGAGGACTCTACGGTCCATCCTCATCCAATCCCTCATAGAGGAAAGTGGCGCTCTGACAGGTCCGTCCCTGCACAGTGGGCAGAGACAGACCTGTCATCTTCCTGCTCAGTGGGGTTCGACGGAGCGATCCCTGCTGAGCAAGCGCATGTCCACAGGGCGGATGTCTGCGGGGCAGATCATCACTGATCCGTCCCATGTGAAAGAGGCCTAAGCCTTCATGTACATGAGTTGTTTAAGCCCATTCAGACATGTGTCCTGTGCAGGGCTCTCTTGTGCATTGTGTGCATCCCTCTTCCAGTGTTCTATTCATTTCTATTGGGACCCAAACCTGCATGTTATATTAGAATACAGAGGCTGTGTGCATGCAACCTCATGTCCCATTAGAAATGAATGGGTGCTGGCACAGGGATGCACATAAGGCTCATGCATCCCAATGCTGATAAATGACAGCCCTGCATGAGAGCCACATGTCTGCACCTCATCTTAAAAGGTCCATAATGAAAAACTGAATCGGAAAGAACAGTTGTCTTCACAGCTAGAACTGTGATCTCATGACAGAAAGAAGGTTACCTGTTAGCTGAGCAGTAGGGATGAGCTCAGGCGTGTTCGCATACTCCACATGCAGAGCCCACCAGGAAGTGGGCGCAGCACTGCGCTAATCACAGGCAGTAAGACATTGTCCTGATCTCTGCAGCCGCACATCTGGGCAATGTCTCACTGCCTGTCATTAGCGCAGGGCTGTGCCAACTTCCTGGCGGGCTCTGCACGTGTTCCATGCGAACACGCCTGAGCTCATCCCTACTCAGCAGCACAGAGAGAGACACCACTCACTTATAGGACTGGAGAGGAAGGGAGGGGTCACAACACAGAGGAGGAGGCACCTCCACATTGTCCAGAGCAAGGAAGAAAAAAACAGGAGGCTAGGGGGCAGAGCACAGACATTGGGACACTGAGAGGGGAGGGAGAAGCCGCTGTCCAGGCAAGCAGAGGAGCAGGAAAGCTGTATCTGGAATAGTAGGAAAGCATTGATATGCTTTGCCAACCTCATGCGCCCAGCTCACTCCACTCTACTGTCACTCAGGGACTTGTACAGTGCACTGTGCAGTCAGGGGGCGGGTGCAGTGCTACAATCTAGAATTATTTTATATTCTAGTAGAATACACACAGGAACAAAGCCGATCTCTGTCTACTCTGTTCGATTCGGCACTCGGCACCACATTATGTGCCGGGTAAGGTTACACCCAGCAGACAGTGCCCTCGTCCTCTAACTAAATTATTCCACCCAGGGCTGCTGCCCAACCCGCCTACCCCTAGTACCAGCCCCGAATGTCGTAGTTGTACGTCGGTCCTTTTAAGCGGGATAGCAGGCACACTGCACTGCGGGGGTGCCGATGCTCGTGACCCGTGGTCACGATGACCGACAGCCACGAGCGATTGTGGGCACGAGAGGCAGAATAGGGACGTGTGTGTGTAAACACACAAACACCTGTTTTGTGAGCTGAGGAGAGAGAGATTGTGACCTCCTACAAGCTAGAAACCTTGATCTGTCATCTCCTATAGTTAATCCCATCCCCCACATCCCACACACTCATAGGGAACACAGTTAACCCCATTGATTGCCCCCTAGCGTTAACCCTTTCCCTGCCAGTGGCATTTATACTGTAATCAGTGCATTTTTATAGCACTGATCGCTGTATAATTGTCAATCAACCCAAAAATGTGTCAAAAGTGCCCGATGTGTCCACCATAATGTCGCAGTCTCGATAAAATTCACCGCCATTACTAGTAAATAACTTTATATAACTTTTGCGCAAACCAATCAATATACACAGTGCCGAATCTCAAAAAATGGCCTGGTCATTGAGCGGCCAAATCTTTCGGGGCTGAAGTGGTTAAGTATTACCTTAGGGAGATGCAGACTAGAATACTGCAATCACGGAGTAGCAAATGATATCACCTGTGATGCAGCACCTGATGTAAGAAGGGGCTCCACTGGGGACACCTGATGTAAGGGAGACACCGCTGGGGGACACCTGATGAAAGGGGGACACCACTGGGAGACACCTGATGTAAGGGGGACTCTCCCTGGAATGCCTGATGTAAGGAGGGACTCCACTGGGGACACCTGATGTAAGGGGGACTCTGCTGGGGGAACCTGATGAAAGGGGGACACCGGTGAGGGACACATGATGTAAGGGGAACACCGCTGGGAGACACATAATGTAAGGAGGACATCGCTGGTGGACACCTGAAGTAAGGAGGGACTCCACTGGGGACCCCTGATGTAATGGGGACTCAACTGGAGACACCTGATCTAAGGGAAACACTGCCGGGAGACACCTGATGTAAGGAGGACACCGCTGGGGGACACCTGAAGTAAGGAGGGGCTCCACTGGGGACACCTAATGTAAGGGGGACACCTGATGTAAGGAGGGACAACTAATGCAAGGGGGACTCCGCTGGGAATTCCTAGTGCAAAGAAGGACTCTACTAAGAATGCCTGATTTAAAGAGGGACACCGCTGTGGGACACCTGATGTAAGCTGGGGCTCCACTGGGGACACCTAATGTAAGGAGGGTCTCCACTGGGGACACCTGATGAAAGGGGGACACCACTGAGGGACACCTGATGTAAGGAGGGGCTCCACTGGGGAACACTTGATGTAAGGAGACTCTGCTGGGGGACACCTGATGTAAGGGGGACACCTGATGTAAGGAGGGGCTCCACTAGAGTTACCTGATGAAGGGCACACACCATTGAGGGCCACCTGATGTAAGGGGAACACTGCTGGGAGACACCTGATGTAAGAGGGCACCATTGGGGTACACAAGATGTAAGAGGAACACCGATGGGAGACATATGATGTAAGGGGGACACCGCTGGGAGACACCTGATGAAAAGAGGGGCTCCAGTGAGGGACACCTGATTTAAGGAGTGGCTCCACTGGGGGCCACCTGATGTAAGAGGAATCTGCTGGGGGACACCTGATGTTAGGGGGATACCTGATGTAAGGAGGGGCTCCACTGGAGTTACCTGATGAAGGGGGGCGCACCACAGAGGGACACCTGATGTAAGGGGAACACCGTTGGGAGACACCTGATGTAAGGGGGACATTGCTGGGGGACACCTGATGTAAGGGGGACTCTGCTGGGAATGCCTGGTGTAAAGAGGGACTCTACTGAGAATGCCTGATGTATGGAGGGATTCTGCTAGGAATTAAATAGCAAAATATACCGCGCTGTCTACACAATAGCAGCCAGCACAAAAGTGTAAAATAAACAGAAATATATAAGGAAAATGTGCAGCGCTAAACAAATAATGATTAATATCAAAAATAAGATTGACATAAGAAAAAATACAATATAAATAGTGAAATGTGTTCAGAAATTAGTGTCCAAGGTGTAAACAAAAAAAGGGGACACAGACAAGTCCCAAACATATTCCAAAAGGGTCAAGTTCAAAACATAAATGGGTAACAGTCACAGAAATCCTGAGTGAACATCCAAAATGTGACAGAGGTAACATAGAAGATGTGCCGCCAAAAGCACCAGTCGCTTACCAGAAAAGATAGACTCATACAGGTGTACACCTGATGGGTCAAACAGGCTTTACAGGATGACCAGGGAATTCAGGCTCACCATGTGGATACAGTCTTCAGGCAAACACTCCAAAACGATGGGTAAGGCTCGGTTCACACAGGGGTGACACGACTTCAGGACGACTTTGTGAGGCAACTTGGAGACGACTTGAACACGACTTTTAGACACGACCTGGGGCGACTTACAAGTCGCCCCAAGCCAGGCGACTTTTGCCGTGGCCAATCAGAGAATGAGGGAACTCCACACCAAATTTATTTTAAAAATTTGGCGTGGGTTCCCCCTCCGAGAGCATACCAGGCCCTTAGGTCTGGTATGGATTCCAAGGGGAACCCCCTACGCCGAAAAAAAGGCGTGGCCCCCCCCGATCCATACCAGACCCTTATCCGAGCATGCTACCCGGCCGGCCAGGAAAGGGGGTGGGGATGAACGGGTGCCCCCCCTCCTGAGCCGTACCAGGCCGCGTGCCCTCAACATGGGGGGGTGCCTTGGGGGAGGGGGGGGGTGTGCGGCCCCCCAACCCCAAAGCACCTTGTCCCCATGTTGATGAGGACAAGGGCCTCTTCCCGACAACCCTGGCCGTTGGTTGTCGGGGTCTGCGGGCGGGGGGCTTATCGGAATCCAGGAGCCCCCTTTAATAAGAGGGCCCCCGGATACCGGCCCCCCATCCTATGTGAATGAGTATGGGGTACAATGTACCCCTACCCATTCACCTGTAAAATAAAGTACAAAAAAAAACACAACACACAAGATAAAATAGTTTATTGCACAGCTCCGGGGGTCTTCCGTCTTCGGGGGTCTTCTCGCCGGACTCCTCCGCTATCTTCTTCTAGCTCTTTTACTAGCGGAGGAGCCCGGCTTTCTTCCTCGCCGCCGCCCTCTTCTTCTGACTTTGGGGGTCTTGTCCCCCTCTTCAGTTCTTCTGCCGGGCCACCGCGCCTTCTTATAGCTCTTTTACAGGCGGTGGCCCGGTCTTCTGTCGCCGTCGCCACCGCCTTCCGTTCTTCTTCTTCTTCTTCTCCTGGGGATGTTGACTCGATGTTCTCTCCGGCCGCAATGCCAGGGGCGTGCTGTGCGGCGACTTATATAGGGACAATGGGCGGGGTCATCGGTTGATGTCACATGGGTTGATGTCACATGGGTTGATGTCACATGGCGACAGTCCCAGCATCCTCCGGGACTGTGACATCGTAAGGGGGCGGAGTCACCATGTGACATCAACCCATGTGACATCAACCGATGCCCCCGCCCCTTGTCCCTATATAAGTCGCCGCGCAGCGCGCCCCTGGCATTGCGGCCGGAGAGAACGTCGAGTCAACATCTCCAGGAGAAGAAGAAGAACGGAAGGCGGCGGCGACAGAAAACCGGGCCACCGCCTGTAAAAGAGCTATAAGAAGGCGCGGTGGCCCGGAAGAAGAACCGAAGAGGGGGACAAGACCCCCGAAGTCGGAAGAAGAGGGCGGCGGCGAGGAAGAAAGCCGGGCTCCTCCGCTATTTTATCTTGTGTGTTGTGTTTTTTTTGTACTTTATTTTACAGGTGAATGGGTAGGGGTACATTGTACCCCATACTCATTCACATAGGGTGGGGGGCCGGTATCGGGGGCCCCCTTATTAAAGGAGGCTCCCGGATTCTGATAAGCCCCCCGCCCGCAGACCCCGACAACCAACGGCCAGGGTTGTCGGGAAGAGGCCCTTGTCCTCATCAACATGGGGACAAGGCGCTTTGGGGTGGGGGGGGCGCACGCCCCCCTCCCCCAAGGCACCCCCCATGTTTAGGGCACGCAGCCTGGTACGGCTCAGGTGGGGGGTCGCCCGCTCGTCCCCACCCCCTTTCCTGGCCGGCCGGGTAGCGTGCTTGGATAAGGGTCTGGTATGGATCTGGGGGGACCCCCACGCCGTTTTTTCGGCGTAGGGGGTTCCCCTTGGAATCCATACCAGACCTAAGGGCCTGGTATGCTCTCAGAGGGGGAACCCACGCCAAATTTTTAAAATAAATTCGGCGTGGAGTTCCCCCTTCAGAGCTAATAATTCTGTCAAAGTCGCCTCCGTATATACAGAGATCCGACTTGAAGGCGACCTCCATTGAAATCAGTGGGTACAAGTCGCCTACAAGTCGGATTCAAGTAGTACAGGAACTTCTTTTGAAGTCGGAGCGACTTCAGTAGCGTGCATTAAGACGGCTCTCATTCACTTACATTGATTTTTAAATGTTGTCCGACCTGAGGCAACTAGGGGTGACCTGAAGTCGGATCGGAGTCGCCCCTGTGTGAACCGAGCCTCAAGCAGGTAAAGCAAATGGGTAAATAAGCCCAACCATAACGAGAAAAGAGAGGAAGAACGGGGCATATAGCATAATTCCGTAAGGAATATTTATTGTTGTAAACATAAGAGTTGCACTTACATTTTCCAGAGTAAAAACAAGCGCTTCAAAATAGACAGTAACACCGGGGGATCAGCGTAATAATCCGACGCGTTTCACCTAAATAGGCCCATCATATGCAGCCATTTGTGCCAATCAAATGCAGCCACTTATGCCAATCATGTGCAACCACTTGTGCCCATCATGTGCAACCACTTGTGCCCATCATGTGCAACCACTTGTGCCCATCATGTGCAACCACTTGTGCCCATCATGTGCAACCACTTGTGCCCATCATGTGCAACCACTTGTGCCCATCATGTGCAACCACTTGTGCCCATCATGTGCAGCCACTTGTGCCCATCATATGCAGCCACTTGTGCCCATCATATGCAGCCACTTGTGCCCATCATATGCAGCTACTTGTGCATTTGTTGGGCACAAGTGGCTGCATTTAATTGGCACAAGTGACTGCATATGATGGGCACAAGTGGCTGCATATGATGGGGCACAAGTGGCTGCATATGATGGGGCACAAGTGGCTGCATATGATGGGGCACAAGTGGCTGCATATGATGGGGCACAAGTGGCTACATATGATGGGGCACAAGTGGCTGCATTTGATGGGCATAATGAGTGCATTTGAAGGGCACAATGGCTGCATTTGAAGGGCACAATGGCTGCATTTGAAGGGCACAATGGCTGCATTTGATGGGCACAGTGAGGCTGCAATTGATGGGGGGTTCAGTATTTTTCAGTTTGTTCCCCCCCACCAAAATTTTTGAGCACTAGCTGCCACTGCCTCTTATGCCACCTACACACGATCAGACTATCCGGTGGACCAGAGTCCGCTGGACAATCCGCCCGTGTGTGGGCTCTGGCTGACTTTTTCTTTTTTCCAAAAGTTTGCTGGACTCGGCAGTCCGGAGGACAATCCGCCCACCTGTCTGCTAGTCCGCCGGACTTTTGAAATGAACGGACTTGCCCACACACGGAGAACAGTCTGTTCATTTTGAACGCGGCTCCAGGTAGAAGGGACTAGCGAAGGAAGTCAATGTCGCCACCTCCATCGGCGAGATTGACATATCGCGAGCCCTGTCACCTGTTATGGACTTAAAGGGGAAGCCCTACGCCGAAAAAACAGCGTGGGGGTCCCCCCAAAGTCCATTGCAGACCCTTATCCGAGCATGCAGCCCAGCCGGTCAGGAAAGAGGGTGGGGACGTCACGACGATGTCTCCGGCCATAATGCTAGGGACGCGTTGTGCGGCGACTTATATAGGGACAAGGGGCGGGGACACCGGTGATGTCACATGGTGACCCCACCCCCTTATGATGTCACAGAGGACTTCTCGCCGGACTCCTCCGCTATCTTCTGCTAGCTCTTTTACTAGCGGAGGAGCCCGGCTTTCTTCTTAGTCGTCGCCGCCGTTCGGGGGTCTTCTTCCGACTTCGGGGTCATGTCCCGCTCTTTGGGGGTCTTGTCCCCTCTTCGGTTCTTTTTGCCGGGCCTTCGCTTTCTTCTTCCAGCTCTTTTACTGGCGTTGGCCCGGTCTCTTGTTGCTGTCGCCGCCGCCTTCTTGCCTTCTTTTCTTCTTCTTCTTTTCTTCTTCCTTGCGATGTTGACACAACGCTGTCTCCGGCCGTAATGCTGAGGAGGCATTGTGCAGTGACTTATATAGGGACAAGGGCCGGGGTCACCGGATGATGTCACATGGTGACTTCCTTCGCTAGTCCCGTCTACCTGGAGCCGCGTTCAAAATGAACGGACTTTTCTCCGTGTGTGGGCAAGTCTGTTTATTTCAAAAGTGTGTGTGTGGGCAGGAAAATCATTTGGAAAATCTGGCGGACCTCCGCTGCAAAGTCTCCGCTGAAAACAAAAATGTATGATGCATGCATATTCTTAGCCCCCAAGTGCATAACTTTACATTTATCAACATTAAACCTCATTTCCCCATACAGTTGCCCAATTAGACTTTTGGAGGCATCCTGTAAGGACATTATTCCACTGCATAGCTTGGTGTCATCTGCAAAGACAGAAATTGTACTTTTAATCCCAAAATCTGTATAATTTATAAATAGGTTAAAGTGGATGTAAACCCTCAGGCCGCGTACACACGGGCGGACTGTTCGCCCAACTTTGTCCGCTGAACAGTGTTTCAGCGGACAGTCCGCTCGTGTGTGGGCTTCAGCGGACAGTTTCAGCGGACTGTTTGACGAACAAAGTCTTACGGAATTTCCGTAAAACTGTTCGCTGAAACTTGGTTTCAGCGGACAGTCCGCCCGTGTGTGTGGCAGTCCGCTGTACTTTCGAAATGAGCGAACTGTTCCCGCCCGGAGAAAAGTCTGCTCATTTCGAGCGCGTCTCCAGGTAGGCGGGGCCCGCGACGGAGACGTCGCGGGCTCCGCCGCCTGGAATGGACTTAAAGGGGAACCCCAACGCCGAAAAAAAATCGGCGTGGGTGTCCCCCCAAAGTCCACAACAGACCCTTGTCCGAGCACGCTACCCGGCCGGCCAGGAAAGGGGGGCGAGCGAGCGCGCCCCCCCTCCTGAGCCGTACCAGGCCGCGTGCCCTCAACATGGAGGGTGCCTTGGGGAAGGGGGGGGCTGCGCGGCCCCCCCACCCCAAAGCACCTTGTCCCCATGTTGATGAGGACAAGGGCCTCTTCCCGACAACCCTGGCCGTTGGTTGTCGGGGTCTGCGGGCGGGGGGCTTATCGGAATCCGGGAGCCCCCTTTAATAAGGGGGCCCCCGGATACCGGCCCCCCACCCTATGTGAATGAGTATGGGGTACAATGTACCCCTACCCATTCACCTGTAAAATAAAAGTACCCAAAAAAAAACACAACACACGAGATAAAATATTTTATTGCACAGCTCCGGGGGTCTTCCGTCTTCGGGGTCTTCTCGCCGGACTCCTCCGCTATCTTCTTGTAGCTCTTTTGCTAGCGGAGGAGTCCGGCTTTCTTCCTCCCCGCCGCCGGCCTCTTCTCCCGTCTTTGGGGGTCTTGTCCCCCTCTTCGGTTCTTCTGCCGGGCCACCGCGCCTTCTTATAGCTCTTTTAGAGGCGGTGGCCCGGTCTTCTGTCGCCGCCTTCCGTTCTTCTGCCGGGCCACCGCGCCTTCTTATAGCTCTTTTAGAGGCGGTGGCCCGGTCTTCTGTCGCCGCTGTCGCCGTCGGCGTCTTCCGTTCTTCTTCTTCTTCTTCTTCTTCTTCTCCAGGAGATGTTGACACGACGCTCTCTCCGGCCGGAATGCCAGAGCCGCGCTGCGCGGCCACTTATATAGTGACAATTGGGCGGTGTCACATGGTATATGTCACATGGGTTGGTCACATGGTGACCCCGCCCCCTTACGATGTCATAGTCCCCATGTGACATCAACCCATGTGACCAACCCATGTGACATATACCATGTGACACCGCCCCATTGTCACTATATAAGTGGACGCGCAGCGCGGCTCTGGCATTCCGGCCGGAGAGAGCGTCGTGTCAACATCTCCTGGAGAAGAAGAAGAAGAAGAAGAAGAACGGAAGACGGCGACGGCGACAGAAGACCGGGCCACCGCCTCTAAAAGAGCTATAAGAAGGCGCGTTGGCCCGGCAGAAGAACGGAAGGCGGCGACAGAAGACCGGGCCACCGCCTCTAAAAGAGCTATAAGAAGGCGCGGGGGCCCGGCAGAAGAACCGAAGAGGGGGGACAAGACCCCTGAAGACGGGAGAAGAGGCCGGCGGCGGGGAGGAAGAAAGCCGGACTCCTCCGCTAGCAAAAGAGCTACAAGAAGATAGCGGAAGAGTCCGGCGAGAAGACCCCGAAGACGGAAGACCCCCGGAGCTGTGCAATACAATATTTTATCTCGTGTGTTGTGTTTTTTTTTTTGGGTACTTTTATTTTACAGGTGAATGGGTAGGGGTACATTGTACCCCATACTCATTCACATAGGGTGGGGGGCCGGTATCCGGGGGCCCCCTTATTAAAGGGGGCTCCCGGATTCCGATAAGCCCCCCACCCGCAGACCCCGACAACCAACGGCCAGGGTTGTCGGGAAGAGGCCCTTGTCCTCATCAACATAGGGACAAGGTGCTTTGGAGTGGGGGGGCCGCGCGGCCCCCCCTTCCCCAAGGCACCCCCCATGTTGAGGGCACGCGGCCTGGTACGGCTCAGGAGGGGGGGCGCGCTCGCTCGCCCCCCTTTCCTGGCCGGCCGGGTAGCGTGCTCGGACAAGGGTCTGTTGTGGACTTTGGGGGACCCCCACGCCGATTTTTTTTCGGCGTTGGGGTTCCCCTTTAAGTCCATTCCAGGCGGCGGAGCCCGCGACGTCTCCGTCGCGGGCCCCGCCTACCTTAACACGCGCTCGAAATGAGCGGACTGTCCGCCGCGTGTGTGGGCGAGTCCGTTCATTTCAAAAGTTGCGCGGACTTAGTACGACGAACTTAGTCCGCTCAAATAGTGCCGTGTGTGGGCAAGTTCGTTCAGTCAAAAGTTTGAGCGGACTGTCTGACGAACTTAGTTTCGGCAGACAGTCCGCCCGTGTGTACGCCGCCTCAGAGTCAACTTAATCTTAGCAGATAATAGAGGACACACGCAGCTAATCGCTGCCTGCGATTGCACAGTATGCTCTTTCATTAATGGCATGTAAATTGTGCCTTTTCTGTATTTCCTGCATGTCAGGAAATTACTGTGAGTGAGATTCCCCTCTGAACAGCACAGAGGAGAAGTCTTGCGATGCTGCAATGAATCTCGTCTTCCTGATACTCACCCATGTGACTGAATAAGACTCATTAATTTCTGTTTATCTTGGTTGCCGCAAGTAACGGCAATCGAGAACGAGGCTTGGTTAGGGCGCTACGACGCATGCACGAGATTTTCTAAGGGAAACATAGTAAGGGCGGAAGTGACGTAGGGAAATGATTCAACAAACAGACCTTGGGGCAATTTCAATTGATTATCACTTTTAATGAGCGAATGAATGTTATAATTGAAAAAAAAAAAAAAAAAGAAAAATTGGCCAGGGTTTACGTCCTCTTTAAAAAGTAAGAGTCTCAACACTGAACTGTTGGGGTACACCACTAATAACCTTAGACCATTCAGAGTAAGAAGCATTAACCAATATTCTCTGAGTATCTATCCATTTACAAACTGAATTTTTTAAGCCTGTTAGACTTTAACATTAGAAAAAGAAAAATTATAAGCTGCGCTAAATTCCACATACACCAAAATATGTGTAAATAAATAAAATGACAATAAATTATGGGCTTTAACCAGCCTCTAACCATTAATTGATGGAGACCCATTCATAGGTGATAAGTGCATATAAATGCTGCAATCCTAGACCATAAATACTGCTTGCCCCTTACCATATGGGACCAAGCCGCACACCCCTATGTAAAATAGTAAAAACTCTAGAAACACCCAGTGTATAAATTAGCAAATCTATATGCAAATGTCAAAACAGTCCTTATATAATAAATCAAATGTGAATAAAGTCCTCCACAGATGAACCGTGCTCGATCCACCACCGTATAACACGGTTGAACAGTGCTTGATCCACCACCGAATAATTAAATTTGCCGCTTACCGAAAATTCATGACCCCCCCACTACAGAGGGTCACAGAAGGCATGTAAATATATAGTTGTCTCCCACTCCAAAGAAGTCCTGGATGCTCTCCTTACACCACCACTTCAGTATGAGGATTGTAGAAAATACTTCCAAGAAATCCTTCCCATAAATTTAAAGGGGCTCAGGGTAGATGCACCTCTCCCCGGTGACGCTCGGCTCAGCTCGGTCACGTCTAGTCAGTCAGGCACAAAGGGGGCGATCGGACCGTGTTGTCAGATAATCCGACCGTGTGTGGGCTCCATCCACCTGTTTCCATCGGAATATCCGACGGACAAAGTTTTCCAGCTTGGCTATAAAACTTTACGACAACATGATCCGATCGGACCTTGTCCGATCATGTGTAGAGAATTCCGATTGGACAAAGTGCCACGCATGCTCTGATCAAATTTCTAGACCAAAGCTATTAGCTATTAGCCTGAACGTAGTCCCGTCGTAAGGAAATTACGTCATCGTTCTGAAAGATCTATACTAAATTCAAAGCATTTATATGTTTGCTTACCTCCTTATAAAAAGGAAATCTGATTTGATTGTCAATTTTGGGATTTCTAGAATGCATGCTGTCTATTGCGTAAAATATTGTTTTCTTGAAAAAACTCTGCTTTGTGGTCTTTCATAAAACTCTCATGTATCTTCCCAACTAGAAGTTATATTAATGGTTTGGTTGCCCTTCTTTGCACTTTCTCCAGTTCCCCGATATCCTTTTTCGTGAACTGGTGCTCAAAATATTTTACAGGTCTTACTAATGCTTTGTATTTCAGCAGATTATTTCTCTCTTTGGAGTCTATTGGGTTGATTAACTTAAATCAAATATATTGTTTATTTGCAAGGGAATTTTTCCCTTAGTTTAGTGTATGAGGTGGTGAAGGTTACCCAATCACATGCATGGAAAAAAAAACCTGTATTTTTTGCTTGCACATGATTAGATAATGGAAGTCATCAAATCTTTACCTCATTCACAAAATGAGGAAAGAAAATGAGCAGCCACCTTGTCTTTAGTAAATTATGTACCTCTTTTAATACTAAAGGTGTTTGACTAACTGATTAAAAGAGGAAGAGGTTCAGGTCCACATCCCCAATACAATATGTAAAAACAAATTTCCTCAAAAATGGGACTTTGAAGGACTATGAACACTCAGAAAAAGATTATATGTAAAACAGTACAAAAATACTAAAAAGTGTTTTGCTTGCTTTGGAAACTGTATCTTGGCATTGAATGCTATTATTAATTCTATAATCTACTAAAAAACCCAGATCTTTCTCCACTATGGATCCCCCCCAGTTGTACTCCTCTTAGTAGTAGCAGCATTGTGGGCGCATGGGCGCCACCCCCCCCCCGACGTCTTCGCTGCCCTCCCTATTCATGTGCCCGACCCTTTTCAGGATGCTGGACACATGAAATACTATGGCGGGGATAAGCGGGGGGTGTGGATTTTGAACCATGTGATTAGAGCCAGAGGCTCTAATAGGCTTCAAAATAGACGTCCCGATCCCATCCTGTTGTGTGGCATAGCAAATAAATTTTCTCTATTTTCACACTAACGTTCCTCCCTGCCAATCGGTGAGACCTGTCTCCCGATTGGCCAAAGCATTAGGCGATCCTATTGGATGCCTAACTCTTTGGTGGAAGAGGAGACAAGGCGGAGGAAGCCTGAGGAACTGAGCGTACACAGGAGCCACAGCCGCAGCTTCCCGCCGAGGAGAGCCGCCGAGGAAAAGAGCCGACGAGGAAGAGAGCCGCCGAGGAAGAGAGCCGCAGAGGAAGAGGAGAGCCCCGTCACTCCAGGAGAGGAGCAGAGCCCCACCACACGAGCGGTAAGTGCCTGGACTGGACTGGCCGGGGGGGGGGGGGGGGGGTTAGTGAAGTGACAACCAAACCTGGCTGCATTTGATGGGCACAAGTATCTGCATTTGACGGGCACACGTATCTGCATTTGACGGGCACACGTGGCTGCATTTGACGGGCACACGTGGCTGCATTTGACGGGCCCAATTGGCTGCATATAATGGGCACAAGTGGCTATCAAATGCAGCCACTTGTGCCCATCATATGCAGCCACTTGTGCTCATCAAAAGTAGCCAGGCTCAGCAGTCACTTCACTAACACCCCCCCCGCGCGCGCGCGCGTGGCCAGTCCCGTGGTACTTACTGCTCCTGTGGTGGGGCTCTCCTCCTCAGTGGCTCTCCTCCTCGGCAGGAAGCTGCGACTGTGGCTCCTGTGTCCCGATTGGCCAAAGCATTAGGATTGCCTAATGCTTTGGCCAATCGGGAGACAGGTATCATTGACCTGCCTGTTGATTGGCAGGGAGGAACGTTAGTTTGAAAATAAAGAAAATGTATTCGCTATGCCACACAACAGGGTGGGATCGGGACACCTATTTTGAAGCCTATTAGAGCCAGGTCAGGAGAACTCGCAATCTCCCGGAGGCCCGCAATTGCCTTGTACACAAGCAGAACAAGAAAATGCCTGTGTAAACAAGACATTTCCTCATTCTGACAGGTGACATGACAGGGATCTACTGCTCCCAGTGGTCAGGAACAGCGATCTCTGTCATGTACCAGTAAGACATACCTCCCCACAGTTAGAAACACTCATAGGGAACACAGTTAACCCCTTGATCGCCCCCTAGTGTTAACCCCTTCCCTGTCAGTGAGATTTATACAACGATCAGTGCCTTTTTTTTTTTTTAGCTCTGATCGTTGTATAAATATCACTGGTCCCAAAAGTGTAAAAAGTGTACGATCTGTCTGCCACAATGTTGCAGTCTCGCTTAAAAAAAATCACAGATCATCGCCATTATTAGTAAAAAAAAAAAAAAAAAAAAAAGACACAAATCTATTCCCTATTTTGTAAATGCTATCATTTTTGCGCAAACCAATCAATATGCGCGTATTGCGTTTTTTACCAAAAATATATATAAGTATATCGGCCTAAACTTATGAAGAAATGTGTTTTTAAAAAATAAATGCGGGATATTTACTATAGCAAAAAGTAAAAAATATATATTTTTTTTAATTTTCGCTCTTTTTTTTGTTTATAGTGCAAAAAATTAAAACTGCAGAGGTGATCACATACCACCAAAAGAAATCTATTTGTGGGAAAAAAAGGATGTAAATTGTGTTTGGGTACAGCGTCGCACGACCACGCAATTGTCAGATGAAGCAATGCGGTACTGAATTGCAAAAAATGGCCTGGTCATTGAGCAGCCAAATCATGTTCATAAGCCATTGGAGGCAGGGCATTTACTTTATTAGGGATGGGGAATTCATTTAATATGGGTGTCGTTCTACAAGAAGTGTCCCATTAACATATTTATGTGTTGAGGAAAGCTTTCCTTGTCTCTAAGGCTCCTTTCACACGGGCTGTTTGATCAGGTCCACCCGTCAGTTTTTCAGGCGGACGCGATTGGCGCTCCATTCAACTTTATGGAGCGGCGGATGTCAGTGGTGACATGTCCGCATAGCTCACAAATTTCCCTGATTTCGAGGGACTGTCCCTGATTTGGAGCAATGTTCCTCTGTCCCTCTTTCCTCCTGATTTTGGTCTGATCCATATAGTTGTATATACAATGCACTATTTATCTATCAAAAAGTGTTTCCCAGTGCTAAACCTTTCATCCGATTTCTAAATTGCTGCATTTGTAAATTCCAAAAGCCAATATAAAGGAATAGTAGTGGTAGAAAAAGCACTTGTGGATTTAACTAATCTTGTTTTTTTGTACAAGTCTCCTTTAAGGGGCGTGGCTAGGAGTGTGTCCTATGCCTACATACTTTTGCTGATAGATGTCCCTCATTCCCATCTCAAAAAGTTGGGAGGTGTGATGTCCGTTGACATCCGCTGGTATCTGATCCAATCCCGTCCTTGAAATCCAGATGCATGGAGACCCTATTTTCCATCTGTCTGGAGGATCGGATTGGATGAAAAACGGACAGGCAGTCTATTTTGATCCAATCTCCCCATAGACAAGTCCGTCTCTGCACAGTGAACAGAGAAGGACCTGTCATCCGCTTGCTCAGTGGGGATCAGCAGATCGATTCCCCCACTGAGCAAAGCGGAGTCCGTCGGGTGGATCCGCCCCATGTGAAAGAGCCCTAAAGTTTACTGTTTAACTTTTATGATATGTGGTGAATAGTGGGGAGAGATGATGCTGTAGGGACCCAGGATACCCAATGAGAGATTTGGAGTACATTGCCTGAATGCCCAGGGCTAGTGATGATACTGTATGTATCTATTATTGTCACTAGGACATTAGGATGCTATTTGATATATTGTCATAATTAGAGATGGCCTTGCGGTTCGCCCGGCGGTCGGTTCGCGGCAAATTTTGCTCGTTCGCAATTCGCCAAACTGACATACTTCTGGCGCTGTTCGTGGGGGAAATATGCATTTACATTGTGAAGAACTCTGACCCATGACACATCCATCATGGGGTACAGGACAGCCAATTGAGACATTTCAGCACATGGACATACCGCCTACCTTATAAATAGACCTGATCTGGCGGCCATTTTACATTCTGTCTTTTGTCAGTGTAGGGAAAGGACGCTGTGTGGAGCAGGGACAGTCAGTCTAATCACTAGCTATTACTATTAGGTCCACAAAAGTCCTTTTAAGGACTGGTATAGGTGTACAGTATATAGGGTTGTAATACACTTATAATATACTTTCTTTCAAATATAGAAAGTATATTATGGTGCACTGCTGTGCTGCTGAGCTGAGTGCTGACCGATTCTGCAGCTGTCTTTTATCAGTGTAGGGAGGGGCAGTTTGGTCTTTGGAGCAGGGACAGTCTGCAATTCACAAGCTACTAGGTCCACAAAGGTCCTTTCAAGGACCGGTGTAGGTGTACAGTATATAGGGTTGTAATACACGTATAATATACTTTCTTTCAAATATAGAAAGCATATTATAGTGCACTGCATGCAGTGCTGCTGACTGATTCTGCAGCTGTCGTTTCTCAGTGTAGGGACAGTTTGGTTTTTGGAGCAGGGACAGTCTGCAATTCACTACTTACTAGCTAGCTACTATTAGGTCCACAAAGGTCCTTATAAGGACTGGTATAGGTGTACTATTTGGTGTGCAGTATATAGGGGTGTAATACACATATAAAATACTTTCAAATATAGAAAGCATAGTATAGTGCATTTCCACTGTGCAGCATTGTGACTGCTGAGCGGTTTGGCAGCGATACTACAAAGAGTGACAAACGCAATAAAAAAAAAAAAATTATTATAACTGGTGTGATAGACCAGTGGCCCCCAAAAACAACAGATTGAAGCGGGGTGTTATATACCTTCTTCCACCCTCTTCTTCACTCTCTGCTATGTGCACCCCCAAAGACACTACCACCAACACCACCATATACCCTCCGCTTGAGTCACAGGAATTACTTTCCAATCCTTTACAAGACATTGCCGATGCGCAGCCACTCAGCAGTCTGACGACAGTACCCAGATCAGCCCAAGGAGGAGGCTGGTCCCCGGTGTTGCTGCCAACTCTGAGATCTCTAATGATAGCGGTGGGGAAGGTGATGTTGATGATGACGTGTCTAGTGATGTCACGTGGGTTCCCACAAGAGAGGAAGAGGAAGGGAGTTCAGAGGGAGATATGGACCAGCAGATAGGGAGAAGCAGGCGGAACTTACATTGCACAGGAGGGACAAAGCAGACTGCTAATGTATCAGGAGCGAGGCATCAACCATGTACGGTCACATCTGGCGCTCCCAGGACGCCGGCACATGGCTCCGCAGTGTGGGTTTTTTTTTTAACGTGTCCGCTGCTGACAATAGTGTTGCCATCTGCAATCTTTGCAGTCAACGCATTAGTCGCGGTAAGCCCAACACTCACCTAGGGACGACCGCCTTAAGGCCCCTTTCACACATGCGGACGATATGTCTGTATTTCATCCATCCGTTTGCGGATGAAATACGGACATACATGCATCCCTATGGGACAGCAGGTGTCTGCGGTTGAACATCCGCAGACACCCGCTCTTGTCCGCCTCCGCAAAAGTCAGATTCTGCAGACGGAGGAAAATCCTATTTTTCTATCCGTCTGCAGAGCGGATCGGACAGACGGTCCGTGCTCGTCCGATCCCCCTAGAGGAGAGCGGAGAGCTGACAGGGCGGTCCCCGCACAGTGTGCGGAGACCGCCCTGTCCGCAGCCGGCTCAGCGGGGACAACGGAGCGATCCCCGCTGAGCGAGAGGATCATCACGGGGCGGATCATTACTGATCCGCCCCGTGTGAAAGGGGCCTAAGAAGGCAAATGAGCAGCCATCACCGAGCCGAGTGGGAGCAACAGAACACACAAAGCCACACTCCAGGCTCTCACCAGCCAGCCTCGTCTTCTACTTCTCCTTCTCTCTCCTCACAATTGTCCTCCACTACACCTTCCATCATGCCGTCCTCACATTTTTCTGGAAAAAGGCAGGCTTCCATGGGCCAAATGTTTGAGTGTAAAAAAAATGATGGCGTCGGATAATCCTCTTGCCCAATGGCTGACAGCTGGCTTGTCAGAACTGATAGCCTGCCAACTACTGCCATATAAACTGGTGGACTCGGAAGCCTTTCGAAAATTTGTGGCCATTGGAACACCACAATGGAAGGTCCCAGGAAGGAAGTATTTCTCAGAGAAGGGCATCCCAGAGCTATATGGCCATGTTCAGCGGCAAGTGAATGTATCTCTGGCACACAGTGTCGGTGGCAAGATACATCTGACCACAGACACGTGGCCTAGCAAACACGGGCAGGGAAGGTATATCACTTTTACTGCCCACCGGGTGAACCTTCTGACGGCCGTCAAGCATGTAACCCGTGGCACCCGTGTAGATTTGGTTTTACCGCCACGGATTGCATGCAGGCCTGCCTCTTCTTCTCCTCCTCCTACTCCATCCTCCTCCCTCTCCTCCTCGGGTGACTCCTCCTTTTCCGCTGCTACCGTCTCTTCCGCTGCACCGCCCAAGATCCCCAGAACCTATTCGACATGCCAGGTGAGACGTTGCCATGCCGTGCTGCGTCTGTTGTGCCTGGAAGCCAAGAGCCACACTGGCCCGGCACTCAGCTTTGCGTTCACAGGCAGATCAGTGGCTAACACCACTCAATTTGACAGTTGGTAAAGTGGTGTGTGACAACGTGCCAATCTGCTTAGCGCATTGAAACAGGGCAAAATTAAACACGTGCCATGCATGGCACACGTCTTAAACTTGGTCGTGCAGCAATTCGTTGTCAAATACCCTGGGGTCCAGGACATATTGCAGCAGGCAAGGAAAATCTCGGCCCATTTCAGAAGATCTTACACGGCCATGGCTCGCCTTGCTGACATTCAGCGGCGACACAATCTGCCGGTCAGACGTCTTATTTGCGATTGCCCGACGCGATGGAACTCAACCTTCTATATGCTTGATAGGCTGCTCCAGCAGAAACGTGCAGTTAACGTCTACCTGTATGAACTCTGCGGCAGAAACGGTTCTGGGGAGCTGGGTTTTTTTTCACCGCGCCAGTGGCTGCTCATGCACGACGCATGCAGACTTCTGCGGCCATTTGAGGAGATCACCAAACTGGTCAGTCGCAGCCATGGCGCCATCAGTGACATGGTACCTTATGCCTTCTTTATGGAGCGTGCATTGCGTCGTGTCATTGATCAAGCTGTGGAGGAGCAGGAGCGGGAAGATGAGGAAGTCGCAATGCTGGATGAATTCCCAGGGGGGGCTACTCTATCTGAGACAAGTCAACAACAGGAGTCTGAAGAGGAGTCAGAGGAGGATGGTGCCGGGGCGGATGAGGAGGAGCAAGAAGAACATGCTTTAAACCTTTCTGGGATCCTTGTTGTTGTCCGTGGATGGGGGGAGGAGAACGAGGAGGACGACATTATCCTGGATGATGAGCAGGAGCCAGGCCACCACACCACTTCCAGTTTAGTGCAAATGGGGCCTTCATGCTCCAGTGTTTTAACAGGGACCCCTGTATAAAAAGCATAAGGGTCAAGGACCAGTACTGGGTGGCAACGTACTTAGTCCCCTGGTACAAACACAAAATGGCGGAAATTTTACCAGCATCACAGAGGGCTGTCAGAATGGAGCACTTACAGGCCTTGCTTAGAGAAATGCTGCATTCTGCTTTTGCGTGCGCTGGCAGAGGAATTCCCACTCCCAGAGAAAGAGTTGCAGGTACCAATCCAACAGCGACTGCAAGAAGAGGCTGGTTTGAAGATGTGTTGGTCACTTCTGATATGAGGTCATTCTTTCAGCCGACCCATCGACATGTCTCATCCGGATCCAGTATCAGGGTACGCCTAAACCGACAGATGTCCGACTACATCGGGTTAATGGCCGATGTGGATGCTCTGAGAAGTGATGAACTCCTGGACTACTGGGTTGGCAGGCTTGACCTCTGGCCAGAGTTTTCCCAATTTGCAATGGAACTGTTGGCTTGCCCCTCATCCGGTGTCCTGTCCGAAAGGACGTTCAGCGCAGCAGGGGGGATCGTGACCAATAAGCGCACTCGCCTAGCTCACGACAGTGTTGACTACCTCACATTTATAAAAATGAATGAGGCATCGATCTCTGAGGAATTCAACACATGTGGCCAGTAGACCATGTATATGCATAACTCTATAAACGATTTATATAATCTAGCACACGGACCTTTTTGCTACATTTGGCTCACTTCCTTGTACAAAAAAAGCACACCATACTATATGCCCATACCCTCCTGTTTGAAGAGGTTGAGCGGTGTCACATTTTTGGGTCCCGTAGCGAGTTGCTGGTGTCAGTGCTCTCTATCTCTGTGCTGGTGTGGTGTCAGTGCTCTCTATCACGGTGCTGGTGTCAGTGCTTTCTATCTCGGTCCTGGTGTCAGTGCTCTCTATCATGGTACTGGTGTCAGTGCTCTCTATCATGGTGCTGGTGTCAGTGCTATCTCTCTCTATCTTGGTGCTGGTGTGGTGTCAGTGCTCTCTATCACGGTGCTGGTGTCAGTGCTTTCTATCTCGGTACTGGTGTCAGTGCTCTCTCTCTCTATCTTGGTGCTGGTGTGGTGTCAGTGCTCTATCTCGGTGCTGGTGTCAGTGCTCTCTATCTCGGTACTGGTGTCAGTGCTCAGTCTCTATCGCGGTGCTGGTTTCAGACAGTAAGGGAGATAGCAGCGGAGAAGCCAATCACTAGGCAGTGCCAGCACCATGGCTGAGGATCAGCACTGGACTGGCACCTCTGGACCACCGCAGTGGAGCCCTGCATAGGTGGGGGTAAGGGCCGGGCAGAGGGAGGGGCTCCAGCACAGGTTGGCACACTGGGACACTGGCACAGGACTGTGCTGCCCTGACTGTGGCACTGATAATCTCCTGCACCCCCTTCATGTCAGTATATGTCAGAGTCCAAGTCGTGGGACTATGTGTGCACAGCTAGTAAGTATTTTGTGGCTGAAAATATGACCTGGAGGTTTTTAAGGTTCGCCTGCCATTAAAGTCAATGGGGTCCGCCGCAAACCGCAAGGTTCACAAACTTTTGGCCACGTTCGCGAAACGTCCCATCGGAAGTTCATCCATCCATCACCAATCATAATATGCACGAAGACGTGAAAAATTGCTAAAATGACCATTTATACTGTGACTGTTCTTTTATATTACTGTCATGGTAATGAGAACATGCAGATATGTATTTGGATTTCTTATTGTAGCGTATTAGAAACTATAATAATAAACCCATATAAATATCCACATTCACAATAACAATAAGTAAAAAAAAAAAATCAGTCACAGTATATAAACATATTAAATATTAGGAACATCTCCATTGTCAGCCTAATGTCTCAGTGACAATAATAATCAATTAAATCTGTAATCTTGATCACTGACAACAAAGTGTTAATCTGGCTAGCAGGAGAGATGCTGAGGTTCCAACTAGTTTAGTTTAGCTCCCAACTGTCCCTGATTTCAAGGGACTGTCCCTGATTTGGAGCAGTTTTTCAGGCGGATGTGATCGGGCACTCCATTCACCTTTATGGAGTGGTGGATGTCAGTGGTGACATGTCCTCATAGCTCCCAACTGTCCCTGATTTCGAGGGACTGTCCCTGATTTGGAGCAATGTCCCTCTGTCTCTCTTTCCTCCTCATTTTGGTCTGATCTATATAGCTGTATGTAAAATGCACTTTTTATCTATTAAAAAGTGTTTTCTTTTATATATATATATAGTTCTTCATTCAATATTTTTCAGTTATAACAAAGCATATGAATAGTACAAAACAACTACAAAAAAAAAGAAATAAACAGGAATAAACTTGTATTAAAGTAGAGAACTAATCTAACCATCCGACCTCAGATTAATAACAAATAAACCAGCGATATCACCTATTAAATTCATACAATTAGGAGTATAAAGACACACAATATGCCTAGTAATACATATTACTACAATTATTGACCTGGATTACATTTTCTGCTCATCTCTATGCTCTTGGAGGACTGAAGCGAAATCAAATGTCACTTCTGTCCTCTGACCTTAAAGGGCCCATTTTTTTTTATGCAAAGGTAAAATTACTTTTTTTATTTTTATTTTTTGCTATTTAATTTTAAATGTAAGATATGAGGTATTTTTTACCCCAGATCTCAAATTAAAAAGGCCCTGTCCTGCTTATTTCTATTACAAGGGGTGTTTACATTCCTTGTAATAGGAATAACAGTGATCAAAAACAATTTTTTTAAACTGACTGTGTAAACATAAAAAAAAAAAAAAAAAGTTAAATAAAAAAGAAATGTATTTTTTAAAGTGTTCCGTCCCTCCGAGCTCGCATGCAGAAGCAACTGCATAAGCAAACGGTTTTCAAACCACACATGTGAGGTATCACCATGATCGATAGAGCAACAGCAATAATTATAGCACTAGACCTCCTCTGTAACTCTAAATATGTAACCTGTAAAAAGTTTTAAAGCATCGCCTATGGAGATTTTTAAGTACTGTTGTTTGTCGCCATTCCACTAGCGGGATATATATATAATGTTTGGGGGTTCTAAGTATTTTTCTAGCAAAAAATACAGACTTTCCCTTGTAAACAACAAATGTTAGAAATAAGCTTGGTCGAAATGGTTAAAGGTTTATTTACAAAAAAATAAATAAATCACTTTTAGCCATTCATCCAGTGACTTTGCACATACATTTGATCTGTGCAAACTGACAAAAATTTTTTTTTCACACTATTTTTCACCTTCTGAACAAATGTCCTTTTTATTATAGGTAGTAGTAATATACAGTATTATGGCCACTAGATGGAGCTAAGGACCCTATAAACTACATACCTGTCTTTGTAACAAGAGGTACAGAGTAATATTACGGAGAATACCGGAGGGAATTAGCAAATAAATGTGGCCATAAATTGCATAGGAATTGAGTATAGATAAGGTTTCATCAGAACTTGGGCAGCACAGTGGTGTAGTGGTTAGCGCTCTCACCTAGCAGTAAGAAGGGTCACTGGTTCAAATACCACGACACTACCTGCCTGGAGTTTGCATGTTCTCCCTGTGCCTGCGTGGGTTTCCTCCAGTTTCCTCCCACAATCCAAAGACATGCAGGTAGGTTAATTGGCTTTTGTCCAAAAAAAAAATTGTCCCTAGTATTTGAATGGGGACCTTGGATTGTGGGCTCCTTGAGGGTAGGGACTGATGTGAGTGTGCAATGTACAGGGATAGGGACAATTGTAGACACTCAGGTTGAACTTGATGGACTGGTGTCTTTATTCAACCTAACTAACTATGAAACTTAACCACTTGCTTACTGGGCACTTAAACCCCCCTCCTGCCCCGACCAATTTTCAGCTTTCAGCGCTGATGCACTTTGAATGACAATTGCGCGGGCATACAACACTGTACCCAAATGAAATTTTTATCATTTTTTTCCCACAAATAGAGCTTTCTTTTGGTGGTATTTAATTACAGCTCGGAGTTTTATTTTTTTGCTAAACAAACAAAAAAAGATGCAAAAAAAAAAAATCATGTTTAACCACTTCCCACCCGGCCAATGCATATATACGGCCGGGTGGGAGCCGCCTGCTCCTGATAGGACGTTTGGGAACGTCATTCAGGAGCAGCGGGATCGCGCGCGCGCGCGCCCGCGCAGCGGCGCGATCCCGATGTGCTCGTGTCACCCGGACACGGCACATCTCAGATCGGCAGGAGGGCTCTGTGATTGGCCCTCCTGATCACATGACGGCCGTGTCCAATCACGGCCGTCATGTGATGTAAACAAACAGCCGGTTGCTAGGCAATCGGCTCTCCTCTCCTCACACGGAAGTCACCGCTGAGGAGAGGAGAGCAGATCGCTGCAGCCGGCTGATGATCAGTGAGTATGGGCTGCTTTTTACAGCTTTTTACTCACTGATCATCAGTGTAGTGTACACACACAACACACCACACAGTACAAACACAGTCCCCACATATGTCCCCAAAACACACATGTCCCCAAAACATACATGTCCCCAAATAATAAAAACACATGTCCCTAATAATAAAAACATGTCCCCCACATATGTCCCACTAAAATCACATGTCCCAATGATTATCTGCACACATATGTACGTGATCACCTGCACACATATGTACATGATCATTTGCGTACATATGTCCGTGATCACACAAACCAATTATTATACACTTAACGGAATTTTTTTTACCAAAAACATGTAGCAGAATACATTTTGGCTTAAATTTATGACAAAATTTGATTTTATTGGATTTCTTTTCAAATAGAAAAAAGAAAATATAGTTTTTTTTCCAAATTTCCGCTATTTTTGCGCTTATATCGCAAAAAAAAAAAAAACGGAGTCGTGAATAAATAACACCAAAATAAAGCTCTATTTGTGCGAAAAAAATGATAACAATTTCATTTGGGTACAGTGTAGCATGACCACGCAATTGTCACTGAAAGAGCGAGAGCGCTGAAAGCTGAAAATTGGGCTGGGAAGGAAGGGGGTGAAAGTGCCCTGTATTGTAGTGGTTAATAGTTTGTTATAAAATTTTGCAAACAGGTCATTTTTCTCCTTCACTGAAGTGCGCTGATGAGGCGGCACTGATAGGCTGCACTGGTGGGCACTGATAGGCATAGTTAAGGCGGCACTAATAGGCACAGATAAGGCGGCACCAATGGGCACAGATAAGGCCGCACTGATGGGCAAAGATAAGATGGCACGGATGGGTGGCACGGATGGGTGGCACTAAGGGGCACTGATAGGTACCACTGATAGATGGGACTGATGGGCACTGATAGGTGGCTCTGATAGGTGGCACTGATGGGCACTGATGGGCACTGGTAGATGATACTGATGGGCACGGATATGTGGCACTGGGGTGCAGCACCTTTGTTGAGGCAGATTGTGGGCACTGCTGGGTGGCACTGTGGGCACTGCTGGATGGCACTGCTGGGTGGCACGGTGGGCACTGCTGGGTGGCACTATGGGCACTGCTGGGTGGCACTGACGGGGGGCACTTATTTATTGAGGTGGCACTGGCAGGGGGCAGGTGGGCACTGGCAGGGCTGGCCGTGATCGGGACTGATGTCCCGATCACGGCCGCCAGTGATCGGCTCTTTTTTTTCTCCTCGCACTGTCAGCGCGAGGAGGAATAATAGCCGATTACCGGCTCCGTTGTATCACATGATCAGCTGTCATTGGCTGACAGCTGATCACGTGATAAGGGGTTGGGATCGACCCCTTGCTCGGATCGGATCTCATAGACTTGCCAATCACAGAGCGTGCTGCGCGCGCCCCTCAGGGGGCGTGCAGGCCGCTCGTGCACGGGACGACGTCAATAGACGTAGTCCCGGCAAAGGAGGTCCGCGCTGTAGCCGTCATTTGGCTATAGCGCGGGTCTCAAGTGGTTAAGACCAGCCGCTGTCGTCTGACAGTGGCACAATGGCTCTCTTGCATGAATCACTGTAGCCTCTACGACGGCTCGCACAGGCTCAGTTGTGGGCGAGCGTGCACGCTGCGGGAGCGTGCACGCTGCGGGAGCATGCCCACGGGTCAGGAGAAGTCGCAATCCTCCAGAGTCCCGCGATTGCCTTGTACACAAGCAGAATAAGGAAATGTAAACAGGGCATTTCCTCGTTCTGACAGTTGGCATGACAGGGATCTACTTCTCCCAGTGGTCAGGAACAGTAATCTCTGTCATGTCTCAGTAAGACCATCCCTCCCCACAGTTAGAATAAAAAACACTCACAGGGAACACAGTTAAAGGGGTTGTAAAGGTAAATATTTTTTCACCTTAATGCATTAAGGTGAAAAAACATCTGACAGTGCTGGCGCCCCCAGCCCCCCCCCCCCCCCCGGCTTTACTTACCTCACCCCTTGAAAATCCCACACTCACCCCCGACATCCTCTTCGCCGCTGATTGGCTGGAGTGGATGGATTGAAAGCCATTGGCTCATGCAGCTGTCAATCACATCCAATGGCGCGCCACGCCAGGGGCAGGGCCGAGTGATACAGCAAGCTGCTATAGCCGCCGGCTGTATCACAGGAGCGTGCCCGCAAGTGCTTCCCACCATGCGAGGGAGCTCGCATGAACGTGAGAAGTACTTGCGGGGGGAGCCGAGACAGCCGCCAAGGGACCCCAGAAGAGCAGGTTTGGGGCCACTCTGTGCAAAATGAGCTGTGCAGTGGAGGTAAGTATAACATGTTTGTTATTTAAAAAAAAATAAAAAAAAAAATAAACTTTACAACCCCTTTAACCTCTTGATCGCCACCTAGTGTTAACTCCTTCCCTGCCAGTGACATTTATACAGTAATCAGCACCTATTTTTAGCTCTGATCACTGTATAAATATTAGTGGTCCCAAAAAAAGTGTCAAAAGTGTCCGATCTGTCCGCCGCAATGTCACAGTCCCAATAAAAATCACCGCCATTACTAGTAAAAAAAAATAACAATAAAAATGCCATAAATCTATTCCCTATGTTGTAAACGCTATAATTTTTGCACAAACCAATCAATATACACTTATTGCCAAAAATATATAGAAGAATACATATTGGCTTAAACTGATGAGAAATTTGTTTGTAAAAAATAAGTATGGGATATTTACTATAGCAAAAAGTAAAAAAAAAATAGTTTTTTTCAAAACTGTCGCTGTTTTTTGTTTATAGCGCAAAAAATAAAAAACGCAGATGTGAGCAAATACCACCAAAAGAAAGCTCTATTTTTTGGAAAAAAAGGACGTAAATTGTGTTTCAGTACAATGTCGCATGACCACGCAATTGTCAGTTAAATCGACACAATGCCAAATCGCAGAAAATGCTCTGTTCATTAAGTAAAACCTTCCGGAGCTGAAGTGGTTAAATTTGTTCCAAAACAAAAAATATGCACAAAAGTGCAAGTAACAACCCCTCTGGGACTTTTAAGGCAGAACTACCGTATTTATCGGCGTATAACACGCACCTTTTCCCCCCCTAAAATCAGGGGGAAATCGGGGGTGCGTGTTATATGCCGACCCCCCACTATTTTTAACCCTTTCTGCCGCTCTCTGCGGCTTCCGTGCATTTTCGGCCGCACTCGGCCGTTCTCGGCTATCTTCGGCCATTCTCAGCTATTTTCGGCCGCACTCGGCCATTCTCGGCAGCTTCCGGAAAGCCACCGAGAACGGCTGAGTGCGGCCGAGAACGGCCGAAAATACCCGAAAGCCGCTGAGAGCGGCCGAGAACTACTGAGTGCCGCTGAGATACACAGGACATCCGCTTTGTATCTCGGCTGTGCCATTTTTCAATGGCAAAGCCACAGACAAGACTGCAAATGACTGACAAGGCTGCAAATGACTGACAAGGCTGCGATGCAAGGCGGCAAATTACACTGATAAGGCTGCATTGATGGGCATTTAAATGTAAGTTTTTTTCCTTAACCACTTGCTTACTGGGCACTTAAACCCCCCTCAGTCCCAGACCAATTTTCAGCTTTCAGCGCTGATGCGCTTTGAATGACAATTGCGCGGGCATACAACACTGTACCCAAATGACATTTTTATCATTTTTTTCCCACAAATAGAGCTTTCTTTTGGTGGTATTTAATCACAGCTGGGAGTTTTATTTTTTGCTAAACAAACAAAAAAAGATGCAAAAAAAAAAAAAAAAATCATGTTTAATAGTTTGTTATAAAATTTTGCAAACAGGTCATTTTTCTCCTTCATTGAAATGCGCTGATGAGGTGGCACTGATAGGCTGCACTGGTGGGCACTGATAGGCTGCATTGGTGGGCACTGATAGGCTGCATTGGTGGGCACTGATAGGCATAGTTAAGGCGGCTCTAATAGGCACAGATAAGGCGGCACCGATGGGCACAGATAAGGTGGCACTGATGGGCAAAGATGGGCACAGATAAGATGGCATGGATGGGTGGCACGGATGGGTGGCACTAAGGGGCACTGATAGGTACCACTGATAGATGGGACTGATGGGCACTGATAGGTGGCTCTGATAGGTGGCTCTGATGGGCACTGATGGGCACTGGTAGATGACACTGATGGGCACGGATATGTGGCACTGGGGTGCAGCACCTTTGTTGAGGCATATTGTGGGCACTGCTGGGTGGCACTGTGGGCACTGCTGGGTGGCACTGCTGGGTGGCACTGTGGGCACTGCTGGGTGGCACTTATTTTTTTATCATCTTTATTGATGAGGGGGCAGGTGGGCACTGGCAGGGGGCAGGTGGGCACTGGCAGGGCTGGCCATGATCGGGACTGATGTCCCGATCACGGCCACCGGTGATCGGCTTTTTTTTTTCTCCTTGCGCTGACAGCGCGAGGAGGAATAATAGCCGATTACCGGCTCCGTTATATCACATGATCAGCTGTCATTAGCTGACAGCTGATCACGTGATAAGGGGTCGGGATCGACCCCTTGCTCTGATCGGTGATCAGGCGAGTCTCATAGACTCGCCGATCACAGAGCGCGCCGCGCAGGCCGCTCGTGCACGGGACTACGTCAATAGACGTAGTCCTGGAAAAGGAGATCCGCGCTGTAGCCGTCATTCGGCTATAGCGCGGGTCCCAAGTGGTTAAACTTCCCTCCTAAAAGTTTTTTTCTTTTAAATTCCCTCCTAAACTTTGGGTACCTGTTATACGCCGCCACGTGTTATACACCGATAAATACGGTACCTATCAGATTAGGGTAAGGTAAATGCCAAATTTTTATTAGAGACATACTATAAAAAGAACACAGGTTCCAGTAAAAAAGCATCACATCAAACAACATGTTAATACTGTATCTGTAGGACAGTTCCTGGATTGATATCAATACCCTGCCCTAGTACATCAAAAAAGCACCCAAAAAAATCCAGACAATGGTCATGTTGTCAGCAAAGGGTGAAATCCTTTGATAAGTCCCAACATGTTTCGGAAGATGACTTCCTTCTTCAGGGTAAATGGTGGGTATGAGACAATTCTAAAATATAATATATATAACAACATTAGTGCTAAATTATAACCAAAACATATCATGGTAATTGTGCACATATATAAAGAAACTGTACATAGGAAAGGCTGTTTCAAAATCAACTTACAATTGATGAATATACATGAATTATTAGTCCTCTGAACGGACATCAATCCTATAAGATGGGGCTGATCCACATCACTCTCCAAGGGGCGAGTAGGAGAGCACAAAGGTGGCCCACTTTACATTCACAAGGACCCCCCCACAGAAGTGATACCAGCATGAAGAAGTATAAAATCTGTAAGTTAAAGTAATAGACATAAAGTTGTTGATAACACAGGCTAAGGTTGGGTGCCATGGTCAGTAAAATAGTATAAAGAGTGATCAATAGGCAGGTCAAAACCATGCAGTTATCAGAAATCTGTGAAAAAAAAAGTCTGCTGAAGACCACGAGTGGGTATGGTTGGTATAAGCATCTTACCATGTGGAGAGATGAACCCAAGATGTGATGGTGTAGCCGAGTCCTTCTAACTAAGGACTGATCAGAAGCAGAGGGGCTGATTTACTAAGAACAGTGCGTTGCGCCGGTTCATACCTTATTTGGTCCGCCGGATTAATCATCGATTGGGCGTGTGAACCAGCGCACGCAGAAAATGGCAACTAGTGGCAGGATAACTGCTGTTTTCTCATTGATAAGAGCGCACACCCATCTCATTGGGGTGTCTTGTTAGGCAATTAGTAGTTGTTCTCACTTAATTAACCATTTTGATGCCAATCTCATTCCTATTACTTATAATATAGCTTTGAATTTTTTTTTTTTTTCTATTTTTACACAAATATTTCAATACATTACAAAGAACAGAGAAGTGTTTCTAAAACCAAAACAATTATATTTTCAGATCTTGATCTTTAAAGGTGACCATACATTGCAATCTTAAAAAAAAAAAGAGAAAAATTAGATTAGGCAAGAGCGTGTTTGATTTCCAAAAATTTGAATTAATTGTTCAAGTGCGTATTCTTATTACCTATTTTGCAGAAATATCGAGTTGCACAGAGATTGGACAATCAGATTGCATAGTGCATAACCATCTTAAGTGCCAAATTTGGAATGTAGATGTGCCATGACCCACTTGTATTTTCACAAATGGACACAAGAACCTACATCTATAGGTATATATTTGTTCAGCACAGTGGTGTAGTGGGTAGCACTTTTACCTAGCTGTAAAAAGGGTCACTGGTTCGAATCCCAAACATGACACCATCTGTCTGGAGTTTGCATGTTAATTTGCAAGTAAGGATCATCTATTTCTCAGAGAAATTAGCAGCAGTACAAGCAACTTCCTGTAGGGGCGTGATGTCATTCTGGCCACCGCTTTCCGAGAACCTGTGTGCACACAGCAGTTGTGCATCTAGCTGCAGAAACCCAATTTAGATGGAAATTAATAGTAAAGCAGATGCAGATTTCCAGAACTGGACTAACAAATGTTTCTAGTGAAAGGCAACTGGTGTTTTCTATTAAACAAGGTCTAAATGGGCCATTAACATGTATCACAGTTGTACATAGAAATGTGTCTTTACAAAGTTGAACTAAATGAAATCCTTTCTTATTTTTGCTCGGGGATAGAGTGCAGAGGGATTAGAAGTCTTGTCAGTTTTTGAGGATGTCTGCACCCCTGATAGGGTGAAGACAACTTCCACATTTTGCCACTTTCTCCTTCAAAATGTATTCACTTCCTGTCACATAGCCAAACAGGAAGTGAAGGTAAAACCCTACCAATGTCTTTCCTTGGGGACACACAAATCAATATAAATAGTTTCCCCATTAGGTAAATTGCACTCTATCATTTTGCTCTGTACACCCCGAATTATTAGGCATCTTGGATTTTGGGGTTTATTTACTAAAGGCAAATCCACTTTGCACTACAAGTGCAGTTTGTGGAGATCTGAGGGGGACATGGAAGGAAAAAAAACAACGTCTTTGCTTCTACATGATTGGATGATAAAATCACCAGTACTTCCCCTCAGATTTTCAGCGACTACACTTGTATTGCAGAGTAGATTTGCCTTTAATAAACCCAAAAATACCTAAGAATATGGGGTGTACACAACAAAGTGCTAGAGTGCAATTTGCCTAATGGGGACACTAGTTAGATTGACCTGTGTCCCCAAGGAAAGACATTGGTAGGGTTTTACCCTCACTTCCTGTTTGGCTATGTGACAGGAAGTGAAGCCGATTTTAAGAAAAGGGACACAAAGCCCAACCTAAAAAAGACAAGTAGGGGTTCTAATGCTGCATACACATGATCAAACAATCCGCACGCAGAAAAGTCCGCTCATTTTGAGCGTGGCTCCAGGTAGCCGGGACCAGCGAAGGAGGCGCCGCTGCCCCCGTCACCTGATATGGAGTTAAAGGGAAAGCCCTACGACGAAAAAACAGCGTGAGGGTCCCCCCAGGTCCATATCAGACCCTTATCCGAGCACGAAACCCAGCCTGTCAGGAAAGGGGGTGGGGATGAGTGAGTGCTCCCCCCTCCTGAGCCATACCAGGCCGCGTGCCCTCAACATGGGGGTGGTGCTTTGTGGAAGGGGGGGCTGCGCCCCCCCACCCCAAAGCACCTTGTCCCCATGTTGATGAGGACAAGGGCCTCTTCCTGACAACCATGGCCATTGTTTGTCAGGGTCTAAAGGCGGGGGGTTTATTGGAATTCGTGAGCCCCCTTTAATAAGGGGGCCCCCGGGTACCGGCCCCCCACCCTATGTGAATGAGTATGGGGTACAATGTACCCCTACCCATTCACCTGTGAAAAAAATGTAAAAAAACACAACACAGGTTAAAGGACCACATAAATAGCTGCAGATGGACACCGGTGGCAAGAAAAGCGCCCTGAGGCGATTCAGTTCGTATAGGTAGCGCTATACAAGTCATACATTCATTCATTCATTCATCATCATCTCACAACACACAAGGGTTAAAATTATTTATTGCACAGCTCTGGGGGTCTTCTTCCGTCTTGGGGCGTCTTCTCGCCGGACTCCTTCGATATCTTCTGCTAGCTCTTTTACTAGTGGAGGAGCCTGGCTTTCTTCTTCGTCACCACCCAGGGGTCTTCTTCCGACTTCGGGGGTCTTGTCCCCTTCTTCGGTTATTCTTGCTGGGCCTCCGCGCCTTCTTCTAGCTCTTTTACAAGCGGTGGCCCGGTCTTCTGTCGCCGTCTTCTCTTCTTCTCTTCTCTTCTTGAGCTGTTGCCTCATCGCTGTCTCTGGCCACAATGACAGGCACGCGGTGTGGGGCGCCTTACATAGGGACATCGCCGGATGATGTCCCCGGCCATTATGATGTCACAGTCCCAGCATCCTCTGGGACTGTGACATCATAATGGGCGGGGACATCATCCGGCGAGAAGAACAGAAGAAGAGAAGAGAAGAAGAGAAGACGGCGACAGCGGCGACAGAAGACCGGGCCACCATTTGTAAAAGAGCTAGAAGAAGGCGCGGTGGCCCGGCAAGAAGAACCTAAGAGGGGGATAAGACCCCCGAAGTCGGAAGAAGACCCCCGGGCGATGAAGAAGAAGAAAGCCTGGCTCCTCCGCTGGTAAAAGAGCTAGCAGAAGATAGCGGAGGGGTCCAGTGAGAAGACCCCCCAAGACGGAAGAAAACCCCCGGAGCTGTGCAATAAATTATTTTAACCCTTGTGTGTTATGTTTTTTTATAATTTTTTCACAGGTGAATGGGTAGGGGTACATTGTACCCCATACTCATTCACATAGGGTGGGGGGCCGGTATCCGGGGGCCCCCTTATTAAAGGGGGCTCCCGGATTCTGATAAGCTCCACGCCCGCAGACCCCGACAACCAACGGCCAGGGTTGTCAGGAAGAGGCCCTTGTCCTCATCAACATGGGGACAAGGTGCTTTGGGGTGGGGGGGCCACGCGGCCCCCCCTTCCCCAAAGCACCACCCCATGTTGAGGATACACGGCCCAGTACGGCTCAGGAGGAGGGGGGCACTCGCTCGTCCCCACCCCCTTTCCTGACTGGCCGGGTAGCGTGCTCGGATAAGGATCTGATATGGACCTGGGGGGACCCCCACGCCGTTTTTTCGGTGTAGGGATTACCTTTTAACTCCATACCAGGTGTGATGGGGCCAGCGACGCTTCCTTTGCTTGTCCCGGCTACCTTGAGCCGCGCTCAAAATGAACGGACTTTCCTCCGTGTGTGTGGGCAAATCTATTCATTCCAAAAGTACGGTGGATAGTTCGTCGGTACGGCGGATAGTCCCGCGGACTAAGTCCGCCACAAAAGTACTGTGTGTGGGCAGGTAGCTTGTTCGGACAGTCCGGCGGACAGTCCGGCGGTTTGTCCGCCAGACTAAGTCCGCTGGATAGTCTGATACGTGTGTACGCGGCATAACACTCACTTGGTTTTCCTCAAATGCCCAAAATTAGAATAGGATTGTCTGGAGCTTGATTTTAGCTCAGTGCTATAAATCAGTGCTTCTCAATCCTGTCCTCAAGTACCCCCAACAGGCCAGACAGGTGCTTTAAATCAGTCAATGGCTTGGTATTGTGGACAGCTATTTTAGCCAAGATAAAATTCCCAAAACATGTCCTGTCAGGGGTACTTGAGAACTGAGGCTGAGAACCACGGCGCTAAAATGGAAAATTGAATACTTACCTCTGTAATTTCTTTCCTGGTGCCTATCCATGGCAGCATACGCACAATCCATGCATATCCTACCATGAAGGCACCAGGATAGTAACTTAGACAAATCATAAATTTTTGGGCCTAGTTAAAGTGGAGGGCCACCCTAAAAAAATAAAAATAAATTACATCAAAATGTTTCTCAAAATGTTTTCCCAGAACACAGCGCGCCCCATTCACAAAGCGATGCACAACTTGCGCATGCGCAGTAGGAAACAGGCAGTGAAGCCTCAAGGCTCCACTGCCTGTTTCCCTTAGTTCGAATGGCAGCGCCGGGAACCCGAAAGCCAAAGGACGGGCCGGCCTTGGGCGGCCGACATTGCAGGCACCCTGAATAGGTATGTGTTCTTATTAAAAAGAGAAACAATAAAAGTGTAATATTCCTTTAAATTTCATACCTGGGGGGTGTCTATAGTATGCCTGTAAAGGGGCGCATGTTTCCCGTGTTTAGAACAGTCTGACAGCAAAATTACATTTCTAAAAGGGAAAAAACTCATTTAAAACCACTCACGGTTACAATCAATTGTCGGGTCCGACAATACATATAATAGTTCATTGATAAAAACAGCATGGGGATTTCCCCACAGGGGAACCCCGAACCAAAATTAAGAAAAAAAACTGCGTGGGGGTTCCCCAAAATTCTATACCAGGCCCCGTTCAGGTTCCCTGTGAGACTGTTAAGGAATCTAATGTACATAATGATAATCAGAAAATGTCTATTTGCTTATGTGTATACATGTTCCTATGCTCCTTACTTATTATGTAATATACAGATTGACTCTGTTCGGAGGTAAGATGGCATCTATACCCTACATCCCCCGCGTTAGAAGAATGCATTTGAGATAAGAAAACCAGCTTCAACCAAACTTCAAGCATCAAGTTTCTTAATTTCTCTTGTATTGTAACCTATGAGATGTACAAATTAGACTGACATAGTAATGACGTATATTTCTGTATAAAATATTAACACCGCCCACCAAGAAATCAGAAGTTAGAAGTAGCCGAGCTGAACGTATCTCAGAGAGTGTTTACTTCTAATGTGCATGCACATTTATACTTTTTAATTAGAAATAGCAGTAGATAACCAAGAACTAATTTGTAGTTCTTATCCATTACAAGACGAGTCTGCGGGACTCGTGACCGGACTCAAGGGGTTCTCGATGAGATGGCATGGCAGCAATTTCAAATGGACGTACCTGTACGCCAATTTGCCTGCCCGTGCCATTCTGCTGACGTACATCAGCGTGTGCCGGTCGGGAAGTGGATAAATCTTTTTTTTTTCCTTTAGAAATCTAATTTTGCTGTCAGACTGTTCTACACATGGGAAACATGCGCCACTTTACAGGCAGACTATAGACACCCCCCAGCTACGAAATTTAAAGGACTATTACACTTTTATTGTTTCACTTTAAGCATTATTAAAATCACTGCTCCCAAAAAAACTTCCGTTTTTAAAACTTTTTTTTTTGCAGTGATACATGTCCCCTGGGGCAGGACCCCTGATGAGCTCCCGGAAGACTGGTACAAAAATGATATGCCCTTAGTTTAGAAGCATAAAGCCTACCTGACTCAATGTTGCAAGCTCACATAATACTGATACAAAAGCCAGGGAAGGATGCCTCATACTGTTCAGCATATCGACCCATATCCTTTCTAAATTTTGATTTAAAGATACTAACAAAAGTGCTAGCCACCAGGCTGATGGGGATCCTCCCATTCTTAGTAAATACAGATCAAACTGGATTCATGACAGGGAAGTCGACGGATGTTAAAGGGGAAGTAAAGACACTTAAAAAAAAAAAAATGCAACCTGCAAGGCAAAGGCATAAGGAGCTAGTATGCATAAATTCAAATATAGAAAGCATAGTATAGTGCATTTCCACTGTGCAGCATTGTGACTGCTGAGCGGTTCTGCAGTGATACTACAAAGAGTGACAAACGCAATTAGAAAAAAGTATTATAACTGGTGTGATAGACCAGTGGCCCCCCAAAATGACAGATTGAAGTGGGGTGTTGTATACCTTCTTCCACATATACTGCACTTCTCTAGAGACTTTTGTCACAGGGCCATTTAAAAAATGACAGGCAGAGGAAGAGGCAGGCCCTTCCGAAGGGGTGGTAGGGGTAGGGCAGGAGCAACAGGCTTGAGCCAAAGTGAGAAATTGCAGAAGGTGCGTTCGATTACGTCAAAGGACGCACCAGACTTGGCTCACTCAGCCTTACTCTTCTGCACCCTCCTCATCCTCTCCATCTGCACCTTCTTCTTCACTCTCTGCTGTGTGCACCCCCAAAGACACTACCACCAACAACACCACCATATACCCTCTGCTTGAGTCACAGGAATTATTTTCCGATCTATCACAAGACATTGCCGAAGCACAGCCATTATTGCCATTGGATCAGGAAGAGGAGGTAGCAACAACCGCCACTCAGCAGTCTGACGACAGTACCCCGATCAGCCCAAGGAGGAGGTTGGTCCCCGGTGTTGCTGCTTACTCCAAGATCTCTAATTAAAGCGGTGGGGAAGGTGACGCCGATGATGACGTGTCTAGTGATGTCACGTGGGTGCCCACAAGAGAGGAAGAGGAGGGGAGTTTAGAGGGAGATATGGACCAGCAGATAGGGAGGAAAAGCAGGTGGAACTTACATTGCACAGGAGGGACAAACCAGACTGCTAATGTATCAGGAGCGAGGCACCAACCATGCACGGTCACATCTGGTGCTCCCAGGACACATGGCTCTGCAGTGTGGGCTTTTTTTAACGTGTCCGCTGCTGACAATAGTGTTGCCATCTTCAGTCTCAGTCAACGCATAAGTCGCGGTAAGCCCAATGTTCGAGCGTAAAAAATGATGACGCCGGATAACCCTCTTGTCCAACGGTTGACCACTGGCTTGTCAGAACTGTTAGCCCGGCAACTACTGCCATATAAACTGGTGGACTCTGAGGCCTTTTCAAAAATTTGTGGCTATTGGAACACCACAATGGAAAGTCCCAGGAAGGAAGTATTTCTCACAGAAGGGCATCCCAGAGCTATATGGCCATGTTCAGCGGCAAGTGAATGTATCTCTGGCACACAGTGTCGGTGCCAAGATACATCTGACCTGTGTAGGACCTCTGAGGGTTAATCTCAAGCTGTGAATTAGGGCAGTTTGAAAGAAGGCTTGCGAAAGTGGCAGTCTTGCAAAACGTCTATAAATGTTCTGCTCGGGTTGCTTTCCTTGAGGGTTAATCTCAAACTGTGAATTAGGGCAGTTTGAAAGAAGGCTTGCGGAAGTGGCAGTCTTGTGACTCAGGTGAGCTTTTCCCGAGAGCTATCTTTGCAGTTCAAAGAGTGTCAGGTGTCATGTCCTGAGTGTATTTGTCGATTACCGTTTGCCATACACGAAGAGGGTTGGAGAGAAGGTGGCTACCTGGAGATTCAGTTGGGCCATAAGCCACTGCTCCACACCACCTCTGACGTGCTAGTTTTGACCCTCGAAGAGAACAGTCAGGAGTGTGCGAGGAGACAGATCTCTCGCAGGGATGCGAGCCCCCACCCTAGGAATTCTTTGATAAGACAGCAGTCAGAGGAGTATTAACCAATTTGTTGCCTGTATTCTACTCTTAAGCTGTCCGAAGAAAGGAAGAAAGAAAGAGAGAGAGAGAGAGAGAAGGGAATGCTAGAATGTGATATTAGAAGAGGAGAGAAGATGTTGCAAGAAGCAGAGGAATGGCGTGTGCTAATAAGAGAAAAAGGGGGGCTCTGTGTGATAATGGCTTATGGGATGTGGCAGAAGCATGGTACAGGACGGCAAGGGCATTGCAAAGAGGGTTGGATAGAAGAGGAAATCAAGAAATATGCAAATTGTACTATGTATGTGTATCACAGAGTTGATAATGTGACAGTACCGCCCCCATATACAAAAAACTGGAACGAAGGAGGAGAGGGACAACCCTGCTATCCGCCTAACGCCCACTCCCTTCTCACCACCCCAACCCGAGCACAACCCACTGTGACCACTCCCAGTGGCGGCCATCTTGGTACACCCAAGCCCTCACTTCAGGCACAGCCCAGTGCACTTCCTGCCGGCGGCCATCTTGGTACACCCAATAGGCCTAGCCATGGCATATAACCAGTTCTTCCCGTTTTAAACCAGGATGGTTCCTACCACACACCTGTCTTCACCAATACGGAAGCACTACCTTCACAAGCCGGATATGTTAATGATGAAGAAGCGTGCGAGTGGGAAGGCCAACAACAGGCAGCAAGGCCACCTGCTGATTTAACCCCCAATCCGGCTCCAGACTCACAGTTCCGGGAGGATCTCAAACGTATGCTGACAACCATAAGAAACAGTGCCCATTCTCAGCCCCCGCCCCAACACCAGTCTCGGTTACCAGAAGGGGCACTGGTGATGTATGTCGCTTTTACCCCATCACAAGCAGCAACCTTAGTGACAAGTCTGCTTGACCCAGAGAAACAGCCAATGCTCTTCTACCGCAGGATAGTGCAGATACAGAAACTTACTCAGCTGCCTGGAGAGACTTGATCAGCCTATGCCAAATTAAAGCAGGACATGTCCTTTGGCTGGTCATGCAGACAGCCTTCAATGATGCCTGCCTGGCAAGTGCCACTTATTACACCTCAGGCTTGGAGTTCTGTGCACAACTCCGCGACTGGGAAAAGGAGAAATTGGCAGATCAGACCACCACAATCCAAGATATTGCCCAAGATAAAGGGGAGTCTGTGAAGTATCATGCTAGACTCATACAGGCCTTTGATGATCTGGGCTTCTCCCTCTATGAAAAGCCACACACACACATGTTATCTGCTTTTGTCTCAGGACTCAGAGAGGATATCAGAAAAAGCTTGATGGTGGCCTGCCCTGAATATCGCTCAATGAAAATGTCCAATTTACTGTTGGTGGCCAGAGGGATAGAAAACCAAAAGGGGAGAAAACCAACGCCCCTCATGGTAACACAAGACGAAGATCCCGCCTACCCTCATCCACCACCACTGCCCAATACCAGGGAAAAGATCATCTGTTACAACTGTGGGAAGCGGGGTCACATCAGAAGAGTATGCAGAGCCCCAAGATATCCGAGACAAGACAGGGATCCCCGCGAAGGGCAACGTGGACATGAACCTCCACCACCACACCCCAACTCACGCTAGGAAATGGGCAAACCCGTGTCACCCCTTATGACAGTGTCCTCAAATGAGACTGGGGGACCCCTAGCAAAGGTCACGTTACCTATACAAGGAAAACCTACCACTTTTCTCATTGACATGAGTGCAGCCAGGAGTGTGTTGAGGGCTGAGGACCTGCCTGATAATTCTTTCCTTTCCACTATTGATGTTTCCTGCGTGGGAGTGGATGGGGTGCCCCGCTCCAGTCCACTCACTGAGCCTCTCCAAGTGGGGACATTTCCTGATTTGCTTGCCAGATTTGTGATGTCCTCTACATGTCCCTTGAATCTACAAGGAGCTGATGTGCTGTCCAGACTACAGGCGTCAATCATTTTCACACCTGAAGGGGGGGTGAAGTTACATACTCCCCTATCCTTGTAAGACTCATCTGCTTTGTATTCTCTGCCTCTCCTGATGACACTTCATGAAGCAATAACTCCAAGTTCAATACCACAGGAAGTACTTGACAGAATCCCTGCGTGTCTATGATCCACAGGACCGGAAGACAACTGTCACTTAAAGGTGCCACCAGTTTCAGTCAAGTTCAAAGAGGACGCATCATTGCCCCGGAAACCACAATAACCCCCCCTAAAGTTAGCTCAACCTGCAGCTATTTTGAAGCATGTCAAGGCCCTCGTGTCAGATGGAGCCCTGATACCCTGCACATCTCCATGCAACACACCTCTGTTCTCTAGGAAGAAGAGAACCCCTAAAAGAGAACAAGCTGGTTGCGGGGGTGTCCCTGACTGCAAAGTACCTCACAGTGTTGGACCTTGCAAACGCTCTCTTCAGTGTCCACCCTCACCGCTCCTGCTGGTACCTTTTGCATTCACCCACGAAAAGACAGCAACGTACCTAGACAGTTATGCCAAAAGGGGCACAGAACTCTCCAAGCTAGTTTGCAAACACTATGGCTATCATCCTTGACACATAACAAGAGGATCACCTGGAAGTGACTCTCCTCCAATATGTTGATGACCTTCTTCACTGTGCAGCTGACTTACCCACTGTTGAAGTCACCTCAGAAAGCCAGTTGGGCTATCTTGCCACACAGGGTTGCAAAGCTTCAAAGCCCAAATTGCAGTGGTGCCCAACATCTGTAATTGTTCTTGGACACTGTCTTGTCCCATGGGACAAGACACCTCACTGAAGACAGGGTGTAAGCAATCTCCGACATCCCACTGCCACAAGGCCAAAAGCCCCTTCATTCCTTCCTTGGACTAATTTCGTATTGCAGAGCATGGATTCCAGAAGGCTCCCTACTGATGCAAGCTTTGTATGATACCCTGAAAGCAGACCCCTTCCAGATGTCTCCTGAAGCAATATCCAACTTTGAGGCCTTCAAGCACACCATCTTTGGTGCTAGAGCTCCCAGACTACGACAAAACGTTCAAGCCCTTTGTGAACATCTGTGACATACATCTGTGACATGCTACAGGTGTATTCGCCCAATCACACGGCATCTGCCTACGCCCTATAGGATATTATTCCTGTCGGCTGGATGCGATAGCAAGAGGAGGCCCATCGTGTCTGTGAGCTGTCTTTGCTGCACAAGCCTTGTTTGACAAAACTTTGGACTTGGCTCTCGGACTCTGCCTCGTTCTGCTTGCTCCCCATGACATTGCTCCCATACTCCACCAAGATCCAGCCGAAACATCTGTCCATTGCCAGACACTTGAGACTCCTGTGTTCCTACCTTCTAGACAGCATTACTCTATTACGTTGTCAAACACTGAAACCTACCACCCTTCTTCCACTTCTCGAGGGGGGTAAGTTGGAGGAGTCGAGTCTTGACTTGTCACCCCATGACTGCATCGAACTAATGCGGCTGGAAACCACACATATCCCCACCATGAGTGAAATACCCCTGCAGGATCCAGGTCACCACTGAAAACTCGGTTCTCCAAACTGAAACCTTACCGCGAGCTGCAAGCACTTACTACAGCATGTAAATTGGCAGAGGGAAAAAGAGCCAACATTCATACGGACTCAAGATATGCTTTCAGCGTTGCCCATGATTTTGGTGTTATCTGGAAGGACAGAGGGTTCTTGACGGCTGCAGGAACACCTGTGAAACATAGCTCAGCCATCAAGGACTTGATGGACGCCCTGCTTCTCCCGACCCAAGTGACTATTCTAAAAGTAAAGCACACGACAAACTCAACTCGAAGGAAGCTCGAGGCAATCTAGCCGATTCAGCTGCCAGACAGCCAGTGGTCCACGGGAAGTGGACAGCAGGGTGGTAGAAGAAGACCACTCCGTGCTTACCCTACAGACTCTCCCAGTGGACAGAGTTCATCTGAAAGAATTACAGGAAGCAGCAAGTCTGGATGAGAAGGAAAGCTGGAAATGGAGAGGAGCAACTCTCAGAGATGGACTATTCGAGTGCAACAAGAAGCCTTGTCTACCCAGGAGTATGTACCCAGCCATGGTGCAATGGGCAAATGGAGCTGCCCACTTGACAAAGACTCTTATGAACTTATGAGTTACTCCATTGACCAACAACTTCTGCAGATCATGCACTATCTGCAACAAATGTAACCCAGAATGTACAGAAAAGGCACAGAAGAAGCACCTGGCAAAAGCTCTATGCCCCTTCCAGAGGATACATATTCATCACTCCCAAATGCCAAAGGAGTGACAGATTCGAATACGCCCTAGTGGAGGTGGACATGACTGCCAGGACCACAGCTAAGGAACTACTGAGTGAGATAGTATGTAGATTTGATGTCCCAGAGGTGATAGAGAGCGATCAGGCCCAGCCTTCACAGCAACCCTTACAAAAGATTAGGGCAGCACTGGGGGTTCAATTGGCTCTACACACCCCTTACCACCCTCAAAGTAGCGGGAAGGTAGAAAGGATAAAATGGACACTAGAAAAACAGGATGTTAAAGATGGCCCAAGAGACTAACATGAGTCGGCCAGACAGTTTGCCCATTGCCCTGTTCAGTGTCAGACACACACCCCGGGGGAAATATGCCCTATCCCCTTATAAAATTTAGTTTGGTTCAGCCCCAGACTTGGCTGTTACTTTCCACAACAGTTACAGTTGCAATCTGATGTGTTGACTAATTATGTGACCTCATTATCACGAGAATGAACCCAAATGCATGTCCAGGTGTTTTCTTCCATTCCAGATCCTGAATTAGATACAGGAACACACCAACTACTGCCTGGAGATTGGGAGCTGGTAAAGAAATTTGTGAGAAAACATTCTCTTGAACCCAGATATGATGGTCCATTCCAAGTTTTGCAGACCACAGCCACCTCAGTCGAATTGGCTGGGAAGAATACCTGAATACACGCTTCTCACTGCAAGAAAGCTCCACCCCCAAGGACAAGATCCCGCCCACTTCATGACGACCATGCTGCATATCCTTTTTCTGTTTGGTCTAGGGGGGAGGCCCAGGAGGTGGTCATCACAAAAAAAAAATGATAACATAATTACATTTTGGTACAACTCTTCAGGTAGACATGTGACCACCTTTACCTTTGATTACTGTGACATAGTACCTTGTCCGTTTGACTCTTTCATGGCAATGCCATTGGTACAGTGACATCCCTGATGGTAAGGATATATATGTGTGTTTTACAGATAGTTACTGGGGCCAGAATTGTGGTTCCTGGGAGGGACAGTGGGTTGGAACATAGGACCAGATTAGAGGGTATCTGGACCGGTGAATGTGCCCTTGAAAAGGTGATTATGCCCCTCCATATCCTAGCAGAAGATACTCCTGATACATACACTGACCCAGCACACAGTCAGAGGAGGAAGCGAGCCACTCTCTCCATAAGCTTTGACCCTCATGTGTACATAGATGCTATAGGAGTTCCAAGGGGGTGGTCCCTGATGAATTCAAATCCAGGGATCAGGTAAAAGTTGGTTTTGAGTCTTTGATCCCCATAATAACTGTGAACAAGAATGTAGATTGGATCAATTACATATACTATAACCAACAAAGATTTGTGAATTACACTAAAGATGCCCTTCAGGGAATTGCTGACCAGTTAGCCCCACTTCCTACATGACATTCCAGAACCGGGTGGCCTTAGACATGGTGTTAGCTGAGAAAGGAGGTGTCTGTAAAATCATAGAAAAAAAAAACGGGAATCTGTTGCACCTACATTCCTGATAATACCGGCCCAAATGGTAAAGTAACTTTAGCTATAAAGAAATTAGAAGATTTGACATTGGAGTTGAAGAAGAACTCCGGTATTACAGACCCATTGGATCAATATTTTAGCGGGATGAGTGGGTGGCATAAAGTGCTCGCCCAGATAGGGGTAACGGTACCAATAATCCTGGTTCTTTTACACCCCGATTGTATGCTGTATTCTACCTTTCGTAAAGAAGTTAATGAGCAAGGCTGTAGACAACAGCACACCTACATTTCTCCACCAAGAAGAAGAGGACCCTCTTATGATGGAGGATGACAAACCCTTCCCTCCTCTACAGTCACTCCCTATCCAAAATTTCACAATCCTCTAGGGTTATAGGGATAGATAGCACCTGATTGCCCTTCTCCAGCTGTATCGAGGAGGGTAGTGAACTAGTTGCTGCCTAACTCTATATACAGCTTAAAAAGAGTTGCTGAGGAGAATGGGCCAGGTGAGTAGGACCTTTAGATGAGGGCCAGAAGAAAATAGCCATTTTAGGGGGGACTGTTAAGGAATCTAATGTACATAATGATAATCAGAAAATGTCTATTTGCTTATGTGTATACATGTTCCTATGCTCCTTACTTATTATGTAATATACAGATTGACTCTGTTCGGAGGTAAGATGGCGTCTATACCCTACATCCCCCGTGTTAGAAGAATGCATTTGAGATAAGAAAACCAGCTTCAACCAAACTTCAAGCATCAAGTTTCTTCATTTCTCTTGTATTGTAACCAATGAGATGTACCAATTAGACTGACATAGTAATGACATATATTTCTGTATAAAATATTAACACCGCCCACGAATAAATCAGAAGTTAGAAGTAACCGAGCTGAACGTATCTCAGAGAGTGTTTACTTCTAATGTGCATGCACATTTATACTTTTTAATTAGAAATAGCAGTAGATAACCAAGAACTAATTTGTAGTTCTTATTCATTACAAGACGAGTCTGCGGGACTCGTGACCGGACTCAAGGGGTTCTCGATGAGATGGCATGGCAGCAATTTCAAATGGACGTACCTGTACGCCAATTTGCCTGCCCGTGCCATTCTGCTGACGTACATCAGCGTGTGCCGGTCGGGAAGTGGATAAATCTTTTTTTTTTCCTTTAGAAATCTAATTTTGCTGTCAGACTGTTCTACACATGGGAAACATGCGCCACTTTACAGGCAGACTATAGACACCCCCCAGCTACGAAATTTAAAGGACTATTACACTTTTATTGTTTCACTTTAAGCATTATTAAAATCACTGCTCCCAAAAAAACTTCCGTTTTTAAAACTTTTTTTGCATTGATACATGTCCCCTGGGGCAGGACCCCTGATGAGCTTCCGGAAGACTGGTACAAAAATGATATGCCCTTAGTTTAGAAGCAGAAAGCCTACCTGACTCAATGTTGCAAGCTCACATAATACTGATACAAAAGCCAGAGAAGGATGCCTCATACTGTTCAGCATATCGACCCATATCCTTTCTAAATTTTGATTTAAAGATACTAACAAAAGTGCTAGCCACCAGGTTGATGGGGATCCTCCCATTCTTAGTAAATACAGATCAAACTGGATTCATGACAGGGAAGTCGACGGATGTTAAAGGGGAAGTAAAGACACTTAAAAAAAAAAAATGCAACATGCAAGGCAAAGGCATAAGGAGCTAGTATGCATAAATTCAAATATAGAAAGCATAGTATAGTGCATTTCCACTGTGCAGCATTGTGACTGCTGAGCGGTTCTGCAGCGATACTACAAAGAGTGACAAACGCAATTAGAAAAAAGTATTATAACTAGTGTGATAGACCAGTGGCCCCCCAAAATGACAGATTGAAGTGGGGTGTTATATACATTCTTCCACATATACTGCACTTCTCTAGAAACTTTTGTCACAGGGCCATTTAAAAAATGACAGGCAGAGGAAGAGGCAGGCCCTTCCGAAGGGGTGGTAGGGGTAGGGCAGGAGCAACAGGCTTGAGCCAAAGTGAGAAATTGCAGAAGGTGCGTTCGATTACGTCAAAGGACGCACCAGACTTGGCTCACTCAGCCTTACTCTTCTGCACCCTCCTCATCCTCTCGATCTGCACCTTCTTCTTCACTCTCTGCTGTGTGCACCCCCAAAGACACTACCACCAACAACACCACCATATACCCTCTGCTTGAGTCACAGGAATTATTTTCCGATCTATCACAAGACATTGCCGATGCGCAGCCATTATTGCCATTGGATCAGGAAGAGGAGGTAGTAACAACCGCCACTCAGCAGTCTGACGACAGTACCCCGATCAGCCCAAGGAGGAGGTTGGTCCCCGGTGTTGCTGCTTACTCCAAGATCTCTAATTAAAGCGGTGGGGAAGGTGACATCGATGATGACGTGTCTAGTGATGTCACGTGGGTGCCCACAAGAGAGGAAGAAGAGGGGAGTTTAGAGGGAGATATGGACCAGCAGATAGGGAGGAAAAGCAGGTGGAACTTACATTGCACAGGAGGGACAAACCAGACTGCTAATGTATCAGGAGCGAGGCACCAACCATGCACGGTCACATCTGGTGCTCCCAGGACACATGGCTTTGCAGTGTGGGCTTTTTTTAACGTGTCCGCTGCTGACAATAGTGTTGCCATCTTAAGTCTCAGTCAACGCATAAGTCGCGGTAAGCCCAATGTTCGAGCGTAAAAAATGATGACGCTGGATAACCCTCTTGCCCAACGGTTGACGGCTGGCTTGTCAGAACTGTTAGCCCGGCAACTACTGCCATATAAACTGGTGGACTTGGAGGCCTTTTCAAAAATTTGTGGCTATTGGAACACCACAATGGAAAGTCCCAGGAAGGAAGTATTTCTCACAGAAGGGCATCCTAAAGCTATATGGCCATGTTCAGCGGCAAGCAAATGTATCTCTGGCACACAGTGTTGGTGCCAAGATACATCTGACCACAGACACGTGGTCTAGCAAACACGGGCAGGGAAGGTATATAACTTTTACTGTCCACTGTGTGAACCTTCTGACAGCCGTCAAGCATGTAACCCGTGGCACCCGTGTAGATTTGGTTTTACCGCCATGGATTGCATGCAGGCCTGGCTCTTCTTCTCCTCCTCCTACTCCATCCTCTCTCTCCTCCTCGGCTGACTCCTCCTTTTCCGCTGCTAGCGTCTTTTCTGCTGCACTGCCCAAGATCCCCTGAACCTATTCGACATGCCAGGTGAGACGTTGCCATGCTGTGCTGCGTCTGTTGTGCCTGAAAGCCAAGAGCCACATTGGCCCTGCATTCCTTTCAGCTTTGCGTTCACAGGCAGATCAGTAGCTAACACCGCTCAATTTGACAGTTGGTAAAGTGGTGTGTGACAACGGCACCAATCTGCTTAGCACATTGAAACAGGGCAAAATTACACACGTGCCATGCATGGCACACGTCTTAAACTTGGTCGTGCAGCGATTCGTTGTCAAATACCCTGGGGTCCAGGACATCTTGCGGCAGGCAAGGAAAATCTCTGCCCATTTCAGAAGAACTGACACAGCTATGGCTCGCCTTGCTGATTCAGCGGCGACACAATCTGCCGGTCAGACGTCTTATTTGCGTTTGCCCGATGCGATGGAACTCAACCTTCTATATGCTTGATAGGCTGCTCCAGCAGAAATGTGCAGTTAACGACTACCTGTATGAACTCTGCTGCAGAACAGGTTCTGGGGAGCTTGGTTTTTTTTCACCGCGCCAGTGGCTGCTCATGCGTGATGCATTTGATGAGATCACCAAACTGGTCAGTCGCAGCCATGGCGCCATCAGTAACATTGTACCTTATGCCTTCTTTATGGAGCGTGCATTGCATCATGTCATTGATCAAGCCGTAGAGAAGCAGGAGCAGGAAGATGAGGAAGTCGCAATGCTGGATGAATTCCCAGGGGGGGCTACTCTATCTGAGACAAGTCAACAACAGTCTGAAGAGGAGTCAGAGGAGGATGGTGCCGGGGCGGATGAGGAGTAGCAAGAAGAGCATGCTTTAAACCTTTCTGGGATCCCTGTTGTTGGATGGGGAGAGGAGAACGAGGAGGACGAATTATCCTGGATGATGAGCAGGAGCCAGGCCACCACACCTCTTCCAGTTTAGTGAAATGGGGGCCTTCATGCTCCAGTGTTTTAACAGGGAGCATGAAGTCAAGGACCAGTACTGGGTGGCAACATACTTAGACCCCCGGTACAAACACAAAATGGCGGAAATGTTGCCACCATCACAGAGGGCTGTCAGAATGGAGCACTTACAGGCCTTGCTTAGAGAAATGCTGCATTCTGCTTTTGCCTGCACTGGCAGAGGAGGAATTCCCACTCCCAGAGAGTTGCGAGTACCAATCCAACAGCGCCTGCAAGAAGAGGGCGATTTGAAGATGTGTTGATCACTTCTGATATGAGATCATTCTTTCAGCCGACCCATCGACAGGTGTAATCCGGATCCAGCATCAGGGAACACCTAGACCGACAGGTGTCCGACTACATTGGGTTAACGGCTGATGTGGACGCTCTGAGAAGTGATGAACCCCTGGACTACTGGGTGGGCAGGCTTGACCTCTGGCCAGAGCTTGCCCAATTTGCAATGGAACTGTTGGCTTGCCCCTCGTCCAGTGTCCTGTCCGAAAGGACGTTGAGCGCAGCAGGGGGATCGTGACCGATAAGCGCACTTGCCTAGCTCACGACAGTGTTGACTACCTCACATTTATAAAAATAAATGAGGCATGGATCTTGGAAGAATTCAACACATGTGACCAGTAGACCATGTATATGCATAACTCTATAAACGATTTATATAATCTAGCACACGGACCTTTTTTTTCTACCTTTGGCTCACTTGTACAAAAAAGCACACCGTACTATATGCCCGTACCCTCCTGTTTGAAGAGCTTGAGCTGTGTCATATTTTTGGGTCCCGCAGCGAGTTGCTGGTGTCAGTGCTCTCTATCTCGGTGCTGGTGTCAGTGCTCTCTATCTCGGTGCTGGTGTCAGTGCTCTCTAACACGGTGCTGGTGTGCTGCCAGTCCTCTCTATCTCGGTGCTGGTGTCAGTGCTCTCTATCATGGTGCTGGTGTCAGTGCTCTCTATCATGGTGCTGGTGTCAGTGCTCTCTATCACTGTGCTGGTGTGGTGTCAGTGCTCTCTATCGCTGTGCTGGTGTGGTGTCAGTGCTCTCTATCTCTGTGCTGGTGTGGTGTCAGTGCTCTCTATCTCGGTGCTGGTGTTAGTGCTCTCTATCACGGTGCTGGTGTCAGTGCTCTCTATCGCGGTACTGGTGTGGTGTCGGTGCTCTCTATCATGGTGCTGGTGTGGTGTCATTGCTCTCTATCTCGGTGCTGGTGTCAGTGCTCTCTTTCACAGTGCTGGTGTTAGGTATCTCTATCACGGTGCTGGTGTGGTGTCAGTGCTCTCTATCAAGGTTCTGGTGTCAGTGCTCTCTATCTCTGTGCTGGTGTCAGTGCTCTCTATCTTGGTGCTGGTGTCAGTGCTCAGTCTCTATCGCGGTGCTGGTTTCAGACAGTGAGTTGCTGGTGTCAGTGCTCTCTATCTCGGTGCTGGTGTCAGTGCTCTCTATCACGGTGCTGGTGTGGTGTCAGTGCTCTCTATCTCTGTGCTGGTGTGGTGTCAGTGCTCTCTATCTCAGTGCTGGTATCAGTGCTCTCTATCTCGGTGCTGGTGTCAGTGCTCTCTATCATGGTGCTGGTGTCAGTGCTCTCTATCACGGTCCTGGTGTCAGTGCTCTCTAACACGGTGCTGGTGTGCTGCCAGTCCTCTCTATCTCGGTGCTGGTGTCAGTGCTCTCTATCATGGTGCTGGTGTCAGTGCTCTCTATCATGGTGCTGGTGTCAGTGCTCTCTATCACTGTGCTGGTGTGGTGTCAGTGCTCTCTATCGCTGTGCTGGTGTGGTGTCAGTGCTCTCTATCTCTGTGCTGGTGTGGTGTCAGTGCTCTCTATCTCGGTGCTGGTGTTAGTGCTCTCTATCACGGTGCTGGTGTCAGTGCTCTCTATCGCGGTACTGGTGTGGTGTCGGTGCTCTCTATCATGGTGCTGGTGTGGTGTCATTGCTCTCTATCTCGGTGCTGGTGTCAGTGCTCTCTTTCACAGTGCTGGTGTTAGGTATCTCTATCACGGTGCTGGTGTGGTGTCAGTGCTCTCTATCAAGGTTCTGGTGTCAGTGCTCTCTATCTCTGTGCTGGTGTCAGTGCTCTCTATCTTGGTGCTGGTGTCAGTGCTCAGTCTCTATCGCGGTGCTGGTTTCAGACAGTGAGTTGCTGGTGTCAGTGCTCTCTATCTCGGTGCTGGTGTCAGTGCTCTCTATCACGGTGCTGGTGTGGTGTGGTGTCAGTGCTCTCTATCTCTGTGCTGGTGTGGTGTCAGTGCTCTCTATCTCAGTGCTGGTATCAGTGCTCTCTATCTCGGTGCTGGTGTCAGTGCTCTCTATCATGGTGCTGGTGTCAGTGCTCTCTATCACGGTCCTGGTGTCAGTGCTCTCTATCACGGTGCTGGTGTCAGTGCTCTCTACCTCTGTGCTGGTGTCAGTGCTCAGTCTCTATTGCAGTGCTGGTTTCAGACAGTGAAGGAGATAGCAGCGGAGAACCCAATCAGCAGGCAGTGCCAGCACCATGGCTGAGGATCAGCACTGGACTGGCACCTCCGGACCACCGCAGTGGAGTCCTGCATAGGTGGGGGTATGGGCCGGGCAGAGGGAGGGGCTCAAGCACAGGTTGGCACACTGGGACACTGGCACAGGACTGTGCTGCCCTGACTGTGGCACTGATCATCTCCTGCACCCCTTCATAGCCTGGCCTGACCTTGCCTTTCCTCCATGGCCTTCATGCACTCCTGAATTGACAAAATTTCACAGAAAAAAAAAATGCTTGTCGTTGTCGATCCCAGATTCACTTAATACTTCTGGTATGTCAGTGTCCATGTTGTGGGACTATGTGTGCACAGCTAGTAAGTATTTTGTGGCTGAAAATATGACCTGGAGGTTTTTAACATTCGCGGATCGCGTTCACTAAACGTCCCGTCGGAAGTTCATCCATCACTAGTCGCTTAGATCTTCTTGTTGTGGCGATTCTAAGACCCCACGCATTCTTAGATTTTTTCTTCTGTCCCTATTTTCTTGATCCTCTATTTTATACACTTGTTCTTGTTGCGCTTTTTTTAGGGATGCAATTTCTCATTCTAATTTCCCAAAATTATTGCTATTTTTTTCAGGTTTTTTTCCACCTCTTCTACTTGTTCCAAGATGTGGCCGAGATTTTTGTGTAATCTTTCCATTTCAGTTTTCAGTGATTTTTCAAGGGCTGCAAACATAGATGTTATTTCATTTTTGGTTGGCAGAGATAGGGGGCTTTCTTGCTGGGTCTGTGTCCCTTCTGTTTCATACTCTAGTTCTAAAGGGTTGTTCCACATCAACCTCTAATAGTATATCTCTCTCCTGTATAGATTTATTTTGCGCTTGTTGCCTTTTTTTTTTCCTTGTCCTTCTCATCCTTCTCCTTTTTGTCTTTATCTTTATTTTCAATTTGAGTGCTTCTAGTATTTTGTTGTTTTTCTGTCAGTTGTTTCTCAGTCAGTCCCGTTTGCATGACATATTTATTCATTGGGGCGAGACTAGTGACTAGCTCAAACAGGGTGATTTGGGGGTTGCTCCCGTCTTAGTTGTCTTTCCCTTCATTTATCCGGACAAAGTTGCTCTATAGTATTTACCACCAAAGTTATTTCTATGAATATGTTTATAGCGTATAAGCTGCTCCTTGCTATATCCTCTTTATAGGCCACTATTTTATTCTACTGCTATAAGCCCCCCTAGATTATGACTTCTTATGTAGTTATTATGTACTGTCGAGGTTCTCTGGGACTTCTCAAGCAGGGTATTATAAACAGTGTTTAACGGATTTTAAGGCATATAGCAGAGTGCCTTTTTACCGGTGCTGGTGTCAGTGTTCTATCTCAGTGCTGGTGTCAGTGAGGGAGATAGCAGTGGAGAAGCCAATCAGCAGGCAGCACCATGGCTGAGGATCAGCACTGGACTGGCACCTTTGGACAGCCGCAGTGGAGCTCTGCATAAGTGGGGGTAAGGGCCGGGCAGAGGGAGGGACTCAAGCACAGGTTGGCACACTGGGACACTGGCACAGGACTGCGCTGCCCTGACTGTGGCACTGATCATCTCCTGCACCCCCTTCATAGCCTACCCTGACCTTTCCTCTCCTCCATGGCCTTAATGTGCTCCTGAGTCGTGAATTGTCAAAATTTCACAGATAAAAAAAGAATGCTTGTCGTTGTCGATCCCAGATTCACTTCATACTTTTGTTATGTCAGTGTCCATGTTGTGGGACTATGTGTGCACAGCTAGTAAGTATTTGTGGCTGAAAATATGACCTGGAGGTTTTTAAGGTTCGCCTGCTATTAAAGCCAATGGGGTCCGCTGCAAACTTTGTGGTTTGCAAACTTTTGGCCGCGTTCGCGAAACGTCCTGTCGGAAGTTCTTCCATCACTACTGCCCATGTCTAGTCCAATTCCTTTAAAGGAGAAACATGTCCATAGGTTGTTGTTCCTATATGGTCGGGATCTGCCCAGAAGCCTGACTGGAAGCTGGCTCAACCTATTAGCAGGCCGCTAACCGCCTTAGCCAGCCGCTTCTGCCCCCTCCACAGCCCAGCACTCTAGTGAGCATGGAGGTGCAGAGAGCTGGCAACTGACAGTCCCAACTCTCTACTCACTGAAGCCTAAGGTGGCATACACACGCGGGGACTGTCTGCCGAAACTAAGTTCGTCAAACAGTCCGCTAAAACTTTTGAATGAACGAACACGCCCACACACGGCACTTTTTGAGCGGACAAATACGGCAAACTTTGTTCGTCGTACTAAGTCCGCGCAACTTTTGAAATGAGCGGACTCGCCCACACACGATGCAACAGTCCGCTCATTTCGAGCGCGTGTCAAGGTAGGCGGGGCCCGCGACCGAGACGTCGCGGGCTCCGCCGCCTGGAATGGACTTAAAGGGGGACCCCAACGCCGAAAAAAATCGACGTGGGGGTCCCCCCAAAGTCCACAACAGACCCTTGTCCGAGCACGCTACCCGGCCGGCCAGGAAAGGGGGGCGAGCGAGCGCGCCCCCCTCCTGAGCCGTACCAGGCCGCGTGCCCTCAACATGGGGGGTGCCTTGGGGAAGGGGGGGCCGCGCGGCCCCCCCACCCCAAAGCACCTTGTCCCCATGTTGATGAGGACAAGGGCCTCTTCCCGACAACCCTGGCCGTTGGTTGTCGGGGTCTGCGGGCGGGGGGCTTATCGGAATCCGGGAGCCCCCTTTAATAAGGGGGCCCCCGGATACCGGCCCCCCACCCTATGTGAATGAGTATGGGGTACAATGTACCCCTACCCATTCACCTGTAAAATAAAAGTACCCAAAAAAAAAACACAACACACGAGATAAAATATTTTATTGCACAGCTCCGGGGGTCTTCCGTCTTCGGGGGTCTTCTCGCCGGACTCCTCCGCTATCTTCTTGTAGCTCTTTTGCTAGCGGAGGAGTCCGGCTTTCTTCCTCCCCGCCGCCGGCCTCTTCTCCCGACTTCAGGGGTCTTGTCCCCCTCTTCGGTTCTTCTGCCGGGCCACCGCGCCTTCTTATAGCTCTTTTGCAGGCTGTGGCCCGGTCTTCTGTCACCGCTGTCGCCGCTGTCGCCGCTGTCGCCGCTGTCGCCGCCGCCTTCCGTTCTTCTTCTTCTTGTTCTTCTTGTTCTTCTCCAGGAGATGTTGACACGTCGCTCTCTCCGGCCGGAATGCCAGAGCCGCGCTGAGCGGCCACTTATATAGTGACAATGGGGCGGTGTCACATGGTATATGTCACATGGGTTGGTCACATGGGTTGATGTCACATGGGGACTATGACATCGTAAGGGGGCGGGGTCACCATGTGACCAACCCATGTGACATATACCATGTGACACCGCCCCATTGTCACTATATAAGTGGCCGCTCAGCGCGGCTCTGGCATTCCGGCCGGAGAGAGCGACGTGTCAACATCTCCTGGAGAAGAACAAGAAGAAGAAGAAGAACGGAAGGCGGCGGCGGCGACAGCGGCGACAGAAGACCGGGCCACCGCCTGCAAAAGAGCTATAAGAAGGCGCGGTGGCCCGGCAGAAGAACCGAAGAGGGGGACAAGACCCCCAAAGTCGGGAGAAGAGGCCGGTGGCGGGGAGGAAGAAAGCCGGACTCCTCCGCTAGCAAAAGAGCTACAAGAAGATAGCGGAGGAGTCCGGCGAGAAGACCCCCGAAGACGGAAGACCCCCGGAGCTGTGCAATAAAATATTTTATCTCGTGTGTTGTGTTTTTTTTTTGGGTACTTTTATTTTACAGGTGAATGGGTAGGGGTACATTGTACCCCATACTCATTCACATAGGGTGGGGGGCCGGTATCCGGGGGCCCCCTTATTAAAGGGGGCTCCCGGATTCCGATAAGCCCCCCGCCCGCAGACCCCGACAACCAACGGCCAGGGTTGTCGGGAAGAGGCCCTTGTCCTCATCAACATGGGGACAATGTGCTTTGGGGTGGGGGGTCCGCGCGGCCCCCCCTTCCCCAAGGCACCCCCCATGTTGAGGGCACGCGGCCTGGTACGCTCGCTCGCCCCCCTTTCCTGGCCGGCCGGGTAGCGTGCTCGGACAAGGGTCTGTTGTGGACTTTGGGGGGAACCCCACACCGATTTTTTTCGGCGTTGGGGTTCCCCTTTAAGTCCATTCCAGGCGGCGGAGCCCGCGACGTCTCCGTCGCGGGCCCCGCCTACCTGCACACGCTCTCGAAATGAGCAGACTTACCTCCGAGCGGGAACAGTTTTCTCATTTCGAAAGTGGCCTACACACGGGCGGACTGTTCGCTCAAACCAAGTTTCAGCGGACAGTTTTTCGGAATTTCCGAAAAACTTTGTTCGTCAAACTGTCCGCTGAAACTGTCCGCTGAAGCCCCACACACGAGCGGACTGTCCGCTGAAACACTGTTCAGCGGACAAAGTTGAGCCAACAGTCCGCCCGTGTGTACGCGGCCTAAGAACTGAGAAATCAGCATTCTTTGATTGTTAAGCTCTCAGTCTTAGAAGTGGCAGTGGACAGATGCAGCATCAGACCGATTTTTTTTTCTTTTTTTTTTAGCCAGTGGCGTGTGAAACACACGCAAAAACTCCACCCGGTGCACAAAAAAAGTACACACACATAAAGAGTGACACAAAACGTGCAATTGGTGTACTATGGTCCTTCCGAGGAAGGACCTAACCCTGATCCCCCGGGGCATTAGGCTCCAGGCGAGGACTGAGGTACTCACTAGGGCCAGCCAGGCCAAAACCAGATGAACCCCGTTCTCTGGAGGGTCTCCCGAAACAGACCCAGCCAAGTACTAGGTGGGGCTCCCCCAAAGGAAGACCCCATGAGAGAGGGCGAACCAACCCAGAAGGCCATGTCCTCCCACTCCCAAGACTTTCAGGGCAGGCCCGTGGACCTACACCCTACCAGTCACACAGTGACAAACGTGTACACAATCAAATAAAAATATACAAAAAAGCAACAAACACGGGGTAAATAAATAAAAGAGAGAGTGGGGATAAGGAAGTGGGAAGAGGAAGTGAATGTGGCCAACGTGCAAAATAATGGCCGGCCCTTCATCTACCTAGAGGAATATGATTTATTTATTTTTACTAACCCTATACTTCTTTTTTAACCTCCCTAGCAGTGTTCCTAAGTGTGGCTCGGGGGAGGGGATTTTCATTACCAAAAGTGATAACCCCGAGCCACACCCAGAACTGCATCACAGTATCCTGGTACAGGTTACTTACCTTGTCACCAGGATCCTGCAATGTCCTCCCACTGTGTCCCCCACCAGATCCTTTGCCCGCTGTATTACTTTTCTGGGCTCTGTTCCCTGCAAGCATCACAACGCATGGGGGCGGAGCCTGGAAGCAAATTCAAAAAGTACAAAATACAGAACACACATAATACACTGTAATCTGTAAGATTACATTACTGTATCAGATCATTTCACATCCCCTTTGTCCCTAGCGCTTTGTCCAGTGCCCTGTCTGCACTTCTATATTACAGTGCCTTGAAAAAGTATTCCTACCCCTTGAAATTTTCCACATTTTGTCATGTTCCAACCAAAAACATAAATGTATTTTATTGGGAACACAAAGTGGCATATAATTGTGAAATAGAAGGAAAATGATAAATGGTATTCATTTTTTTCTGGAGGCCATTTGCATTCAGCCCCCTTTACTCCGATACCCCTAACTAAAATCTAGTGGAACCAATTGCCTTCTGAAGTCACCTAATTAGTAAATAGAGTCCCCCTGTGTGTAATTTAATCTCAGTATAAATACAGCTGTTCTGTAAAGCCCTCAGAGGTTTGTTAGAGAACCTTAGTGAACAAACAGCTTCATGAAGACCAAGGAACACACCAGTTGTGGAGAAGTATAAAGCAGGGTTAGGATATAAAAAAAATATCCCAGGCTTTGAACATCTCACGCAGCTCTGTTCAATCCATCCTCTGAAAACCTACCAAGACATGGCCGTCCACCTAAACTGACCGGTGAGAGCATTCATCAGAGAAGAGCCAAGAGGCCCATGGTAACTCTGGAGGAGCTGCAGAGATCCACAGCTCAGGTGGGAGAATCTGTCCACATGACAACTATTAGTCGTGCTCTCCACAAATCTGCCCTTTAGGCTGGGTTCACACTGCAGCGGTTACGAGAACCGGATGTGATTCGCACCGCACTGCAGTGCAAATCACATCCGATCTCTGTGCGATGCAAGTTGAGCCATACAGATAGTATGGCTGAATTCGCATCGCACCCGGCCCAAACTCGCAAAGGACCCTTTTTTTGGTCCGCAGCAGAATCGGATTGCATGGGTGTTCACACCATGCGATCCGATTCCTGTCCGAGTTTGCAGATGGCACTGCGATATGCGAAGTGATCTGGGGGTGTCATTAATGTTTCACTGACACTCCCAGCAGTTCGCATAGGGCAGTGGGAACTGCCGCCGGGAGGTATGCGATGCGGGAACCCGCCGCGGATTCGCGCCGTTCCCGCATCGCTGCAGTGTGAACCCAGCCTTATAGAAGAGTGACAAGAAGAAAGACATTGGTGAAAGAAAACCATAAGAAGTCCTGTTTGCAGTTTGTGAGAAGCCATGTGGGGGACACAGCAAACATGTGGAAGAAGGTGCTCTGGTCAGATGAGACCATTTAACTTTTTGTCCTAAAAGCAAAACGCTGTGTGTGGCGGAAAACCAACGCTACACATCACCCTGAACACACCATCCCCACCGCGAAACATGGTGGGGGCAGCATCATGTTGTGGGGATGCTTTACTTCAGCAGGGACAGGGCGGCTGATCAGAGATGATGGGAACATGGATGGAGCCAAATAAAGGGCAATCTTAGAAGAAACCCTGTTATGCTGCGTACACCTGATTGGACTTTCCAACTGGAATCCATCAGACAATTCGATCGTGTGTGGGCTCCAGCAGACTTTTTTTCCCCAAAAGTCTGACAAACCTAGAAATAAAACATGTTTCAAATCTTTCCAACGGACTCGAGTCCGGTCAAAAAATCCGTTCATCTGTGTGCTAGTCCAACGGATGAAAACTGACGCTAGGGCAGCTATTGGCTACTGTCTATGAAGTTCCTTATTCTAGTCCAGTCGTACGTCATTACGTTCAAATCCGTTGGACTTCAGTGTGCTTGTGTGTGGCCAAGTCTGTTTGTTCGAAAAGTCAGTCGGAACTCTACCGAAAGTCCGTTGAAAAGTCCGCTCGTGTGCATACGGCATTAAAGTCTGTAAAAGACTTGAGACTGGGGCGGAAATTCAGCTTCCAGCAGGACAACGACCCGAAACAGCCAGAGCTACAATGGAATGGTTTAGATCAGGGATAGGCAACCTGGGGCCCTCTAGATGTTGTGGAACTATATTTCCCATGATGCATTGCAAGGCTAACATTTACAATTACTCCTAGAGGCATGATGGGACTTGTAGTTTTGCAACAGCTGGAGGGTCCCAGGTTGTCTACTCCTGGTTTAGATCAATGTATATTCATGTGTTAGAATGGCCCAACCAAAGTCCAGACCTAAATCCAATTGAGAATCTGTGGCAAGACTTGAAAATTGCTGTTCGCAGACGCTCTCCATCCAATCTGACAGAGCCTGAGCTATTTTGCAAAGAAGGCTGGCCATACACTGTACAATTTTCTTGTTCAATTTTCCTTTAGATTTACCAAAACCATATAATATGAGGTCAAATCTAAATCCTTTCAATTTGTATGCAATCAGGTAGGCCCTTGCCCTACATAGTTGAAGGTAAATCTAAAGGAAATTGAATAATAAAATTGTATAGTGTATGGCCAGCCAAAGAATGGGCAAGAATGTCCCTCTCTAGATGTGCAAAGCTGGTAGAGACATCCCCAAAAGGATTTGCAGCTGTAATTGCAGAGAAAGGCAGTTCTACAAAGTAATGACTCCAGGGGGCGCCATACAAATTCCCCCCACACTTTTCACATATTTATTTGTAAAAAAAAAATTGAAAAACATTTATCATTTTCCTTCCACTTGACAATTATGTGCCACTTTGTGTTGGTCTATCACATAAATTCCCAATAAAATACATGTATGTTTTTTGGTTGTAACATCACAAAATGTGGAAAAAAAATGTAAGTGGTATGAATACTTTTTTAAGGCACTTTATATACTATTCTTTCTGCCTGGAATCTTGAGAATGTCCATGGCATCCAAAAAGTGTCTACACATCAAAAGCAGTTTTAGACCAGCTAGAAAACAGCGATAGTAAATTAGAACACTTGCAGAATTGAGCGATAGTGATTAGTGGGGAAACTGAAATTGACGACAGCGACGATTCTGGCTACTGAGCAAATTTCAGTGTTTTTGATTTGATTACATTATTTAATAAATTTTATTATATATATTTTTTTAATTATTTATAGTTATTCATTATATTATATTATAATTTATGATTTCGTATTTCAAACTTTATCATACCAGGGATGTCTACTAGACTCTGGTTTGGACAGATGTAACTGATTTCCAACCGTATCATGCAGATATACGTCGGCAGAAGCATATTAACATACCTGTACGTTGCCCTTTAATAAGTGGTTTGCGGGCGTAAGAGTTTCAAGACAAGGTAGCCAGATACCTTACTATGCCAATCATACATGTACACCCCTTTTATACCTTATTCTATAAATAACGACACAGACACCTGCTGGATGTAAATGACCTTTTAGGCCTTTATTTTAACAATAAACCAAACTAAACTTTTTATTTAAAACTTCTGTAAACCATTTTATTTTACCATCTATTTTCTTGTAACAAAACCAGCTCATCAGATAAACAGTTGTTGATCCCTGACGGCCCTATTTCTTCTTGAGCCTGTAATTCCAACTTTTTATGGCATTCGTCCCCAGCCGCCAACTTGCCTCGGGGACTTACCAACTGACCACAGATCCCCAACTTATTAGCCCGTCAGTCTGGCCAGCCGCCAGACCACCCGGGAGGACTCCATACCTATGATGGGTCCTAACTTTTCCAAAACCTCATCTTGAACAGTATAAATTGTATACCAGCCGTCAAGGACCCTACCGCCACAGCAGCACAAGAGTGACACCTCACCCTTGTGCCTGCCGCCACACCTGCAAAGCCCTGCCAATCCCATCCTCCAGACCCAAAGCCCACAGGTCAATCCCGACCGGGTTAAGGTGGACGCCATCCCCCCGTAAATACCTCCACGTATCCACTTCCAACTCCCAATGCCTCACCACAATACCACCATTATGGGCCACAAACCTCCCCACCTCTTTGTTCACCTTTATCCTCGTCTTATTAATCTTCTCCAAAGACCGGGCCCCCCTCCAAGACATGCGGGCCACAATATCGGACCACACAATAATCATGTCCGGGAAGGCAGTACGAAGCCGGAGGAAGTCCCAGCGTATGTCCTTAATAATGTTGCGCATTGGCCTGACAACCAAATCATTACCTCCCACATGTAGTACCAGTACGTCGGGTGCCCGATCCAGGCCCACAAAACAATGGACCTCCGGCACCACTTTGTGCCACATCATTCCCGGAATGCCAATCCATCGAACTCGGCCTTCCTCCCTCGACAGCCTGAGTTGCCTGCCATCCGGCCGGACATCCGCCCGTCTGGCCCCCCAGAACACAAAAGAATGTCCCAAAATCCAAATGAGACATCCCGGCTCTGAAATGACATAACCAAAAATAAACCAACACAACCCAAAACAACCAACACATAAAGTCGACCGACCTAAGGAACCATACTCCTACCCCTTTTACAAAAGGTGCGGCCGCACATAGAGCAGATATCTCCTAGACTCCCATCTCCCAATTTGCTTAATAACTTCCTGTGGCAAACTCCATCTAGCTGCCTCCGTAGCCGCCCCTATCCTGAAGGAATGAGCAGCATAATCTCCTGGAGACAAACCCCCGCTCCGCAAACACTTCCTCAACACTGCGGTAAATTGGAACCTCGAAAGGCACAAACCATCTTCATGCATCAATAAAACCCCGTCCCGTTCCGGGCGAACCTCTAAATAAACCCTTAAAGCCTCCACCGGACAAAAACTAGGGTCCACCCCCCGAAACAACTTAACCCGTACCCCTCTACCCAACTGATCCGTTTTGGACTTCCTGACCAAAATTACCACAGAAGAAGGGGCCCAGTAAACGTCCCCTCTCCCCAAACCCCCCGGAGCTTTTTTGGAAGGTGACACCAATTCCCCTATCCGAAACGCCCCAAAAAATGCCACCAGGAAAGCAGCTCGGAAAAGTTTTCGTTCAAAAACCAGAGAACACACTTCCCTAACGTGGCTCAACAAAATGCCCAAAACTTCAAAAGAAATCAGGCGCCGAGCATCCCTTTTCGCTGCCCCTTTTCTAAAACCCCTCAACGCCTTTCTAACCAGAAAATCCTTAGTCACATCCACCAACCCCTTACATTGAAACAAAAAGGCCAAAGCCGACATTTTCTTGCTGACTGCCGACCCAGATACCCCGGACACATAATTATAACAGATAAAACCTAACACCCACATCAGCAGCTCTGCAGGGCCCTCCGACCCCCCAACCTCACCCAACCAGTTCGACCATTCCCTCCACACTGCCTGATAAGCCGCTCGAGTACCTTCACTCAACGACTGCTGAATCAGTCCTCCGATGATTCCAACGCAATCCCCCACATCTCTGGAGGGCACGGGTCCCCGCGTCTGTTTGCGTCTGGCGCCAGTCTGCGAAAGTCCTCCCACTGGAAACGAGACAGAACATCCGCCAACTTATTCTCAATCCCAGGGATATGCACCGCATAAACAAACGCATTAATCCGTAAACAACTGAGCACCAACCTCCTTAACCAACCTCCTTAACAACCTAACCACCGCTCCAGTAATGCCAGGTTTTTCAACAACCCCGCCTCCCTCCAAGATTCCGGCCATGGTTCAGCACTCCATTGCCCCTGGCAATAAGCTCCATAAGTCGCCGAATCTGCCGCGTCAGTAAACAACACCAAATCAGCGTTGCTGACCGGTCCCTCCTGCACTATCGCTCTCCCATTAAACTCATTCAGGAACACCCCCCACACTCCCAAATCGTCCCGTAACTCTCTGGACAACCGCACAAAGTGAGTGGGCACCTTCACCCCTGCTGTGGCCGCCAGCCTCCTGCAAAAAATTTGCCCCATAGGTATGATCCTGCAAGCAAAATTCAATTTGCCCAGGAGCGATTGCAATTCCTTCAACCGGAGTTTGCGCTTTCCTCGCGCCGCGCCTACCTCCTGCCTCAGCGCCACCACCTTCTCCTCAGGCAACCTACATTCCATGGCCATGGAATCAATCGTGATTCCCAAAAACACTATCTCCGACCTAGGACCTTCTGTCTTCTCCCTCGCCAAGGGAACTCCAAACCGTTCGGCCAGATGCTGCAATGTCCCCAGCAGTATACCGCAGCCGCGGGATCCTGGCGGCCCCACACACAGGAAGTCATCCAGGTAATGGATGACCGAGTTGACCCCAGCCGTCTCCCGCACAGCCCATTCAAAAAACAAACTGAACATCTCGAAAAGTGCACATGAGATAGAACATCCCATGGGCAAGCAGCGATCAACAAAATAAGATCCCTGCCAGCAACTACCCAAAAAGCGCATACTCCCCGGGTGCACCAGCAACAAACGAAACGCCGCCTCCACATCAGTTTTTGCCAAAAGAGCCCCCCTGCCATACTTTCTCACCCACGCAATCGCCGCATCAAATGACGTATAAGTAACCGCACAAGCTTGCAGGTCAATACCATCATTCACCGATCCGCCCCTGGGGTAAGACAGGTGGTGAATCATCCTGAATTGCCCCGGTTCCTTCTTTGGAACCACACCCAAAGGCGAGACCACCAGATCCACCATCGGAGGGGTAAGAAATGGGCCAGCCATCCGGCCCAGCGCCACCTCCTTAGCCAGTTTTGCCGACACCACTTGTTCATGCATTAAAGCCGACTTTTAATTTTTAACCAGCGGGGGAACCTCCCTCAACGCACTCGGAATCCGAAACCCATCCCTAAAACCAGCCTCCAACAACCCCGCCGCCACATGATCAGGATACCTACTTAGGAAAGGAAGCATCCTTTCCAGCCTCACCGGCGTCATCCCTTTTTCCAGGGAAGTCCCCAGTACGACCTTTTCCTTGCCTGAAACAACGCGCAAAGGGGTGCCCTCCACTGCATCCCGAACACTCATGCTTGTAGCGACAGGTGTTTCCAAACTTGAACGTCCCTTCATTAAACTGCCAGCAAACCCCTTTCTTTTTTGGGGCCAGCTATCCCGCTGAGGCGGCGGCGCCGCCCCCCCCTGGAAAAAACTGACCTGGGGCCCTGGACGAAGTCATCAACTTCATCTACAGGCTGATGTCCTTGTGGTCCCATCTAATGGTCGGGCGCACCGCTTTTCGTTGACGAAACTGTTTGTCATAACGGAGCCAGGCCAAGCCCCCATAAACCCTGTGCGCCTCACTAATGGCCTCCAGGTAACAGAATAATGCCGAACAATTCTCCGGAGCCTTTTCCCCAATCACGCTAGCCAAAATCGCAAACGCTTGCAGCCAATTCGCAAACGTGCGTGGAATAAGCCTATACCTCCTCCTCTCCTCCTCTTCTTTTTTGCTCTCATCCGGCTTGACCCTGTCTAAATTAAACTTCTCCAACGGCAACAACGAGAAGATTTCCACAAACTCGTCCTTCCAAATCTTCTCCCTCACCTCCTTCTTCAAATGCGCTCCTAACGGTCCCTCGAAGCACACATAAACTTCGCTCCTCGCCGCATCCGCCAGGCGAATCTTCTCAGCATCCTTGTCTTTGTCTACCGCAGCACTACTGGTTCCCTCGCCGTCCTTCCGAGCCTCCGCCTCCTTCTCCGTCTGCGTCTCCGCTACCACCCCAACCCCCGACAACCCCTGCCTGGCAGGAACTACCGACCCCCTCTCCTCCCGAGCCGCGGGAGGCGGCCCTACCCACGGGCCAACCGGGGCGGGCGCCGGCCCCGAGCCGTCCTCCAGGCGGCCCAGCAACTCCTTTAGTACTGACAACAACTCACCGCCCCCCCCCCGCTGAACCCCCCATCCCCGCCTCCCCCCCACTAACCCCAGCGATCAACCCCCCCACAGACCCCAATGACTTACCGGGCTGCTGTAGCCTGGAAGGCCCTCCAGCCGCTGTCCCCACTGCCGCCGGTGTTGCGCACTCTTCATGCTGCAGCTCCCCCTCTTCCATGCTGCTGCCTTCCGAACTCGTATGGCCCCTCAGGGGCCTCCGCACCGGTGTTCCAGACGGCCCAGGCCGTTCCCGACCGTTTTTTCTGTTCGGTGCATGGCGGCCACCATGTTCTTTGTTTACCATGACCTCACTTCCGGTCGCGCCGACGTCATCTCCGCTGACGTCATCAGCGTGCGCCGCGCTGCTCCTCCTCTGGCCCTCCCTCCCGGGCACAGAAACATGCCCGGAGGCGTGGCCACCCGACTGCCGCTCTGCACTCTCTGCTGGGCCCCCCCGGAGGCTAAGATGGCGCCCACACGTGGCAGGCCGCCGGCCGCCTCTGCGACAAGGCCGGCGCCCGGGGACCCCACTCTCCCCCGTCGAGCGCCCCCCCCGACCGGAGCATCGCCAGGGGGAACCACTGGAACCACCACCGATCGCGCTGTCCTGGAGGTGGCCTGGGACCCGACCCGGTAAGTGACCCCCTCCCACTGGGACTCTGCCGTGGACGAGGATTCCTCCAAGGCCCACCGCTAGCCGACTGGGGTGTCTGCTTAGCAGGGCGACCGGAAGGGGCCCAGCTGGGGCTCCCAATCCGGCGTTGAGTCCGGGGGGCAATGTCAGGGCTAAGGCGCACAGGGGGCCGTGACCTCCTTGCCCGTGCCGGGGGTACCCTATCTGTGGAAGGTCCCTGCCCTACCCCCTGAAGGGTGGCCGCAATTTGGCTTTGCAAACAGTCTGCGCCATGCTGTTCTGCGGCCGACCTAAGCTGTTCCCAAAGCTGCTCTAACCCACTCATCTTTTCCAGGGAGCTTATCCTGAACGTTCCTCCTGACCTGCTGCTCCAGACTGCTGACCTTCCTTCACTCACGTGCCTTCACATCAACTCTACTCCACCCCCTCTTACACCATCCTCCAATCAGGTAAGCCTTGTAACTTTTTTAACCCCTCGTACCGTTCCCCTGCGTAAGCCTTGCACCCTGTCATGTATGTCCTACGCTTACGTTGCACTACAGCTACGTACATGTCTTGAGAAGGATCGCAGGTCCCACGGACTCGATGTTCCCGCGGATACCCACAATCGTCTCACGGAGAGGGAGAACGGGGAAATGCTGATGTTAACAAGCATCTCCCCGTTCTGCCTAGTGACAGGACACTGATCACAGCTCCCTGTAATCGGGAGCGGTGATCAATGATGTGTCACACATAGCCCCTCCCCCCCACAGCTAGGATCACTCCCTAGGACACACTTAACTCCTACAGCACCACCTACTGGCTAACCCCTTCACTGCCAGTGACATTTACACAGTAATCACAGTAATCAGTGCATTTTTAATCGCACTGATCGCTGTATAAATGACAATGGTCCCAAAATAGCACCAAAAGTGTCCGATCTGTTCACCATAATGTCACAGTTAGAAATTACTACTACAGCAGCACTGACATCTACAAATAAACAAAAACAAAAGAAAACCCGCTGGCGGGACTTTAAAGGGTAATGACTCCAAAAAATGCGTATGCAAAAATATGTATTTTAAATATATATAAGTTTAACAACTAGCTGCCCGCCCACTGTCATATGACGGCAGGACGAGGCAGCTCTCGTTCTGGGCTGCCGTCATATGACATGATCGCTTCCTGAGCCACTAGGGGGCACGATGTGCATGCCCGGCAGCCGCGGTTGCCCAGTAACTGAGCAGGACCATGGATCTGTGTGTGTGTAAACACACAGATCCCTGTTCTGTCAGAGGAGAGGAGACCAATGGTGTGTCCCTTGTACATAGGGACACCGATTGGTCACCTCCCCCAGTCTGTGCCCTCCCTCCACAGTTAGAATCACTCCCAGGATACACATTTAACCCCTCGATCACCCTCTAGTGTTAACCCCTTCCATGCCAGTCACATTTACACAGTAATCAATGCTTTTTTATAGCACTGATCACTGTATAAATGTGAATGGTCCTAAAAATGTGTCAAAAGTGTCTGATGTCCGCCGCAATATCACAGTCACGATAAAAATCGCAGATCGCCGCCATTACTAGTAAAAATAAATAATAAAAATGCTATAAATCTATCCCCTATTTTGTAGACGCTATAACTTTCGCGTAAACCAATCAATAAACGCTTATTGATTAATTTTTTTTCACTTAAAAAGTGATTTTTTTTTGATTTTTTTTTACCAAAAATATGCAGAAGAATACATATTGGCCTAAACTGAGGAAGAAATTTGTTTTAAAATCAAATTAAAAAATGGATATTTGTTATAGCAAAAGTAAACAATATTGTGTTTTTTAAAACTTGCCACTCTTCTTTTGTTTATAGCGCAAGAAATAAAAACTGCAGAGGTGATCAAATACCACCAAAAGAAATCTCTATTTGTGGGGAAAAAAATGACCGTGCAATTGTCATTTAAAGTGCGACAGCGCTGAAAGCTGAAAATTGGCATGGGCAGGAAGGGGGTGAAGGTGCCCGGTATTGAGGTGGTTAATAGTACAATATCTAAAAATATTGACACAGCATTAGCTATATCAACAGATTACAAAATTAGGTTCAAATGAATGTAACACATTGTTCATAATGATATCAGAAACCACTCATTTACATCATCCTTGCCTGAGGGATCGTCTTTATGGTATATATCTCATTGGTTTCTATGCAGAGCTGCACCCGATTTTACACTCTCCAGTTTTAGTAAATCAACCTCAATGTTTCTTGATTATGTTGTGTTTTATTCTACTTTGCTTCCTGGATTGAGCTTTCCTGTATGACTTGAAAATGATAACTAAATAAAGAAATATACATTTGGCAAACCTGCCACTTTGTAAAATAAAGTCCATCGTGCTATCAAAGTAAAACAAATGAATCAAACAATTTGCAGCTAGACCTAGAGTGTATACAGTGCACTAAAATTGGTATATTAGGGAGTGACCGGAGACCGAGAGAATCGGAAGTGACGTAAAAGACGATTATAACGCTGTTTAAGTTACAGCTCTGCCGTATTTTAACCTGATTGTTGTAAGTGCCCATTTGACTATTTAATAAATTAGTGTGTTCAATTGTTATTGCGCTATGGGAGATTCCTTTTTATCCCTTACATATACCCGCTTTGTGTGAACGTTGGCACTGACAAATCGGAAGCCACTATATGGAATATAGTCTTAGGATAGACACCATCCACCATCATTGGATTCCAGGATGTCCCCCAGCCATATTGATCTCTAAAAGCAACATACCATCTAGATGGAGGTAAGAGTTTAGGGAGCATTAAGTGGTGTACATGAAGATTACACATTGGAGATTGCTCACTAAAGATCTTGCTTGAAGCATTTTCTGAACTTTTTTCTATGCTTCACTTGTCTATTTAAAGAGGAAGTAAACTCTGACGGGTTTACTTCCTCTTTGTCTCCCTGCAAAGGTAAAGCATAATGGGCTACTATGCATCGCATTGTAGCCCATTATGTGTCACTTACCTGACACAGGAGCCAGCAAAGTCACCGCTGTCCCATGTAGTCCGGTGCCTCCATCTTCTTCCAGGTATCGCTGCTCCGGCCACTCACAGTGCCGGAGCAGAGATGACGTCACTCCTGCACATGCGCACGGGAGCCGCCACTAGTGGCATATCGCCGTTAGCAGCGGCATGCCGCTAGCGCATGCGCCATAGACAGCTGTGGCTGCCTTTTAGTAAATATCTCCTAAACCGTGTAGGTTTAGGAGATATTTATTGGACCTACAGTTAACCCTTAATCTAGGCTTACCTGTAGGTCAAAGTGGTTTGTAAGGATTTACAACCACTCTAAGATTAAATAGACTATTTCACTATTTTAATATTTTATGATTTGCTATTTAGTTTTCTTTAAATTCTTTATTTCTTTACAGGAGTACATTAATATATTTATAAGGGCCTAACCCCTGGCCCATTATTCCTATTACATACGTGATTCAAGCCTCAACACCATTTCTATGCCCTAATCTGCATTCCTGTTTCTTTTTTCTTTCCTTTTTATGCATACAAAACAAAGACAGTTCCGCTATTCCTTCCTAGTACCCTGTGGGCCTCAATCCCTAAGAACCGGTTAACACAGGGGCAACACAACTTCCAGCATGACTTTTGGAGGCAACTTGGACATAACTTGAGTATGAATAACAGTGCGACTTAGAGCGACTTCAACACTACTTAAAATGTTGCCCCAGGCCTACTTTGGCCGTGGCCAATCAGAGAATAACCAACTCTCTAGGAGGAACTCCACGCCAATTTTTAAATTAAAAAAAGGTATGGGTTCCCCCTCCAGGAAGATACCAGGCGTGGGGGTCCCCACAAAATCCATACCAGACCCTTATCCGAGCACACAGCCCAGCCGGTCAGGAAAGGGGGTGGGGACGAGCGAGTGCCTCCCCCTTCTGAGCCGTACCAGGCCGCATGCCCTCAACATGGGGGGGGTAGGTGCTTTGGGGAAGGGGGCGCTCTGTGACCACCCACCCCAAAGCACCTTGTCCCCATGTTGATGAGGACAAGGGCCTCTTCCTGACAACCCTAGCCGTTGGTTGTCGGGGTCTGCGGGCAGGGGGGCTTATCAGAACCCGGGAGCCCCCTTTAATAAGGGGGCCACCAGATCCCGGCCCCCCACCCTATGTGAATGAGTATGGGGTACAACGTACCCCTACCCATTCACCAGGGGAAAAATAAAAAAGTGTCAATGAAAAAAAAAACACAACACAGTTTTTTAAAGTAATTTATTAATCAGCTCCGGGAGTTTTCTTCCGACTTCGGGGTCTTCTTCTGACTTCTCCACTCTGTTTGGCCTCTTCTCCTGGTGTCTGGCCTCTTCTCCTAGGTGTTTGGCCTCATCTCCCGTTCTCTGGCATCATCTTCGCTCTCCTCTGCGGCTCCTCTGCTATCTTCTTCCAGCTCTTTTACTAGTGGAGGAGCCCAGTCTCCTATGTCCTTCTCTCTTCTCTCTGTGAGAGAGGTGACATTGTCGCTTCAATATAGATGGATATCCGACTTGGAGGCAACTTCCATTGAAATCAATGGGTACAAGTTGTCTAGAAGTCGGATTGAAGTTGTAGTCGGAGACTACTTCTTTGAAGTCGGAGAGACTGCTGTAGTGAACATTAAAGAAGAAGTAAACCCTGATGAGTGTTACTTCCTCTTTCATTCCCTGCAAAGGTAAAGCATAATGGATTACTATGCATCGCATAGTAGCCCATTATGTGTCACTTACCTGACACAGGAGCCAGCGAAGTCCCCGCTGTCCCCTGTAGTCCGGCGCATCCATCTTCTCGGTGGAGTCTCGCAGCTCCGCAGCTGTCATTCAGCAAAGCCGTGATGACGTGACTCCTGCGCATGGGCACGGGAGCCAAGACGCGCGGCATCTTCGTCATCGACGATGCCACGCTCAGTGCACTAGCGGTGCCTGTCTTCGGGAAAATATCTCCTAAACCGTGTAGGTTTAGGAGATATTTCTTGGACCTACAGGTAAGCCTTAATCTAGGCTTACCTGTAGGTCAAAGTGGTTTGTAAGGGTTTACAACCACTTTAAGGCGGCTCCATTAACTAACAATGATTTTCTCAACAGCGCTACTTGGGGCGACCTGAAGTCAGATCCCGAGTTGCCCCTGTATGAACGGGCTCTAAGGGTCTACAGACACCACAGACAAAACAAAGCAAAACCCAAAAAAAGCAAAACAGCTGCCTCTCGGCCCAGAGAGGCCCAAGGTCCACCGCCCATCTCACAATATCTCTCTGTTTGTCCCACTTACGTGTCCGACTCTCCCAATTCCTCTCCAATCAGCCTCTTCCCTGTTTGTAAAAATTCCTGCCTGGGAGCCCATATCTGAATAATGCGCTCCCTTCTCTCCGGAGTCATAGGTATCAGATTTTCCATTATCCCAATTCTTCAAACTTTATTAAGCCACGTAGAAATCTGGGGTGCTCGTAACTCCTTCCAGCACATGGGGATGCAGCTTTTTCCTGCATTCACCGGGTGGCTTATAATCAAATTCTTATGAATGAATGAATGATTAATTTGTATAGCACACAATGCGAACTGAACCGCCTCAAGGCGCTGTGCGGAGCTTTGTTGTCCAGTTTCTAGAAGAGGAAGGTCTTGAGTTTTTTCCTGGAGACCTGGTGGTTTTGTTCCAAGCAGATGTTGGTCGGTAGAGCGTTCCATAGCTGTGGTCCTTGGACAGCGAATCTCCGTTCCCGCTTTGATTTGTACTGAGATTTTGGAACGAGGAGGAGGTTTTGGTTAGAGGATTGAAGACTGCAGTTGGGAGTGTAGTGGTTTATATCGCTTGGTTGGTATTTGTGAATGCTGTAATAGAAAAAAAGCCGGGTCCTCTGGGATCTGGTATTGCGTAAGTAGTTGGGTAATTCTCTAAACCTCTTGCCAAAACTGTCTAATTACTGGACATAACCTATGTTATGCTATTTAGTTTTCATTGATTGATATTATCATCAGTTTGTTCATTATTTGTCACTTCATAAGCAATGGATATGTGCAATGTAAAGAATTGTATCCCTGCATAGGATTATACTTGCTTATTTTGCACATAATACTCACATAATATTCTGCACTGACACTTTGCACATTTTAGCACAGCAATATTTGCACAGAGGATCTTATTCCTTGATGATTGTAGTTCATTAATAAGTTACGCTGATCACTTTTCTACTTTAAAACGGACACTTTGGGGGTTATTTACAAAAGGCAAATCCACTTTGCACTACAAGTGCAAGCTACAAGTGCAAAGTCCACATGAAATTGCACTGCAAATGCACTTGGAAGTGCAGTCACTGTAAATCTGAGGGGTAGATCTGAAATGAGGATCGGAATCATCCAATCATGTGCAAGCTAAAATGCTGTTTTTTATTTCCCTTACATGTCCCCCTCGGATCTACAGTGACTTTACTTCCAAGTGCACCTTCAGTAAAATTTCAATTGCACTTTGCACTTGTAGTTTGCACTTGTAATGCAAAATGTATTTGCCTTTCGTAAATAAGCCCCATTGCTTTCAGTTTCATTATGAGAACTCCTGTGTGGGACGTGCAAAGTGTTCCGGCTTAAACCACAAACAAAGAAGGGAGGGGTTGCAAAAAAGAGCGTGCAAGAACATGGTTGATAGGAATATCACACTCACAAAGGAGTTTACAGATCACAGAAGTTAATGTTCTTTTTTTTTGCATTGGTTGTGACAACATAAAGAAAACTGGCAGATGACTATATGATGACTATATGATACCAAAAGTAATATTATAGCTTGATATTAGTGTTGGAGCCAAAAGCGGGGAAGTTGAGTACTATAGCATATCTTCCACATTTTTGAGATGGGAATGATGGACACCTATTAGCAAAAGAATGTAGGCATAGGTTACTCCCCCTTAAAGGAAAATTATACAACAGGAAAAAAAAATAAAAAAAGATTAGTTAAACCCACAAGTGTTTTTTGTTGTTGTACCACTTCTATTCCTTTATATTGGCTTTTGAAAATTACAAATGCAGCAATTTAGAATTTGGATGAAATGTTTAGCCCTGGGAAACACTTTTTGATAGATAAATGGTGGATTGCATATACAATTAACCAGGCTAAAATGAGGGACAAAGGAAGAAGGAAAGAGGGACAGAGGCATGTTCTTCCAAATCAAAGACAGTCCCTTAAAATCAGGGATAATTTGGAGATCTGCTATATTTCTATCAACCAGGGGCGTTGCTAGGTCTGCAAAAGTTCTGAGGCTAGAGCAGGGGCGTACCTAGAGCATTCGGCACCCGGGGCGACTCCTATATCTGGCACCCCCCCTCACTTTAAAATGTAAAAACACTGCACTGTGTCCCCTGCATACCTCTGCATCCCCCAATATCTCTTTGTCACTACTTTGTACCCCCTCTCCACAACTGGACTCCTTTACATTGCACAGCCCCCCGCAGCTCTGGATCCCTTTACATTACACACCTCTGGACCCCTTTACATTACAAAACTGGTGAACCTCTAGACCCCTTTACATTACACAGCCCCCTGTACCTCTAGACCTCTTTACATTGCATAACCCCCTGAACCTCAGGGCCCCTTTACTTTACACAGCATCCTGCACCTCTAGACCCCTTTACATTACATAACACCCTGCACCTCAGGGCCCCTTTACATTACACAGCACCCCAGGCATGTACTGGCCATCGGGACTACAGGGATTTTCCCGGTGGGCCGATGGCTCAGTGGGCCACTCTAATGTAAGGGGGCTGGTGATGGGACACTCTGATGTAAGGGGGCTGCTCATGGGACACTTTGATGTCAGGGGGCTGCTCATGGGACACTCTGATGTAAGGGGGCTGGTGATGGGACACTCTGATGTAAGGGGGCTGCTCATGGGACACTCTGATGTAAGGGGGCTGCTCATGAGACACTCTGATGTAAGGGGGCTGCTCATGGGACACGCTGATGTAAGGGGGCTGCTCATGGGACACGCTGATGTAAGGGGGTTGCTCATGGGACACGCTGATGTAAGGGGGCTGCTCATGGGACACTCTGATGTAAGGGGGCTGCTCATGGGACACTCTGATGTAGGGGGCTGCTCATGGGACACGCTGATGTAAGGGGGCTGCTCGTGGGACACTCTGATGTAAGGGGACTGCTCATGGGACACTCTGATGTAAGGGGGCTGCTCATGGGACACTCTGATGTAAGGGAGTGCTGATGGGACACTCAAAATGTAAGTGGGCCGGTCTGGATGAAGTCCAGGGCCAAATTTCTGTCCCAGTCCGGCCCTGCAGCACCCTGTACCTCTGGACCCCTTTACATTACATAGCACCCTGCACCTCAGGACACCTTTACATTACAAAACCCTCTGCACCTTTGGACCCCTTTCAATTACACAGCACCCTGCACCTCTGGACCCCTTTACATTACACAACACCCTGCACCTCTGGACCCCTTTACATTACACAACCCCCTGCACCTGTGGACCCCTTTACATTACACAACCCCCTGCACCTGTGGACCCCTTTACATTACACAGCCCCCTGCACCTCTGGACCCCTTTACATTACACAACCCCCTGCACCTCTGGACCCCTTTACATTACACAACCCCCTGCACCTGTGGACCCCTTTACATTACACAACCCCCTGCACCTTTGGACCCCTTTACATTACACAGCACCATGCACCTCTGGACCCATTTACATTACACAACCCCCTGAACCTCAGGGCCCCTTTACATTGCACAGCACCCTGCACCTCTAGACCCCTTTACATTACACAACACCCTGCACCTCAGGACACCTTTACATTACAAAACCCTCTGCACCTCTGGACCCCTTTGCATTACACAACCCCCTGCACCTGTGGACCCCTTTACATTAAACAGCCCCTGCACCTCCGGACCCCTTTACATTACACAGCACTGTGCACCTCAGGACACCTTTACATTACAAAACCCTATGCACCTTTGGACCCCTTTACATTACACAGCACCCTGTACCTCAGGACCCCTTTACATTACACAACCCCCTGCACCTCAGGACCCCTTTACATTACACAGCACCCTACACCTCTAGACCCCTTTACATTACACAGCACTGTGCACCTCAGGACACCTTTACATTACAAAACCCTCTGCACCTCCTGTACCCCTTTACATTACACAGCACCCTGCACCTCTGGAACCATTTACATTACACAACCCCCCTGAACCTCAGGGCCCCTTTACATTACTTGGCACCCTGCACCTCAGGACACCTTTACATTACAAAACCCTCTGCACCTCCTGGACCCCTTTACATTACACAGCACCCTGTACCTCAGGACCCCTTTACATTACACAACCCCCTGCACCTCAGGACCCCTTTACATTACACTACCCCCTGCACTTCAGGACCCCTTTACATTACACAACCCCCTGCACTTCAGGACCCCTTTACATTACACAACCCCCTGCACTTCAGGACCCCTTTACATTACACAACCCCCTGAAGCCTTTGGGTTCACACTGGTGTCTTGGAGTTTGTCGCAGTGCTGAGGTATATGCAGTTTTTCTGCATATAATTCTCATTTTTAGCTGCAGACCCACAGACGTCTATTAGCTTGTGTAATTTTACTATGTTTTTTGAAAGATTCAGTATAGAGCACATTTGGTGCGCTTTCAGAAAATGGTGCAAAAATGTGTAACCTAATAGAAGTCTGTGGGACTGTAGTGAAAATTGAGGCAACTGAACCACAGCACATCAGTGTGAACCCACCGGAGTCCTGGTTCACATATATGTGATGCAGGGGGTTGTGTAATGTAAAGGGGTCCTGAGGTGCAGGGTGCTGTGTAATGTAAAGGGGTCCAGGAGGTGCAGAGGGTTTTGTAATGTAAAGGTGTCCTGAGGTGCAGGGTGCTATGTAATGTAAAGGGGCCCTGAGGTTCAGGGGGTTGTGGGATGAGTATTGCTGAGTATGGATGGCTGGCTGAGTATGCATGAGTGGATGAGTATTGCTGAGTATGGATGGATGGCAAAGCATGGATGTATGGATGAGTATTGCTGAGTATGGATGGGTGGCTGAGCATGGATGGATGGATGAGTATTGCTGAATAGGGATGAGCCGAACACCCCCCGGTTCGGTTCGCACCAGAACTTTCGAACGGACCCAAAATTCGTACGAACTTTAGAACCCCATTGAAGTCTATGGGACTCGAACGTTCGAAATTAAAAGTGCTAATTTTAATGGCTAATATGCAAGATACTGTCCTAAAAAGGGTTTGGGGACCTGGCTCCTGCCCCAGGGGACATGGGTCAATGCCTAAAATGTTTTTAAAAATGGCCGTTTTGGCGGGAGCACTGATTTTAATGACGATTAAAGTGAAAAAAAAGTGAAATATTCCTTTACATATCATGCCTGGGGGGTGTCTGTAGTATGCCTGTGAAGTGCCACGCGTTTCCCGTGTTTAGAACAGTCCCTGCACAAAATGACATTTAACGGAAATAACGTCATTTAAAACTGCTTGGGGTTTTAATGTTACAGTGGTGTGAAAAAGTGTTTGCCCCCTTCCTCATTTCCTGTTCCTTTGCATGTTTGTCACACTTAAGTGTTTCGGAACATCAAACCAATTTAAACAATAGTCAAGGACAACACAAGTAAACACAAAATGCAATTTGTAAATGAAGGTGTTTATTATTAAAGGTGAAAAAAAATCCAAACCATCATGGCCCTGTGTGAAAAAGTGATTGCCCCCTAAACCTAATAACTGGTTGGGCCACCCTTAGCAGCAACAACTGCAACCAAGCGTTTGCGATAACGTGCAATGAGGCTTTTACAGCGTCCTGGAGGAATTTTGGCCCACTCATCTTTGCAGAATTGTCCTAATTCAGTTACATTAGAGGGTTTTCGAGCATGAACGGCCTTTTTAAGGTCATACCACAACATCTCAATAGGATTCAGGTCAGGACTTTGGCTAGGCCACTCCAAAGTCTTCATTTTGTTTTTCTTCAGCCATTCGGTGGTGGACTTGCTGGTGTGTTTAGGATCATTGTCCTGCTGCAGAAGCCAAGTTCGTTTCAGCTTGAGTACACAAACAGATGGTCGGACATTCTCCTTCAGGATCTCTTGGTAGACAGCAGAATTCATAGTTCCTTTTATCACGGCAAGTCTTCCAGGTCCTGAAGCAGCAAAACAGCCCCAGACCATCACACTACCACCACCATATTTTACTGTTGGTATAATGTTCTTTTTATGAAATGCAGTGTTCCTTCTACGCCAGATATACTTGGACACACACCTTCCAAAGAGTTCCACTTTTGTCTCATCGGTCCACAGAATGTTGTCCCAAAAGTCTTGGGGATCATCAAGATGTGTTGTGGAGAAATTGAGACGAGCTTTGATGTTCTTTTTGCTCAGCAGTGGTTTTCTCCTTGGAACTCTGCCATGCAGGCCATTTTTGCCCAGTCTTTTCCTGATGGTGGAGGCATGAACGCTGACCTTAACTGAGGCAAGTGAGGCCTGCAGTTCCTTGGACGTTGTTGTGGGGTCTTTTGTGACCTCTTGGATGAGTCGTCACTGCGCTCTTGGGGTAATTTTGGGCGGCCGGCCACTCCTGGGAAGGTTCACCACTGTTCCATGTCTTCGCCATTTGTGGATAATGGCTCTCACTGTGGTTCGCTGGATTCCCAAAGCTTTGGAAAAGGCTTTATAACCCTTTCCAGACTGATAGATCTCAATTACTTTCTTTCTCAATTGTTCCTGAATTTCTTTGGGTCTCGGCATGATGTGTAGCTTTTAAGGATCTTCTGGTGGACCTTACTGTGTCAAGCAGCTCCTATTTAAGTGATGCCTTGATTGTGAACAGGTGTGGCAATAATCAGGCCTGGGTGTGGCTAGAGAAATTGAACTCAGGTGTGGACAACCACAGTTATAGTATGTTTTAACAAGGGGGGCAAACACTTTTTCACACAGGGCCATGATGGTTTGGATTTTTTTTCACCTTTAATAATAAACACCTTCATTTACAAATTGCATTTTGTGTTTACTTGTGTTGTCCTTGACTATTGTTTAAATTGGTTTGATGTTCCGAAACACTTAAGTGTGACAAACATGCAAAGGAACAGGAAATGAGGAAGGGGGCAAACACTTTTTCACACCACTGTATATCTGGTTCCGGCAATATGGATGAAAATCATTGAGAAAAATGGCACGGGTAGCCCTCCCTGCCCATTACCAGCCCCTTTGGGTCTTGTACGCATATTAAGGGGAACCCAGCACCCATATTAAAAAAAGGAAATATGTGGGGCCCCCAGGCCCTATATACTCAGAACAGCAGTATACAGTATAGGTTTGTTGTGTTAAGTAAAATCTGTTTGTAATTTTCAACTGGTACATTTTTAAAGTGTAGCTCCAGTCAAAAAATCTATTTTTAAGCTTTTTGGAAAACATAGGGAAGGGTTATCACCCCTGTATAATTTGTTTTGTCGTCCATCTTTTTTCATCTCACTTCCTGTTGTCTCCTTCCGTTTGCAAGTAGGAGATGTTTGTAAGTTGGATGTTTGAAAGTAGGGGCCTGCCCTATATGCTCTGCAGAAATGGCAGAACAAGGTGTTGGTTTTGCCACAACATTGTAAGCCCTCAAAGTGACTCTTGGTGGGCGCTGGAGCGCCCTGCTGTGAACGATTATATCAAGAATTGTAATTACATGCCATTGTTGAGCAGGGGCTGAAAAATTGGGCCTTAGGCACTGGTGCTGGTGCCACGACACTGCAACCTCTCCCATATACTCTAGTTGTAGTGCAGGAATGAGCCCGGCTGCAAAGCATTGCATCAAAAATTGTAATTAAACCCCCTTTTAAACAGGGGCTGAAAAATTGGGCTGGTGGCATCACCCAGAACCAAAAATGTTCTTCCAACATATCAGCGGAGGAGGAAGAGGATAGACAATCAACATAACAGGACAGTAACTCAGCATCAGCATAGGCAGTCTTGAAGGGATGTGATATTTAAAAAAAAAAATATTCGGTTACATCAGCTTCAGGTGCTTGGTAGCTGTGGGTGATCCAAGACTGATTCATCTTGATGAAGGTCAGTCGATCAACTGAGTCGGTGGACAGGCGTACCCTGTGATCGGTAACAAAGCCACCAGCAGCACTGAAGATGCGTTCCGAAAGAACGCTGGATGCAGAACAGGCCAGTAGTTTTGCTGCATTCACCGGGTGGCTTATAATCAAAGTCTTATGAATGAATGATTAATTTGTATAGCGCACAATGCGAACTGAATCGCCTCAAGGCGCTGTGCGGAGCTTTGTTGTCCAGCTTCTAGAAGAGGAAGGTCTTGAGTTTTTTCCTGGAGACCTGGTGGTTTTGTTCCAAGCGGATGTTGGTCGGTAGAGCGTTCCATAGCCGTGGTCCTTGGACAGCGAATCTCCGTTCCCGCTTTGATTTGTACTGAGATTTTGGAACGAGGAGGAGGTTTTGGTTAGAGGATTGAAGACTGCAGTTGGGAGTGTAGTGGTTTATATCGCTTGGTTGGAATTTGTGAATGCTGTAATAGAAAAAAAGCCGGGTCCTCTGGGATCTGGTATGCCGTAAGTAGTTGGGTAATTCTCTAAACCTCTTGCCAAAACTGTCTAATTACTGGACATAACCTATGTTATGCTATTTAGTTTTCATTGATTGATATTATCATCAGTTTGTTCATTATTTGTCACTTCATCAGCAATGGATATGTGCAATGTAAAGAATTGTATCCCTGCATAGGATTATACTTGCTTATTTTGCACATAATACTCACATAATATTCTGCACTGACACTTTGCACATTTTAGCACAGGGGATCTTATTCCTTGATGATTGTAGTTCATTAATAAGTTGCGCTGATCACTTTTCTACTTTAAAACGGACACTTTGGGGGTTATTTACAAAAGGCAAATCCACTTTGCACTACAAGTGCAAGCTACAAGTGCAAAGTCCACTTGAAATTGCACTGCAAGTGCACTTGGAAGTGCAGTCACTGTAAATCTGAGGGGTAGATCTGAAATGAGGATCGGAATCATCCAATCATGTGCAAGCTAAAATGCTGTTTTTTATTTCCCTTACATGTCCCCCTCGGATCTACAGTGACTTTACTTCCAAGTGCACCTTCAGTAAAATTTCAATTGCACTTTGCACTTGTAGTTTGCACTTGTAATGCAAAATGTATTTGCCTTTCGTAAATAAGCCCCATTGCTTAGAGTTTCATTATGAGAACTCCTGTGTGGGATGTGCAAAGTGTTCCGGCTTAAACCACAAACAAAGAAGGGAGGGGTTGCAAAAAAGAGCGTGCAAGAACACAACAGTTTGAAAATGAACTTTGAGAAGCCATCACATGCCAGTGCAGCATCTCCCAGGTATTTGTTCTTTACTATTTGTTGTGTCTTTTACAAATAGGTGAGCGGTGTAATGTACTGTTCCGTAGTTCTGCCTCTGTTTGATAGGAATATCACACTCACAAAGGAGTTTAAAGATCACAGAAGTTAATGTTCTTTTTTTTTTTTGCATTGGTTGTGACAACATAAAGAAAACTGGCAGATGACTATATGATGACTATATGATACCAAAAGTAATATTATAGCTTGATATTAGTGTTGGAGCCAAAAGCGGGGAAGTTGAGTACTATAGCATATCTTCCACATTTTTGAGATGGGAATGATGGACACCTATTAGCAAAAGAATGTAGGGATAGGTTACTCCCCCTTAAAGGAAAGTTATACAACAGGAAAAAAAAAAAAAGATTAGTTAAACCCACAAGTGTTTTTTGTTGTTGTACCACTTCTATTCCTTTATATTGGCTTTTGAAAATTACAAATGCAGCAATTTAGAATTTGGATGAAATGTTTAGCCCTGGGAAACACTTTTGATAGATAAATGGTGGATTGCATATACAATTAACCAGGCTAAAATGAGGGACAAAGGAAGAAGGAAAGAGGGACAGAGGCATGTTCTTCCAAATCAGAGACAGTCCCTTAAAATCAGGGATAATTTGGAGATCTGCTATATTTCTATCAACCAGGGGCGTTGCTAGGTCTGCAAAAGTTCTGAGGCTAGAGCCCATAGCTGCAGCAGTCACCAACCTTTTTGCACTCCCGCCGGGGGGGGGCTGGTAGTAAGCAATTTTTCACAAGCGATATGGTGTCACGTGATTGAAGTGCATTATTTCTATTGTTACATTGTAATATATAATGAAAGGGTTGAACTCATCATTCTGCAGAATCAGTGGGAGCCCTGGGTGTGTCACTTGCCACTGTCGCCTGTCACCAGATGCAGCGTGTTACTTGCCACCGTCAAGTGCTAGATTGTCACTTGCCATGTCTCCTACCACCATTTGCAGATTGTCACTTGCCACATCTCCTGCCGCCATTTGCAGATTGTCACTTGCCACATCTCCTGCCGCCATTTGCAGATTGTCACTTGCCACATCTCCTGCCGTCATTTGCAGATTGTCACTTGCCACATCTCCTGCCGCCATTTGCAGATTGTTACTTGCCATGTCTCCTGGCTCCATTTTCAGATTGTCACTTGCCACATCTCCCGCCGCCATTTGCATATTGTCACTTGCCACATCTCCTGCCGCCATTTGCAGATTGTCACTTGCCACATCTCCTGCCACCATTGCAGATTGTTACTTGCCATGTCTCCTGGCTCCATTTGCAGATTGTCACTTGCCACATCTCCTGCCACCATTTGCAGATTGTCACTTGCCACATCTCCCGCCGCCATTTGCATATTTCCACTTCTCCTACCGCCATTTGCAGATTGTCACTTGCCACATCACCTGCCACCATTTGCAGTTTGTCACTTGCCACATCTCCTGCCGCCATTTGCAGATTGTCACTTGCCACTTCTCCCGCCGCCATTTGCATATTGCCACTTCTCCTACCGCCATTTGCAGATTGTCACTTGCCACCATTTGCAGATTGTCACTTGCCACATCACCTGCCACCATTTGCAGTTTGTCACTTGCCATGTCTCCTGGCTCCATTTGCAGATTGTCACGTCACTGGCCACCAGATGTAGGTTGTCACTTGCCAACTGATGTGGATTGTCACTGCCATGCCAGCCAGTGCCACCAAATGTGCCTTGACGCTACATGGTGGCAGGAGGATGTCAGCTCTCTGCTGCTCGCCGATTCAGGGCTATAGCCCCAATAGCCACCCCTTTTTTTGTTGGCGGGGGTCGCAAACTAGGGTTGCCACCTGTTCGGGATTCACCCGGACAGTGCGGTTTTTACATCCTCTGTCCAGGTTTCTGGCTGCTTGACACCCGGACACCAGGGAACCCTCAAAAATTCTTACAACACCCCCACGAAAGCTTAATCAGAGTCTAGCATCTATTACATGTATCAGAATGTCATCCATCTTTACATATTTGTAGTTGTCTGGATGCAAACAGTCCTAATTACAAGGGACTTGTTTGTCTCTGTGGAGGGATACAGAATCTCCTGCTACTGGAGCCCTCTCAGGACTGCTCTCAGGACTGCTCACTCTGTCCAATCTAGTGGAGAAGAGCTGTGAGTGTGGGTGGCAAGAGGGAGGAGCTGCATGGACTGGGCTGTGAGTGTGGGCGGGAAGAGGGAGGAGCTGCACGGACTGGGCTGTGAGTGTGGGTGGCAAGAGGGAGGAGCTGCACGGACTGGGCTGTGAGTGTGGGCGGGAAGAGGGAGGAGCTGCATGGACTGGGCTGTGAGTGTGGGCGGGAAGAGGGAGGAGCTGCACGGACTGGGCTGTGAGTGTGGGTGGGAAGAGGGAGGAGCTGCACGGACTGGGCTGTGAGTGTGGGCGGGAAGAGGGAGGAGCTGCACGGACTGGGCTGTGAGTGTGGACGGGAAGAGGGAGGAGCTGCACGGACTGGGCTGTGAGTGTGGGCGGGAAGAGGGAGGAGCTGCACGGACTGGGCTGTGAGTGTGGGTGGGAACATGGAGGAGCTGCACGGACTGGGCTGTGAGTGTGGGCGGGAAGAGGGAGGAGCTGCACGGACTGGGCTGTGAGTGTGGGTGGGAACATGGAGGAGCTGCACGGACTGGGCTGTGAGTGTGGGTGGGAACATGGAAGAGCTGCACGGACTGGGCTTTGAGTGTGGACACAGCAAGACAGAAAGGGGAGGAGAGAAGCTGGCTGCCCATTACCAGACAACATGTTTATGTATGTATGTATTCATCTTATAGTATGTTGTGGTTGTGTCTAGCAGTGGCGGCTGGTGAAGTTTTTGGATGGGGGGGGCGGCAGACCCTTCCCATCATTTTTGACCCCTCCTACTTCTCATAAACCACACCTCTTATATAATCCACCCACTCCGCCCCCTTTATTCCACTTGCTTCCACCCATAGTGTCAGGATACTCCTCCAGAGTATGGCGATACCACATGTGGGAGACTTTTACACAACCTGGCCACATAGAGAGGCCCAACATGCAGAGAGCACTGTCAGGCGTTCTAGGGACATACATTTCAAATCTAATTTGACTACCTATTACACTTTTGTGAGGCATTCTAGTGGCATGGATGGGATGACTGAGCATGAATGAGTACGTCTGAGTACGGCTGGGTATGGCTGAGTACGGATGGGATGGCTGGGTACAGCTGAGTACGGATGGGATGGCTGGGTACAGCTGAGTACAGATGGGATGGCTGGGCACAGCTGAGTATGGATGGGATGGCTGGGTACAGCTGAGTATGGATGGGATGGCTAGATATTGCTGGGCATGGCTGAGTAGGGCTGAGTATGGATGGGGGTGGATGGGGTGGCTGAGTATGGATGGATGGATGAGTATGGATGGATGAGTATAGCATGGATGTATGGATGAGTATTGCTGAGTATGGATGGCTGGCTGAGTATGCATGTATGGATGAGTATTGCTGAGTATGGATGGATGGAAAAGCATGGATGTATGGATGAGTATTGCTGAGTATGGATGGGTGGCTGAGCATGGATGGATGGATGAGCATTGCTGAATAGGGATGAGCTGAACACCCCCCTGTTCGGTTCGCACCAGAACTTTCGAACGGACCCAAAATTCGTACAGACTTTAGAACCCCATTGAAGTCTATGGGACTCGAACGTTCAAAATTAAAAGTGCTAATTTTAATGGCTAATATGCAAGATACTGTCCTAAAAAGGGCTTGGGGACCTGGCTCCTGCCCCAGGGGACATGGGTCAATGCCTAAAATGTTTTTAAATATGGCCGTTTTGGCGGGAGCACTGATTTTAATGACGATTAAAGTGAAAAAAAAGTGAAATATTCCTTTACACATCGTGCCTGGGTGGTGTCTATAGTATGCCTGTGAAGTGCCACGTGTTTCCCGTGTTTAGAACAGTCCCTGCACAAAATGACATTTAACAGAAATAACATCATTTAAAACTGCTTGGGGATTTAATGTTATATCTGGTTCCGGCAATATGGATGAAAATCATTGAGAAAAATGGCATTGGTAGCCCCCCTGCCCATTACCAGCCCCTTTGGGTCTTGTACGCAAATTAAGGGGAACCCCGTACCCATATTAAAAAAAGGAAATACGTGTGGCCCCCAGGCCCTATATACTCAGAACAGCAGTATACGGGCGGTGCAAACAAGTCAGGGACTGTGTAGGTTTGTTGTGTTAAGTAGAATCTGTTTGTAATTTTCAACTGGTACATTTTTAAAGTGTAGCTCCAGTCAAAAAATCTATTTTTAAGCTTTTTGGAAAACATAGGGAAGGGTTATCACCCCTGTATAATTTGTTTTGCCGTCCGTCTTTTTTCATCTCACTTCCTGTTGTCTCCTTCCGTTTGCAAGTAGGAGACGTTTGTAAGTTGGATGTTTGAAAGTAGGGGCCTGCCCTATATGCTCTGCAGAAATGGCGGAACAAGGTGTTGGTTTTGCCACAAAATTGTAAGCCCTCAAAGTGACTCTTGGTGGGTGCTGGAGCGCCCTGCTGTGAACGATTATATCAAGAATTGTAATTACATGCCATTGTTGAGCAGTGGTAGAAAAATTGGGCCTTTGGTGGTTGTGGTGCTGGTGCTGGTGCCACAACACTATAAGTCCTCACAGTTACTCTCGGTGGGCACAGGAACGGGCCCTGCTGTGAAATATTATATCAAGAATTGTAATTACATGCCCCTGTTAAACAGGGGCTGAAAAATTGGGCCTTAGGCACTAGTGCTGGTGCCACAACACTGCAACCTCTCCCATATACCCTAGTTGTGGTGCAGGAATGAGCCCTGCTACAAAGCATTGCATCAAAAATTGCAATTAAACGCCCCTGTTAAACAAGGGCTAAAAATTGGGCCTTAGGCACTGGTGCTGGTGCCACGACACTGCAACCTCTCCCATATACTCTAGTTGTGGTGCAGGAATGAGTCCTGCTACAAAGCATTGCATCAAAAATTGTAATTAAACGCCCCTGTTAAACAAGGGCTGAAAAATTGGGCCTTAGGCACTGGTGCTGGTGCCACGACACTGCAACCTCTCCCATATACTCTAGTTGTGGTGCAGGAATGAGCCCTGCTACAAAGCATTGCATCAAAAATTGTAATTCAACGCCCCTGTTAAACAGGGGCTGAAAAATTGGGCTGGTGGCATCACCCAGAACCAAAAATGTTTATCCAACATATCAGCGGAGGAGGAAGAGGATAGACAATCAACATAACAGGACAGTAACTCACCATCAGCATAGGCAGTCTTGAAGGGATGTGATATTTAAAAAAAAATTATTCGGTTACATCAGCTTCAGGTGCTTGGTAGCTGTGGGTGATCCAAGACTGATTCATCTTGATGAAGGTCAGTCGATCAACTGAGTCGGTGGACAGGCGCACCCTGTGATCGGTAACAAAGCAACCAGCAGCACTGAAGGTGCGTTCTGAAAGAACGCTGGATGCAGAACAGACCAGTAGCTCAATTGCATACTGTGCAAGCTCTGGCCAGTGATCCATCCTCAAGACCCAGTAAGCCAGAGGATTTTCGGTGGGGAAGGTGTCCAAGTCTGACCTTGCCCCTAGGTATTCCTGCACCATGTAAATCAGACGCTGGCGATGGTTGCTGGAACCGATCATACCTTGGGGCTGCGGACTAAAAGATTGTCTGAACGCATCGGTCAGACGGCCACCTTCTCCACCGCTCCTTCTGACCGATGCCTCAGCAACGAGTTGTCCAGGACCAGGAGTTTGTAACCTCCCAGTCTCTGGGAACGCGTTGCACAGACCTTTCTGCAAGGCCTCCCGGAGATGTCTCATCCTCTGCTCCCTCTGCGAAGGCAAGATAAGGTCGGCAACCTTACCCTTGTACCGTGGATCAATGAGATTGGCCAGCCAGTAATGGTCCCTCTCCTTGATCCGAAAAATACGAGGATCCTTCCGCAGGCTTTGCAGGATCAGGGAGGCCATGCAGCGTAGGTTAGCTGAGGCATTCGGTCCGGAGTCCTCTGGGTCACTAAGGACAACATGATCCGCAGCTACCTCCTCCCAGCCACGTACAAGTCCACGGGTTTCTTGGGACTGTAAATCATCCCTACAAGACTGCTGCTGCTGCTGCTGCTGAGTGCCCGCCTCCACCTCCATGCTGACACAATAATCATCCTCCTCCTCCTCATCCTCTTCCTGTGTGATGGGTGGCACAGCAGGAACACTGTCTGGATAAAGGGGGCCTTGAGAGGCAAGGAAGTCCCCCTCTTCCTGCCTCTGTTCTGCCTCAAGTGCCCTGTCCATTATTCCACGCAGCGTATGCTCCAAGAGGTGGACAAGAGGTACAGTGTCACTGATGCATGCACTGTCACTGCTCACCATCCTTGTGGCCTCCTCAAACGGTGACAGGACAGTGCATGCATCCCTGATCATGCCCCACTGGCGTGGTGAGAAAAAAACCGAGCTCCCCTGACCCTGTCCTGGTGCCATAGTCGCACAGGTACTCATTGACGGCCCTCTGCTGCGTGTGCAGCCGCTGCAGCATGGCCAACGTTGAGTGATGATTCAGTCGGTGTGCTGCCCCTAAGCTGGCCCCCGGAGGGCATCCTGCCTCGTTGGAAATGTGCCTCCTCCTCCTCCTCTCTCCTACCAGGCACCCATGTGGAGTCAGTGCCCTCATTATCCCCTCCCTCTTCATCGCTGGAGCAAACCTGGCAGTATGCTGCAGCTTGTGGAACATGACTGCCAGATTGCTGTCCTTCTTGAGCATCCCCTCTCTCTGCACTCACGCTACTGCCTTCCTCTAGCTGAGTATCATCATCAGAGCCTACAAAACACTGGGCATCCTCCTGGAGCATGTACCCAACACTGTGCTCAAAGAGTTCAGAGGACTCCTCAGAAGGACGTGGTGGGTCTAGGGAAGGAGTCACTGATGATGACATTGAGAGGAGGGAAGACAATGCGTTGGCAGCTGCTTTGCTAGTACCCTGAGCCTGGGTGAGAGAGGATGAGGAGGATGAAGAGGGCTTGGTCATCCACTCTACCAAGTCTTCGGCATGTTGCGGCTCAACATGTCCAGCTGTCGAAAAGAAGGACAAGCGTGTCCCATGGCCACGTGCTGATGATGACGATGCACCGTGTCCACGACCAGCACTGTTGTCTCTAGACACAGAGTCTGCTTGCCATCTTTTATCGGCTCACGCCTGTCTGCCTCTCCTTGCTGGCCTTCCAGACATGGTAATGGCCTGAAGGGAGATGGGAAAACCAGCAAATGGGTAGTGTATATTGTGCTGGAGGCACACACAACACCCACTCCTGCAGATGGCAGACGGCTCAATTAGAGAAGAGCTATGTAGGTGGATATAACGGTGTATTCTGCGGTCAGGACACGCAGACAGCATGCACAATCTCCTACAACTGACTGCAAGCTCTATTTAAAAAGAACAAGCTAGCTAGCTATATAGGTGGATATAACGGTGTATTCTGCGGTCAGGGCACGCAGACAGCACGCACAATCTCCTACAACTGACTGCAAGCTCTATTTAAAAAGAGCAAGATAGCTAGCTATATAGGTGGATATAACGGTGTATTCTGCGGTCAGGGCACGCAGACAGCACGCACAATCTCCTACAACTGACTGCAAGCTCTATTTAAAAAGAGCAAGATAGCTAGCTATATAGGTGGATATAATGGTGTATTCTGCGGTCAGGGCACGCAGACAGCACACACAATCTCCTACAACTGACTGCAAGCTCTATTTAAAAAGAGCAAGCTAGCTAGCTATATAGGTGGATATAATGGTGTATTCTGCGGTCAGGGCACGCAGACAGCACGCACAATATCCTACAACTGACTGCAAGCTCTATTTAAAAAGAGCAAGATAGCTAGCTATATAGGTGTATATAATGGTGTATACTGCACTACAGAAGAGCAAGAACGCAAAATCGGCCGATAACGAACTGTGTATACTGTGCGGAAGGTACACAGAACACCCACTAACTCCTACAGACGCCAACACACTACACAAGGCCGCCGCGCTGGCGGCCTTATATAGTGTGGGGCGTGTACTACACAGCCTGAGCTATGATTGGCCACAGGCATCCTGCCTGTGGTCAATCATGGCTCTCCTCGCTGCTGGCGCTGTGATTGGCCAAGCATGCGGGGACCATCCTTATTGCGCAGCGTGACTCGCGCATGCGCAGTAGGGAACCGGGAGGCTCCACTTCCTGATTCCCATAGCCAAGATGGCGGCGGCAGCACCCAAAAGACGATCGCGAGATCGGCTTCGGGTGCCGACATCGCGGGCGTGCTGGGCGGGTAAGTGTCCTTATTTTAAAAGTCAGCAGCTGCAGTATTTGTAGCTGCTGGCTTTTAAAAAAAAAAAACGGCGGAACTCCCGCTTTAAGCAATGAGTGGTTCCTCCGTCCTTGGGTGTTCAATCTTCATTCATTAACTATGAAGTGAGGCTTTCCCCAGGTGAATCTAGTAATAGCTTCCTAGAATATGAAACACGACAGTTTCCTAGTGAGAACACCATACCCAACAGTGGAAAAGGTAGACTTCTTAACTGCCAGTGGAAATTCCAGTTGGGGTACATCTATCTCCCAATACCTCTGATATTCAGATTCTTAGCCAGACTCAAGCAGGTCCCAGTATCTATAATCGCAATACAGTTTTAGCCAAGGAGGCCCTGGTTTCCATCTCTCCTGCAGTTGAGCATAGAGTCACCACTGGCTCTGCAGGTGACACCAGATGTGCTCTCTCAAGGCTAGTTTTCCATCCACCCCCCAAAAGACTACATTTGATGGTGTGGAAGTGGTTGCAGGAAATGTCTCCACAAATAAGACTTACCAGAGAATCTAGGAAAAATTGTGTAGATCTTATGGAGAAAATAGTCTGCAAATCTTATCACTGGAACCTGGTCAGGTTCTGCAATTCTTACAACTCTAGATAGACAAGGGCCTTGGTTTAAATATGTTAAAAATTCAAGATTCAGCCTTGTCCACACTTACAGGGGTTAGATGGGCCCTTAACCCTTTATTGAAGCGATTCCAAATGGCTTGAATGAAGTTAAGTCCTCCCAGAAAAGCAAGCTCTATCAAAGCACCCTTTCTATCCAATAGAAATGGCTACACTCTGGGAATCTAACCCTGAAGTCTGTTTTTCTAGTTGCCATAACCTCTGCAAAAAGGGTGTCAGAGCTGCAGGGTTTTTGTACCCGAGGAGCCTCACCTAATGTTATATCCGGACAGAATAGTGCTTAACCTTCAGACCACTTTATCCCTTGCCTGAAGCTGCAGTTTGGCTCAGGCTAATTTTGTCAAAGTTCTGGTTTCTGTACCAGTTCAGCTGGGTTGTGCTAGTTTCCACTTGGCCATGGGTGTCACTTTCACCACCAGTAAGTGTGGGAAATGCAACAGGCTGAATGCATTGGGTCCCCCTTTTACTCAGAAATAGCCCAGTGGGAGTGGTTCACCCGCTGTGCATTCTGGATAAGGGTACTTAAGGTACTGACACCATTTTGAGGGCTCTCTCTTTCCGGGGTTCGTTATCCCGACCTCATGGCCCTCCTGGCCTGAGGTGTGTGCTGCCTGTCTCTATGTCTCGGAGCCGACTGGCCCGAGGCCTTGTAACTGAAAGGGTGGGCCCAAAAGTCTTGGGGCCTACCGATCCAGGGGTGGTCCTGTGCTGTCTTGCCTGCGGGGAGAAGCCAAGTGACTGGAGGATCCAGGGGAGAACTTTTTTAGGAGAGGACCGAGCAACAAGGCTGGTATCTCTGGAAGAGCCTGGAGACTCAGTTGGAGGACGTATCCCGGGCCACCTACCACACAGTATCGCCGGATCGGCTGAAGGAAACTGGTACTGTGTGACAACTCTTTAATTTCTCAACAAGTTGCTGGTTGTGCTTTCCTGTGGCAGAGGATTGCACAACGATTTTGTTGAATTGACAAGTCTATGGCAGAGACTTAGTTTGAGCATCTCACCAGCTGCTAAGTCAGTGAGAGTGGCCTATCCGGTGATTGTCCTCTGGATCAAGGAAATACCTCTAACCCGCAATTACAAGGTACCTGAACTCAGAGGCAGCTCTCTGTGTTCAATCACTGATGTTATCAAGGTCTCATCCCGGTCTGGTGGCAGCAAGTGCGGGGAGCGGGACAGTAGAGGCCTCTAGGTGGCGCAGCGGCTGGAGGACAGATCTGGCTCCAAGGCATGCGGGCGGCATGTTCATGTTGGACCCGCACTCTTCTTTAGCCTGTGCCGCTCACCAGACCTCTCCTCCGCACCTACCTTCTGTTTGGTTCTGCAGTCGGGGGGGGGGGGGAGTTGCTGAAACCATCCAGCTGAGCTGCCCCATGAGTGTGAAGAGGGAGGAACTCTTCTGCTGCCTGGCTGACCAGGGAGAAGGTGGGTGCCCGTGCAGCCTCCCTGTGTGCCTGAATAGGAGGAGCGGTGGGGAGACTGCACATAGTGGAATTGATTTTTCCATATTCCTCTTGCAGCCGCTGAATGTCTGCAGGGAGGAGAGGAGGAGAAGAGATCATTCAGTGGCTGCATGGAGTAATATGGAAAAATCAATTCCACTATGTTCAGTCTCCCCACCGTTCCTCCTATCTAACTTTTTCTGCATCCCCCGTACTCTCCGGCCCCTCCTTGTGCTCCCTGGCTCCGCCTCTCTGTGCACTCCCTGGCTCCGCCCCTCCGTGTAATCCCTGGCTCCGCTCCTCCTTTTCTCCAGCCCCTCCGTGTGCTCACTGGCTCTGCCCCTCCTTTTGCTCCCTGGCTCCGCCCCTCCTTGTGCTCCCTTGCTCCACCCCTCCTGCTCTTCAGGCCCTCCTTTTTGCTCCCTGGCTCCAACCCTCCTGGTCTTAAGCCCATCCTTGTCCCCCATGGCTCTGCCCCCATTTTGCCAGCACCCCCTGCACGCCAATTCTTTCTGCCTCCCCTCTTAAGCTCCCCCAGCACTCTCCACCCTCCACCCCCAGAACTCTCTGACCTCCACCCCCCAGCACTCTCCAACCCCAGCACTCTCTGGCCCCCACTCCCCAGCAGTCTCTGGCCCCCAGCACTCTCTGGCCCCCCCAGCACCTTCCGCCCCCCACCCCCCCAGCACTCTCTGGCCCCAACCCCCCAGCACTCTCTGGCCCCCACCACTCTCTGGCCCCCACCCCCCGTCACTTTCCGCCCCCCACCCCCCAGCAATCTCTGGCCCCCAGCACTCTCCACCCCCAGCCCTCTCTGGCCCCCAGTACCCTCCAGCCCCCACCCCCAACAGTCTCTGGTCCCCAGCATTTTCTGGCTCCCAGCACTCTCCAGCCCCCACCCCCCAGCATATTCCAGCTCCTCCCTGCTCTTTGCCCCCCCCCCCCCAATGCCTTATTGTTACATTTTAAGCATAATTAAAATCATGTTCCTTTAAAAACTATCTTTTAAAAAAAATTTTTTTTCAAAAAATACATGTCCCCCAGGGCTGTACCAGGGCCCCATACACTTTTTATGGCCCCTCAAAATGGGGACTTTTGATTTTCCAAATTCCATAGACTTCAATAGCGATTCGGGTCTGACGTTTAACAATGTTCGAGAGTTCTGATGCGAACCGAACCGGGGGGTGTTTGGCCCAACTCTAGTACTGAGAATTCCACCTGGCACACAGGACAAAAGAAGTGGTACTGTCCATACATACAGAATAAGAACAGATACTGAGAATTACATCCGACATAAAGGACAAGAGAAGTGGTACTGTGCAGAGTCCATACATACAGAATAAGAACAGATACTGAGAATTACATCCAACATACAGGACAAGAGAAGTGGTACTGTGCAGAGTCCATGCATACAGAATAAGAACAGATACCGAGAATTACACCCGACATACAGGACAAGAGAAGTGGTACTGTGCAGAGTCCATACATACAGAATAAGAACAGATACCGAGAATTACACCCGACATACAGGACAAGAGAAGTAGTACTGTGCAGAGTACAAACATACAGAATAAGAACAGATACTGAGAATTACATCCAACATACAGGACAAGAGAAGTGGTACTGTGCAGAGTCCATACATACAGAATAAGAACAGATACCGAGAATTACACCCGACATACAGGACAAGAGAAGTGGTACTGTGCAGAGTCCATACATACAGAATAAGAACAGATACCGAGAATTACACCCGACATACAGGACAAGAGAAGTAGTACTGTGCAGAGTACAAACATACAGAATAAGAACAGATACTGAGAATTACATCCGACATAGAGGACAAGAGAAGTGGTACTGTGCAGAGTCCATACATACAGAATAAGAACAGATACTGAGAATTACATCCGATATACAGGACAAGAGAAGTAGTACTGTGCAGAGTCCATACATACAGAATAAGAACAGATACTGAGAATTACATCCGACATAAAGGACAAGAAAAATAGTACTGTGCAGAGTCCATACATACAGAATAAGAACAGATACCGAGAATTACACCCGACATACAGGACAAGAGAAGTAGTACTGTGCAGAGTCCATACATACAGAATAAGAACAGATACTGAGAATTACATCCGACATACAGGACAAGAGAAGTAGTACTGTGCAGAGTCCATACATACAGAATAAGAACAGATACTGAGAATTACACCAAATATTCACGTTTTTGCTGGTTTGAGGAGCACGGAATTCTTATTCAGCCTTTCCAATTGATAAGCACACTTTTACAAATAAATCATGAAATATTTTATAGTCACTTCAGTAAATGTAATGGAATGTGACCCGTGCAATACACATTGATAAAATGATATAGTGAGTTATAATGAAAGTGAAAGCAGCGTTCATTCCTTTTCAATTCTCGTAAATGGTCTGATTCCTGTAAAAATTGCCCTGCCCAACTCCTCTATATATATGTCTGGTAAAGCCTGATTACAGGATCAGCACAGAGGAGACCCCCAAGACACTGCTGAGGGCAAACAGGTCACATTCATGGAGTAATAGGTAGGTACACTGAGAGGAATTTACTGGAGCAGACAGGACCTGGAGCAGCTCTCCATATATATTTATGTAATTTTTACCCCAGTCCTGTCCGGCTGTCTCTATTCTCAAAAACATTGGGGCTAAGGTTTTGGAATTCCTTAATGTGTTTAGACAGAGTATGCCTTTAAAATGTTGTAAAAATGTTTCCTAAGAGGAATCCTTAGTTCTCGCTAGGTTCTACGAATATAAATCTTTTGATAGGGCTATTGCATATACTAGATCTGTGTTTCTCAATCTTTTTTCTGTCAAGACACCCTTTACAATTTTGCACAATCTGGAGGCACCCCATTCTAAAATATCAAAACTTAATAGCTTTACATATAGCAGCAGCATCCACACACGTAGGACACCCAACATTAGAGATGATTTATTCTTAAAACTACAATGTACCTTTGCACACTGGTACTGACTAGCATTCCAGCTTTTCTCTTCTGCCCCAGTTTCTCTCCCTCAGTCAACTAAGGTGACCCCAGTGTTGACAGAGAGGGGATGGTATGGGGGCAAACTAGGATGTCCTCAGACTCCTGGCATCCTTCTGATTAACCAATGCCATCATCAGTTGTTGGAAATAGCAGCTGGCCAACACAATCTCCAAATTTGTAACGCTGCACATTAAAACAATGTGGCCTCGTGTAACAAAAAAGGCAGTCTTCATCCACCCTTTGGCTTGCTGACAATTTTTGGGCAATTTTTAGGCATCTTGCCAAGGCACCCCTGAAGTGTCTAGAAGGCATCTTGGTTGAAAAATGCTGGCCTAGATAATTGATACCAGTAATAAAATCAGTGAAGTTGTGTAAATAGCTTATTTTTTGCCTCGTAAATGTATCTGTGCAAAGTGTAATTAATTATTAGCTCCCCCCTGTGAGTGATACATTGAGTCGGGGAAGTAAAAGTGGATGAGCCGTGCGTGACAACTAATGGGTTTCTATCTTCAGCTTGTCCAGTTAATCTTTGAAAAGTAAATCTAGAAGGTTTTCAAGATTCAGTAAATTCCACAATATATTTTTTATGATCTTGTAGTGCAGGGGTCCCCAAACTTTGTAAACAAAGGGCTAGTTTACTGGCCTTCAGAATTTAGGGGGGGACGGGCGGACTATGGCCAGCAGGAATAGAACATTTTTTTCTGGCATCAGTAAGAGTAAACAGTGCCCAATATTTTGTATTATGGGAGGAATTTCACCCCATTGTTGGTGTCAGTGGAAGAAATGGTGCCCCATTGTTGATGTCAGTGGCAGGAATTATGCCCCATTTTTGGTGTTGGGGCAGAATAGTATCTCATATTAGTGGAATGAATAAAGCCCCAAGGGCTGGATATTGCATACATATTGTGTGTTTGGATGAGATGCAAGCCTTCATGTGTTCTTCATGTGTAGAATTCTCATTTTCTATATACTGTAAATAAGCTTGAAGTGTGTCCATGTGTTGTCGTGTACACAGATCATACAATCACTTGAGGAAAAAAAATCTGAAGTGTATCAGAGATATAAAAAAGTATACATAGCTAGAGCGGATAGAATGACAAGGATAAATCCTCCGGATTAATACACTATGAAATAAATGACAAAAAGCAAAAGAAGGAAATAAGAAGGTATTTAGACATAGTAAAAAATAAAAAATAAACATTTTTGTGTTAAAGGGAGGAAGTAGACCAGAAGAAATTTTCTAAATGAGTGAAAGTTACATTTCCCTTTTTTATTATTTATTTATACACAAACAGTATGGATGGAGAAAAAAACAAGTTTGTTTTTAAAAATGCACAGTGGTTGAAGGGTTAATGTCTGGAGGAAGAGGACATTATATGCAGTGTTCTTATCTGCAGCTCTGTTTGATAAACATTGTTGGTACAAGATTCATAGAGGAGCAGAGAATTGCACAGGTGTGGATGGAAAATTTCAAGGCACTGTAATCATGAACAACTAGAAAATATTCTATGTAAAAATCAAAAAGGGAAAAATATATATGCCAGAAATCTATATACTGCCATTGTGACTGTTTAGGGATTGTTTGTAGCTCAAAAAAATAAAAAAATTCACTTGGATTACGTTTTCGATATAAATATAAATATATATATATATATATATATATATATATATATATATATAACATTTTCATATATAATATTTTCATGCTAGTCCTGTCTGACTGTCTCTGTTCTCCAAAACATTGTAACTTTTAGGCTGCAATTATGGAATTCCTTAAGTTTTTAGACAGTGGATTCCGATCACTCCCCTTTAAAAATATTGCAAAAATGCTCCCTAATATGAATCCTTAGTTCTCGTCCTATGAAGATAAAACTTATGACAGGGCCATTGTATAGCCTAGATACTTACTATACAGTATTGTTATATTGGTAAGAAAATCAATACAGTTGTATAAAGCTGCCTTATAAATTTAGCTGTGCATATTTTTTTTTAAATCTTCATGTAAATAAATGTTTAATAAATACCTAATGACCCTGCCGGTTTCTGCTCTCTCTCAGACCTTTTTTAACTACTTGCCTACCAATTTTTTTATGTTTTAACCACTTCCCGCCCACCATATAGCAATATGACATGCGCAAAGCGATTGTTTTATCCCGACCGGATGTCCTATGGCATGATCAGGATAAGAAGCCGGTGCGCGCCTGCGGGGGGCACATAGCAATCAGTGGTGTGATGTGTCAGTCTGACACACCGCATTTCCGATCTCGGTAAAGAGCCTCAGATGGAGGCTCTCTACCAAATGATCAGCTGTGTCCAATCACAGCTGATCACGGTGTAAACAGGAAAATCTGTGTATTGGCTTTTCCTCACTTGCGTCTGAGAGACGCAAGTAGAGGAGAACCGATCAGTGGTTGTCCTGACGTGGGGGGCTGCACTGATTTATTATCAGTGCAGCCCCCCGAGGAATGCCCAACCAGGACCACCAGGGATGCCATCAGGGTCACCAGGGATGCCCACCATTTGTGACCACCAGGTATGCCACACATGGCCACCAGGGTTGCCAATCAGTACCTACATATGATTCTAATCAGTGCCAACATATGATGCCAATCAGTGCACATCAGCAATGCCTGCCAGTGCCTCCTTGTCAGTGATGCCCATCAGTGCCCATAAGTGTTAACCCCTTCCCAGCCAGTGCCTTTAATACAGTGACAGCACATAGTATTATTGCTGATCACTGTATTAATGTCACTGGTCATGTCAGTGTCTGTTAGTCAGTTCTCGCAAAGTTTCAGTGTCAGTTTGCCTGCCACACGATCACAATTCCACTATAAGTCACTGATCACCACCATTACTAGTATAAAAAATAAATAAGTAAAAATTCCAGTATTAACCATATTTTGTAGACGTTATAACATTTTTTGGAAAAATGCTGTTTATTATGTTTTGTAACAACAAATACAAAGAAAACAGAAAATAAAAAACAGGCCACACACTACAACATAACACAAAGTTATTCAGCACTGGACTCACTGTATAACCTTGAGATTGAACATGTGAATAGTACAGATTCAGTGGTCTATATATATAGTTAGGGATGGCCGAACAGTTCGCCCGGCGGTCGTTTCGCGGCGAATTTCGGCTGTTCGCCGTCCGACCGATCGGCGGACTATTGCCGCTGTTTGCCCGGCGGACTTCCGTGTTTACTGTGTAAAAGAACTTTGACCTATAATGACACATCCATCATGGGGTACAGGACAGCCAATTGAGACATTACAGCACATGGACACTTGGAAATTCCCCCTAACTTATAAATAGACCCGGTCCGGCGGCCATTTTACATTCTTTCTTCTGTCACTATAGGGAGAAGTTGCTGTGTGGAGCAGGGAGAGACTGCAGTGACCCAAATCGCTAGCTATTTGGTCCACAAAAGTTATTTTCAGGACTGGTATAGGCGTTAGGTGTAGTTCAGGATATAGGTTTGAGGCACTGCTGTGCTACTGATTTTTGCAGCAGCCTGTCTTTTGTCAGTGTAGAGAGAGGGACAGGATGCTGTGTGCTGCAGGGACAGTCAGTTTAATCATTAGCTATTACTATTAGGTCCACAAAAGTGCTATTCAAGTTATTGTTCCAGCAGCCTCTGTTTTGTCAGTTTAAATAGGGACAGGCAGGAAGCTGTGTGTGAGGCAGTATGGGACAGTCAGTTTAATCAGTAGCTGTTACTATTAGGTCCACAAAGGTTCTTTTCAGGACTGGTATGGTAATATTCTTTCTTCCAAATATAGAAAGAATATTATATTTGACTGCTGCCCTTCTGCTGCAGTAGTCCTTTATCACTATAGGGACTGAGGTACATTCTGCTAATCATTCACAACCTACTTGTTCCACAAAGGTCCTTATAAGGACTAGTAAGGTATAGGGTACTACAGTACATAGGGTTGAGTGAGGTACAGTCTGCTATTCCTTAAGGACTGGTATAGGTCCACAATACATAGGGTTGAGGTGCACTACTGCTGACTGCTGCCCTTCTGCTGCAGTAGTCCTTTATCAGTATAGGGACTGAGGTACAGTCTGCTAATCATTCATAACCTACTTGTTCCACAAAGGTCCTTATAAGGACTGGTAAGGTATAGGGTACTACAGTACATAGGGTTGCGTGAGGTACAGTCTGCTATTCCTTAAGGACTGGTATAGGTCTACAATACATAGGGTTAAGGTGCACTACTGCTGACTGCTGCCCTTCTGCTGCAGTAGTGCTTTATCAGTATAGGGACTGAGGTACAGTCTGCTAATCATTCACAACCTACTTGTTCCACAAAGGTCCTTATAAGGACTGGTAAGGTATAGGGTACTACAGTACATAGGGTTGAGTGAGGTACAGTCTGCTATTTCTTAAGGACTGGTATAGGTCCACAATATATAGGGTTGAGGTGCACTACTGCTGACTGCTGCCCTATACTGCAGCAGTCCTTTATCAGTATAGGGACTGAGAGTTTTGTCACAGGGTCATTTAAATGACAGGCATAGGAAGAGGCAGGCCCTTCCGCAGGGGTGGTAGGGGTAGGGCAGGAGCAACAGGCTTGAGCCAAAGTGGGAAGTTGCAGAAGGTGCGTTCAATTACTTTGAAGGACGCACCAGACTTGGTTGAGTGGCTCACTCTGCCTTACTCTTCTGCACCCTCCTCATCCTCTCGATCTGCACCCTCTTCTTCACCCTCTGCTAGACATTTCTGATGCGCAGCCACTCTTGGTATTGGATCAGGAAGAGGAAGTAGCAACAACCGCCACTCAGTAGTCTGACGACAGTACCCAGATCAGCCCAAGGAGGAGGTTGGTCCCCGCTGTTGCTGCCTACTCCGAGATCTCTATTTATAGCGGTGGGGAAGGTGACGTTGATGATGACGTGTCTAGTGATGTCACATGGGTGCCCACAAGAGAGGAAGAGGAGGGGAGTTCAGAGGGAGATATGGACCAGCAGATAGGGAGGAGAAGCAGGAATAACTTACATTGCACAGGAGGGACAAAGCAGACTGCAAATGTATCAGGAGCGAGTCATCGACCATGTACGGTCACATCTGGCGCTCCCAGGACACCGGCACAAAGTGGGCTTTTTTTAACGTGTCCGCTGCTGACAATAGCATTGCCATCTGCAATCTTTGCAGTCAACGCATTAGTCGCGGTAAGCCCAACACTCACCTAGGGACGACCGCCTTAAGAAGGCACATGAGCAGCCATCACCGAGCCCAGTGGGAGAAACGGAACACACAAAGCCACACTGCAGGCTCTCACCGTCCAGCCTCGTCTTCTACTTCTCCTTCTCCTCTCTCCTCACAATTGTCCTCCACTCCACCTTCCATCACGCCAAGCTCACATTTTTCTGCAAAAAGGCAGGCTTCCATGGGCCTAATGTTTGAGCATAAAAAAATGATGATGCTGGATAACCCTCTTGCCCAACGGCTTGTCAGAACTCATAGCCCGCCAACTACTGCCATATAAACTGGTGGACTCGGAGGCCTTTCGCAAATTTGTGGCCATTGGAACACCACAATGGAAGGTCCCAGGAAGGAAGTATTTCTCACAGAAGGGCATCCCAGAGCTATATGGCCATGTTCAGCGGCAAGTGAATGTATCTCTGGCACACAGTGTCGGTGCCAAGATACATCTGACCACAGACACGTGGTCTAGCAAACACGGGCAGGGAAGGTATATCACTTTTACTGCCCACTGGGTGAACCTTCTGACGGCCGTCAAGCATGTAACCCGTGGCACCCGTGTAGATTTGGTTTTACCGCCACGGATTGCATGCAGGCCTGGCTCTTCTTCTCCTCCTCCTCCTCCATCCTCCTCCCTCTCCTCCTCGACTGACTCCTCCTTTTCCGCTGCTAGCGTCTCTTTCGCTGCGCCGCCCAAGCTCCCCAGAACCTATTCGACATGCCAGGTGAGACGTTGCCATGCCGTGCTGCGTCTGTTGTGCCTGGAAGCCAAGAGCCACACTGGCCCGGCACTCCTTTCAGCTTTGCGTTCACAGACAGATCAGTGGCTAACACCGCTCAATTTGACAGTTAGTAAAGTGGTGTGTGACAACGGTGCCAATCTGCTTAGCGCATTGAAACAGGGCAAAATGACGCACGTGCCATGCATGGCACACGTCTTAAACTTGGTCGTGCAGCGATTCGTTGTCAAATACCCTGGGGTCCAGGATATCTTGCGGCAGGCAAGGAAAATCTCGGCCTATTTCAGAAGATCTTACACTGCCATAGCTCGCCTTGCTGACATTCAGCGGCGACACAATCTGCCGGTCAGACGTCTTATTTGCGATTGCCCGACGCGATGGAACTCAACCTTCTATATGCTTGATAGGCTGCTCCAGCAGAAACGTGCAGTTAACGTCTACCTGTATGAACTCTGCGGCAGAACAGGTTCTGGGGAGCTGTTTTTTTTTCACCGTGCCAGTGGCTGCTCATGCGCGATGCATGCAGACTTCTGCGGCCATTTTAGGAGATCACCAAACTGGTCAGTCGCAGCCATGGCGCCATCAGTGACATGGTACCTTATGCCTTCTTTATGGAGCGTGCATTGCGTCGTGTCATTGATCAAGCTGTAGAGGAGCAGGAGCAGGAAGATGAGGAAGTCGCAATGCTGGATGAATTCCCAGGGGGGGCTACTCTATCTGAGACAAGTGAACAACAGGAGTCTGAAGAGGAGTCAGAGGAGGATGGTGCCGGGGCGGATGAGGAGGAGCAAGAAGAGCATGCTTTAAACCTTTCTGGGATCCCTGTTGTTGTGCGTGGATGGGGAGAGGAGAACATTATCCTGGATGATGAGCAGGAGCCAGGCCACCACACCGCTTCCAGTTTAGTGCAAATGGGGACCTTCATGCTCCAGTGTTTTAATAGGGACCCCCGTATAAAAAGCATAAGGGTCAAGGACCAGTACTGGGTGGCAACGTACTTAGACCCCCCGGTACAAACACAAAATTGGCGGAAATGTTACCGCCGTCACAGAGGGCTGTCAGAATGCAGCACTTCCAGGCCTTGTTTCGAGAAATGCTGCATTCTGCTTTTGCGTGCGCTGGCAGAGGAGCAATTCCCACTCCGAGAGGAGGAGTTGTGGGTACCAATCCAACAGCGCCTGCAAGAAGAGGCCGGTTTGAAGATGTGTTGGTGACTTCGGATATGAGGTCATTCTTTCAGCCGACCCATCGACAGGTGTCATCCGGATACAGCATCAGGGAACGCCTAGACCGTCAGGTGTCCGACTACATCGGGTTAATGGCCGATGTGGATGCTCTGAGGAGTGATGAACCCCTGGACTACTGGGTGGGCAGGCTTGACCTCTGGCCAGAGCTTGCCCAATTTGCAATCGAACTGTTGGCTTGCCCCTTGTCCGGTGTCCTGTCACAAAGGACGTTCAGCGCAGCAGGGAGGATCGTGACGGATAAGCGTACTCGCCTAGCTCATGACAGTGTTAACTACCTCACATTTCTAAAAATGAATGAGGCATGGATCTCGGAGGAATTCAACACATGTGACCAGTAGACCATGTATATGTCTATAAACAATTTTTTGAATCGAGCACAGAGACCTTCTTTCTTCATTTGGCTCACTTCCTTGTCCAAAAAAAGCACACCGTACTATATGCCCGTACCCTCCTCTTTGAAGAGGTTGAGCGGTGTCATATTTCTACTGGGGCTGCTTATTATGAGGGGCTCCCGCCATCCCTGTGCTGTGCTGACATCCTCCTGGGGCTGTACCTCTGCTGTGCATATTATGAGGGGCTCCCACCATCCCTGTGCTGTGCTGACTTCCTCCTGGGGCTGTACCTCTGCTGTGCATATTTTGAGGTGCTCCCACCATCCCTGTGCTATGCTCATTATGAGGGGCTCCCACCATCCCTGTGCTGTGCTGACTTCCTCCTGGGGCTGCTTATTATGAGGGGCTCCCACCATCCCTGTGCTATGCTCATTATGAGGGGCTCCCACCATCCCTGTGCTATGCTCATTATGAGGGGCTCCCACCATCCCTGTGCTATGCTCATTATGAGGGGCTCCCACCATCCCTGTGCTAGGCTGACTTCCTCCTTGGGCTGCTTACGGTGCAGGTGTCAGTGCTGTATATCACGGTGCTGATGTCAGTAATCTCTACCACGGTGCTGCTGTCAGTGCTGTATATCACGGTGCTGGTGTTAGTGCTTTATGTCACGCTGCTGATGTCAGTGCTCTCTATCACGGTGCTGTTGTCAGATGACTCTATCACGGTGCAGGTGTCATTGCTGTATGTCACGCTGCTGATGTCAGTGCTCTCTATCACGCTGCTGCTGTCGGTGCTGTATATCACGGTGCTGGTGTTAGTGCTTTATGTCACGCTGCTGATGTCAGTGCTCTCTATCACGGTGCAGGTGTCATTGCTGTATGTCACGCTGCTGATGTCAGTGCTCTCTATCACGGTGCTGCTGTCAGTGCTGTATATCACGGTGCTGGTGTCAGTGCTTTATGTCACGCTGCTGATGTCAGTGCTCTCTATCACGGTGCTGGTGTCAGATGACTCTATCACGGTGCAGGTGTCATTGCTGTATGTCACGCTGCTGGTGATCATCTCCTGCACCCTCTTCTTTGCCTACCCTGGTCCCTGACCTTCCCTCTCCTCCATTGCCTTCATGCGCTCCACAGTCCTGAATTGTCACAACAATTTCCCATATAAAATAAGAATGCTTGTAGTTGTCGATCCCAGATTCACCTCATACATGTGTTATGTCATTGGCCATGTGGTGAGACTATGTTTGCATAGCTAGTAATTATTTTGTGGCTGCAAATTTGACCTGTAGGTTTGCAAAGTTCGCCTCCCATTGAAGTCAATGGGGCCCGCCGCGAACGTTACGGTTCGCGAACTATCGGCCGCGTTCACGAAACATCCCGTCGGAAGTTCGTCCATCACTATTTTTAAGTTCTTGAGACATTACAGTTTTAGGTGATGGCTTTTATCCAGTTGAGTTCACTATGTTTTTCTTGCATTCTTATTGTGATGTGTTCTCTGTAACCTTTCTTCTCTGATTTCTTGCAGGAACTTCCCTTGTTTATATCCTTCACAAAATCTGTAATGGATTTTGACCTAGCTTTTAAAAAAATATTTGGCTATTATTGCTACAGTGCATTGAAAAATTATTCATATCACTTGAAATTTTCCACATTTTGTCATGTTACAATCAAAAACATAAATGTATTTTATTGGGATTCTTCTCATTAAGCAATGAGTGGTTCCTCTGCCCTCGGGTGTTCAATCTTCATTCATTAACTATGAAGTGAGGCTTTTCCAGTTGGGGTACATCTATCTCCCAATGCCTCTGATATTCAGATTCTTAGCCAGACTCAAGCAGATCCCATACCTATAATCGTGTAGCGGCCATAACCCTCGATGGGGCGGCCTTGACTTTTGGGCTTACCGGTTACCTCCGCTTGGCTTGTTCTTCCAGGTCTAGGGGTTCCCAGGGTAAGTACCTAACAACTTTGGATGCTGACACCATAAAAGTCCTTTAGAAAGGTTTTTATTTGCAGGTGTAACATCCAACAAACACAGTCTCGTATGAGAACAGAGGGATAGGGTGAAGAAACTCAGGCACCTTGAACTGCTAATCATTAGAAAGTCTCTAATACAACCCAGAGAGTAGCCACTCGCAGCTGGGCACTTCAAAGCCAAACAAATCTCTAGCCAGAGATTATGGCAGTCAGCACCTCAATCTGGAACTTGTAAAGTCTCTGACCTTGAATAAATTTTCAACCGAAAGTGAACAGGAACCTTTCTCTCAGTACCTGGAACGTTCTCTATCTCCTTGGCAGTACTGGAAAAGCGTGGATTCGTTAGTGTCCTTGACAACCCAGCAACCAGGCACTTCTTGGGATGCCAGCTTGTTGGCCCTCCTCCGAAGAGTCCTCCCCGGTCGCTTACACGACTTCAAGTTGAGAGCACACCCAGATGCCTTGAATCCTCCCTCAGTTACTGCGCCTTGGACCAGCCGGTTCTGAAACTCGGGAACAGATGGATCCTTACCCCAGACCATATGGGTCTAATGGGGCTAGTCAAACTGACCAGGACCGGGACCCCTCGTGGGGCTACCCAGGTTCAGGACCAGGTAGCTCTGGCCTCACAAACGAACCCTGAACATGTGACTTCAGCCTCTTGAATACCCTTCCCCAGACTCCTCAGCGGGGCTGAACGCACTCACGGATTGGCTTCGGGGAATGCTGATACTCAAAGCGCCCAACCAGGCCTGGTTCTGAGCCTGTCATGTGCACCTAACTGTACACATGACCAGGCATAACCCTAACACAGCCCAGCCAAACTGGTGCCAAAGTTCAACCTGCACAATCAACCCTCAGAACCCCTTTACTGTTCTGAGGAAAAACAAAATTTGTACATAGCGGACACCTTGTCAAAAGTGTCGCTGCTACAATCGCAATACAGTTTTGGGCGAGGAGGCCCTGGTTTCCATCTCTCCTGCAGTTGAGCATAGATTCACCACTGGCTCTGCAGGTGACACCAGATGTGCTCTCTCAAGGCTAGTTTTCCATCCACCCCCCAAAAGACTACATTTGATGGTGTGGAAGTAGAGAAACGGAGGCTACTATGTCAGTGATGCTCAGGAGAAGTAGTGGCTACTTTTCTTCAAGCAGGAAATGTCTCCACAAATAAGACTTACCAGAGAATCTGGGAAAAATTTTGTAGATCTTATGGAGAAAATAGTCTGGAAATTGTGGATAAACAAGAGCCTTGGTTTAAATATGTTAAAAATTCAAGTTTCAGCCTTGTCCAAACTTATAGGGGTTAAATGGACCCTTAAGCCTTTATTGAAGCAATTCCAAATGGCTTGAATGACGTTAAGTCCTCCCAGAAAAGCACGCTCTACCAAAGCACCCTTTCTAACGAAAAGAAATGGCTACACTCTGGGAATCTAACCCTGAAGTCTGTGTTTTTAGTTGCCATAACCTCTGTGAAAGGGTATCAGGGCTGCAGGCTTTTTGTACACAAGGAGCCTCACCTAATGTTATATCCGGACAGAGTAGTCAGACCAGTTTATCCCTTATCCCTTATCTGTCTTCCTCATTCCACTTTAACTAGGAAGTAAATTTACCATCTTTCTTTGAAGTGAAACCGTATCCTTTAGATGTTGGCTTAACTCTTAAGGCCTACTTGGCAACCACCTTTTCTCGTTCAAAATTTTTTATTTTATGTTAAAATAAATTACATGTACAGAATATAAGACAAATTATGTGATACCAGAAATAAAAAGTAGACATATTGAAGTACGGATGATACAAAGCAAAGAAGAATTTCAAGATATTCTCGTGGGAATGACAATAAATGGCCTTATATATTTTAGAATTTGAAAACATTCTTATAGCTGAGTTTTAAACATTTTAATCCCAAGAAAATATAAATATGTCTAAAAGAAAATATATGATTTTAAAGTTTTGACCATAACTTCTAAAGTATGTTTATAGTAAGTATTATATAGTAAGGGAAGAACATAAAAGGTATATAGGAGGGGAAGGGGAGGGAATAATTCTCCGGAGGAGGTTTTATATATCAGCTAATGTTGTAATTCTATAAAAAATCTTAATCACCATAACAATAAAACTCGATTGTCAATATTATCTGACATATAATATTTAATCCAGGGTTTCCATATGATATCAAACTTTGTCATCTGGTTTTTATCTATAGCGTCCATTTTAGCATGGATGAAAGATTGATTCATTTTACGTTTGGTTTCTGCAATATTCACCACATCTGTTTTCCACGCATTGGCTATAGTCTGCTTTGCGGCTATCAGGAGTGTAAGAAATAATTTGAATTGTTTCTGATTCAGAAAGGCTGGTTTTAAATTAAGGAGAGCTATAATTGGGTCTGGAAAAATTGGACGATCAAAAAATTTTGTAATTATCAGAAAGATCTTTTTCCAAAATGATTGTACAATTGGGCAATGCCACCAGGTATGCATATAGGTACCTTATTCTGGACAGCCACGAAAGCAGAGGCCAGTGTTGTCTGTTGAGAATTTGGCGATTCTCGCAGGAACCAAATACCAGCTTGTGAGAACTTTATATGATGATTCAGACGCCAATATATTTATAGAGGAAGATTTTGTGAAAGACCATATGTTGGACCAAGACCTAGAATCGATCGCACAATCCAAATCTTTTTCCCACTTGGCCACATATTTAGGTATAACAGTATTAGAATTAGATATCAGTTGTGTATACAATGATGTAATACGACTTTTAGCATGTGGTTCCTTGAGACAAAATCTTTCAAACTGAGAAATATTATGTAAGTTTACATTTAAATTGAGAAGAGGAGTATAAAAATCTTTGATTTGGAGATATCTGAATATTTCTGATTGTGGAAGCTTATATAATTCACATAGATCTGTAAAAGATTTTATTGATGTAGTTGAAGTTAAATTATATAGACAAGTGATACCAGCCTTAGACCAAGCTTTAAAGGTTTTGGGATATTTCCAGGCTGGGTAAAAAGTCGGATTCTTGTGGAAAGATAATAGCGGATTTTGTGGAGGTTGCAGACCATGTGAGCAACCACCTTTTCATTCAAGCAAGCTGAAAATTTGCTCTTGGTTCTTCATGGCTTAACCACTTAAGGCCTAGCCTCGTTTTGAGATTTTGGTGTTTACATGTTTAAAACAGTTTTTGTTTTCCAGAAAATTACTTAAAACACCCAAATATTATATTATTTTTTTTCCTAACACCATAGAAAATAAAATGGCAGTCATTGCAATACTTTTTTTCACACCGTATTTGCGCAACGATCTTTTGGAAAAAATTCACTTTTTTGAATAAAAAAATAAGACAACAGTAAAGTTAGTCTAATTTTTTGCTCAGATCTCATATTTGGACTTAAATGCAAAAAAAGAAAAAAATTGTCATTTCAAAAAATGACAACAGAAAAATGTGCCTTTAAGAAGTCACTTCCGCCCGTGCTATGGTGTAGAGATGGGTGGGGTCCATCTTCACCTCACTCATCTCCATACACAGTAACGTGAAGGACCCTGATCACCGCTACTACCGACAGTCCGGTAAGAGGAATCAGCTGCAGAGACCACCATTATCGTAAACAGAACCACCGCCTCTAAAGATAGATACCTCAGTTGTGGCAGCAGCTGCTGCCGTTACCGAGATATCCATCTTCAAACTGCCGATGTATATCTACATGAGGCGGTCGGTTTAAGGAAAGAACAATCAGCACCAGCACGTACAATCGCCTCCTGGATTGTTAAGACAATTAAAAGAGCCTATGTTAACGGCCTCAAAATGTGAATTAAGAGAGCCGATGATTGTAGACGCGATGAGATAAGGTGATCAGCTTGGCGTCGACTGCAAAGAATCACACAAACAGCATGAGATATGACCACTGACTTTATGGCTGGAAGTAGTTTAATTTTTACATAACAATACATCTTTTACATTTTTATAGTCACATATTTATAACCATGAACAATATATAATACCGATTTTAACTACAGTATTTTAAAACGTAGTTACAACAATGAACATTACTATATTTTAATAATATATATCCCTGTTATTCAGTGTTATAGATAGTTATCTTTATCTCTCTGATACAATTTAACTGTGCAATAATCACTGGCAATGCATTGCTTTAATACAAATATTTCGGTAGTACTCTTTTTTAACCACTAGATGGTGCACATTGCATGTATGACGCAATGCATAAGCTTTACATACAATAGTTTTTTTTCTATATTAATAGCAGAAACCATGTGCTTTCTAATCTATGCAATTTTCAATAAATCAGGTTTAAATATACCTATTTAGAACGGTTTAGTGCTTATAATAGACATTTGTTCTGACTAATTCAGTATTTTCATGTTTTTATGCCCTTTTCACTTGTTTCTCACACATGCTGTTCTAAACTTCTAATTACAGCAAAACTATAGCATAAAATCTGCTGAGACTTTTTCTGCATCTGCTCAAGATGTTTAGGAATCTTTCTATCACAGGTTAATACAGATTAGGAACAATTTAGAGTACATACCTGCAAAGAATCACACAAACAGCATGAGATATGACCACTGACTTTATGGCTGGAAGTAGTTTAATTTCCAGTCACATGGTGTGTGGCCTTATATAGACTCTGTTTGTGTACCTTCTCTGCCATCTACTGGTTATTAATAGAATAGAAGGGACATATTTAGGAATAAAATAAAATAAAATAAATGAATATGTACTTTGCTTTGGGGTGTCTGTTTTGTGACCATATAAACCCCAGTCCATCACACTCTCCCCTCCTTCAGTTAATGGCTCCCGACATTAAACTCAATTGGTATCTGAACACTATTTAGTGATTTAAGTAACCCAAATAGGTACTTGTTGCCACCAAGGAGCTACGCTAACTACCTGGCATGTCATGGGAGTAGCTAGCATTGTAGGAGCTTGTATGGTGTGAATCTGACTTGGTATGTATCTTGGCTGACCTAGTGTGTCATATGTAAAGATCTCTTTAGGTTTAGCTTGTCTGGTAGATCTTCTGACAGGAGTTGAGTCTTCTCCATCAACATCATTCTCCATTTGCATATCTTGGTTCACAGGTAAGTCTTGACTTAATGAGGGTAATTCTGCGGTGTCTAGTCCCACCATGTCTGTAGCCCAGATTTGGTCACCAACTACTGTTCCATCATTTTGTTCTTGTTCAACATTGGGTGTGGTAGTTGTAGGATAGAACTCTTCAGCAGAAACTCTTAATGGGATTTTCTGTATGTTTTGACAGTTTGGTTGAGACACAACACAATCATGACTTTCTGTAGTCTCTGGTATATAAGGATAATACCATCTTTCTTCATCTGAACATTCCTCCTCCTGGTCCAGATCCATTCTGGTATCCTTTCTGTTACTTGATTGTCTTTGTTTCATCGGTACTCTTGGAATGTGTCCTTCAATTGGTAGGTCATTTACTGGTAGTAAAAGATTTCTGTGCAGTACTCGAATAGTCTTTTTACCACTTTCAGGCTGAATTTTGTACACAGGCCCATCTTTGATTCTTTCTACCACTTTGTGTACTGATTCTTCCCAGTATGAACGAAGTTTACCAGGTCCTCCTCTTTCAGAGAGATTTCGTACTAAGACCCGATCACCCGGTTGAAGAGGTGCTCCTTTTATCTTTTTGTCATAGTACTTCTTCCCTTTAGCAGATGATTTTTTTGCTATTCTCGGATGCGATTTTGTAAGCTTCTTGCATTCTAGATGCCCATTTCTGAGTAAATGTTGGTTGACTTTCTGATTCCTTTTCCAAATTTAGGTTGAGCATTAGGTCAATTGGCAAATGAGGAGATCTTCCATACAATAGAAAGAATGGCGAGTATCCTGTGACTTCATGCCTGGTGCAATTGTATGCATGAACAATATGTGGAAGATGTTCTTTCCAATCTGACTTTTTCTCTTCCTCTAAGGTGCGAAGCATCTGTAAAAAAGTACGGTTCAGTCTCTCCACTGGGTTACCCTGTGGATGGTATGGAGTAGTTCTTGAATGAGAAATCCCTGCCAATCGTTGCAATGTCTGAAATAAGTTGTTTTCAAATTCTCTTCCTTGGTCATGGTGGAGTTTCTCTGGATAGCCAAAACGTGGTATGAAATCTTGAAAGATCTTTTCTGCCACCGTTTTTCCAGATTTGTTCTTAGTTGGATACGCTTGTGCAAAGCGTGTGAAATGGTCAACTATTACAAGTATATACTCATATCCTCCTTTGCTTTTCTCCAAGTGAAGATAATCAATGGATACTAACTCCAAAGGTGAACTGGTAGTAATCGAACCCATAGGTGCTCTTTCAGTGATATTTGGACGCTTTTGTTTGATGCAGCTGCATCTTTTTGCATAAATGGCCAGTAAAATCGTTCACGTGCTAGGTGGGTTACCTTGTCAGTACCAATGTGACCCATGTCATCATGAAGATTTCTTAAGACCAATGGTTTTAACTTTTCTGGTAGAACTAGCTGTTTTCGGGTTCCAGAGTGTCGGTAGAGGATTCCTTCATCGACTCTGAGTTTATTCCATTCATGTATCGAACGTCTTGTTTTGCTGGTCATACTCTCCTTTTCTTTGTGGTTTGGAATCCAGTCGTTCTCCTTAAGCCAGACCACTTCTCTAATGTTGGTATCATCTTGTTGTAATGCTCTGATATTCTCCTGAGTCATTGGGCAGATTGTCTGTCCTTTCAGCAATTCTTCGGCCACATCACTTTCTGAGTGAAGAGTCAATGAAGCCACCCATAGTGCCTCTTCTTCGTCAACAGCTTTGCTCCCTTGCCACATAGCTGACACAACCTCAGATGGTACAAGCTCTGTGTACTCATTTAGATTCTTCGTGAGTTCCACCGGAAATCGTGACAGTGTATCTGCGTCTGCATTCTGTTTACCTGGCCTGTACTTGATATCGAAGTGGAAATCAGCCAACTTGCCAACCCAGCGATAACCCACAGCATTCAGTCTGGCAGTACTCAATACATATGTCAATGGGTTGTTGTCTGTGTAAACAGTGAATGTTGGAGCGTAGTACAAGTAATCTCTGAATTTGTCACAGACTGCCCACTTGAGAGCTAAAAACTCAAGTTTACCAGAGTGAAGATGGTAATTGCGCTCTGCTGGAGTCAATGTTCTGGAGCCAAACCCAATAACACGAAGTTTTTCTCCTTGTCGTTGGTACAGTACAGCACCTAGGCCTTCATTGGAAGCATCAGTGTGTAAGACGAAGGGTAAGTCAAAATCAGGGTATGCTAGTATTGGTGGATTGTTTAGCATGTCCACCAGTCTGGATACTACAACTTGATGTTTGGGTGTCCATTGAATCTGTGTTTTAGATGGCACTTGTGCTTTGTTCCCGTTTTTCTTCGTAGATTCCCTACGATTGTTTTTAGGGATGGATGTAGCAGATTCTTTCTCAGTGTTCTGCAAAAGTTCATACAGTGGTTTAGCAAGTCGAGAGAAATCTTGAATGAAGGACCTGTAGTAGCTCAGGAATCCTAACAAAGATCTGACTCCTCCCACGGTTTTTGGTTCTTTCCTTTTCAAATGTAATACCGCTTCAAGATCTTTTGGGTCAATTTTTATGCCTTCTTCTGACACCATTCGTCCAAGGTATCGAATCTGTCGTTTAAAAAGTTCACACTTCTATGGTCTAAGTTTGATACCATGCTCACGCATTCGACTAAGCACTTGCCTAATATCATTGACATGCTCCTGAAAAGTTTTGGAGTAGCAAAGTACGTCATCCAAGTATGGAGAACAACATTTGTCTCTGATACCCTCTAATACATTCTCCATGCATCTCTGAAAAGCTGCTGGGGCATTCGTTAATCCAAATGAAATACGGTTCCACTCCAGGAGTTTCCAGGGGGTGCTGAAAGCCGTCAGATGTCTGGAGTCTTCATGCACAAAGCCTTGATGATACGCACTACCCTGGTCCAGGATTGAGAACCATGTAAATCCTCCTAAGCTATTCAGCAGATCTTGTATTCTGGGTAGTGGATGTCTATCTGGGATAGTCTTTCAGTTTAACTCCCTAAAGTCAACACATAGTTGTAGGCTACTGTCCTTCTTTCGAACACAAACAACTGGTGATGAGTATGCGGAAGACGATTTTGTTACCCAAACTCGGTCAAGAAGGTTTTGGATATATTCTTTCACTTCTTTGTATAGGGGTTTCGGTATCGATTTGTAGCGTTTCTGGACAGGAGTTTCATCTTTCAGATTTATCGTCAGTTTCAGGTTAGGGATGCATCCTATGTCTCCCTCATCTCGAGCAAAGACATCTGATTCATCATATAACATTTGTCTCGCTATCTCCTGTTCTTCTTCTGAGAGATCTTCCAAATTGACAGGTGGGTGCCACTTAACAGATTTGTTAGTGGGTAGCTGATTTCCAGTGTCCACTTGATTCAACTGGTTTACATGAAACACCCTTTTCTTCTGGTCAATTCCCTTTCCATCGTCTTTGTTTGGAGACAATGGTAGAATCTCAGCTGCTGGAGAAATGGTACCCAATACTGTTCTGGGTACACGGTTCAGTATAGGTATCTTCACCAGTTTAGAGAACCCATTTGGCACATCTACCCCTGAAGGAAATAGTTCAAGTCCTTCCTCAATTGGATATTCGGGAAGTGGTTCAAATGGCATGATTCCTCCTTTTGGCCACGCTCTAATTCTGCCTTTGACTTCACAGAGCTCGCCTCCTTTAATCTGGAGTCCCTTCTTCCCCACTTTGACCATACGACTATCGAATATTTCTCCTGGGTCAGTTGCTTGACTGACAGCATTGACAATGTTATTCGCTACACTCTGTCTTACTTTCATAGCTTCACTCAGCAAGATAGTCAGGTTTTGGGTGCCGTTTGGTCGGTCACAGTTTTATCTGATCAATTCTTCGATAACATAAAACCCAAGAATTGGATTGTCATTACAGCAGTCACTCACCAGCATTGGCACATAAATGGCTGAGTTTCCATGCCCACTACTTTCGAATTCCAGGCAGACTTCAATCCACCCGATGAATGGAATGATAGAACCATTTGCAGCTGTAATGGATACGTTGTCATCACAAAGTAAATCTTGTATGTGCCTAATGGAGACGCTGGGTAGAAACTTTTCTAACCATGCCTTCCCGACAATGCTGACCTGAGCTCCTGTGTCCATCAACATGTCAACCGGAACACCATCCATCTGACATGACAGTAGGCATTTCCCTCCAATTAATTGTGCTACGTGTTGTTTGGAGAATCCATTCTCTTTTGGGAGTGTTCTAGTTGACTGGTGGGTGAATACCCTGTTTACCTTATCATGGGGCAGATCATTTGAGGTGGTCACTGGTTGTCCCTTTCCCAATGAACGTCTGTCGTTTCCCGACTTCCTTCTTTTCTTCAAGCAATCAACCTCTCTGTATCCTGTCCAACCACAGTAGAAACAATGATAGCAGTTCTGACTCTCTCGTTTAATGCAATTATCACACCTGGGCTTGCAGTGAGTTGTATCTGGAACTTGAACATTGGTTAGTGGCTTAGTCATTTGGTTTCCAACAATAGGAGTTTGCTTCATCATCTTTTCCAGGTTCTTTGTGAGAGCAGGGACCTGTGTTGTTAGTTCCATTAATGCAGTGTGATTTGCTCTAGCATCTAACTCAACTCTCTTTTGCAAGGTGTCTTTTTCACTATTCCCTGGTGTCTGTGATGAATGAACAGTAAGAGGTTTATGTTTAGGTGCACTTTTTAAGCATCTCTGCCTTTCTGTTTCCTCATCAACTGATCTGGTGACCTGCTCTATGATAAAGTCATCCGTTATTGTCAAATCAGACACGTAAGGCTTGATATCTCATCTAACATTAGAATTTTTCTCATTTAGTCCCTGATACAGTGTATGAAGGAATATGCCTTGCACCAGTTTTTTGTCATAGTTAAGCTCTCGCCTATAATGTTGTGATGTAGACAGAACTTTTTGTTTTAACCCCACTAGCCTGTAAACAAATTGTTGTGCTGTTTCTCTTTCTTGCTGGGCAGCATTGCTAAGGTCCTGAAATAACTCATTACCACTTCGTTCTCTCATATGTGACTTCAAAAACCTTTTCAATTCAGCAACAGTAAGATCATCTTTGTCAGTCAACATATCTTTAAAATTACCAGGTTTGATTATTCTCAACACTGTGCGTATAATTTCAGATTCAGGGAATTTTTCTGTTAGACCATGGTCAATTTGTCTGCACGCCCTACTGTAACTCATGTCCGAACCATGATCTGAAATAACACCATGCATTTTGAATTCTCTACGTGGCAATAAAGCAACAACATCAGTTAATCTCACCACCTCCGATACCTGTTCAGTCCTTGCAGTCCCACTACTTATTCTTTTTGCAGTGGTTGCAATGTCCACAGTTGGTGTACTTTTCTTGTTAAGTTTTAGTTCATTGATCTTGTCTTGGATGATGAGTAGGTAAGACATACTTTAATAAATTCAACAAGTTCCATTTCGTTGGTACCAGTCACTGATGGAACGTCCACGTCTCTTTCATCTTCCAGCGTAATAGCGAGGCTATGCAGCTGTTCTTCATTAAGCAGATGAATTTGTTTCCGGATATCCCACATCAGCGCACGACGAGGAGACGCCATCTCTGTTGCAATCTGAAGACTTGCACTCATGAGGCAGATGACTCTCGTGACTCTCCAAGCGCAAGCCAAGCGTGAGCCTGCTACAGAGCTAGTAGCAGGCTCACGCTTGTCTTGCGCTTTCCTCTCACTGGTAACACAACGAATCCCGGCACACGAGCCCCCAAAATGTTACCAGCCTCAAAATGTGAATTAAGAGAGCCGATGATTGTAGACGCGATGAGATAAGGTGATCATCTTGGCGTGGACTGCAAAGAATCACACAAACAGCATGAGATATGACCACTGACTTTATGGCTGGAAGCAGTTTGATTTTTACATAACAATACATCTTTTACATTTTTATAGTCACATATTTATAACCATTAACAATATATAATACTGATTTTAACTACAGTATTTTAAAACGTAGTTACAACAATGAACATTACTATATTTTAATAATATATATATCCCTGTTATTCAGTGTTATAGATAATTATCTTTATCTCTCTGATACACTTTAACTGTGCAATAATCATACTGGCAATGCATTGCTTTAATACAAATATTTCGGTAGTACTCTTTTTTAACCACTAGATGGTGCACATTGCATGTCTGTATGACGCAATGCATAAGCTTTACATACAATAGTTTTTTTTCTATATTAATAGCAGAAACCATGTGCTTTCTAATCTATGCAATTTTCAATAAATCAGGTTTAATTATGCCTATTTAGAACGGTTTAGTGCTTATAATAGACATTTGTTCTATTCTATACTAATGTTCTATACTAATGCAGTATTTTCATGTTTTTATGCCCTTTTCACTTGTTTCTCACACATGCTGTTCTAAACTTCTAATTACAGCAAAACTATAGCATAAAATCTGCTGAGACTTTTTCTGCATCTGCTCAAGATGTTTAGGAATCTTTCTATCACAGGTTAATACAGATTAGGAACAATTTAAATTACATACCTGCAAAGAATCACACAAACAGCATGAGATATGACCACTGACTTTATGGCTGGAAGTAGTTTAATTTCCAGTCACATGGTGTGTGGCCTCATATAGACTCTGTTTGTGTACCTTCTCTGCCATCTACTGGTTATTAATAGAATAGAAGGGACATATTTAGGAATAAAATAAAATAAATGAATATGTATTTTGCTTTGGGGTGTCTGTTTTGTGACCATATAAACCCCAGTCCGTCACACCTACTCGTCACAAGACCTGCCTGCACCGGAAGACTTAAGAGCACATTCAAGCAAGACAGTGGCAACTTCATGGGCAGCATATTGCAGATTGTCTCCTGAGATTATTTTCAAGGCAGCAACATAGTCCTTCCGGAACACCTTCAATATGCATTATAAGGTTGACCCTGCTCAGCTCACAACAGTAGATTTTGGAAAATCTGTTGTGCAGGCACATACTTATACTATTGATCATTAATAAATGTCTTCTTTCTTGCCCCCTCCAACCTGTAGGGGTAATTCCCAGTGTGTGCTGTCGTGATGCACCAGGAAAATGGAAAATTGCATACTAACCTTTCCATAATTTTCCTTTTCTGGTGCATCTTCATGGCAGCATACAAACTTGCAACCTTTTGGTGAAAGTTGCATGGAATGCTGCAGGTAGGATAAGTCTTAAGCTTGTGGAGAGGAGTATGTTTGGAGCTCTAGGTTAACCACAGAGGGAGCACTATCCAATTAGGGTACACTGGATATACTGTAAAAAAGTCAAAACATTGCCAGGAATTATGGGGGGGGGGGGGCACGTCAGATACTGGCAGCCAGCCGTCAGAGTAGCAAATGACTCTGTGGGTAATGAAACAGGAAGGGCGAGAGGTAGCGCCGATCTAAGTGCAGCACAGGATTAACCACTTGAGGACCGCCGTATTGCCAATGTACGTCAGCACAATGGCACAGGCAGGCACAATCACGTACATCTACGTGATTGCCTTCCAGCGGGTGGGGGGTCCGATCGGACCCCCTCCCGCTGGTTACGGCGGTCCGATTCGGTCCAGGAGCGCTCCGTGATGAGGGGATGGCCGTTGGTTTTCGGCCACCCCCTCTGGATCGCTCCTGGCCAATGAGAAGCTTCCTCCCCTGTGTATTGTTTACACAGGAAGGAGGAAGTGATGTCATTCTCCTCGGGGCGGTCTTTTTGACCGGACTACGAGGAGAAAAGTAAAAGTAAGTGTGCACCAACACTACACTGACATGTAGGTACACACAGGCACACAAACCCCCCCCCGATCGCCCCCCGATCCCCCCCCCAGTCACAGTGTCACTGATTGCATTGATCATTTCTTTACTGATCAATGCATTCAGTGTCAGTTGTGACAGTAAAAACTGTCAGGACAGTTAGTGTTAGGTCCAGGGTAGCCCCCTATCACCCCCCAATAAAGATTTAACCCCCTGATTGCCCCTAGAGTTAACCCTTTCACCCCCTTTTGCCAGTGTCACTAAGCGATCATTTTTCTGATCGCTGCATGTGTCGCTAGGTAGCTAGTTATTTTTTTAGGTTCACCGCCAGGTTTTTATATCGCTAGGTACCCCGATATACTACCCAATAATGGTTTTAACCCCTTGATTGCCGCTAGTTAACCCTTTCACCCCCTTTTGCCAGTGTCACTAAGCGATCGTTTTTCTGATCGCTGCATCAGTGTCGCTACAGTCGCTAGGTAGCTAGTTATTTTTTTAGGTTCACCGCCAGGTTTTAATAGCGCTAGGTACCCCGATATACTACCCAATAATGGTTTTAACCCCCTGATTTCTGCTAGTTAACCCTTTCACCCCCTTTTGCCAGTGTCACTAAGCGATCGTTTTTCTGATCGCTGCATTAGTGTCGCTACAGTTGCTAGGTAGCTAGTTATTTTTTTAGGTTCTCTGCCAGGTTTTTATAGCGCTAGGTACCCCGATATACTACCCAATAATGGTTTTAACCCCCTGATTTCTGCTAGTTAACCCTTTCACCCCCTTTCACCAGCAATCACAGTATAAGTGTCACTGGTGACGCTGGTTAGCCAGTTAGTTATTTAGGTTCCCCGTCAGGTTTTTATATAGCGCCAGGGACCCCCATATACTACCTAATAAAAATTTGAACCCCCTGATTGCTCCTAGTTAACCCTTTCACCACTGATCACCGTATAAGTGTTACAGGTGACTCTGGTTAGTTTGTTTTTTATAGCATCAGGGCACCCACCATTTATTACCCAATAAAGGTTTAACCCCCTGATCACCCGGCGGGTGATATCAATTAGGTTTTAGGGTCAGGGTCTGCGTCGCCCCAGGCAGCGCTAGGTTAGTGCCAGTACCGCTAACACCCACACACAAAGCATACACCTCCCGTAGTGGTATAGAATCTGAACAGATCAATATCTGATCTGATCAGATCTATACTAGCATCCCCAGCAGTTTAGGGTTCCAAAAAAACGCATTGTTCGCGGGATCAGCCCAAATACCTGCTGGCACCTGCGTTTTGCCCCTCTGCCCAGCCCACCCAAGTGCAGTATCGATCGATCACTGTCACTTACAAAACACTAAACACATAACTGCAGCGATCGCAGAGTCAGGCCTGATCCCTGCCATCGCTAACAGGTTTTTTGGTAGCATTTTATATTCAAATCCGGAAGGCAGTGCTTGGTTTTCGGGGTCCCGTACGTGGCTAGGCTCCCAAAAAGTCCCCCACATGTGGTATCCCCGTACTCGGGAGAAGCAGCAGAATTTATTTTGGGGTGTAATTTGACTTCTGCCCATAGCATGTGTGAGCAATATATCATTTAGTGACAACTTTGTGCAAAAAAAAAAAAAAGTTTGTAATATTCCCGCAACTTTTGGCAAAATATAAAATATTCCATGGACTCAACATGCCTCTCAGTAAATAGCTTGGGGTGTCTACTTTCCAAAATGGGGTCATTTGGGGGGGTTTTGTGCTATTTTGGCATTTTATGGACTTCGAAACTGTGATAGGTAGTGAGGAGTTAAATCAAAAATTTGCACCCTTAGAAATCCTGAAGGTGGTGATTGGTTTTCGGGGTGCCGTGCGCGACTAGACTCCCAAAAAGTCCCACATATGTGGTATCCCCGTACTCAGGAGAAGCAGCAGAATGTATTTTGGGGTGTCATTTCACATATGCCCATAGCATGTGTGAGCAATATATCATTTAGTGACAACTTGGTGCAAAAAAAAAAAAGTTTGTAATATTCCCGCAACTTGTGGCAAAATATAAAATATTCCATGGACTCAAAATGCCTCTCAGTAAATAGCTTGGGGTGTCTACTTTCCAAAATGGGGTCATTTTGGGGGGTTTTGTGCTATTTTGGCATTTTATGGCCTTCGAAACTGTGATAGGAAGTGAGGAGTTAAATCAAAAATTTGCACCCTTAGAAATCCTGAAGGTGGTGATTGGTTTCGGGGTGCCGTGCGCGACTAGACTCCCAAAAAGTCCCACACATGTGGTATCCCCATACTCGGGAGAAGTAGCGGAATATATTTTGGGGTGCAATTCCACATATAACCATGGCATGTGTGAGCAATATATCATTTAGTGACAACTTTTTGTAAAAAAAATTTTTTTTTTTTTTTTTTGTCATTATTCAATCCCTTAGGACAAAAAAAATAAATATTCAATGGGCTCAACATACCCATCAGCAATTTCCTTGGGGTGTCTACTTTCCAAAATGGGGTCATTTGGGGGGGATTTGTACTGCCCTGCCATTTTAGCACCTCAAGAAATGAGATCGGCAGTCATAAATTAAAAGCTGTGTAAATTCCAGAAAATGTACTCTAGTTTGTAGACGCTATAACTTTTGCGCAAACCAAAAAATATACGCTTATTGACATTTTTTTTACTAAAGACATGTGGCTGAATAAATTTTGCCCTCAATGTATGACTAAAATTTAGTTTATTCGATTTTTCTTATAACAAAAAGAAGAAAATATCTTTTTTTTTCAAAATTTTCGCTCTTTTTCCATTTATATCGCAAAAAAAAAAAAAATCGCAGAGGCAATCAAATACCATCAAAAGAAAGCTCTATTTGTGGGAAGAAAAGGACGCAAATTTCGTTTGGGTGCAATATTGCATGACCGCGCAATTACCAGTTAAAGCAGCGCAGTGCGAAATTGCAAAAAGACCTCTGGTCCTTAAGGTATTTATTGGTCCGGAGCTGAAGTGGTTAAAACAATATATTCTGTAAGTAAACAACTCACGTGTGAAGAAGTAAAAGGCATGTAGTGCACTGAGTGCACAAAGGTCTCCTCTGTCCGTGCTGGATGGTGCTGGGGATAGCCAGTCCTGGCCGCCCCGGTGGCTTCTGATGCTGGGAGATCAGCTGGGCGGGAGGTTAGGTGTCATCTGGGCAACGGCAGTGTCAGATGAGAGGTGTGGCTGAGCTCGCGTTCCGAGCCCTGAAATTAAGAATTATACTTTCTGTTTAAGAAGACTTCGCTGAGAAGACTTTCACTGATTAGAGCGAATGCAAAACTGTGAAAATTACAGTACAATTAATGTATAATCCATGTGTAGCGCCCACCACCTTTAGGTGGGTGCTAACAGATTAATGTCAGGTTAAATTGCCAGTGCCTTACTATTCTTTCTGTACAGGCCTGGAGATTTGGTTTGGGTTAGGGAGGAGTTGTAGCTTAGAGGGGGGTGTGACTACCTGTTCCTCACCCTAGAAAACCCTCCCTTGCTCTCCAGAGGAATATTCTGGAAAGGTGGCGGGTGCAGGGATTGAGGGACAGGCAGTGTGTATGGCCCTCGTCCAATCGTTAATTTGTTTGGGCAGGGGTGGGTCTCATACATATACACTGGGGTCACATGTTCCTTGGGGGGAGATGGGACGAGATTTGATCCAGAAAGGCTGCAAAATGTGACCCACAGGAGCAGGGCTGGAGGGCCTGGGGGTGCCTATACCCCAGTGCTAGAAAGCCATGGCACTGTGCCGGAAAGCCTGGAGGTTCAAAGACTCTAGAGCTTGAAGATAGCACCATTTCAGAAGCAAGAAGTATCCACTAACAGGATGGAGTAGACCGGGGTGCCTGGACTTTTCCTGAACTGGCATGGGAAGAAATGGCAGGATGCAGGTGAGGCCTGGGATTTCCAGCATTTCAGAGTACCACATGTTTTTCAGAGAGGCATGCGCCAGCTTGATACAGGAAAAAGGTTCTGCTACTCGCGCAGCTCACAAAGAGAGGCAACTTATACTGTCCTGCATCACTCACAGACCACACAACATGGACCGCAGCATTAAGAATAAAAGCCATTGTTTAATTGTTGAACTGTGTCTGTGATTTCTACAGTGGGGGTTGAAGAAGCGGGGGGTTAAACTAGCCGTACTGTATGAACTACTAGTAGTGCACTACACATGTATAGGCCAAACTTTGTTTTATCTTTTGGACAGAGAAGGGAACATTAGAATCCCAGTGAGTTTTTTTTTCTTTGTGTTTGTGGATATCCCTTAAATTCTTGTCCCTGAAGCCACAACAGGAAGTGAGTGCAAATCCCTACAAAGTGAGAGGAAATCCCTTTTTATACAATTGTCACCAGAACAGGTAACCCATTGGAAGATTTATTCTCACCTCCTGTGACAATTTAATTTTTTTTATATTTCCCCTCACTTCCTGTCTTGCTGGCAATGATCAGTTGAATCTCCCCGGTGGGGACACAGCTAGCTATACAAACCGGACAAAAGGCTTAATCCTTCCGTACTCCATCCAAAATTATTTTGCTTTTACATAGACGTTTTAGGTAAAATAGGGTAAATTATGTGGTTATTAAAAATCCATTTTAACTTTAAAAATGTATATTTGCAGATTAACTGGTCATTTTATTCATTTGTTTATTTTTAGATTCTGAAATAAAGAAATCATGACTTCTGGTACAGATGCCGCAGAGACGATAAAGCGTCTTAGATGTAAATTAACAGAAGTGTTTGAGGAGGATGCGGAGGGTCTGTGTGATGAGTTGGGGTCTCAAGGCCTCATAACCCTGAATGAGAGGAATCAACTCCAACATGATGAAGATACAAGAGGGAGAGTTGAAAAAATGATGAACATCGTACTACAGAAAGACGAACACTGCCAGACATTCCTGTGTCATCTTGAGAACATGATCCCCAGATTTCCAGCACTAAGTTATCTATCCAAGTACTTTCCAGAAAGTAAGTCACCTCAGCTGTAGAAGTATTTCACAAAAAAATGCCTTACTTAAACAAAAGAGTTACATGTTTCTATTTTGTGATAGTTAGCCCTTAATTTAGTATTGTTTTTTGTTGTTTTATCTACATTTTTCATAGGGCACTCTCAGCTTCATTCACTTTTTTTTATATTTAATCCATTACAAAATACAGCTAAAATGAATCTGGCCAACCACCATGTCACTTACTATCGGAAAACTTTCTCAGGACAATCGGAAAGGCACAATCTAATATATATATATATATATATATATATATATATATATATATATATATATATATATATATATATATACATATATATATATATATATATATATACATATATACATATATATATATATATATATACTGTATATTTTACTTAAGAAATTCCCAATGCCTGAGCAGTGTTTCCATTGGAACTGCAACTTATACATTTCATTTTACTTTTGGCACCTGTCATCACTACAGGAGAACTCCTCTGCCAGCCAGTTATTTCAAGCTCTTGTAATATACCTACAGCACAAATGTATTCACATATGCATTGAGACCGTTGTTCCATACCCAGAACCAGTGGCGGAATTATCTGTGTCGCACTTGCGACTGGGCCCTGCAGTTTCGCCACTTCAGGGGGGCCCGTCAATCTGCCAGTGTAAGGGGGCCCACGGGCTCATTCACCCATCTGCCCTCACATCTGCCAGTGTGAGGGGCCGCCGTTCTGCCAGTTCGCTCCACTGCTCGCTAACAGTGCTGAGGGGAGAGAAGGCAGAGCTGAGACAGTGGACTTCTCCACCTATCCAGAGAGAATGTAGGAAGGTGGGGGGCGGTCACTGAAAAAGAAAATCAGCTGACCAGCTGACACCAATCGAGTGCAGGGGGAGGAGTTCTCTCCTCTGCGATTGCCAGGAGTCCCCATAAGGCAAAGGCATCCCTGGGCTGCAGGCACTGTGAGGAAGAATCTATTGCTTGACCTAAGTAAGTGACAAATTGCCATTGCAATCGATCCCAACCTCCACCACCTATGCCTCTTACTGATCCCATCCCCCCACCACCACTGCTGCCACCCCCCCTCAACACTACCACTGCCACCCCCCCTCAACATCACCCCTGCCACTCCCCTGAACACCACTGCTGCTACCCCCCAGCACTACCGCAGCCATCCCCCCTCAACACCACCGCTGCAATCCCCCCTGAACACCACCGCTGCCACCCCCCCTCAACACTACCGCTGCTATCCCCCCCTGAACACCACCGATGTCACCCTCCAACACTACCGCTGCCATCCCCTCAACACTACTGCTGCCACCCCCCCTCAACACTACTGCTGCCACCCCCCTCAACACTACTGCTGCCACCCTCTTTCAACACTACTGCTGCTACCCCCCAACACTACTGCTGTCATCCCCCTCAACACCACCGCTGCCATCCCCCCTCAACACTACCACTGCTATCCCCCCTCAACCCCACCGATGTCACCCCCCAACACTACCGCTGCCATCCCCCTCAACACTACTGCTGCCACCCCCCTCAACACTACTGCTGCCACCCTCTCTCAACACCACTGCTACCACCCCCCTCAGCACTACTGCTGCCATCCCCCCTCAACACCACCACTGCCACCCCCCACAACACCACTGCTGCCACCCCCCTTCAGCACCACCGCTGCCACTCCAATTCAACACTACCGATGCCACCCCCTCAACACTACCACTGCCACCCCCTCAACACCACTGCTGCCACCCCCCTCAACACCACTGCTGCCACCCTCCCTCAAAACCACTGCTGCCACCCTCCCTCAAAACCACTGCTGCCACCCCCCTCAACACTACTGCTGCCATCCCCCCTCAACACCACCACTTTCACCCCCCCTACAACAGCACCGCTGCCACCCACCCACAACACCACCGCTGCCACCCCCAACACTACCTCTGCCACCCCCCACAACACCACCGCTGCCCCCCCAACACTACCGTTGCCACCCTCCCTTTAACACCACCGCTGCCACCGATGGGGGCCCTTCATGATTTCTTACACCGGGGTCTTGAAATTTCTAGTTACGCCTCTGCCCAGAACCATGATGTAGCCAAAGAACATGGCCATTCCATTTGAAATGTACTAACTTTAGTGGGTTTCCAAATCCAATGCCCAAAGTAGCATGATAAAAATATGGGAGGCTCCAAGTACTTTAATGGACTTGTATTTCTTCAGTGAAAAAGATGATTGTCCTTGTTTTTCAAGGTAGAAAACCATTCACATGCATATTTATTGTTTTAAACCATGTATTATGGTAAGGCTTAACATTAGGTTATATATTAAAACCATTATGTTCTTTTACAGATAAAGTTAAGATTTTCCGCAAACTTCTTGTCAGTTTAAAAATGGAGCATTTAACTGATTCCAAACTGACATTGAGTCACATCCTAGAAATCGGAGCAGAGATTCTGAGTGATGTCCATCCCCAGACCATTCAAGATGTACCATGGCATTTTCTGAGAAAGTTGATGGCCTTGAACAGAGCTGCACTTAATACTCATTATGGAAAAGATACACAAATAATCAATTCAATTGAAAACATGTTTGAGTCAATGACTGAAGAGGAAAATAGTCCAAATGAATCTATTCACCCCCTGGATGTCCTGTGTGTTCTCCTCCATTGTTCAGACAGTTTTCTACAACAAGAGATTGTATCTAAATTGTCCATGTGCCAGTTTGCTGTCCCTCTGCTGCTTCCTGCTGGTGACGGGTCACATTGCACCCTCATGCTTTGGGCAATGAGGGACATTGTGAAAAAGTGGAGACCCCAGTCACTATCAGACAGTAAAGGGTTCAGTGAGGAAAATGTGGTGAATATTTCTATGCCAATTTTCTCCTTCATTAGATTGGGTGACAACAAGCTATCCAAATCCAAAATCCTGAATCAAGTTCTTAATCCAACCCAACAACACCAAAACTTCTTCATACACAATGATATAGAGGGCGGAAACATTGAGAGGAAAATATCTGATGGACTGGTGGAAATGTCCTGGTATTTTCCCTGTGGTAAATCTGATGTTTTCCCAGAACCCATCGCAGTGACCAACCTCCGAGGAGACCTGGAGTCCAACTGGGACCAGTGTACATTTTTAACTCGAGTCTCATCAGCTGTGTTTATATTCATTGAAAATATTTGTGAGAAACAATTCAGATTGTTATCATCTTTCAGTAACACTGACACTCAGTTTTATTTCATTCTTACTCCAGAAAAGGGTAACAAAATTAACTCAGAGACCTCAAAACATATAAAAAATCTAATGACAATTTTAAAGATGAGTGCAACCAATATTATTGCCAAAACCAGAACAGAAAATGATGCAGCATTAGTGAAAAAAATTCAAATTTGCATTGAGAATGTTTTAAATAACTGTCAGAAAGAAAAGCAAAATCTGTGTAGTACTAAAAATAAAATAGAAGGACTTCATATCTTTGTTGATGAGAATTCTGATGAATGTCAGAAAGCAAAAGAGAAAGCAAACCAGATTACTTCTGTAATAAAAGATGTGGAAGGATATAAAAAGGAAACCCTGAAATTACAGGGAGATCTGTGGAAAGAATTGTCGAAAGTGGAGAAAGAACTTTGCAGAATGACAAATCAAAAGAAACAAGATGCACAAGAATATCAATCTGAGCTCACGCAAAAGCTTAATTCACTCCATGAAAAACAATACCAGCATCATATTCCTGTAGGCATATTATATTTTACTGAAGCACTCACTGACCTCTCCAAGGCTGAAAAACATTATTTTTTGAAATGGATGAAATTTGAGTTGGATTCAATTGCAAGAAATAACATTTCCTTGTTGCAGTCTGAATACAAGGAAAAATGTAACAGTAAATCAGATATATCAGAACTTAAGAAGCTGGATGAGAAGATCTCAGACAGTTCTTTAGGAATAGAACATTTTGTACGTGAGCTGGGACAGTTTTATGAGGCCGAGTATTCTACAGTTGTTAACATACAGAGTAAAGGGAAAACTACAAGACAATTCACCAGACTTCCAGGAATTGCTGCGGATCTCCTACTAGATGGATTTCCATTGGAGTTGATTGATGGGGACGCCTCTAATATTACTTTACAATGGATAACTGATGTTCTGACTGAAGTAGACAAAAAGACAGGAGGACAATGTAAAATGAGAGTGATCACAGTGTTGGGAGTGCAGAGTACTGGGAAGTCCACCCTTCTGAACACCATGTTTGGCCTCCAGTTCCCGGTGGCCAGTGGAAGATGTACACGAGGGGCCTTCATGACTCTTCTAAGGGTAAAAGAGAACTTTCAGGAAAAGCTGGGCTGTCACTTCATCCTGGTGATTGACACTGAGGGGCTGAAGGCACCAGAGTTGGCCTCTCTGGAGGGCAGCTATGAACATGACAATGAACTGGCCACACTAGTGGTTGGGTTGAGTGATATCACCATCATTAATATGGCCATGGAGAACACGTCAGAAATGAAGGATATTTTACAGATTGTGGTCCATGCTTTTCTTCGGATGAAAGAAATTGGAAAGAAACCCAGCTGTCAGTTTGTACATCAGAATGTGAGTGATGTGTCCGCTCATGAAAAGAACATGAGAGACAGGAAGAAGTTTCTGGAACAACTTGATGAAATGACAAGAGTAGCTGCAAATATGGAAAAGAAAGGTGGAATTACATGTTTCAGTGATGTGATGAATTATGATCCCGAGAAACACAACTGGTACATTCCTGGACTGTGGCAAGGGGTTCCACCAATGGCTCCGGTAAACTTTGGCTACAGTGAAAATGTTTATGAATTAAAAAAATATTTGCTGGGATTTTTAAGATCGGAAAATTCTAACCAAACACAATGTACAATTCCTACCTTCATCATATGGATAAAAAGTTTGTGGAATGCAGTGAAACATGAGAAATTCATCTTCAGTTTCAGAAACAGTCTGGTGGCTGAAGCTTATACCAAACTGTCTATGCAATACTCTCAGTGGGAATGGGACTTCACCAAAAAGATCCATAGCTGGATGATCACCAAAGAAACTTACATCAGAAATCAATCGGCATCCAGTCTCAATACTGAGATGTGCAACCAGTTTAAAGGAGAACTTCAGAACTTACTGTTCAACGAGGAAGATGCAATGCTGAAGCTACTAGAAAAATATTTTGACAGCAAATGTGAGAACGTTCATCTCATTGAGCGATACAGGGAAGATTTCTTCATGAGTGTGAGGTTCCTGAAGAAAGAACTGGAAAGGAATACTCTTAATAAACTCAATGAGGCAGTTTCTATCCAGAAAGGCAAATTCAAGATTCTGGATATTCAAAAGACATCTCTGGAACGGATTGAGAAAGAAATAACAAATCTCCTAAAAAGCTGCAGAGAAAGAAATTGTGAACTTGTTAACATAGAAGCAAAGCAAGAATTTGAAGAGATGTGGAAGAAAACACTCTCTGATTTACAAATAGAGGAACTGACAAAACGCAACATTGGACAAATGATTCTTCAGCAGCTTAAGAACGAAATGGGAGTAAAGGGAGGAGGTATTAATGAAGAGCTAACCAATGTGATGAAGATAGATGACTATGGGATCAATCCATTTGTTACTGACAAAAGCCATATTGACTTGACTTACCGTTCTATAGATCGCAATGTGTTCTATGTAAATCCGGCACACCTGGACAATATAGAAGGTCTTGCAACAACTTTGATAGATATATGTAACTTGTACATCACAGAGAAGGCAAGCAACACAGGGGATTATGATGATACTTACTTTCAGGAGTTGCTACACATGATCAATGCTAAACTCAAAGATAAATCCAGTACAAAACTTCATTTTTCTTCCAAGTTTGAGCTAGATATAAAGCTTTTTATATTTGGAAAAGCATCCAGAGCATTTCAGGACTTGCATGACAGGTTCATTGAAGAAAATGACCCCAAAATTTGCCTTGAAAAATTAAAACCTCAATACTTGGCCACATTTGAGAGAATATTCCATGAGAAAGATGAGTGTCAGAGTAGGGCCAAAGAATTCTGTGAGCTCTGCCTGAAGCCAGCGCTAACTGATTATATACTACGACATCTTGGCAAGGAAATCATTGAGGACGTTCGGAAAAGTTCTGACGCTCGCATATTTAACAGCGGAAGTGATTTCCAGTTAACTGTGCTGGGAGACTTGCTGAAGAAAAATGAATTTAAACAATATTTGTTGTACATTAATCATTACAGGACTTTTTTGAAAGACTGGGTCTATCAGTACATAACTGAGAAATACAAGAGTATATCAACTCTAAAAACCTTAAAAGAAAAACTTTTATCACCAATCATAAAACAAATTAAAGACGTCCTGAAGAGTGAGAAATGTTTAAAAACAGAAACCATTGTTACATTTCTGGAAAGTTTCTGCAAGTCACTAGTCAAAGAAATAGTGATTTCACAGAATGAAATGACAGTGATCACTTTCCACAATACAGCAAATGTCACTCAGTTCTCTGAGGACATTATTTTCTATCTTTCCAGCGTAAAGGAGCAAATTTTATCAGACACAGAATTGTTGAAAATTGAACAGCTTCTCTCCAGAGTCACACTGAAGCCTCAGGAGGAATTGTTGAAGAAAGTGATTGGCTGTGGTAAGCAATGTCCTTTCTGTAAAGTCCCCTGTGAGAATGCTGGTGGTGATCACCAGGAGCACACTGCATCTCTCCATAGACCTCAGGGACTGGGAAGATACCGATGGGTCAAAAATGAGACTTTAGTCACTGACATCTGCTCTACTTCTGTGGTATCAAATGCTGCATTTAGAAATTCTGACACAGAAGGAAAATTTCACCCATACAAAGACTATCGTAAATACTATCCAGACTGGGCAATTCAGCCTGACAACAGCCTCAAATCCTCAGATTACTGGAAATACATTTTTGTACGTTTTAATAAAGAATTTGCATACGAATATGATGCAAAGTCAGCCGAGCTTCAAAACGACTGGAAGAAAATCACAGAAGATCAGGCTCATGCAAGTTTACAGGAATCTTTTAAAATCAAATAAAAATCATATGGCTGTATTTTTACCATTACTCACATATACAGTAAATACTGTATATGTTGGTTTTGATTCTGAACATTAAAGACATATTTTTCTAAATATAGTTTTTAGTATAACAATTCTCATCTATCTAAAATCCTCATTTGCATAAATTTGTCTCCCTGCACCCAGAAAAACTTACAATTAGTAAGGGTTTATGAGGAACAGTAGCTGTCAAGCGAATGTATGTGCACATAAATGTGCACAATATCAGACTACATGTACAAGCCTGAGCATGCTCATGTGTGGACTAGCACACATATTAACTGTCACTAAGCAGGCTATTTAAACCTGAACTCTACACAACCTCTTTGCTGTATGGTCTTCAGTCTTGTTCCTGTGATCCTGATCCTGTTACTGACCCAGCATCCTCCTGACCTGACCTTCTTTCAGATTTCATACTTATGTTCGTTGTTTCTAATTCGTAAAATTGGTTGAAGATTCATTACCGAATTCAGGCTGGACTATTGACTACACGTCTGCCCAGCAAATTTGTGTCTCACTGCCAACTTCTGCCTGTCCCACACTATGACTGGGCGTCTTACAGCTCAGGTGTCGCTAGACCTGGCTTGGAACCTCTATCCACCTTTAAGTGAACTTGGCACATTCACCGTGCACTGCCAGCTGTACTCCTGCTCACCTAATACCAGCGCTCTCAAGTTCCAGCCACCAGTTTCACCACCTTGGCACTTGTACCTTTCCTTCACCCCTGCAGACACTTTCTCAACTTTCAGGAGTGCTTAGATGGGAACTGTGCAAAAGGCCACCTTCGTCATCTCAGGCTTTGCATAAAAGTGCATCAATTCAAAATCAGACAAGGGAATGCAACTGGATTCAAAGCTTGTTTTAAATTTTCTCCTAAAGTGTGCGTTAAGGCTAGGTTCATGTTGTCACAATGCATTAATGCACATGTGTTGATGCCCTTTATGTCACAGGTGAATGTGTGTTGTGTTAAAGCAGTCAGTTCATTTGAATGAGCTGTCTAATGCACCAAAATGTGTATTTACTTTTTTTTTTGCCACAACCACAACACATAGTAGTGCATCACCTTCTACTTCATGTTCATAAGCAAGGTGTGTTAGGGAGCCATTCTGAATGGATATTACTGCATTGCACCAACATGGCAATCGTGCATTACTGTGCATTATGATAATGCATGTGGTAATGGTAATTTTACTGCAACGCAATGGTGTGAATGGGACCTGATTTCTAAGAATTCTGAGAACACAGGCTGCATTGCGTAAGAGGGCATTGGGACCAAAGGAGTGATTCTAGTTGTTTTATCTATCGTAACAACCATTCAAAAGTGTTGCTTATTTTATTATCTACTGTACATGAATCATAAAAGGGTAGGTAAATGGAGCACTCCAGTATCCAATAAGAAGCAGAATGGAGGTGAAAATGTAGTAGTTATTATTGAAAGTAGCAAAAACTAATCAAGCCAATGTGTTTTTGGGGAACAGAGACCCCCCCTTCTTCAGGGCTGCTGCTGTATGCCTTCACTATGCTGCCACTGCCAAACGAACCAGCAACTGTCCAGATTTCGGTGTGTCGCAGACAGAACAATTTGGGATATAGCCCCATTCACCATTAACATACAGCAGCAGCCCTGAAGAAGAGGAGAGTCTCTGTTCCCCTGAAATGCATTGGCTTGATCAGTTTTTGTTACTTTCAATAAAAATGACAACAAATTCACCTCCATTTTGCTTCTAATTGGATACTGGGTGCTCCATTTATCTACCCCTATAAGTAAATATGGAAATGGCCTTTTGGCCATACACAGAGGTAGCATCCCAAGCCCCGCAAAAGTGCTCACCGCCACTCTTCTGCTAAGTTGGGCCAGAATCATCGAAAGCGATCTCTCCCCACCCACCCTCATCATCACCCACTCACAGAGCCTCAAATGAGTCAGTCCAGCTCGATATCCAATCCTTTAGAACTATGAATCCTAAAAGGGCAATGACCAGGGAAGTAATGACCAAGAAAGAAGAGGCAGCTCACAAACAGTATAATGCCCTATTACCCCCTCCTACCTATCCAAAAGCCATAGTACCATGTCATTATGGGGACCTTTTCTTACTTAACCACTTCAGCCCCAGAAGATTTGGCTGCTCAATGACCAGGTCATTTTTTGCGATACATCACTGCGTCGCTTTAACTGCCAATTGTGCGGTCGTGCGACGCTGTACCCAAACAAAATTGAGGTCCTTTTTTCCCCACAAATAGAGCTTTCATTTGGTGGTATTTAATCACCTCTGCGGTTTTATTTTTTGTGCTATAAACAAAAAAAGAGCAACCATTTTGATAAAAACACACAATATTTTGTACTTTTTTGCTATAATGAATATCCCCAATTTTTTTAAAAAAAGTTATTTTTTTTTCTCAGTTTATGTATTCTTCTACATATTTTTGGTAATAAAAATTGCAATAAGCATATATTGATTGGTTTGCGCAAAAGTTATAGCATCTACAAAATAGGGGCTAGAGCTATGGCATTTTTATTATTGTTATTTTTTTTTGGCGGCGATCTGCGATTTTTGACACATTTTTGGGACGATTGACAATTATACAGTGATCAGTGCTATAAAAAATGCACTGATTACTGTATAAATGTCACTGGCAGGGAAGGGGTTAACACTAGGGGGAGATCAAGAGGTTAACTGTGTTCCCTCAGTGTATGTTCTAACTGTGGGGGGATGGGACTGACTAGAGGAAATGACAGATCGTTGTTCCTAGCTATTAGGAACTCACACTCACTCTCTCCTCTCCTCACAGAACAGGGATTTGTGTGTTTACACACCCACGTCCCTGTTCTGCCTCTCGTGCCTGCGATCGTGCGTGGCCGGCGTTCATCACGACCGCCGGTCACGAGCATCGGCACCCCCCGCAGTGCATCGGGCATGCCCACGCATCTGGTATCCCGCTTTAAGGAGCTGATGTACAGCTACCACTGCTCGCGGGATCATGCTGACCTGCCGCAGTATAATGATGGCGGCTGGTCGGCAAGCGGTTAATGCTTATATGCAAGTTATTGTCATAAAAAGTGTCCTGCCCCAGGGGACATGGATCAATGCAAAAAAAAGTTTTAAAAACTGCAGTTTTTTCGGGAGCAGTGATTTTAATAATGCTTAAAGTGAAACAATAAAAGTGTAATATTCCTTTAAATTTTGTACCTGGGAGGTGTTTATAGTATGCCTGTGAAGGATGTTTCCCATGCTTAGAACTGTCCCTGCACAAAGTGTCATTTCTGAAGGAAAAAAAGTCATTTAAAATCACTCGCGGCTATAATGAATTGTCGGCTCCCCGTAATACAGAGAACAGTCACTGAAAGTCATTGATAAAAAAAAAAAATGCTTGGAGGTCCCCCCAAATTCAATTACCAGGCCCTTCAGGTCTGGCGTGGATATTAAGGGGAACCCTGTGTCAAATTTTAAAAAAAAATAACGTGGGGTTCCCCCAAATATCATACCAGACCCTGGATTTTAAGGGGAATGCCACGCCAAATTTAAGAAAAAAAATGGCATGGAATTCCCCAAAAAATCCATACCAGACCCTGTATCCGAGCACACAACCTGGCAGGTCGCAGGAAAAGAGGGGGGACGAGAGAGCGCCCCCCCCTCCTGAACCGTACCAGGCCACATGCCCTCAACATTGGGAGGATGCTTTGGGGGTCTGGGACCCCTCAAAGCACCATGTCCCCATGTTGATGAGGACAAGGACCTCATCCCCACAACCCTTGCCCGGTGGTTTGAGGGTCTTTGTGCGGGGGCTTATCTGAATCTGGAAGCCCCCTTTAACAAGAGGACCCCCATATTCCACCCCCCACGTGTGAAATGGTAACGAGTACATTGTACCCCTACCATTTCACAAAGAAAATGTAAAAAATTGTAAAAAAACACACAGATAACGTTGGGATAAGTCCTTTATTAAAAATAATTTTTTTTTAAAAAAAAAGATTCCAGTGGTGGTAATCCACTCTCGGTATCCTGCGATGGGTGATCATCTCTCTGGGGTCCAGCGATGGATGATCTCTCCTCTCCAGGTCCACCGGAGACACCGCGGGAATCCCGACAGCCTGACAGGTCTCTTAGCTGAGGACGGGGCCACCCGTCACGTGACCCCGCCCCCTCTGACAAAAGGGGAAACTCGGACTTCACCAGTGACGTGCAGGTAGCCCCGCCCCCCGCTGATGTAATGGAAACCTGCATTTAGGGCCGTCTTTAAGGCAGGGCAAAAGGAGCAGCTGCCCTGGGCCCTGTCATTGTTGTGGGGCCCAAAGCAGCTGCCTCATACTTGCCAACTATCTCAGTTTAAATTTCCTTGTGCCTTGAAGTTTTGGCCCTGGAGTTTTACATGTAAATAACTAGCATTCATATGTAAATAGCAGCGGCATTACTAAGCAAATAGCTGTGGCCATCTAAATTGATATGTAAATAAAGGAGGCATTCATATGTATATCATGCTTCCCTGCATTGAGAAGATGTGCTGTAACCTCTAGCAATCAGTGAGCAGTATTACTGTACAGTAATCTCTAGCAACTAATTAACAAGCAGAAATCATTTGCTGTAACCTCTAGCAACTAATCAGTTAGCTGTAATGTGTGCTGTAACTTCTAGCAACCAGTCAGTAAGCAGTAATGGTATGCTGTAACGAACGAATTAAAATTGCTGCCTGATCTGATACAGTAAACTGATTTTAAGTCCAGCTTCTATTTATTGTATGTCTCAGAGCAGGTGGAGAGTGAAATTGCATGGGAGGGGGCCCCCAAAAATTTTTCTGCCCGGGGTCCAATCAATATTAAAGACGGCCCTGCCTGCATTACATCAGTGGAGGGCGGGGTCAACCGCACGTCAGCGGGGAACTCGCAGCTCATCCTTTGTTTGGATTATGCAGGAATCGCACATTTGTCTGGACTTAGCATATTAGGTATAATTTAGTATAATTTTTTTTTAATATATTGGGTTTATTATGAACTGTTTTATTTGGATCACACAGAGTGGCACAATTTTTTTATACTGAGCACATATGTCATATTTTTACATACATTATTTTATATATTGTTTATACTAGCAAGCACTGTCTAACATGGATATTGGTTTGCATTTAACTCTTAACTCTGTGCTTTCCATGCTAAAGTTTTGCCAGCTTGATTTCCTATGCAATTTTATTTTCTATCCCCTGTATCTGTGGAACAATGAAAATGTTTATTTTGAAGTGGATATTTTTTGCATTGTTATCTTTTCTTATATATTGTATAACCCATAATAATGTTGTTTCCAATTCTTAATACTTGTTACACATAGCAAATAATCATGCGATGAGTTCACAATAAATTGATTTAAAATCTTAGAATTTATGTTGTGTCTTTTGTTTATAATTTTAACTTCTAATCTACATGCTGATGTGTGCCCCCAACAAAGGGTAACTAATGTACACTGTTCATTTATAAACAACAGAATGCAATCAGTAGTGTATTTAGGTTTTGTGCTTCCCTAGGCCTGACTAAACTCATGCACCCCGTAACTTAAATATGCCCCACTCCTTCCTACATTTTCAAGTGGGGACACTAGTTATGAGGGCCTGGTGGGGCGGGGGGGGGGGGGGCAATGGATTTCCTTAATTTGCATAGATTTCCTCTCACTTCCTGTTTGGCTATGGGGCAGGAAGTGAAGGGAAATCTCTGAAATGGGACAGGGATGGTAAAAAAATAAACTGGCTTGGGCTATTGTTACTGGCCTCAAAATGTGAATTAAGAGAGTCGATGATTGTAAACGCGATGAGATAAGGTGATCAGCTTGGTGTGGACTTCAAAGAATAACACAAACAGCATGAGATATGACCACTGACTTTGTGGCTGGAAGTAGTTTAATTTTTACATAACAATACATCTTTTATGTGAATGAGTAGGTAAAGTCGCGCTACGTAATATCCACCCTAAGTGTATAAAAACAAACAAACCTCAACGTGGTGAGAAAAAATTGTTAACAGGGTTAGAGCTGCCTATACCTGAAGCCCCCACCTCCTTGTTAAGGAGGGGAGGGAAATTTTTTTTTTTTTTGCAAATATCAGTTTTATTGGTTTTATATCACATAAATACAGAAACAGAAAATAGAGGATAGGCCCACAAATCCCGGTCCCAAGGTGTCAGATACAGAAACGTAAATACAGTAAAAAAAAAAAAAAAAAAAAAAAAAAAAGAGGTAACTGCGACAAGCGAACACAGGACATCCTCTCTACCAGCTATAACACATTGGCATGTGAGTAATATTGTCCATAGTACAGTTCTCTTACGCCAGGCTCTCCTATTGTCCACGCCCCTCTGACACGCAGATCCTAGAAGGTCGGCGATCCGTGGGCTTCACCGAAGAGGAAAGTGGAAAGACTGAGAAAAGAGTGAAGATGGGAAAGAGAGGAGAAGGGGAGAAAAGGCAAAAGAGGGAGGAGAGGGGGAGGGTGGAGACGGGATAGGAAAGATAAGTGGGGGAAATCGGGTCAAGGGAGGGAGGGGGATGGGAAGCAATTCTGGACATGGCCCCCTAAACAGCCAGGTGCACAGAACCAGAGCTTGTCCAATCCTAACATTAACTAGTTTGACCCAAACCAAGGAGGGTTTTGCCCTCTTCTGAATATTTAAAAATATTCCAGTGGGTCCATGTTTTCTGATACACCTCGTGTTTGTTATTCGCGGTCATTATCAGATCTTCCATTCTATTAATTTCTTCTACTTTGTTCAGCCAGAGTGTAATAGTAGGGGGGTTTTGCTGTTTCCAGAGTAAGGGAATACAGGACTTGGCAGCATTCACCAGATGACGTAGGACAGCTTTTTTGTACGTTTTGACAGACATGGTAGAGACATGCAACAGAAAGAAAGCGGGATCCTCCGGGACTATGAAGTCCGTAAACTTTTGAGAGATCGAGCGGACTGTCGTCCAGAAGGAGGTTAATTTGGAACATGACCAGAAAATGTGTAGGATCGTACCCTTACTCGTCCCACACCTCCAGCATCTATCCGATGCCTCGGGGAAGATAGTTTGGAGTCTGCTGGGTGTCAGATACCATCTCGTCAAAATCTTATAGTTATTTTCCTGTGTTTTGGTGCAGATTGAGGATTTAAAGGACAAGTGGATCATATTCTGTATTTGTGTTGCCGTGAACGTACACTGCAGATCAGTTTCCCATTGTCTGATGCTGGGTAACAAAGGCTGGGTAGGGGGGGTGTTCAGCAGGTCGTATGTCTTGGACAGCGTATGTGGGAGGGGTTCCACCCCTGAACATAACTCTTCAAAAGTCGTAAGTTGCCTAGCATATGCTTGCGGGTCCCTCAAGGTTTGAAGGAAATGGTGTAGTTGTACCGCCGGCCAGAAGGTAAGTCTATAAAGACCTAAGGGGTCCATAAGTTCCGCAATGGCAGGCCATCTGTCCTGCCTCACGAAACCTGAAGCCACGGTCCTGTCGGTGTCTCTTAGAGTCCGGAAGTGTGCGGTTGACATGCCCGGTGGAAAGCTAGGGTTCCCTAATATAGGGGTCAGGGGAGAGGTCCGAGTGGTTTGCTGTGTCTTCAGGATAGCTTTTGCACTTTGTGTCAGAGTGTTTCCAATCAGGGGATGTGTCTTAAGGTCAGTTGGGATCCCATCCCAGCACCAGAGTGCCCTATTTAGGGGGATGGTGGATTGCTCCTGTTCTATCTGGACCCACAGCTTCAGTGCCCCGTGTCGTTGCCAATCGACGACTCTGGCCAACTGAACCGCCAGGTAGTAGCCTCTGACGTCCGGGAGGGCTAGGCCTCCTGAATGTTTGGGCATAGTCAATTGTGAGCGCTTGATGCGGGGTTTCCTGTGGGCCCAGACAAACTCCGTAAACAAAGCCTGCACTCTTTTAAAGAATGTGCACGGTATAGCCACCGGTAGGGCCTGAAAGAGGTAGAGGTATTTTGGAAGTATACTCATCTTTAGTAGGTTACATCTCCCAAACCAGGAGATTAGGTTAGTCCGCCATTTAGACAATAGTGCTTTAGTAGTTGTAAGCAACGGCGGGAAGTTCAGCTCATATATGCGCGAAAGGTCGGCTGGAATTTTCGTGCCAAGATAAGTCAGTGCTGTAGATGTCCACCTAAATCGAAAGTCAGTTTGCATCGTCTGTAGAGTGTTTGGCGGTATCGCTATCCCCATCGCTTCCGATTTCGTGAAATTAATCTGTAGATTGGACATAGTCCCATAGATCTCAAATTGGTTAAGCAAGTTCGGGAGAGATATGGCAGGGTTTGTCAGTGTAAATAAGAGGTCGTCAGCGTACGCCGCAATTTTGTGTTGCATTTTACCAACCCTTATGCCCTGGACGTCGGGGTTCAGTCTAATCGTGGCCAGAAATGGTTCCAAGGAGATAGCAAACAGCAAGGGGGAGAGTGGGCAACCCTGTCTAGTGCCATTTTTAATCTGGAAGGAATCTGACAATATCCCATTTGCCTTTACCTGTGCCGAGGGGTTAGAGTACACTCCCGCTATGCGGCGCAACATCACCTCCCCCATCCCCACCTGTCTCAGGACGGAGAACATGTACGACCAGTCCACCCGGTCGAACGCCTTCTCTGCGTCCGTGTTAAGAAGGACACAGGGTGTACCGCTAGATCGGGCTATGTGTATGAGGTTAAGCACCTTGGACGTGCTATCCCTTGCTTCTCGCGCAGGTATAAATCCCACCTGGTCTAGATGCACTATCCGTGAGACATGCTGGGCCAGGCGGGTGGCCAAAATCTTGGTGTACAGCTTCAGGTCCGTATTTAGGAGCGAGATGGGCCTGTAGCTACCGCACAACATAGGGTCCTTCCTGTCTTTATGTATGACTGAGATATGGGCTTTTAGTGTGTCCCTGGCGAAAACCGAACCCGAGTCTAATGCATGAAACAGTTGAAGTAGACGGGGGCCCAGAATTGGCAGCAGTGTTCTGTAATATTGTGTGGTGTAGCCGTCCGGCCCCGGTGCTTTCCCCGGTTTCATAGAGCTCAACGCTTTCTGGAGCTCCACTAGAGTGATGGGTGAGTCTAACTCTTCCCGGATTTCTGGAGGCAGTGAGGGCACCTGGGACTCCCTAATGTAGTCCACCATGGCGGCCCGAGGCGACCCAGGAGACTGCAAATTATATAGTCGAGAGTAAAATTCACCAAATTCCTGAGTAATCTGCTCTGGGAGGGGGGAAATTTTAAGAAGTCAAATAAAGAGGTTATGGCGCTAAACCCGGATAATTGTGTTCAAATTGACCTATCGTCAAAATTGGTGCTATGTAAAAGTGCTATATTAAATTAAAGTGCAAGTGCTTCCTAATTATAAAAATTATAAAAATCTATAAAAATGCAATCAATATTAAATCATCATATAAGTGTCATCATGCAATAAGTGAAACCCCAAATAATTCATATGGTAAATATTCACATATTTTGCGTGCACCCATCCGAACGGACAGAGACGACCGGAGATTACATGCATGTGTTTGTAACAATAAATGTGAGTAGTTTTTAACCTAAATAAACAAAGGATTTTGTTTAAGAACGTATTACACTATGGATGTGTCTTTCCTCATGTATAACTTTTGATGGAGACTATACGAACGGAACAGTGAAACTTCACCCAGTGCACCAGCAGCAGCCAGAGAGCGACACAGTGGCTTACATTGTGAAGGTCCATCTAGCCCCATAAGGGGCGTAAGTTCTGGTGAGAGCATTTACATATTACTACACTGAGTGGCGCACCGGGGATGAAGGTTTCCAATTGAAGACCCGCACTGTTTGCATTAGGGGATGAACGTTCCCTATTGAATTCACGCACTATTTGTATTAGTAGTCTGCGGTGGCAGTATTATCAGCCAAAATATTAATATTGGACACATATTGGATGCGTGTAGCGAATGCACATGCATCTTTATGTGACTATTGGCTGAACTTGGATCTGACCTCTAGCCTTTTTGCACTTTCTTTGCACTTATTTGCACAGTTCATTTTCATTTTGAATAAGGACACTGAAGGATATCTGTAGTGTTTTTGCGCTGTCTAAAAGAAATTTGTCATTTCTATATAAGAACGTAATATCTGCTATGACCTATGTGAATATTTACCATATGAATTATTTGGGGTTTCACTTATTGCATGATGACACTTATATGATGATTTAATATTGATTACATTTTTATAGATTTTTATAATTAGGAAGCACTTGCACTTTAATTTAATATAGCACTTTTACATAGCACCAATTTTGACGATAGATCAATTTGAACACAATACATCTTTTACATTTTTATAGTCACATGTTTATAACCATTAACCATATATAATATAGATTTTAACTTCAGCATTTTAAAACGTAGTTACAACAATGAACATTACTATATTTTAATAACATATATATCCCTGTTATTCAGTGTTATAGATAATTATCTTTATCTCTCTGGTACACTTTAACTGTGCAATAATCATACTGGCAATGCATTGCTTTAACCACTTAAGGACCGCCGTATTGCCATTGTACGTCATCACAATGGCACAGGCAGGCACAAGCACGTACATGTACGTCCTTGCCTTCCAGCGGGTGGGGGGTCCGATCGGACCCCCTCCCGCTGGATACGACGGTCCGTTTCTGACTAGCAGCGATCCGGGATGAGGGGATGGCCGTTGGTTTCTGGCCATCCCCTCTTGATCGCTCCTGTCGAATGACATCACTTCCTCCCCTGTGTATTGTTTACACAGGAAGGAGGAAGTGATGTCATTCTCCTCGGGGCGGTCTTTTTGACCGGACTACGAGGAGAACAGTGAAAGTAAGTGTGCACCAACACTACACTGACACATAGGTACACATAGGTACACAAACCCCCCCCCCCCCCCGATCCCCCCCCGATCGCCCCCCGATCCCCCCCGCCCCCCCCCCCCCCCCAGTCACAGTGTCACTGATTGCATTGATCATATATTTACTGATCACTGCATTCAGTGTCAGTTGTAAAAGTAAAAACTGTCAGGGCAGTTAGTGTTAGGACCAGGGTAGCCCCCTATCACCCCCCAATAAAGATTTAACCCCCTGATTGCCCCTAGAGTTAACCCTTTCACCCCCTTTTGCCAGTGTCACTAAGCGATCATTTTTCTGATCGCTGCATCAGTGTCGCTACTGTCGCTAGGTAGCTAGTTATTTTTTTAAGTTCACCGCCAGGTTTTTATATCGCTAGGTACCCCGATATACTACCCAATAATGGTTTTAACCCCTGATTGCCCCTAGTTAACCCTTTCACCCCCTTTTGCCAGTGTCACTAAGTGATCATTTTTCTGATCGCTGCATCAGTGTCGCTACTGTCGCTAGGTAGCTAGTTATTTTTTTAGGTTCACCGCCAGGTTTTTATAGCGCTAGGTACCCCGATATACTACCCAATAATGGTTTTAACCCCCTGAGTGAGTGCCCCTAGTTAACCCTTTCACCCCCTTTTGCCAGTGTCACTAAGCGATCGTTTTTCTGATCGCTGCATTAGTGTCACTAGTGTCGTTAGGTAGCTAGTTATTTTTTTAGGTTCACCGCCAGGTTTTTATAGCGTTAGGTACCCCCATATACTACCCAATAATGGGTTTAACCCCCTGATTGCCCCTAGTTAACCCTTTCACCAGCGATCACAGTATAAGTGTCACTGGTGACGCTGGTTAGCCAGTTAGTTATTTAGGTTCCCCGTCAGGTTTTTATATAGTGCCAGGGACCCCCATATACTACCTAATAAAAATTTGAACCCCCTGATTGCCCCTAGTTAACCCTTTCACCAGTGATCACCGTATAAGTGTTACGGGTGACTCTGGTTAGTTTGCTTTTTATCGCATCAGGGCACCCACCACTTATTACCCAATAAAGGTTTAACCCCCTGATCACCCGGTGGGTGATATCAATTAGGTTTTAGGGTCAGGGTCTGCGTCGCCCCAGGCAGCGCTAGGTTAGTGCCAGTACCGCTAACACCCACACGCAAAGCATAAACCTCCTGTAGTGGTATAGAATCTGAACAGATCAATATCTGATCTGATCAGATCTATACTAGCGTCCCCAGCAGTTTAGGGTTCCAAAAAACGCATTGTTAGCGGGATCAGCCCAGATACCTGCTGGCACCTGCGTTTTGCCCCCCCGCCCAGCCCACCCAAGTGCAGTATCGATCGATCACTGTCACTTACAAAACACTAAGCACATAACTGCAGCGATCGCAGAGTCAGGCCTGATCCCTGCGATCGCTAACAGTTTTTTTGGTAGCATTTTATATTTAAATCCGGAAGGCAGTGCTTGGTTTTCGGGGTCCCGTACGTGGCTAGGCTCCCAAAAAGTCCCCCACATGTGGTATCCCCGTACTCGGGAGAAGCAGCAGAATTTATTTTGGGGTGTAATTTGACTTATGCCCATAGCATGTGTGAGCAATATATCATTTAGTGACAACTTTGTGCAAAAAAAAAAAAGTTTGTAATATTCCCGCAACTTGTGGCAAAATATAAAATATTCCATGGACTCAACATGCCTCTCAGTAAATAGCTTGGGGTGTCTACTTTCCAAAATGGGGTCATTTTGGGGGTTTTGTGCTATTTTGGCATTTTATGGCCTTTGAAACTGTTATAGGTAGTGAGGAGTGAAATCAAAAATTTGCACCCTTAGAAATCCTGAAGGTGGTGATTGGTTTTCGGGGTGCCGTGCGCAACTAGACTCCCAAACAGTCCCACACATGTGGTATCCCCATACTCGGGAGAAGTAGCGGAATATATTTTGGGGTGCAATTCCACATATAACCATGGCATGTGTGAGCAATATATCATTTAGTGACAACTTTTTGTAAAAAAATATTTTTTTTTTATTTTTTGTCATTATTCAATCCCTTGGGACAAAAAAAAAATATTCAATGGTCTCAACATGGCCCTCAGCAAATAGCTTGGGGTGTCTCCTTTCCAAAATGGGGTCATTTGGGGGGGTTTTGTGCCATCTTGGCATTTTATGGCCTTCAAAACTGTGATAGGTAGTGAGGAGTAAAATAAAAAATGTATGCCCTTAGAAATCCTGAAGGCGGTGCTTGGATTTCGGGGTCCCGTACACGGCTAGGCTCCCAAAAAGTCCCACACATGTGGTATCCCTGTACTCAGGAGAAGCAGCAGAATGTATTTTGGGGTGTCATTTCACATATGCCCATAGCATGTGTGAGCAATATATCATTTAGTGACAACTTTGTGCAAAAAAAAAAAAAGTTTGTAATATTCCCGCAACTTGTGGCAAAGTATAAAATATTCCATGGACTCAACATGCCTCTCAGTAAATAGCTTGGGGTGTCTACTTTCCAAAATGGGGTCATTTGTGGGGGTTTTGTGCTATTTTGGCATTTTATGGCCTTCGAAACTGTGATAGGTAGTGAGGCGTGAAATCAAAAATTTGCACCCTTAGAAATCCTAAAGGTGGTGATTGGTTTTCGGGGTGCCGTACGTGGCTAGACTCCCAAAAAGTCCCACACATGTGGTATCCCCGTACTCGGGAGAAGTAGCGGAATATATTTTGGGGTGCAATTCCATACATAACCATGGCATGTGTGAGCAATATATCATTTAGTGACAACTTTTTGTAAATTTTTTATTTATTTTTTGTCATTATTCAATCCCTTAGGACAAAAAAAAAAATATTCAATGGGCTCAACATACCCATCAGCAATTTCCTTGGGGTGTCTACTTTCCAAAATGGGGTCATTTGGGGGGGGGGGTTTGTACTGCCCTGCCATTTTAGCACCTCAAGAAATGAGATAGGCAGTCATAAATTAAAAGCTGTGTAAATTCCAGAAAATGTACTCTAGTTTGTAGACGCTATAACTTTTGCGCAAACCAAAAAATATACGCTTATTGACATTTTTTTTACTAAAGACATGTGGCTGAATAAATTTTGCCCTCAATGTATGACTAGAATTTAGTTTATTCGATTTTTCTTATAACAAAAAGAAGAAAATATATTTTTTTTTCAAAATTTTCTCTCTTTTTCCATTTATATCGCAAAAAATAAAAATCGCAGAGGCAATCAAATACCATCAAAAGAAAGCTCTATTTGTGGGAAGAAAAGGACGCAAATTTCGTTTGGGTGCAATATTGCATGACGCGCAATTACCAGTTAAAGCAGCGCAGTGCGAAATTGGAAAAAGACCTCTGGTCCTTAAGATGTTTATTCTTCCGGGGCTGAAGTGGTTAATAGACATTATTTCGGTAGTACTCTTTTTTAACCACTAGATGGTGCACATTGCATGTCTGTATGCTGCAATGCATAAGCTTTACATACAATAGGTTTTTTTCTATATTAATAACAGAAACCATGTGCTTTCTAATCTATGCAATTTTCAATAAATCAGGTTTAAATATACCTATTTAGAACGGTTTAGTGCTTATAATAGACATTTGTTCTGACTAATGCAGTATTTTCATGTTTTTATGCCCTTTTCACTTGTTTCTCACACATGCTGTTCTAAACTTCTAATTACAGTAAAACTATAGCATAAAATCTGCTGAGACTTTTTCTGCATCTGCTCAAGATGTTTAGGAATCTTTCTATCACAGGTTGATACAGATTAGGAACAATTTAGAGTACATAACTGCAAAGAATCATACAAACAGCATGAGATATGACCACTGACTTTATGGCTGGAAGTAGTTTCATTTCCAGTCACATGGTGTGTGGCCTTATATAGACTCTGTTTGTGTACCTTCTCTGCCATCTACTGGTTATTAATAGAATAGAAGGGACATATTTAGGAATAAAATAAAATAAATGAATATGTACTTTGCTTTGGGGTGTCTGTTTTGTGACCAAATAAACCCCAGTCCATCACACCTACTCTTCACAAGACCTGCCTGTACCGGAAGACTTAAGAGCTCATTCAAGCAAGACAGTGGCAACTTCATGGGCAGCGTATTGCAGATTGTCTCCTGAGATTATTTTCAAGGCAGCAACATTGTCCTCCCGGAACACCTTCAATATGCATTATAAGGTGGACCCTGCTCAGCTCACAACAGTAGATTTTGGAAAATCTGTTGTGCAGGCACATACTTATACTATTGATCATTAATAAATGTCTTCTTTCTTGCCCCCTCCGATCTGTAGGGGTAATTCCCACTGTGTGCTGTCGTGATGCACCAGGAAAATGGAAAATTTCATACTAACCTTTCCATAATTTTCCTTTTCTGGTGCATCTTCATGGCAGCATACAGACTTGCAACCTTTTGGTGAAAGTTGCATGGAATGCTGCAGGTAGGATAAGTCTTATGCTTGTGGAGAGGAGTATGTTTGGAGCTCTAGGTTAACCACAGAGGGAGCACTATCCAATTAGGGTATGGATATACTGTTAAAAAGTCAAAACATTGCAGATTAAATTGATTAAATTATAAAAAAGTCCAAAGAAGTACTGATGATAAAGTCCAGGCACTATAGATACTGGCAGCCAGCCGTCAGAGTAGCAAATGACTCTGTGGGTAATGAGACAGAAAGGGCGAGAGGTAGCGCCGATCTAAGTGCAGCATAGGATTAAAACAATATATTCTGTAAATAAACAACTCACATGTGTGAAGAAGTAAAAGGCATGTAGTGCACTGAGTGCACAAATGTCTCCTCTGTCCGTGCTGGATGGTGCTGGTGGCTCTGATGCTGGGAGATCAGCTGGGCGGGAGGTTAGGTGTCATCTGGGCAACGGCAGTGTCAGATGAGAGGTGTGGCTGAGCTCGCGTTTCGAGCCCTGAAATTAAGAATTATACTTTCTGTTTAAGAAGACTTCGCTGAGAAGACTTTCACTGATTAGAGCGAATGCAAAACTGTGAAAATTACAGTACAATTAATGTATAATCCATGTGTAGCGCCCACCACCTTTAGTTGGGTGCTAACAGGTTAATGGTTAATGTCAGGTTAAATTGCCAGTGCCTTACTGTTCTTTCTGTACAGGCCTGGAGGTTTGGTTTCGGTTAGGGAGGAGTTGTAGGTTAGAGGGGGGTGTGACCACCTGTTCCTCAACCTGGAAAACCCTCCCTTGCTCTCCAGAGGAATATTCTGGAAAGGAGACGGGTGCAGGGATTGAGGGACAGGCAGTGTGTATGGCCCTCGTCCAATCGTTAATTTGTTTGGGCAGGGGCGGGTCTCATACATATACACTGGGGTCACATGTTCCCTGGGGGGAGATGGGATGAGATTTAATCCAGAAAGGCTGCAAAATGTGACCCACAGGAGCAGGGCTGGAGGGCCTGGGGGTACCTATACCCCAGTGCTAGAAAGCCACAGCACTGTGCTGGAAAGCCTGAAGGTTCAGAGACTCCAGAGCTGGACTTTTCCTGAACTGGCATGGGAATAATTGACAGGATGCAGGTGAGGCCTGGGACTTCCACCATTTCAGAGTACCACGTGCTTTTCAGAGAGGCATGCGCCAGCTTGTCACAGGAAAAAGGTTTTGCTACTCGCGCAGCTCGCAAAGAGAGGCAACTTATACTGTCCTGCATCACTCACAGATCACACAACATGGACCGCAGCATCAAGAATAAAAGCCTTTGTTTAATTGTTGAACTGTGTCTATGATTTTTACAGCAGGGGTGGAAGAAGCGGGGGTTAAACCAGCCATAGTGAGTAGTGCGCTTCACATGTATAGGCCAAACTTTGTTTTATATCTTTTGGACAGAGAAGGGAACATTAGAATCCCAGTGAGTTTTTTTTTCTTTGTGTTTGTGGATATCCCTTAAATTCTTGTTCCTGAAGCCACAACAGGAAGTGAGTGCAAATCCCTACAATGTGAGAGGAAATCCCCTTTTATACAATTGTCACCGGTGACCCATTGGAAGATTTATTCTCACCTCCTGTTCCTGTGACAATTTACATTTTTTTTTATTTCCCCCCACTTCCTGTCTTGGTGGCAATGATCAGTTGAATCTCCCCGGTGGGGACACAGCTAGCTATACAAACCAGGACAAAAGGCTCAATCCTTCCGTACTCCATCCAAAATTATTTTGCTTTTACATACACGTTTTAGGTAAAATAGGGTAAATTATGTGGTTATAAAAAATCAATTTTAACTTTAAAAATTAATATTTGCAGATTAACTGGTCATTTTATTCATTTGTTTATTTTTAGATTCTGAAATAAAGAAATCATGACTTCTGGCACAGATGCCGCAGAGACGATAAAGTGTCTTAGATGTAAATTAACAGAAGTGTTTGAGGAGGACGCGGAGGGTCTGTGTGATGAGTTGGGGTCTCAAGGCCTCATAACCCCGGATGAGATGATTCAACTCCAACATGATGAAGATCCAAGAGGGAGAGTTGAAAAAATTATGAACATCGTACTACAGAAAGACGAACACTGCCAGGCATTCTTGTGTCATCTTGAGAACATGATCCCCAGATTTCCAGAACTAAGTCATCTATTTAAGTACTTTCCAGAAAGTAAGTCACCTCAGCTGTAGAAGTATTTCACAAAAAATGCCTTGCTTAAATAAAAGAGTTACATGTTTCTATTTTGTGATAGCACTTAATTTAGTATTGTTTTTTGTTGTTTTATCTACATTTTTCATAGGGCACTCTCAGCTTCATTCACTTTTTTTATATTTAATCCATTACAAAACACAGCTAAAATGAATCTGGCCAACCACCATGTCACTTACTATCGGAAAACTTTCTCAGGACAATCGGAAAGGCACAATCTAATATGTATATATACTGTATATTTTACTTTAAAAATTCCCAATGCCTGAGCAGTGTTTCCATTGGAACTGCAACTTGTACATTTCATTTTACTTTTGGCACCTGTCATCACTACAGGAGAACTCCTCTGCCAGCCAGTTATTTCAAGCTCTTGTAATATACCTACAGCACAAATGTATTCACATATGCATTGAGACCGTTGTTCCATACCCAGAACCAGTGGCGGAATTATCTGTGTCGCACTTGCGACTGGGCCCTGCAGTTTTGCCACTTCAGGGGGGCCCGTCAATCTGCCAGTGTAAGGGGGCCCACGGGCCCATTCACCCATCTGCCCTCACATCTGCCAGTGTGAGGGGCCGCCCTTCTGCCAGTTCGCTCCACTGGGGAGAGGGGTCTTTTGCTCGCTGACAGCTCTGAGGGGAGAGAAGGCAGAGCTGAGACAGTGGACTGCTCCGCCTATCCAGAGAGAATGTAGGAAGGTGGGGGGCGGTCACTGAAAAAGAAAGTCAGCTGACCAGCTGACACCAATCGAGTGCAGGGGGAGGAGTTCTCTCCTCTGCGATTGCCAGGAGTCCCCATAAGGCAAAGGCATCCCTGGGCTGCAGGCACTGTGAGGAAGAATCTATTGCTTGACCTAAGTAAGTGACAAATTGCCATTGCAATTGATCCCAACCTCCACCACCTATGCCTCTTACTGATCCCATCCCCCCATTACCACTGCTGCCACCCCCCCTCAACACTACCACTGCCACCCCCCCTCAACATAACCCCTGCCACTCCCCTCAACACCACTGCTGCTATCCCCCAACACTACCGCTGCCATCCCCCCTGAAGACCACTGCTGCCACCCCCCTCAACACTACCGCTGCTATCCCCCCTGAACACCACCGATGTCACCCTCCAACACTACCGCTGCCATCCCCCTCAACACTACTGCTGCCACCCCCCCCTCAACACTACTGCTGCCACCCTCTCTCAACACCACTGCTACCACCCCCCTCAACACTACTGCTGCTACCCCCCATCACTACCGCTGCCACCCCCCTCAACACCACCGCTGCCATCCCCCCTCAACACTACCACTGCTATCCCCCCTCAACACCACCAATGTCACCCCCCAACACTACCACTGCCATCCCCCTCAGCACTACTGCTGCCACCCCCCTCAACACCACTGCTGCCACCCTCCCTCAAAACCACTGCTGCCACCCTCCCTCAAAACCACTGCTGCCATCCCCCCTCAACACCGCCATTTTCACCCCCCCCCCACAACAGCACTGCTGCCACCCACCCACAACACCACCACTGCCACCCCCAACACTACCTCTGCCACCCCCCACAACACCACCGCTGTCCCCCCAACACTACCGTTGCCACCCTCCCTCAACACCACCGCTGCCACCGATGGGGGCCCTTCATGATTTCTTACACCGGGGCCTTGAAATTTCTTGTTACGCCTCTGCCCAGAACCATGATGTAGCCAAAGAACATGGCCATTCCATTTGAAATGTACTAACTTTAGCGGGTTTCCAAATCCAATGCCCAAAGTAGCATGATAAAAATATGGGAGGCTCCAAGTACTTTAATGGACTTGTATTTCTTCAGTGAAAAAGTTGATTGTCCTTGTTTTTCAAGGTAGAAAACCATTCACATACACATTTATTGTTTTAAACCATGTATTATGGTAAGGCTTAACATTAGGTTATATATTAAAACCATTATGTTCTTTTACAGATAAAGTTAAGATTTTCTGCAAACTTCTTGTCAGTTTAAAAATGGAGCATTTAACTGATTCCAAACTGACATTGAGTCACATCCTAGAAATTGGAGCAGAGATTCTGAGTGATGTCCATCCCCAGACCATTCAAGATGTACCATGGCATTTTCTGAGAAAGCTGATGGCCTTGAACAGAGCTGCACTTAATACTCATTATGGAAAAGATACACAAATAATCAATTCAATTGAAAACATGTTTGAGTCAATGACTGAAGAGGAAAATAGTCCAAATGAATCTATTCACCCCCTGGATGTCCTGTGTGTTCTCCTCCATTGTTCAGACAGTTTTCTACAACAAGAGATTGTATCCAAATTGTCCATGTGCCAGTTTGCTGTCCCTCTGCTGCTTCCTGCTGGTGACGGGTCACACTGCACCCTCATGCTTTGGGCAATGAGGGACATTGTGAAAAAGTGGAGACCCCAGTCACTATCAGACAGTAAAGGGTTCAGTGAGGAAAATGTGGTGAATATTTCTATGCCAATTTTCTCCTTCATTAGATTGGGTGACAACAAGCTATCCAAATCTAAAATCCTGAATCAAGTTCTTAATCCAACCCAACAACACCAAAACTTCTTCATACACAATGATATGGAGGGCGGAAACATTGAGAGGAAAATATCTGATGGACTGGTGGAAATGTCCTGGTATTTTCCCTGTGGTAAGTCTGATGTTTTCCCAGAACCCATTGCAGTGACCAACCTCCGAGGAGACCTGGAGTCCAACTGGGACCAGTGTACATTTTTAACTCGAGTCTCATCAGCTGTGTTTATATTCATTGAAAATATTTGTGAGAAACAATTCAGATTGTTATCATCTTTCAGTAACACTGACACTCAGTTTTATTTCATTCTTACTCCAGAAAAGGGTAAAAAAATAAACTCAGAGATCACAAAACATATAAAAAATCTAATGACAATTTTAAAGATGAGTGCAACCAATATTATTGCCAAAACCAGAACAGAAAATGATGCAGCGTTAGTGAAAAAAATTCAAATTTGCATTGAGAATGTTTTAAAAAACTGTCAGAAAGAAAGGCAAAATCTGTGTAGTACTAAAAATAAAATAGAAGGACTTCATATCTTTGTTGATGAGAATTCTGATGAATGTCAGAAAGCAAAAGAGAAAGCAAACCAGATTACTTCTGTAATAAAAGATGTGGAAGGATATAAAAAGGAAACACTAAAATTACAGGGAGATCTGTGGAAAGAATTGTCGAAAGTGGAGAAAGAACTTTGCAGAATGACAAATCAAAAGAAACAAGATGCACAAGAATATCATTCTGAGCTCACGCAAAAGCTTAATTCACTCCATGAAGAACAATACCAGCATCATATTCCTGTAGGCATATTATATTTTACTGAAGCACTCACTGACCTCTCCAAGGCTGAAAAACATTATTTTTTTGAAGTGGATGAAATTTGAACTGGATTCAGTTGCAAGAAATAACATTTCCTTGCTGCAGTCTGAATACAAGGAAAAATGTAACAGTAAATCCGATACCTCAGAACTTAAGAAGCTGGATGAGAAGATCTCAGACAGTTCTTTAGGAATAGAACATTTTGTACGTGAGCTGGGACAGTTTTATGAGGCCGAGTATTCTACAGTTGTTAACAAACAGAATAATAAATACCCAAGACAATTCATTAGACTTCCAGGAATTGCTGCAGATCTCCTACTAGATGGGTTTCCATTGGAGTTGATTGATGGTGACGCCTCTAACATTACTTTACAGTGGATAACTGATGTTCTGAGTGAGGTAGACAATAAGACAGGAGGACAATGTAAAATGAGAGTGATAACGGTACTGGGAGTGCAGAGTACAGGGAAGTCCACCCTTCTGAACACCATGTTTGGTCTGCAGTTCCCGGTGGCCAGTGGAAGATGTACACGAGGAGCCTTCATGACTCTTCTGAAAGTAAAAGAGAACTTCCAGGTGGAGCTGGGCTGTGACTTCATCCTGGTGATTGACACTGAGGGGCTGAAGGCTCCAGAGTTGGCCTCTTTGGAGGGCAGTTATGAACATGACAATGAACTGGCCACATTAGTGGTTGGGTTGAGTGATATCACCATCATTAATATGGCCATGGAGAACACGTCAGAAATGAAGGATATTTTACAGATTGTGGTCCATGCTTTTCTTCGGATGAAAGAAATTGGGAAGAAACCCAGCTGTCAGTTTGTACATCAGAATGTCAGTGATGTGTCCGCTCATGAAAAGAACATGAGAGACAGGAAGAAGTTTCTGGAACAACTTGATGAAATGACAAGAGTAGCTGCAAATATGGAAAAGAAAGGTGGAATTACATGTTTCAGTGATGTGATGGATTATGATCCTGAGAAACACAACTGGTACATTCCTGGATTGTGGCAAGGGGTTCCACCAATGGCTCCGGTAAACTTTGGCTACAGTGAAAATGTTTATGAGTTAAAAAAATATTTGCTGGGATTTTTAAAATCTCAAAACTCTAACCAAACACAATGTAAAATTCTTATCTTCATCATCTGGATAAAAAGTTTGTGGAGTGCAGTGAAACATGAGAAATTTATCTTCAGTTTCAGAAACAGTCTGGTGGCTGAAGCTTATACCAAACTGTCTATGCAATACTCTCAGTGGGAATGGGACTTCACCAAAAAGATCCATAGCTGGATGATCACCAAAGAAACTTACATCAGAAATCAATCTGCATCCAGTCTCAATACTGAGATGTACAACCAGTTTAAAGGAGATCTTCAGAACTTACTGTTAGAAGAGGAAGATGCAATGCTGAAGTTACTAAAAAAATATTTTGACAGCAAATGTGAGAACGTTCATCTCATTGAGCGATACAGGGAAGATTTCTTCATGAGTGTGAGGTTCCTGAAGAAAGAACTGGAAAGGAATACGCATGATAAACTCAATGAGGCAGTTTCTATCCAGAAAGGCAAATTCAAGATCCTGGATATTCAGAAGACATCTCTGGAACGGATTGAGAAAGAAATAACAAATCTCCTAAAAAGCTGCAGAGAAAGAAATTGTGAACTTGGTGACATAGAAGCAGAGAGAGAATTTGAAGAGATGTGGAAGAAAACACTCTCTGATTTAGAAATAGAGGAACTGAAGAGACATAACATTGGACAAACAATTCTGCAGCAGCTTAAGAATGAAATGGGTGTAAGGGGAGGTGGTATTAATGAAAAACTAACCAAAGTGATGAGCTTGGAAGGCTATGGGGTCAATCCATTTGTTACTGACAAAAGCCATGTTGAATGGACAGTTTTTTCCACAAATCGCAATCCAATCTATAAAAGTCAGGCCCCCCTGGACAAGATAGAAGGTCTTGTATTGACTTTGAAAGAGATGTGTGATACATACATCAAAGAGAAGGCAGGCAGCACAGGGGATTATGATGATACTTACTTTCAGGAGTTGCTACATAAAATCAATGATAAACTCAAAGACAAAACTACTACATTTCATTTTTCTTCCAAGTTTGAGCTAGATATAAAACTGTTTATATTTGCAATAGCATCTAGAGCATTTCAGGCCCTGCATGACAGATTCATTCAAGAAAATGACCCCAAAATTTGCCTTAAAAAATTAAAACCTCAATACTTGGCCATGTTTACGAACATATTCCATGAAAAAGACGAATGTCAGAGCAGAGCCAAAAAATTCTGTGAGCTCTGCCTGAAGCCATCGCTAACTGATTATATTCTGCGACATCTCGGCAAGGAAATCATTGAGGTCATTCTGAAAAGTTCTGACAGCCACATATTTAGTAGTAGAAGTGTTTTTCAGTTAACTGTCCTGGAAGACTTGCTGAAGAAAAAAAAAATTGGACAATATAATTCCTACATTAATAATTATAAGACATTTTTAAAAGACTGGATCTCCCAGTACATTGAGAAATTCTACAATTCAGCAACTCTAAAAACCTTAGAAGAGAAAATTTTATCTCCAATCATTGAAAAAATTAAAGACGTCCTGAAGAGTGAGAAATGTGTGAAAACAGAAACCATTGTTACATTTCTGGAAAGTTTCTGCAAGTTATTAGACAAAGACATAGTGATTTCACAGAATGAAATGACAGTGATCACTTTCCACAATACAGAAAATGTCATCCAGTTCTCTGAGGACATTGGTTTCTATCTTTCCAGCGTAAAGGAGCAAATTTTATCAGACATGGAAAAGATGGACACTGAACACCTTCTATCCAGAGTCACTATGAAGCCTCAGGAGGAATTGTTGAAGAAAGTGATTGGCTGTGGTAAGCAATGTCCTTTCTGTAAGGTCCCCTGTGAGAATGCTGGTGGTGATCACCAGGAGCACTCTGCATCTCTCCATAGACCTCAGGGACTTGGAAGATACCGATGGGAGGAAAATGAGACTTTAGTCACTGACATATGTTCCACTGCTGTTGTATCAAATGCTAGATTTAGAAATTCTGACACAGAAGGAGAATATCACCCATACAAAGACTATCGTAAATACTATCCAGACTGGTTAATTAAGTCTGATAACAACCACAAAGACTCAGATTACTGGAAACACATTTTTGTATGTTTTAATAATGACTTTGCAGGGGAATATTCAGCAAAGCCGGCTGAACTTCCAAAAGACTGGAAGGAAATCACAGAAGAACAGGCTCTTGCAAGTTTACAGGAATCTTTCAAAAAGAAATAAAAATAACATGGCTGTATTTGTGTCACAACTCATAACCACTTGACAACTGGGCACTTAAACACCCCTTCATGACCAGGCCAATTTTCAGCTTTCGGCGCTCTCACACTTTGAATGACAATTACTCAGTCATGTAACACTGTACCCAAATGAATTTTTTGTCCTTTTTTTCCCCACAAAAATAGCTTTCTTCTGGTGGTATTTGATCACCATTGGGTTTTTTATTTTTTGCGCTATAAATGAAAAAAGACCGAAAATTAAAAAAAAAAAAACATTTTTCTTTGTTTCTGTGATAAAATTTTGCAAATTATTTCTTTTTTTTTCATGAATTTTGGCCACAATTTATACTGCTACATATCTTTGGTAAAAAATAACCCAAATTAGTGGATATTATTTGGTCTTTGTGAAAGTTAGAGTCTACAATCTGTGGTGCGAATCATAAAAAAATTGATCACATCTGATGTACTGGTGGCCGATCTCATTTCTTGTGACCGGAACAAGCCAGGAAATTACAAATACCCCCCAAATGAGCCCTTTTTTGAAAGTAGACATTCCAAGGTATTTGGGGGGTTTAGAAGCACATGATTAGAGCCAGAGGCTCTAATAGGCTTAAAAAAAGGCTGGGCTCGGGGCGCGGAGCACTGAGCCCAAAGCTGACCCAATTGTGTGACAAAGCTGACCCATTGTCACACTGATTCTCCTCCCCGGCCACTCGGGAAATGGGTCCTGAGACCCATTTCCCGATTGGTCAAATAGAGAAGCGATTCTATTGGGCCACGATGAGGAGAAAGAAGGAGGGAGGAGCTGTGGAGGCCACTGGAGGAGATGCAGGGGACAAAGCCTGCACCCAAAAGGTAGCGCATAGTTGGGTAAGTGCGGGGGGCTCATCGATTGACCCGAACATCCCCTTTGCATGGTACACCAGACACCCCCACTAAGAGAAGAGCGAGAGCAAGCACATCAGATTCCAAGAGGGAGAGAGAGCACCCAACCCGAATGAACCACACTGGGGGGGGTGATGTGTGTGGTGGTGGGGGGGGTGGTTTGTGGGTGACCCAACCGACCTGGGGGGGAAGGGGCTGTGGGTGAATTGTGTGCCGCTCCCACCCAGAAAAAAAATCACCACCAGCCGCCACTGCGTCTGTCAGGTTCAACCTCAGACTGAAAAACAAATACCTTGCATCTTCACAAAGACTGTAGAAAATGGGGGGGGGGGGGGGAGAAACACACATGCAAATAATAGATCCCTTCTTATCTCAAATGTAAGCAATCTTCTATATTTTGTTGTTCTAGGCTAGCATCTAAAGTGTATCAAAGGCCCTCTTTTTTTTTGGGGGGGGGGGGGCTAGCAATCCCATCAGGTTTTTATTGTTGTATGCATCCATGGCAGTTGTCATTGGGAATGAAAGTGATGTAAAATCCCTTATTTTTAAGTCAATGGAACACAAATAGGTGACACTTTTTTGCAGAAACAGCCATTACATTTTGGAAAGAATTCCTTAATTTCCTGTTGTGTCCATGAGAAAGGATGTGAAAGTATCTCTTTAATTTAATTAATCTTTTCATTTTTACACCAGTGTTTCTATGCATTTAGCCCATTAAAATCAACATGCGTCTTTCATAAATCCATACCATCATTTATGTTTTTCATCTCTAGCAAGCTTCCATTTATGACATTATTTTCAACCACCTATTACAAATGGCCCTTATCAATGCAGCAAATATATTTCTAACATTGAAAGTGCATATAACAGATTTATGCTTACAGCACCTTTTTAAAAAATGATAACATGATTGCTTTACATCAGCCTAGTGATGCTGTATCAGTCATTTACATGTGTGTAGTAAGTGGAAGGAAATGCTTAGAAATTATTGAGCTTATTAATTATTTTGTGTAGTTGTTTCTGAACTATATCACTGTTAGGACAGAGGAGAACATTTGCCATTGTGCCAATGACATCATCATACTTTATACCAATAGCAACATTTTCCTTGTGTTCAGTGAGACATTTAATGAAATTGATCTTGTTTTCTAGCATTGTAATTTAAAAAAAAAATTGTTACTTTATTATCATTATTTTAAATTGGGATATGTCTTACTATCTTAAGCAATGTGCCTTCCATGTTAAGCTCTTGCCAGCCTGATTTTCTATGCATTCTTTTCTAACGTGTGTATCTGTAAAACAATTAACGTGTTTATTTAGAAGTGAATACTTTTTGCTTTATTTGTATAAGTATCCCACAATAATTAGCTTTCTAATCCCTAATACTTTTTACACATAGCAATAAATCATGCAACGTGTTCACAATAAATTGATTTGGAACCTTCTGATTTATGTTGCGTCTTTTTGTTTGCAATTTTAAGTCCTGTTCTGTGTGCTGAAGTGCGCTTCTGAAAAAGGGGTAACTTATTAATTTATGAATTATTAACTCTAGTCACTTATAAAGAATGCAGTTATGTAGTCAATAAAAGGAAAGTATTAAATTAAGCTTACTATAATTCACAAAGCTCAAACAACAGGATAAAGATACTTATTTTCAAATAAGTGACAGTTATTTTTATTTGAGTCTAATAATATTTGAAAACAAGTCATACTGCTAAAATAATAATTCTTATCCTTGTGTTAAAGCATTTTAAATTGAGTCACATATATTGTGCATACAACGAGTTTAAAGTGATTGTAAAGTCTTGTTTAAAAAAAAAACGAAAAACAAACTTTTTAATTTTGCACAAATCAGCCTCAATCCTCCTTTTCTCAGGTCCCTCTTTGGCTCTCCTGGCCCCTCCCTTCTGTTAAGTGCCCCCACAGCAAGCAGCTTTCTATGGGGGCACCCGAGTTGATTCTTAGCTCCCTGTGTCCATTCATACACGGAGCCCCGACCCGGCCCTGCCCCCTCTCTATTCTGATTGGCTAACTGGCACCGCTGCTGTGTCTCAGCAAATTGGGAAGAGAGTCTGTTAAGTGTATAATAATTGGTTTGTGTGATCACAGACATATGTACGCAAATGATCATGTACAGATGTGTGCAGATAATCATTGGGACATGTGATTTTAGTGGGACATATGTGGGGGACATGTGTTTTTATTATTTGGGGACATGTGTGTTTTGGGGACATGTGTGTATTACACTAGAGTGGTGATCAGTGAGTAAAAAGCTGTAAAAACAGCTCATACTCACTGATCACCAGCCGGCTGCAGCGATCTCTCCTCTCCTCAGCGACGACTTCCACGTGAGGAGAGGAGAGGAGAGCCGATTGCCTAGCAACCGGCTGTTTGTTTACATCACATGATGGCCGTGGTTAGACAAGGCCGTCATGTGATCAGGAGGGCCAATCACAGAGCCCTCCGGCAGATCCGAGATACGCCGTGTCCGGGTGACAGGAGCGCATCGGGTTTGCACCGCTGCGCGGGCATGCACGCGCGCGATCCCCCTCCTTCTGATGGACGTTCCTGAACGTCCAGTCAGAAGGAGGTGGCTCCCACCCAGCCGTATATGTACATTGGCCGGGTGGGAAGTGGTTAAGAACCTGACTTTGACAATACAATACTAACAATATTATTAATAATATTGTTATTATTATTCTTAATATTATTATTATCACATTTGTTTAGTCAGTTTATTGCAGGGGTTTCTTAGACGCCGAATATATTTTGTAGTGTTTGTGTTCCTTTTTACAGTAGAATAAGTAACTATTCTAGCTGCCAGGGTAGTTATGTGGATTTTTTAAAGTGTTTCACATATTTTTTCTTGTTTCTTTTTGTGGTAAAGGATTAGGGATGGCCGAACGGTTCACCCGGCGGTCGTTTCACGGCAAATTTCGGCTGTTCATGGTCTGCCCTATCGGCGGACTATTGCCGCCGTTCGCTGGCGGACTTCCGTGTTTACTGTGTAAAAGAACTTTGACCTATGACGAAACATCCATCATGGGGTACAGGACAGCCAATTGAGACATTACAGCACATGGACACTTGGACATTCCCCCTAACTTATAAATACACCCGATCCGGCAGCCATTTTACATTCTTTCTTCTGTCACTATAGGGAGAGGTTGCTGTGTGGAGCAGGGAGAGATTGCAGTGACCCAAATCGCTAGCTATTTGGTACACAAAAGTTCTTTTCAGGACTGGTATGGTATGGGTGTTAGGTGTAGTTCAGGATATAGGTTTGAGGCAGTGCTGTGCTAGTGATTGTTGCAGCAGCCTGAGTGTCTTTTGTCAGTTTAGAGAAAGGGACAGGACGGTGTGTGCTGCAGGGACAGTCAGTTTAGTCATTAGCTGTTACTATCAGGTCCACAAAAGTGCTATGCCAGTTATTGCTCCAGTAGCCTCTGTTTTGTCCGTTTATATAGGGACAGGCAGGAAGCTGTGTGTGAGGCAGTGAGGGTCAGTTTAATCAGTAGCTGTTACTATATTAGGTCCACAAAGGTTCTTTTCAGGACTGGTATCAGTGGTATGGTAATAGGCTTGTAATATTCTTTCTTCCAAATATAGAAAGAATATTATACTTGACATAGGGTTGAGTGAGGTACAGTCTGCTACTCTATAAGGACTGGTATAGGTCCACAATACATAGGGTTGAGGTGCACTACTGCTGACCGCTGCCCTATACTGCAGCAGTCCTTCATCGGTATAGGGACTGACGTACAGTCTGCTAATCAGTCACACACAATCTACTTCTTCCACAAAGGTCCTTATAAGGACTGGTAAGGTATAGGGTGCTACAGTACATAGGGTTGAGTGAGGTACAGTCTGCTACTCTATAAGGACTGGTGTAGGTCCACAATACATAGGGTTGAGGTGCACTACTGCTGACCGCTGCCCTATACTGCAGCAGTCCTTCATCGGTATAGGGACTGACGTACAGTCTGCTAATCAGTCACACACAACCTACTTCTTCCACAAAGGTCCTTATAAGGACTGGTAACCTGGTGTAGGGTTCTATAGTACATAGGGTTGAGTGAGGTACAGTCTGCTACTCTATAAGGACTGGTATAGGTCCACAATACATAGGGTTGAGGTGCACTACTGCTGACTGCTGCCCTATACTGCAGCAGTTCTTCATCGTTATAGGGACTGACGTACAGTCTGCTAATCAGTCACACACAACCTACTTGTTCCACAAAGGTCCTTATAAGGACTGGTAACCTGGCGTAGGGTTCTATAGTGCATAGGGTTGAGTGAGGTACAGTCTGCTACTCTATAAGGACTGGTATAGGTCCACAATACATAGGGTTGAGGTGCACTACTGCTGACTGCTGCCCTATACTGCAGCAGTTCTTCATCGTTATAGGGACTGAGAGTTTTGTCACAGGGTCATTTAAAAAATGACAGGCAGAGGAAGAGGCAGGCCCTTCCGCAGGGGTGGTAGGGGTAGGGCAGGAGCAACAGGCTTGAGCCAAAGTGGGAAGTTGCAGAAGGTGCGTTCAATTACTTTAAAGGAGGCACCAGACTTGGTTGAGTGGCTCACTCAGCCTTACTCTTCTGCACCCTCCTCATCCTCTCGATCTGCACCCTCTTCTTCACTCTCTGCTATGTGCACCCCCAAAGACACTACCACCAACAACACCACCACCACCACCACATACCTTCCGCTTGAGTCACAGGAATTATTTTCCGATCCATATCAAGACATTTCTGATGCGCAGCCACTCTTGGTATTGGATCAGGAAGAGGAGGTAGCAACAACCACTACTCAGCAGTCTGATGACAGTATCCAGATCAGCCCAAGGAGGAGGTTGGTCCCTGGTGTTGCTGCCTACTCCGAGATCTCTACTTATAGCGGTGGGGAAGGTGACGTCGATGATGACGTGTCTAGTGATGTCACATGGGTGCCCACAAGAGAGGAAGAGGAGGGGAGTTCAGAGGGAGATATGGACCAGCAGATAGGGAGGAGAAGCAGGAATAACTTACATTGCACAGGAGGGACAAAGCAGACTGCAAATGTATCAGGAGCAAGTCATCGACCATGTACGGTCACATCTGGCGCTCCCAGGACACTGGCACATGGCTCCGCAGTGTGGGCTTTTTTTAACGTGTCCGCTGCTGACAATAGCGTTGCCATCTGCAATCTTTGCAGTCAACGCATTAGTCACGGTAAGCCCAACACTCACCTAGGGACGACCGCCTTAAGAAGGCACATGGGCAGCCATCACCGAGCCCAGTGGGAGCAACGGAACACACAAAGCCACACTCCAGGCTCTCACCGTCCAGCCTCGTCTTCTACTTTCCCTTCTCCTCTCTCCTCACAATTGTCCTCCACTCCACCTTCCATCACGCCAAGCTCACGTTTTTCTACAAAAAGGCAGGCTTCCGTGGGCCTAATGATCGAGCGTAAAAAAAATGATGACGCCGGATAACCCTCTTGCCCAACGGTTGATGGCTGGCTTGTCAGAACTCATAGCCCCCCAACTACTGCCATATAAACTGGTGAACTCGGAGGCCTTTCGCAAATTTGTGGCCATTGGAACACCACAATGGAAGGTCCCAGGAAGGAAGTATTTCTCACAGAAGGGCATCCCAGAGCTATATGGCCATGTTCAGCGGCAAGTGAATGTATCTCTGGCACACAGTGTCGGTGCCAAGATACATCTGACCACAGACACGTGGTCTAGCAAACACGGGCAGGGAAGGTATATCCCTTTTACTGCCCACTGGGTGAACCTTCTGACGGCCGTCAAGCATGTAACCCATGGCACCCGTGTATATTTGGTTTTACCGCCACGGATTGCATGCAGGCCTGACTCTTCTTCTCCTCCTCCTCCTACTCCATCCTCCTCCCTCTCCTCCTCAGCTGACTCCTCCTTTTCCCCTGCTAGCGTCTCTTCCGCTGCGCCGCCCAAGCTCCCCAGAACCTATTCGACATGCCAGGTGAGACGTTGCCATGCCGTGCTGCGTCTGTTGTGCCTGGAAGCCAAGAGCCACACTGGCCCGGCACTCCTTTCAGCTTTGCGTTCACAGGCAGATCAGTGGCTAACACTGCTCAATTTTACAGTTGGTGGGGGCGTGGCCGGACCTCACAGGAAGATGGACACATAACAGGTTAGCTCCCGCTGTGTTAACTGCCACTTTGCTGCTGAGAGACTTTTCTTTGCTTACCCGGTCCAGCTGACATAGGGACAGCATCGCGGACATCCTCCACCTCTCGTTCCCGCTCACCAAGAAGTAATCAAAGCGGCACAAACAGCAATTTTCTTGACCCTTTCTGGACACAGGGCTCTAACATGGCAGCTTCCCACCAAATTTCCTCACAGAACTCCCAGTTACCTCAGCAGAGAATACCTGGAATGCAGCCAGATTATCACCCCGCTGACTCAGATATTTCAGTGGCCTCTGCTTCTGCCCTAGCTGCTACACACCCAAGTCTTTTAGACCTCAGAACAGTAGCAGCAGATATAAAGGATACACTGTCAGCTGCTATTGCAAACCTGCATCTAGACATCTGTGCCATTGCTGACAGGGTTCTTGTGGTAGAAAACACAGCTGCCCAGCATCATACAATTCTGCGCAGAATGTCCCATAAAATAGATGCTCACACACTACAGTTTAGAGACATACAAAGACACACAGAAGATTTGGATAACAGAGGAAGAAGACATAATCTGCGTGTCAGAGGTTTACCAGAGGCTGTGGATTCTGATCATTTACTGTCTGCCATTACTACTATATTCAATGACCTGCTAGACAGACCAGTGCACACAAACATAGCAATGGAAAGAATTCACAGGACCCTCAGACCTAAAGGCAGAGAGAATGATCCCCCCAGGGATGTGGTGTGCTGTTTGGTTGATTATAAACTTAAAGAAGACATTCTTCACAAAGCGAGAAACAGGATTCACATTATGTTTGAGGGAGCTGAGATTCATATATACCAAGACCTTTCTGGCATTACTCTGAAGAACCGAAGAGACCTAAAACCCCTATTAGACACACTGCGTGCCAAAAATATTCCGTACAAGTGGAAATTCCCCTTTGGGCTCTCAGCTACATTTCAAGGTCGCACGGCTCTGCTGAGAGTGCCCGAGGACCTACCATCCTTTTGCAACACCATGGGCATTCCTCTAGCAGAAGTCCCAAATTGGTACGCTGAATTCCGACAATCTGCGACTAAAAAAGAACAACAACATGAAGAGCCTATGGAGGCACAGGAGACCCGACACCGTCGTTGCAGATCTCCATCAGACGACAGGTCTTCAATGTCTACAAGAAGACAGCACAACGGTACAAGCTCACCTGAATCACCACGACCTAGAAGGGCCAGAAGGGACCACGGGTCACAGCGCAACCTTGTTTACCAACGCTAACAATCAAGCTTGGAGAGTATACTGGTTTAATCCATGGTTGTTTATAATCTCCTAGTTCAATGGGTTTATTGCATAGTATAAGATGTCTTTTCTAGCCTCTTTACACCGACTTTACTCATCTGCTTTGGTTAAACTGATTAGAGACTGTCAACATCATATGAATTCTGGGGTTAAGTTACTGTTATAGATTGGATATGATAAATTCTCTTACACAATTCAAATCTCATGTTCCCACTAGAAGAGTACATAGGAAAGTACTATTGCACAGTTTTTAAACATCCTCATCCTCATTTATAGTGCTTTGATATTAGTTACTGCTCAGTCTGTTTCGTTCAATTTCCAGCAGTTAATTAGTCCTATATAAGGTTTTCCAATGCAGAACTCCCCTCCCCCCTCATCACACCCGTAGGACTACGGTTATTAGGATTTGTTTTCGGTTATCCTGCTCTGAGGAGACCAATGAACTAGTATCATCCTCTGTATGATACCTAGAAACAGTCAAGCTAGGCTATGTTTAAATGAGATGTAAGGCATAAAGGTGGTCCAACAAGGCCCAAGGAAAAATCTGAAGCATTATTAATATATTTTTTTTTTTTTTTTTTTATTTATTTATTTTTGCATTTTTTAAGCCATCATAGGTAAAATTGGCCTTTAATTTTAATTTTAATTTCAGTATTAGTGTTATAGTATACCACTTTAGTGGAATCATCATAATGGTTATGTCTCGTTCTTATGGATGAAATACTAGAAAACTTTATTGAATTACATTACGGTCAAGACATTAAGTGAGACTCGCATTTTATAATTGTTAGTTTTGCATTATTACTTGTGCTGTTGTCCTAGTTAGTGGTTAGGTATGGCTATTTTACTTCCAGCACTTGATAAGTCCATCCCAGGATTCTACCTTAAACTATCCCCACCTATCCTCACGCCCACTGGAATGTGGCTGTGAGAGATTGTTATATTTCTTCCACCGTTGTAGATATACTAAGGAACGTGTATGGGTTTATACATAGGTATAGTACCAATAAAATTAAACACTACACAAGTAGTTGGGAGATACTAGTTTGGTTCAAGAAAGCCCAAAATACTCCGACTGCACTAGAATTATTTTATTACATTATTTTTATTTTATTTTTTATTTTATTTTGTAATTGTAATTTTATTTTTTTATTTATTTATCTTATTTATTTATTTTTCTTTTTTTTCCTGTTCCGTACTTGTCTTCTTAGGTTAAGATAATCTTTAATATTAAGGTTAAAGTACACCAAAGACACCTTATTAATGGTATATTGGTAAGGACATTCTGGTGTGGCAAATATTTCTAATTTTACACTGTCTATTCCATACACCCACTAATATTTCCTGTTAGTTGTTCTATAGGATTCAGAGCTGGGGTTTCTAGTTCTTTCCAAAGAAGTATAAGTTTATATAGGCGTGATACTGCTATGCTTTATAAATTTACAATTTATTTATTTATTTTTATGTGAGAACATCTCAGTATTTTTATTTGCAGATTCCACAAAACAAGTCTCTACTCGCATACACCATGTCCTGATTTGCGTCACTCTTATAGTTGCTTGGATTTATTATCATAATTAGATATTTAGTACTTCCACACCCATGCCAAATACATGACCGATATCAACACAAATTTTCCTTAGTTTCTCATATTTACACCTTTATAGGCATTTGGCATTGATAACAGCGGATTACCATGTCACTCATTCTCCTGTTCTCTGTGAGGTTTTATCCAACCCCCACACAGTAGCTTGGACCAGAGTTGGCCTGTGTTATGTAGGCTTTCTCTGGCCTTGCTCTGTACTTCTCCGATTTTACACAGGTCTTGGGTAGATCCCATAACCTGCTCGGTTATTGCTTCAGACCTTTCCCCACATTACACCATCTTAGCCTTATCACATAACCTGGTCTATTCCCCTTCCCCCTTTCCCCTATTGCCAAAGTTAATCCAAAAAGAAAGCTACTAATCAAAACATACAATGTCTCTTGCAGGAAGGCACGGCCCTCCTCCCCAGGTCAAGCTATATTCTTTAAACATAAGGGGTCTTAACACTCCAGAAAAAAGATCTCAGTTGTTTATGTTACTAAGAAAAGCTAAAGCGGACATTGTATACCTCCAAGAAACACATTTTAGATCAGATAATATCCCCAAACTTTTCAATCCAGAGTATCCAACAGTATTTCATGCCACTAATCCAGACTCCAAATCAAAGGGAGTATCTATTCTGATATCTAAAAAATGCCCATTGCAGATCCAAGATACTTTGATTGATACTAATGCAAGATATATTTTTTTAAAAGACAAATTGCATAACAAACTCGTTACTTTGGCCAATTTGTACGCCCCTAACAAACAACACGTTCCTTATTTCCGCGATGCCTTACAAAACCTTAGTACATTTCGCGCAGGCATGCTCATTGTCGGGGGTGATTTCAATTTGGCCTTGAACCCCTCACTTGATACGTCCTCAGGTGCCTCCTCTATCACACACAGGGCTCTTCGGGCAATAAAAACACAGCTATCTAACCTGGAGTTACACGATACTTGGCGCACATTGAACCCAAACTGTAAAGATTTCACTTTCTATTCCCCTCCGCATCATAGATACACAAGAATAGACTACTTCTTCTTATCACAACCAGATTTGGATCTACTTCATCAAGCTACAATTGACCCAATGGTAATTTCAGATCATCACCCTATTTCTGTCACAATCACATTTTTTACATCCAACACTAGACAATCAATCTGGCGAATGAATAGCTCTATTTTAACGGATCCAGTAAATGTAAAGCGTATAAATGATCGCTTGTTGCAGTATTTTCAGGAGAATGATTCCTCCGAAATTACCCCGCTTACCCTTTGGGCGGCACATAAGTGTGTCATACGGGGAGAACTAATTTCTATAAACGCTCAATGTCAAAAAGCTAGACAAGCTCTGATATCCAAATTATCGGATAAAATTCATTCCCTGGAAAGACAGCATAAACAATCATTGGCTGATCAAACTTTTCAAGAGTTATTAAAAACTAGGGAAGAACTTCTAGAAGAACTAGGGAAATCCATACGTCGCAAATATGCCCTATCACAAAAAACCTTCTATGAGTTTGGGAATAAATCCAGCAAATTTCTAGCTAAAGCCCTGCAATCTAAAAAAGCAAATACTACCATTCATTACATAACGGACCCCAAAGGGAATAAAATAGAATCATCCAGTGGAATTGCAAATCAATTTAAACAATTTTTTTCTAAACTTTACAACATACAATCCCATTCGCAGACAGGCTCAAACAAGGACAGGATAAGATTAATACAAGATTTCCTTACACAATATGGTCCACACCCTATCACTGAAGAGGAGGCAGATGATTTAGATAAACCTCTTACCAGGGAAGAAACGCTGGAAGCCCTCAAAATTATGAAGCCAAACAAAAGCCCTGGCCCAGATGGCCTGCCAGTTAGTTACTATAAAACATTCACTGAAGTTCTCATACCAAGGTTCTTAGAGACCTTTAATTCCCTAGATACCCTCTCAGATAAAAATAAAGATCTTTTAGAAGCCCATATAGTTATGATACCAAAACCAAATAAAGATTCATCTATAGTTTCTAACTACAGGCCCATTTCTTTAATAAATGTTGATGTGAAACTTTATGCAAAAATTTTAGCTAATCGTATACTTCCTCTACTGTCCTCTTTGATTTCTCTGGACCAAGTGGGATTTGTCCCAGGCAGAGAAGCTAGGGACAATACCTTGAAGGCACTCAATATTCATCATTGGCTGACATCTTCCAACACCCCTGCGTTTTTTCTTTCCCTCGATGCGGACAAAGCGTTCGACAGAGTGGCCTGGGACTATATGACGGAAGTCTTACGCAAAATAGGTTTCAAGGAACGCATGATGAACTATATCTTAACCTTATATTCATCCCCAACAGCAAAAATCAGAGTTAATGGACTTCTTTCGGATGCTTTCTCCGTGTCGAATGGAACTAGACAGGGTTGTCCCTTATCCCCCCTTATATTTATACTAACCATGGAACCTATTCTAAGCAAAATTAGAGCCAACAGAGATATTAAAGGAGTTGAAATAGCAAATACTCATTACAAATTAGCGGCTTACGCAGATGATATTCTTCTTTTTCTTACTGATCCCATCATAACAATTCCGAACTTATTGAAGGATTTTGACCTTTTCAAAAAAATCTCCAACCTCCAAATAAATTTATCCAAATCAAAAGCACTCAACATTTCTCTGTCAGATTCCATTGTATCGCAATGTCAGTCCAATTTCCCGTTTGGCTGGGATGCATCAGCCATAACCTACCTAGGGATACAATTACCATCAAAACTACCTGATCTTTACAATAAGAATTTCGCCCCCATTTTAAAAACCATACAGAAGAACCTTCAAGACTGGAACAAAGGCAATTTTTCCTGGTTTGGTAGGGCAGCAATTATAAAAATGAATGTACTCCCTAGACTCTTATATTTACTCCAAACAATTCCTATAAAACTACCGCCAGCTTTCTTCTCCACATACAAAAGATTATGTTTAAAATTTATCTGGGCAGAGAAACCATCACGGGTCAAATGGGGTAAGCTAGTGTCCCCAAAATTGAAGGGGGGAATAGGTCTTCCAGATATTCAAAAGTATTACTGGGCTTGTCATCTGACTAGAATATTAGATTGGCATTTACATCACAAGACAAAGGCCTGGATAGGTATGGAAGAAGCTGTCCTCCATTTACCAATGTCTTATTTACCATGGATCAATCCACAAAAATTAACACATGAGGTCAGATCACATCCTCTAATAGCTCCCACGTTACAAATCTTCCATTCAGTTCGCAAGAAGCTACACATTGCCTCAGTTCCGGGCCCACTAACCCCAATTGACCAGAATCCGGACTTCCCTCCTGGTATTTTGCCTAAATCCGATGCTGACATATCTGCAGTGGAACCCATGAGAGCTAAATCCTTCTATCACAATGGTCAGATATTATCTTTTCAAGAAATTTTAGCTCGTTTCCCTGGAATGAAGATTCCTTTCTTTAAATACCTTCAAATAAGACATTTTTTGCAAAGCTCTAACTCCCAATCTCTGTGGTATAGAGACCATACGCCGTTTGAAAACTTATGCTCCAAAACAGACCCTCAAAGACACCTCATTTCATTTACCTATTCTTTAATGTTCCCAGATGCTTCTTTCTCAAATGACACCACATGTAAGAAATGGGTTAAAGAACTGTCCTTGGATTTAACACATGAGGACTGGCAAAACATATATACACACATACATTCAGGCTCCCTAAATGTTACCGCTCAAGAAAATGGATACAAATTATACTCTAGATGGTATAGAACGCCTGACCGAATTCACAAATTCCATTCTACTATCCCTCCCACATGTTGGAGATGTAATCTAGCGCATGGTTCTCTTCTCCACATATGGTGGGATTGTCCTTTAATCCAACCATATTGGAAGGAAGTCCATAAGCTCATCACTAAAATCACAACCTATTCCCCAGACTACACGCCAGCTCAATACCTCCTGCATCATACATCTATTCCGCAATCCACTTATAAAAGATCCCTCACATTACATCTTATAAATGCAGCAAAGCTTTGCGTCCCCGTTCATTGGCGTTCTACCTCTCCCCCCACTATTTCTGAATGGCTCCGCAGAATAGAGAAAATAGCTGAAATGGAGGGCTTGATCTCTCAAGCGAAAGATACTCATACTAAATTTTATAAAACGTGGTCATTTTGGTCACATTTTAAGTGCTCGACTACATATAACACCCTAATATCTGTCCCTGTTTAGCTTGACCTGGGGACCCCAACATAATATAATAGAATAAATGACATTTCACTGCTTTTATATAGCAGCTTGTACTCAATTCTGGATACTAATTCCTTATAAGGTAGACAACCATGTTGGTTGTAGCTCAGATTAAAGCCATACAGACCACTACCTTATATATAGTCTGATGTTAAGACTCAAATTATTTTCGCGCACAGTTTGATCCCATTAGGGGTGCGTGAGATAATATGGAATTTACAGATTCATTGTTACTCTAGTTTGTTACACCTTTTTTTTGGTTTCTTATGAGATGTAGGTATGCGACTAATATGACTCCATATATACGCATGTGTTGTTTAAATCAATTTTATCCAGCTTGGAGTAATTTCATCTATATGATAGATATTTACAAGTGTGTTTTTTTTTTTTTTTTTTTTTGTTTAATTTTTTTTTTTTTTTATTGATCTATGCATGTCTATCTTATGCCAAATATCAATTCATATTGTTGCTTTATTTTCAAATTCTGTATTTCATAATTACAATGATATTCAGATTTATGTTTTACTATGTGTATGTAACATGCAATATTTGTTTTATCAATAATAATCAATAAAAACATTGAAACAAAAATTTTTTTACAGTTGGTAAAGTGGTGTGTGACAACGGTGCCAATCTGCTTAGCACATTGAAACAGGGCAAAATCACGCACGTGCCATGCATGGCACACGTCTTAAACTTGGTGCAGCGATTCGTTGTCAAATACCCTGGGGTCCAGGACATCTTGCGGCAGGCAAGGAAAATCTCGGCCCATTTCAGAAGATCTTACACGGCCATGGCTCGCCTTGCTGACATTCAGCGGCGACACAATCTGCCGGTCAGACGTCTTATTTGCGATTGCCCGATGCGATGGAACTCAACCTCCTATATGCTTGATAGGCTGCTCCAGCAGAAACGTGCAGTTAATGTCTACCTGTATGAACTCTGTGGCAGAACAGGTTCTGGGGAGCTGGGTTTTTTTTCACCGCGCCAGTGGCTGCTCATGCGCGACGCATGCAGACTTCTGCGGCCATTTGAGGAGATCACCAAACTGGTCAGTCGCAGCCATGGCGCCATCAGTGACATGGTACCTTATGCCTTCTTTATGGAGCGTGCATTGCGTCGTGTCATTGATCAAGCTGTGGAGGAGCAGGAGCGGGAAGATGAGGAAGTCGCAATGCTGGATGAATTCCCAGGGGGGGCTACTCTATCTGAGACAAGTGAACAACAGGAGTCTGAAGAGGAGTCAGAGGAGGATGGTGCTGGGGCGGATGAGGAGGAGCAAGAAGAGCATGCTTTAAACCTTTCTGGGATACCTGTTGTGCGTGGATGGGGAGAGGAGAATGGAGACGACATTATCCTGGATGATGAGCAGGAGCCAGGCCACCACACCGCTTCCAGTTTAGTGCAAATGGGGGCCTTCATGCTCCAGTGTTTTAATAGGGACCCCCGTATAAAAAGCATAAGGGTCAAGGACCAGTACTGGGTGGCAACGTACTTAGACCCCCGGTACAAACACAAAATGGCGGAAATGTTACCGCCGTCACAGAGGGCTGGCAGAATGGAGCACTTCCAGGCCTAGCTTAGAGAAATGGTGCATTCTGCTTTTGCGTGCGCTGGCAGAGGAGCTATTTCCACTCCCAGAGAAGGAGTTGCGGGTACCAATCCAACAGCGCCTGCAAGAAGAGGCCGGTTTGAAGATGGGTTGGTGACTTCGGATATGAGGTCATTCTTTCAGCCGACCCATCGTCAGGTGTCATCAGGATCCAGCATCAGGGAAAGCCTAGACCGTCAGATGTCCAACCACATCGGGTTAACGGCCGATGTGGACGCTCTGAGGAGTGATGAACCCCTGGACTACTGGGTGGGCAGGCTTGACCTCTGGCCAGAGCTTGCCCAATTTGCAATCGAACTGTTGGCTTGCCCCTCGTCCAGTGTCCTGTCCGAAAGGACGTTCAGCGCAGCAGGGGGTATCGTGACCGATAAGCGTACTCGCCTAGCTCACGACAGTGTTAACTACCTCACATTTCTAAAAATGAATGAGGCATGGATCTCGGAGGAATTCAACACATGTGACCAGTAGACCATGTATATGTCGATAAACAATTTTTTTAATCGAGCACACAGACCTTCTTTCTTCATTTGGCTCACTTCCTTGTCCAAAAAAAGCACACCATACTATATGCCCGTACCCTCCTGTTTGAAGAGGTTGAGCGGTGTCATATTTCTACTGGGGCTGCTTATTATGAGGGGCTCCCACCATCCCTGTGCTGTGCTGACTTCCTCCTGGGGCTGTACCTCTGCTGTGCATATTATGAGGGGCTCCCACCATCTCTGTGCTATGCTCATTATGAGGGGCTCCCACCATCCCTGTGCTGTGCTGACTTCCTCCTGGGGCTGCATATTATGAGGGGCTCCCACCATCCCTGTGCTATGCTCATTATGAGGGGCTCCCACCATCCCTGTGCTATGCTCATTATGAGGGGCTCCCACCATCCCTGTGCTATGCTGACTTCCTCCTGGGGCTGCTTACGGTGCAGGTGTCAGTGCTGTATATCATGGTGCTGATGTCAGTACTCTCTATCATGGTGCTTCTGTCAGTTCTGTATATCACGGTGCTGGTGTTAGTGCTTTATGTCACGCTGCTGATGTTAGTGCTCTCTATCACGGTGCTGTTGTCAGATGACTCTATCACGGTGCAGGTGTCATTGCTGTATGTCACTCTGCTGATGTCAGTGCTCTCTATCACGGTGCTGCTGTCAGTGCTGTATATCACGGTGCTGGTGTTAGTGCTTTATGTCACGCTGCTGATGTCAGTGCTCTCTATCACGGTGCTGGTGTCAGATGACTCTATCACGGTGCAGGTGTCATTGCTGTATGTCACGCTGCTGGTGATCATCTCCTGCACCCTCTTCTTTGCCTACCGTGATACCCTGACCTTCCCTCTCCTCCATTGCCTTCATGCGCTCCACAGTCCTGAATTGTCACAACAATTTCCCATATAAAAAAAGAATGCTTGTAGTTGTCGATCCCAGATTCACCTCGTACATGTGTTATGTCATTGGCCTTGTGGTGGGACTATGTTTGCACAGCTATTAATTATTTTGTGGCTGCAAATTTGACCTGTAGGTTTGCAAAGTTCGCCTCCCATTGAAGTCAATGGGGCCCGCCGCGAACGTTCCGGTTCGCGAACTATCGGCCGTGTTCGCGGTCCGCGTTCATGAAACGTCCCGTCGGAAGTTCGTCCATCACTAGTGAGGATTAATATAATGGAGTATTTTGATTTTGTCAAAAATAGGGAGGTCAATTTGAGTTATATGTTTAATGCTTAAGTAGGGGAAATTCGCAATAATTTTTTTTTTTGTTTTCAAAAAAGGTTTTTATTAAAGCTATTAACAGAAATACAAAGTCAGCAAAATGAATCATATTTCAACATTAGTATAAGTAGTTGGATGACAAGGTTACAGAAAGGTGATAAACAAATAGCAGAACACTGCAGGACAAACCACCGATAACTGATTAACTGTATGGGTCTTACATCCAACAACAGGTCATAAAAAATAGGGAGACTGACATGTTCAATGAGCTGACCATTGTAACCAAAATACAAAAGAAAGATCATGACAGAGAAAGAGGGGAAAAAGAACAGAGAGAAACAAAGGGAAAAGAGGAAAAAATGCAAACAGAAGAGAAAAGCAGCATGAACAACCTAAGGTGCGATCACTTCAGTAAGCGAAATAGGAACCATGGGTTCCACTTAAGGTCATAAATACGTTCCGTGTCATGCAAAGTGTGAAAGATCTTTTCAGACAGCATCACCTGATCAATACGTGAGAGAACCTGTGCTAATGGTATAGACGGGGATTTCCAATGAAGTGCAATAGTCCACAGTACAGCGACACACATAGAGTGCACTAACCGCACAAAGTGTTTAGGGGTGTCAGGGGGGGTCTGGAAGAGAAGACAGTGGTGATAAGAGAGGGACAGTGCTCGGCCAGCGAACCCGTCCAACAGTCTCAAAACCTCCTGCCAGACAGGGCGAATTAAGTCACAGTCCCAAAAAATGTGAACAAAAGTACCAGGGTGGTTGCACCCTCTAAAACAGTTGGGGGATGTATGGGGATAAATCTGGCGCAAACGCACCGGGGTGTAATACCACCTGGTAAGAACTTTGATGGCCGTCTCCCTAACAGTTAGGGATCTGGTGCATTTGCGCATGTTGCTCCAACCTTCCTCCCAATCCACCACTCCTGACTCCAGAGCCAATTCCTCCTCCCAACGCGTTCTATAACGCAGAGGCTGACCCTCCGAATGCCCCTCCAGGGCCCTATATATCAGAGAGATCAGTCCTCTTTGGCGTGGGAAATTAAAACATACGTCTTCAAAGATAGTGAGCTGTACCTGGGGACGGAGTTCATAACGGGAGAGAAAGAAGTGGCGGATCTGTAGGTATCTAAAACGTTCAGAATCCGGGAGTTGGTGCTGGGCCTGCAGTGTCGAAAAAGGAACAAAGCCAGAGCCCGTCACAAAGTCCTTCAACTGGGTAAGCCCACAACGGACCCACATACCAAAAGATTCAGGATGGAGGTAAGCTAGGGGGAACCTAGGGTCACCCAGGAAGGAAGCACCCATAGAGCGACCCAGGGCAAGGTCGTATTTCTGCTTAAAGCGGTGCCACAATAGCAGGCAATCCGCCACTATAGTATTACGGGTGTTTAAAGTCGAGTGAGGACGATTAGTTGACCACATAAGTCCAGGGAGATAGAATGGAGTGATCGAGTCACTCTCAAACCTCACCCAGGGGACTCTAGAATTAGGGATCGACCACTGTGCTAGTTGAGTAAATCTGCAGGAAAGGTAGTACAACCAAATCTGAGGTACCCCTAAACCACCATTTTTCATAGATCTGTAGAGTACCCCCCTCGCAAACCTGGGAGATCTATTGTTCCAAATAAATCTATTGAAATGGGACTGAAGGTCAAGGAGAAAACATTTGGAGAGCTTAACCGGTAGAGAGCGAAATAGATACAGTAACCTGGGAAGGATAACCATCTTGAGGGCTGTGATTCGTCCTATAAAAGGGATACGTAGAGCGAGCCAGCTTTTAAGGGTGTTTTTAAGTTTGCTAATCAGTGGGGGATAATTGACCCCAAAGAGGTCCCTGAAATTCCCAGGCAGTCCCACTCCCAAGTAGGGAATATGGGAGGCAGCCCAAGTAAAGGAGTAGTTTTGTTTAATAAGGGCCAGATCATCGGGGGTAAAGCCTATAGGGAGGGCTACAGATTTAGAAACATTAATGGAAAGGCCAGAGACTTTAGCAAAGTGAGACAGTGTCATAAAAAGATTGGGAAGGGAGACATGAGGGTTAGTAATAAACATCAAAACATCATCGGCATACATGCAAAATTTGTACATTTAGTTTCCCTTAGTGTAACCAGTAATATCAGGATGTCTCGGGAGGGCAATAGCAAGGGGCTCTAGGGCTAAAGCAAAGATTAAAGGGGAAAGGGGGCACCCCTGTCTAGTGCCCTTACCTATGGGGAAGAATTCTGAGCTACAGCCAGGCAATTTAATGCGAGTCATAGGATTGTTGTAGAGGGCTTGGAATCCCATCAGAAAGCTGCCCCGAAAGCCCATGAGTGGCAAAAGTGTGTCTAAATAGTTCCATGTAACACTGTCAAACGCCTTCTGTATGTCTAAACTCAACAAGAGGAGCCTACGGGAGAACAGGTTGGCATCTTGAATAACGTTGGAGGCTAGGCGGATATTGTCTGTGATAAAGCGATGTGGAATAAAACCAGATTGAAAGGGGGAAATAAGGGAAGGGATAAATTTTGCCAGTCTGTCAGCTAAGATTCTACTAAATATCTTGATATCGTTGTTTATAACCGAGATTGGCCTAAAATTTTGAGGTAAATTGTGATTTTTATTGGGTTTAGGGATCAGTGACATGTTAGCTAACAGCATTTCCTCCGGGAAGCTATCGCCTAACAGAATGGAGTTGAAGAGTTGCATCATTCTAGGGGCTAAAATCATGGAGAATTTTTTGTAATAGAGAGCTGAAAAGCCGTCCGGACCCGGGGCAGAACCCAATTTAAGTGACTTGAGAACCCCTAAGATTTCTGGGATCGTGATGGGGGCATTCAGTGCCTCCATTTGTGAGGGGGAGAGTGTCGGAAGAGGGATGTCATGTAACCAGGACAGGTCAACTGGAGAAGGAAAAGTGCGGGGAGATTCTAGGAGTTTAGAATAGAATTGTTCAAAGATCTTGAGAACCTCTTTGGGATGTGACGATACAAAACCCTCACTATTAGACAGCCGGTAGACATGAGGCGGGCGAAGAGTGTTAGACAACTTCCTAGCAAAGGAGGTCGATGCCGAGTTGTTGAATAACAAACTGCGGGCCTTGGCCCAGCGTAGCGTCTTCTCAACCTTGGATGACAACAAGGAGTCGAGTTCCAGGCGCTTCTGGTCTATAGAACGCCTGGTCAAGTCCAAGTGCAATGAGGAAGAGTCTTTGTATAAGTGATCTAATTCTCTGGTTAATTCCACTATCCTAAGTCTGTTGGATCTGTTACGGGCCGCGGAAATACTGATAAGTCTCCCTCTAATGGCGGCTTTATGCGCCATCCAGAGAGTCGAGGGCTGTAAATCTGGGCGAGCATTCAAGGAAAAATACTCCTCCAGAGACTGAGCTACCTGGGCTTCCACCCCACCATCCGAGAGAAGGGACTCGTTCAATCTCCAGGAATGGGGTGTGGGGGCGAGTTTAATGAACCCCGTAGTAAAGGAAATAGCCTGATGGTCCGACCAAACACAGGGATGAATGGAGGCTTCTAAAGAATTAGCAAGTATAATTGGAGTGGAGTATATGTAATCCAACCTCGCATAACTGTTATGCGGGTGGGAGAAAAAAGTGTACTCCCTGCAGCCTATGTTGTGGGCTCTCCAGGTGCCCGTGAGTTGCAGGTCCCGTAGGCCTCTAGAGAGCGACTTCGGGAAAGCTCTAGAAGTGGTCGATGTCGATGAACGGTCTAGAGTGGCGTTGGCTACTGAATTAAAATCGCCACCCAAGATCAAGTGAGAAGAGTGGTATTGTGCTATTTTCTCAAAGAATGACCCAAAGAAAGTGGCTGAGCCCTCATTGGGTGCGTAAATACTGGCAATAGTAAGTTCTCTGTTGTGGACAATGCCCTGAATAATAACATAACGACTTTCGGGGTCTCTAAAGATATGCTTAACCTCCATCGGGAGGGAGGAGTGGAGGAGTATGGCGGCACCCCTGGTCTTGGACGAGTGGAGCGAGTAAAAGGACTGAGGAAAGTCCTTATGGAAAAATTTAGGGTGAGAGGAACGGGAGAAATGGGTTTCTTGTAGTAGGAGGATTTTAGCACCCAGACTTTTATAAAAGGAAAAGGCTTTACGCCTTTTGGAAGGTGAATTAAATCCCTTAACATTGTGGGAGACGCATGTTATAGCCATGGAAAATGAGAAATAACAACTATAGGTAAGAGATCAAATGTGGTGGCAGGGGGAGAAAGGGAAGCTCTCAGGGAATACTCGTCCAACTGGTGCCAAAAAAACAGGGGGACCCTCATCTCGTCCACAGGGTAACAGAAAAACAAGATACAGTACAATAACAGCAAGTGTAGCATGAGAACGCTAATCCTGAGCATAGAAGGAGCCTGAGTGACTAAAGGAGCAAAAGATATGGAAAATGATCGACCTAAAAGGGAGAAAACCAAAAGACATAACAAAAGAAAGTAAACATTAGAGAAGAAAAGCCCAGGGCCTGATATAGGCCTGGGATACCACATTATTGCTAAGCGAGGTAGCGTGTGGAAAAAATAGCCACACCAAAAAAAACAGACAAAACCAGAGACAACAAGGTCTCGTGACCAGTAGGGTTGCGCAATGGTAGGTGGAACCCACCAGAGAAGCAACCAACCACTGGAAAGGGGAGCCATACAACAGCTCCTAGGGACTTGTAAATGACCAGTGGGTTGGGTAGGAAAACCTGGGAAACACATTGCCCCTCTCCCCAGCACGCTCCACCACCCCCGAAAAGATGGAGGCGCGGAGCGAGCAGGAGACAAGAGGGGAAAAACAGTATAAAACTAGAACCTGAACACACTCTACCCTCAAAAATGTAAACAAGAGCAGTTTATAAACAGCCACTGGAAATTATAGCAAACCGCAGTCTGAGCCTACAGATGAAGGAGAAAAAAAAAAACAGCATCATCGAGGACTATCCTCCACACGATCCTCAGCACCATATCTGATTCTGCGCCTGTCCCTTCTGGTCGGGGGAGTTTGCCAAATAGGTGTAGCTCTGGGAGTGGAGGGCAGTCTGCGAATCGTAGAGGCATCCAAAAGTCCAAGCTTTACCAGGATCTCCTGACCTTCCAGGACCGAGGTGGCAGAGTATGTCGAGCCGTTATGAGGAATCACAAGACGAAACGGGAACCCCCATCGGTACCTGATGCGGGCTGATTGCAAGACTGTGGTTATCTCCTTTAGGTTCCTCCTCCGCTCCAAAGTCGCCGGTGCGATATCCGGGAAAATTTGGATTACCTTGTCATCGAGAGTGATCCTCTGTTTATTACGAGCTGCTCTCAAAATTTCCTCCTTGACCAGAAAGTCCTTCATACAAAGGATGACATCCCTGGGAGGTTTATCTTCCGGGGGTTTGGGACGCAAAGCCCTATGTATCCGATCACACTTGAACATATTGGCTTCATGGTCAGGGAGCAAGGATTTAAACAATCTAATCACCACTGGAATGAGCTCAGATTCGGACTCCGGGATGCCACGGATGCGCAGGTTATTGCGTCTATTTCTGTTATCGAGGTCTTCTATCTGAGACTGTAGTAGCTGGACCGTGGAGGACAGGGCCTCATGTTCTCTGCTGAGGTCATTGTGAGCTATGGCCAACTCATCATGTTTAGTCTCTAGCCTCTCAGTCCTTGCGCCCAGAGCTGAGATCTCCTGTGAAAGTGCATGAGAAGTCTTTTGAAGTTCTGATTGAAACTTGGAAGCCAATCTATTGTACATGGATTCCAGACTGTCCTCTAGATCTGCTTTAGAGAGGGCACTGGGACTTCTTCTGTCCAACAATGGAGCAGGTGGGTTTGGGCCTAATAAGCGCGGAGGGGAGGCCGGGTCGGGGGAGAGGCGCCCCCCAGCTGCCCCCGCACGCTCCATGCTAGATTGTTCTTGAGAGCGTAGAAGGTACTGTGTGAGGGTCTTTTGGGCGGTGCTCCGTGCCTTCTTTTTTTTAGCCGGCATACACCAAGGCTCTGCGGGTTAGGAGATGAGGCGAGAAAAAAAAGGGGGGTGAAACGTGGAGAAATGCACCTCAGAGATAGGCTGAAGTCCCGAGCGGAGCTAATCTGGGGCCTCAAAAACTAGTTGCTTGTGCTGTTACAGTGAGAGGAGATGGTGTATTGAAGCAGAAGCAGCTAGAGTAGTGTCAATAGTCAATCTGTGGGCTTGCTGGGGGCTGCTGTGCCTCAGACTGATGTAGAAGCCCGGTAGCAAACAGTTCCAATGTGACACGTGAAAGGGAGCACCCCCCAGATAAAACCATCAAAGGGGGGTCAAGGCTCCAGGTAGCAGCCAATACCAGGGGGGGGGGGGAGGGCCGTGTCGTACTCACTGCGAGTCCAGCGGGAAATGTAGCAATTGCCACGGCGGGGATCCCTGCGAACCACAATCCCTGGAGGTGCAAACTGGTGGTAGAGTCCAGGAAATAGCGAAAAACGGTGGCAGGAAAGACTCAGCAGGCCCCAAGCAGCTCCAGCCGCCAGTCCGATCCGTCCGTGGGTTAATTATTGCAGGGGGGGCCCCCACTAGCTCCAGAGTAGCCCCACTTCGCCCTAGAGGGCGGAACCCGGAAGGGGTGTCCCACCAGCGGCAGAAATAGGCACCAGACGTGAGGATGGAAGGTTGCGGCCTGCTCCGGGTGTAGCAAGATGGCCGCCGGCCGGTGTTATGGACCACCAGGCCCCAATCATCCAGGCGCTCCCTCTCCACCTCGCACTGCCCTCCGGTTCAGGGCAGGGAAGCAACACTGTGTGGGCGATGGGAAAGCAGACCCCCTCCGGATCCGACGGAAGTCTGGATGCTCCGGGACCGAGATAGGCCGCAAGATGGCGGCGGAGCGCGCTCAGCGTGGATGGCAGCCCCCGGACCGGCCGGAGCTCGTGGATAGCCCGGGGATGCTCCAAACAGCCCCCGAATGATAGCGGGCAGCTCTGGCAGGTATTGTGGGTGGAGGAGAGCCCGATCGGCGGCGTTAGGAGTCCGGATTGCGGCGGATAAGGTTAGGCCACAGCGGAGCTCTCCTTGGACACGTCCGTCCGCTTCAACTTCCGGCCACGCCCCTCGAAATTCGCAATAATTTTAAAGGGTACTTTTAGGAATGTAAAAAAAAACGACAGAAAGTCAGCGCTTGTACAGAATGAAGAGAGCCGCTAGCAAAAAGAGGCAGTATACTCTCCCATAAACCTTAAAAAATAGCATATTTATTGACCTATAACATGCACTTTTCCCCCCCGAAAATAGAGGGGAAATCGTGTGGGCGTTTTATATGCTAAAATAGGCTGCCACGAGGGGAAGGAGAGGACGAGCGCCACCGAAATAGAGCTGAATCTCCTGTGTACTCATCTCTGCTCGCAGATACGCTCAGTCCCGGCCCCTGGACGGCCCCTGGATGGCGCCTAGCATTTACGTCCCGAAATTGGACTGGCGTTATGTCCATCATAGGATCTGGGCCAAGGGGTGGAACTGTGCGTGATGCCGTGCCGAGTACACTGTCTATTTCGGCAATGCTGCAGGTGGACACTAATCACTCAGGCTGCAGTGAGACGCAAGGTTGCAGATGGGCACAGATCAGGCTGCACGGAAGCTACAGATGGGCAAAGATCAGGCTGCATTGAGGCTTCAAAGTGGTTTGTTTAAAAAAAAATTCCTGAAACTTCCCTCTTAAATTGGGGTTCGTTTTATACGTGTTAGGCCGCGTACACACGGGCGGACTGTTCGCCCAACTTTGTCCGCTGAACAGTGTTTGGGCGGACAGTCCGCTCGTGTGTGGGCTTTCAGCGGACAGTTTCAGCGGACAGTTTGACGAACAAGGTTTTTCGGAAATTCCGTAAAACTGTCCGCTGAAACCTTGTTTGAGCGAACAGTCCGCCCGTGTGTAGGCTTGTTCGACAAACTAAGTTCCGTGCATGCTCAGAAAGGCTTAACACGCCGAAAGTTATAATGCAGTGTATAGGACGTCGTATTTTTCGTCCCGTCGTACGTGCCGTTCACGTCATCGCGCACGGTTTCAGCAAACTGTTCGTTCGTCGTGTGTGGGCATGTCCGTCCATGCTAATTTTGAGCGGACTGTTTGCCGAAACTGTTTGACGGACAAAGTTGGGCGAACAGTCCCCGCGTGTGTACGCGGCCTTATAGTTACATAGTTAGTCAGGTTGAAAAAAGACACAAGTCCATCCAGTTCAACCATAAAAATAAATTAAAAAATAATATCGTACAATCCAATATACCCAATTCTATACCCACAGTTGATCCAGAAGAACGCAAAAAACCCCAGCAGAGCATGATCCAATTTGCTACAGAAGGGGAAAAAATTCCTTCCTGATCCCCTAAGAAGCAATCAGATTTTCCCCGGATCAACTTTAGCTACAACTGTTACGCCGATAAATACGGTAATAAAAATTGCAATGCTCTAATTAACATAAATTATAAGTGAAATACAAATTAAATAATATTGAAAAGTTCAATAATATAAATAATCAAAAACAGTGATCGCATTATGTGTACATCCGCTGAATAACAATACTGCTAGATAATATCCACTTCAAAGCAGCTACATGAATAAAGTGCCACTCTGTGTGGAAAAGTGCTTCAAAATACCAGCCTCCGTCTGCATGCAATGCACACTCACCGCCTTCTTTGCTGCCAAATTAATGTGCAGCATAAACAGCTTAAAGTGGAATTAAACCCTAATATCATTTCCAGCCAAGGAAGTGGCCATCTTGGCCTCTGTTTGATCTACAACTGCCATAGTGCTGGACATGTGATCCGCTATGATACCAGCCCCGTCCTTTATTCTGCCCCTAAACATGCCCTCATAAATGATCTCATGACATGACACTTGCTGTAAATGTTTTATGCAGTTTCACTTAAAAAAAAATATTTTTTTTATGCAGAATTAAGTTATAAAAATAAAATATTAACAACAACTTTATCAGTGCCCATCAGTGCAGCCTCACCTGTGCCCAACAATGCAGCCTACCTGTGACCATCAATGCCACTTCACCTGTGCCCAACAATGCAGCCTACCTGTGCCTATGAATTCAGCCTACCTGTGTCCATCAGTACAGTCTGTGCCCAACTATGCAGCCAGTGCCCAACAATGCAGCCTGTGTCCATAAATGCAGCCTGTGTCCATCAATTCAGCCTGTGCCCAATAATGCAGCCTGTGCCCAACAATGCAACCTACCTGTGCAGGGTTAGAGAGAGATGAGGAAGAGGATTGCTGGCCAGAATTATCAAAGCACCAAGGAACATCACTGTAACATCTTTCAATTCAATTGCTGTGTGTTCCCACAGCTCGCCGTCACATACAGCCCTGCCTCCTGGTCTGGGGACTTTGATACACGTCACACGTCCTTGGATTTGCCAGGTGATCTGTCTATCAAAGTCCCTGGGCCAGGAGGTGGGGCTGTATGTGATGGCGAGAAGAGCTCCCATTCAACTCTGCCTGCCGGCAGTGCTCTCCTCCCCACTTCCAGGCAGCCCACGCTCGCCAGCCCTCATTTTCCACTCGCAAAATGTGAGTAGGCGAGTGGAAAATTTGAGGGCTGAATATAGGATTAAAAATAGATGCACTCACAAATGACCCAGAACTGCAAGCATGTCATTACTGCCATCATCATCACAGGTGTCAGTGTGGAATAAATCACAGGAGTCAAGGTGACCAAAGCTCAATAGCAGAGTTAACCAGGGAAATTTCTGGAAATGTGTAAAAGCACACATCGCCAAGGGAAGCTGCCAGGGATATGCCAGCAGACAGCCAGCATGGAACACACACATGGTGTAAGTAAGCGGCCAGCAGTTCTGGGTACATTGGTAGATGTCAGGCATTAGCGTGAGGTGTGGCTATAAGTCCTCCAGGTGCACAGCTGTATTCACAGCCGATGACAGCTTGTTGTGCCAGGCCGAGACTGGTACAATGTGATCTCTGTGATCGCAAGCGGATTGCTACGGGGGCACTCAGCAGAAGGAAGGGACCAGGAGCACCAACGGGGCTACCGAGAAGAGGAGGATTGGGGCTGGTCTGTGCAATCGTCTGCACAGAGCAGCCCTGATCCTCCCTTTATCGGCTGCAGGTAAGTATGACATGTTTATAAAAAAATGTAAAAAGCGACAAGCCTTTAATTTCACATTAAAACAAAAAAGGAAAGAGATAGGATCTCCGGCACTGACTTGAATATAGTATCAGAAGGCACCCCAAGCCGTGAGGGAGTTAGGAATTAGACATGTACGGTTAGTTTCCTTCCGAATAAATATTCAGACAAATTTTTCGTTATTCGGAGATTTGGATATATCCGAATACCCGAATTACTGTATGAACGACATTTATCGAATGCTCCGAATAACTAAACTAAATTTGTCTAAATTTCCGAAATTCTAATCAAATTTTACATCAAATGCCATTCAAATTCGAACTGTAAACATATTTCTAAAATCAAAGACTGTGTGTAGAGTACCATTTCGAAATAATGCTATTTTAGCTAAGCCAAAGGTGACTTAAAGAGTCATTGTAAACAATATGCACTTTTTAAATGTAAACATTTCGGCTGCCGCATTCAAATTGAAAAAAAATCTAAAATTTTTGATTCGACCGAATTGAAATGTATCCATTTGAGTGTTTTCGAATCACCAAAAAATTGGTAAATTAAACATAAAATATAATACATAAATTCATAAATAAATACATAAAACGAATTCCAAATACGAATCCCAAATACGAATTGAACGAATAAACCGAATTTAACTAAACTAAATAACTCGATTAACAAATCTAAATGAAACAAAATCAACACATTTTTCGTCATGTACATGTCTATTAGGTATAGAGATATGAAACGGAATATTGTATACTCACCTCTCTGTAATTTTCCTTTCCTGACGCATCTTCATGGCAGCACAGACACTGGGTTGTGACTCCGTCCCCACAACCTGACAGGATTGGTTAACTATAAATTTGAAGGCAAAGGCACCCCATCTCATTCTCTGTAACTATCACCTAAAGAAGGGTGGGATGCTGTGTGCTGCCATGAAGATGCGTCAGCAAAGGAAAATTACGGAAAGGTGAGTATACCATATTCAGTTTTTCATCACGGCAGCACACACAATAACTCGCCAGTTGGGTGGGTACAAGGAAAAAAGTAACATTTATTAAATCAAATAGCAGTAGAATTGGCCCGAATAACGGATCTTCCAAAATCTACTGTAGATAATTGGGCCGAGTCCACCCTATAGTGAGATATTAAAATGTGTGATAAACAAATTAGAGTCCTGCGCACAATATGCCAAAATAATACAGTCCTGAAATTGCTAAGTGCAAAAAAACGTGTAAAAAAATATCAATCAATATAAGTGTAAACAAATAGTCCATATATTTAAAACACCAATGATGAAAAATAGGATGAACAAACGGTGATAAACAATCCCAGGAGAAAGGGCTCACAGAACTCTCACCTTAAAACAAGGAAATTCAGGCTCATCACAAATTCAGCAAATATCTCACTTCTCACTTCTCCCATTCCTCATATTCAGCCACCAGAGGGATCCTTTTACTGTGCCAGATAGAAGATCATTTCTATATCCGGCCACTAGAGGGCCATATTAGCTCATGTATGATAATGATAACCCAAACGGGATGATTCGTGATGAATGGCTCAAAAAAAGAGAGGAGGGGGGGGGGGGGGAAAGAGAGACAGAGGAGGCTCCAATGGTGTAGTATATTACCAAAAAAGTAATCAATTTATTAATTAAACAGTATAATCGGACTCTCACATTTACAAAGGAAAAAAAACACAGCAAGAGAAGTTAAAATGGTGGTGTGGCGTCTTCCGCCAGTCCTACTGTACTTCCGGTGCGTCCTACGGCCACTCCCTACGCGTTACGTCATACCACGTGACTTCTTCATTAAAATGTGTGCCTGGAGGACCTACAGATTGTTTCAAGGGAAACCCTGCAATACGCTGCCCATGAAGCTGCCACTGCCCTCGTTGAGTGAGCTCTAATGACTCCAGGTATCGGTAAATTTTGAATGCCGTAGGTTTTTTTGATTGACTTGACCAGCCATGATACGATGGTGCGAGATGACGCCATATGATCTTTCCTACTCCCACGAGGAATCACCAAAAGATTGTTTGTTTTCCTAAAGGAGGCTGTAGCTGTCAGGTAGTTGCTAATGGAAGATTTTACATCCAAGGCATGAGGTTGACCCTGATCATCAGAGAAGACTGGAAGATTGATCTCCTGACTTTAAAGAAAACATTTTGCCAATTTCGGAATAAAGTGGTCTGACGGTTTCAATACTACCCTATCTGGGAAAATACCATTTAGGGTTCCGTGATCATTAGTGCTTGCATCTCTGATACTCTCTTCGCTGAAGTGATGGCGATCAGAAAAGTTAATTTCGACGTTAAGTTCCACAGAGACATAAAGTCAGCTGGATAAAAGGGAGAATTTGAAAGTGCGTTCACTGATAAGTCACACATGCCCTCATAAACTGTATCAGAAGGGATGAGATGCCCATCTGAAGCCCGTCTTAGCAGATAAGGCCGACACCTGCATATTCAGGGTACTTGAACTTAAATCTTTATTTAGAATTGTTTGAAGGAACTCTAGAATCTGGAGATAATGGATCCCAGTTATTTTGTTGAGCCATGGATGAGAATCTCTTCCATATTTTGTCATAAGTGGCATTGGTGGTACTCTTCCCATATACAAACTTATACCGCGCTGTCCAAATGTGCAAGGGTAGCAGCCAGCACAGCAGTGATTAAATTTGCAAAAATATATATGTTAAAGTAAAGTGCAGCGCTAAATATGACTAAAGTAAAAATACTAATTAAATACAATAATGAATATCCATATGTGAAATATGGGGACCAAACAGGTCCTATTTGGTGAACCAAATAATAGTCCAATGAAATGTATAACAATCCAGTGAAGTGTGTGAAAATATAAGTGTCACACAGATGATGCCTATTTTTTTTTTTTGTTTAATTCGTTTTTATTGAAAGAAAGAAAAATGACATACATTGCACAGTATGTAGGCAATAGAACAAGTTTGTAACAGAGTAAGAAGTAACAAAATAAGAAGTATCAAATCAGACAGATGTAGTATCTATAAAAGTCATAACCAGTTTTAAGCACATCATTAATCCAGCAGGTAACTTCCAGCCCATTAGTCTGTTTCTGGATGGCAAACTGACTTATCAAGGAGCTACCTGGGGTAAGACAATAAGTATCAGATGAGAAGAGTGCTTGTCTCGACTAACAGTTTAGGGAGAAAAGAGGAAGAAGAAGGAAGTAGGAGGGGATGAAGGAAGGTGAAGAAGGTAGACAGGGGAGGGAGCAAGAGGGGGAGAGAAGTGAGAATACAAAGGTGAGCCGAGGAGAGAGGAGAGCCACCAGTACATATTCGTGATGTCACAATGCAAACTCGTGGGTGTATTATATCAGACATTAAAAGGCAGGATCAACAGCATTCATATATATATTCCCCAGGGCTATGGACCAATGCCTTCCCGGAGCCAACTATTCCATAATTTCCAATGTTGTTCAAATGTACGACCATGTCCTTGTCTGCATGCTAGTATACGCTCAAATGCATAATTGTATCGTACCATATTAACCACTTCCTGGACACTGGGGGCCTGATTTGGCTTCCACTTTCTAGTGATAGATAGCTTGGCTGCTAGTAAGATATGAGTTACTATTTTACGACGGTCGGGTGGGAATTGGTCTATACCTATGTTGAGAATGGCAAGGGCAGCTGTTGGGGGGGTGAGAATACAGGTTATCTCTGAGATGACTCGAAACAGCTTATTCCAAAAACTCGTCAGGTGTTTGCAAGTCCAGAAAATGTGCATGATCTGTCCGACTCCCCCACACTCCCTCCAACATAGCGGGGACTGCGACGGGAGAAACTTGGACAATCTATAAGGGGTAAGGTACCACCTCAAAGTAATTTTATGGGATAACTCCCAATGGTTAGCACACTTGTGGCTTTTTGAAAAACAAGTTTATTCTGTAAAAAGTTATAAAACAGCGAGGTTCCCTTTGCTTTGGGATGTTCTATGCTCGTGAGGTATTGCCAACCCGGGGTGTATACCGTCAAATTTGTCGAGTCCAGAGAGGAGATACAGTGTAGGATGCGGATATATTGATAATGATCAGAGTTGGATATTCCGAACTCAGTCTGGAGTGTTTGGAATGTTTTAGGGGAGTGGTTTAGGAGTAATTGATCCAGAGTTAGAATGCCTAGCTCCCTCCATGATCGAAGAGACATGTTGGGGATCAATAACTCCAAAGCCTCTATCGGGATTGAGACAAGTTGATGTTGTGTCGGAGGTGGGCTAGTAGCTATAAAGTTTTTCCAGGCTTCTAGAGAGGCCTGGATAGAGATGAGCGGTTTAGTGAGCAGACCGGGTTTCAGTGAGTCTGCCATCAGTAGGTGTACCAGGGCTGAGGCGGAAGTAGCTGCTAGTTCAATATTGGCCCATCTATTGGAAATCTCCGGTCGAAACCAGCTTCTGAGTTGGGCCAGCTGTGAGGCCGTCCAGTAGTCTCTCAGGTCAGCCATACCCATACCACCAGCAAATTTGTGTTTTAGCAGCTGTGCATGAGAACTTTTAGGTTTCATACCCTTCCATATCTGAGCCCTCATCAACTTACTGAGCGCCAGGAAATGTGAACGTTTAGGGAGAATAGGCAGTGTTCTGAACAAGTATAGGATCTGTGGGAGCGTAAACATCTTAAAAGCCGCAAGGCGACCCATCCAAGAAAGTTCATATCTAGTGGGACCCTGTATTTCTCCAGAGAGTTTTTTGATCAGGGAGAGGTAGTTAATATCAGCCAATCGACTAACATCTGCAGTCAATTGGATTCCCAAGTAAGGGATCTCCCCTGCGCTCCAAGTGTATGCAAAGGAGTCCTGTAGAGTTTTACCTAGAGCAGGTTCAACCCCCAAATTGAGGATAAGAGATTTGTTACAGTTAACTTTATAATAAGAGATTCTACTAAAGGTGTCAAGAAGTCAGTGTGTCGTGGGTAGGGACGTTTTAGGTTCTGTCAGAAAGATGATAATGTCATCCGCGAACAAGTTAATAACATGGGAGTCGGTATCTAGGTTGAAGCCTGTAATCTCGGGTGAAGATCTTATTGCCTGTGCCAAGGGCTCTATCAATAGATTAAAGATGCTCGAGGACAACGGGCATCCCTGGCGGGTTCCATTTGTAATCGAGAAAGGGGAGGACAACGTGTTGGATGTATAGACCCGTGCTGAGGGGGCGGAGTATAGTGCCAATATGGCCGTCAAAATAGGACCTTTAAAACCAAATTTCTCCAGAGTAGCTCTCATGTAGCCCCAGTGGATATGGTCGAATGCCTTCTCCGCATCCAAAGAGAGGAGCAGAGAAGGCACCCAACCGGACCCAGCATATTGTATCAGATCAATAACCCGTCTGGTTGCATCAGAGGCTTGACGCCCTTTCATAAATCCCATCTGATCAGGATCAATGAGGGTGGGCAATATAGATGACAACCTATGAGCAATGATTTTAGCATATAACTTAACATCTGTGTTAAGCAAGGATATAGGCCTGTAATTAGCTGGACAAGCTGGATCCTTACCAGGTTTAGGAATGGTTACAACATGAGCTTGTAGCATTTCCGCAGGAAAAGAGGCTGCAGCTGCCGCAAACACCGAAGAGAGATTCGCACTAAGTGTCTCATGAAACTGCTTATAGTAGTCATTCGATAGACCATCAGGTCCTGGAGATTTCCCAGAAGGTAGCGATTTAATCGCCTTACCCATTTCTGAGGGGGAGATTGGGGCGTTCAGGTCTTGTAACTGATCTGCAGAAAGTTCAGGGAGCTGAAGAGAGGCCAGAAAGGACAATATCTCATCCGACCTAGGTTGCACAGTCTCAGGGTCATCTTTTAGATCATAGAGCTTACTATAATAAGCCGCAAAGGAATCGGCAATGCCCTTCGGGTCCAACGTTTTGGCCTTTGAGCGGGGGTCTAACAGGTATTCTATTTTAGAAGTCAATTTCTTGGCTTTCAATCTACGTGCTAAGAATTTACCTGCTTTATTGCCCGAGGAATAACTGGTTAGTTTAAGGGCTTTAACATGTTTGTCATGTTGTTCTAAGAGCATTGTTCTGAGTGTCGTACGAAGGTGAGATAATTTTGTAGCTAGGGGTACAGAGGGACTAGATTTGTTGGCGATCTCAGTCGTGCGAATCTTTTCCAGCACCTCGTCAAGCCGCTGAAGCCTCTGCCTCCTCATACGTGAACACATTTGAATAAAAATTCCCCTTATAAAGGCCTTATGGGCACACCACAACACAAAAGGGTTGGATACAGAAGTTGAGTTCAACCTGAAATATTCCTGGAGATGCTTCTCAATGACCGCCACTTGTTGTGGGGAGTTAAAGACTTGAGAGTTGACTCTCCAGAGGTACGCAGGACTAGGTGTGTGCCCCTCCAGAACGGATACAGAGACAGGTGCATGGTCCGACCACGTAATATCATGGATTCTGGAGGAGGACACCGCCTGTAGTAGAACCTTATCAACCAGGATCATGTCTAAACGTGAGTATGAGTTGTGGCGCGCCGAATGAAAGGTAAAGTCTCTTTCCTCAGCATGTTGGCAGCGCCACACATCATACACATCCTCTGAATGAAAAAGGGGTTGGAGTGCTTTAACTGAGCGCGGACGTTTCCCTGTGGCATCTATGGTGGGGTCGGCAGTCAGGTTAAAGTCTCCACAAACAATCAATGCCCCCTTCCTACAGCCAGAAACTGTCGAGAACAATTTTCTAGCGAATTTAAATTGCCGTTCATTAGGCGCATAAGCATTGACAATTGTAAAAAGTCTTCCGTTGATATCACAAATAAGAATCAGATGTTCCTTTCCAATCCACATACCACTCTCCCAATTCTGCTTTCTGAATTTCGTAAGTTCGCCTTGTTTTCCAACTTTAAAATCAACTTTGAGAAATCACATGCGCTCAACATTTCCCTTACCCCGGAGTCGGTGAATCAATGTAAGCTTAATTTCCCCTTCCACTGGAACGATAAGGAGTTCACCTACTTGGGAATCAAAATCCCAAGGATTCTAGACGATCTATATGCCACTAACTATCCCAATATTCTGAAAAAAATTAAAGCAGACCTTAAAAAATGGAATACAATCCCTTTCTCGTGGTTTGGCAGAGCAGCTGTGATAAAAATGAACGTCCTTCCTAGACTGCTTTACGTATTACAAACAATTCCAATACACCTCCCGCCAGCCTTCTTCAAAGAATACAAGTCAATTTGCACCAAATTCCTTTGGGGTATGCATAGACCTAGAATTAACTACCTACAGCTCACTCTGCCTAAGCATTTGGGAGGAATTGGATTGCCGGATTTACACAATTATTATGTAGCAACACACCTTACTAGAATCGTAGACTGGAATGTGCATGAACAGACGAAAGACTGGGTACAGTTGGAAAAGGACTTTACCAACATTCCCCTAAATTCACTCCCATGGTTAAGGTACTCAAGCTACAGGAAAAACACTGATTCACACCCGCTTATTGCTCCAACGTTACGGTGTTTTCGCAATGTATGTGCGAAAAGCTCAATCTCTTCTATACCAGGCCCTCTCACGTCGCTTAAGCTGAATCCAGACTTCCCCCCTGGGATGCATCAACACTTCCTTCGACGTCATTGGACTCATGACCAGATTTTAATACATCATTTTTACTCAAACGAACACCCATTAACATCTACCCAATTAGCTACTATCCATCAAAAACCACCTATCCCTGTTTGGACCTTTCAACAGATGTCACATTACTTAAGAACCACTGTGAAACCTCACACCTGCCATAGATCACTAACACCTTTTGAAATTCTCTGTACAGCCACGACGCCCCAATCACACCTAATATCTCACACGCACTCCTTATTATTCCAAGATATCAAGGCTAACACCCCAAAAACTTGTGCAATTTGGGAACAAGACCTAGGTGTGGTGTTGTCGCCTGAGGACTGGGAGCATATCTTTCTGAATATACATAAGGGTTCCCTTAATGTTTCCACCCAAGAGAATGGTTATAAATTACAATCAAGATGGTATAGGACACCAGCGCTCTTACACAGGTGGAACCCTTCCAACCCGGATACTTGCTGGAGATGCCTTCTATCTACAGGCACCCTCTTACACATTTGGTGGGACTGTCCTAATATTCAACCCTTCTGGAAAGCCATTCATGCCTTAATACAAAAAATCACTACTTATGATCTGCCCTTCTCACCGGCCCAATTTCTTTTACATCACACTACTGTACATTCCACATCTTACCGTAAATCACTTACTATTCATCTGATCAATGCAGCAAAGCAATGTGTACCGCGCTTCTGGAAATCCCAAGTCAGTCCGTCCCTTAAGGACTGGGTCCAGCGAGTTCAGCAGATAGCCGAGATGGAAGAACTGATACACATTGCCAAAGACATACCTCAGAAATTTAATCATAAATGGGCTTGCTGGAAACATTTTGAATCCACTCCTGAATGTAGAGAAGCCCTCTCAGGAATCAATTGACTGTCCCTTGTACTTTTATCTCTATACTGCCTACATTTTCCATCTTGCAAGTATGGCCCCCTTTTGGTATCCCTTCCCAACCTACCCTACTTCCCATTCCTTCTGTTCCCCTCTTACTTTCCTGATCGCAACATAAAAGTTTGAAAATCTTAATAGGAAACAGATTTTGCTTTGTCTTTCTTTTCAACACTAGAAATTGATCTTATGTTGACAATCGCTAGTCTTTGGTCTGTCAGAATTATCAGAGAAATAACTTATTGGCCTAACGTTCCGATAGGAGGTTTTACTATATCACCTTTGACTCACCTCCCTAGCTTTTTTATTAGATTTTGGATGCCACTATAGATTTATTGATTGTTTTTTTGCTTTATAAGCGGCAAATGTCCATTCCTCTATAATCCCGTCTCCTCTAGAGGAGAACGGTAACACACTACACTACGATAATTATCAATGTAGTTGCTGTCTTTGAAATCGAGTGATCCTCTATGAGTCACGTATAGACAATCGCACTGTACTGACCTACTACAGATATGTGCTATTGTATTGAATCTGTTTCTTTGCATAATTGGTAGATTTCTGATTGAATTTTCAAACTGTTCTGTATACATACCTGTATATTACCTTAATAATCTCAATAAAATCTTTGAAAAAAAAAAAAAAAAAAAGAATCAGAAATCTACCATCTGGATCTCGTATAACATTGTGCAGTTTAAAGGCCACAGAGTTCTTAATGGCTATAAGGACTCCTTTCCGCTTGCAGGAGGCCGAAGCCGTAAAGTTATGGGGGAATCGCTTGTGGGTAAACGTTGGGGGGGCTAAGGCATGGAAATGAGTTTCCTGTATGCATATCAGATCACTCCCCAACTTAAGGGCCTCTTTCCACAGGGAGGCACGCTTTGCCGGATGGTTGAGCCCCCGTACATTAAAAGATGTTATAGTGATAGGCATTTGAGGGCATAGAGTACCTTATTAGATGTTGCGATCCATTTTTTAGAACATGAAGACCGGTGGTCTTTGAGACTTGTAGACGTCTGGAGAGATGGCGTGCCAGCCATGACCAAATGACTGTATGAAGCAGCAGATGAAGCAGACCTTCTTCCAGATTATTGACCACTGATATAGTGTTGTCCCTGGAGATGACCAGACGAGTAGGGTAACCCCAACGATACAGAATGTCATGGTTCCGCAAGGCTTTAGTGATCGTCAGGAGCGACTTCCTCTTCTGCAATGTATATTGGGATAAGTCAGCAAACAGTTGGAGGTTGGAGAAGCGTTCAGGCAGTTGTTCTTTTTTGCGAAAGCATGCCGCAAGCTGCTCTTTGATGTGAAAGAAGTGGACTCTCATTATCACGTCCCGGGGGACATCATCATGGATGAAAGAGGGCTTAGGCAATCTATGTATCCTGTCAATGATTACTTCTGTGTCAGGTACATTAGGGATAGCCTTGCGAATCAGGTCACAAGCATATTGATTCAGTTGGCCCACTGAAACTGATTCAGGGACACCTCTGATCTTGAGGTTATTGCGCCTGGCGCGGTCCTCAAGGTCTGCGACTTTAGCTTTGAGCGATTCTATTTGGTCGTCTCGGTCATTATGTGCGTCAATAAGCATGTTGTGTGAAGAAGCAAATTCGCCCATTTTGCATTCTATATGTTCCACTCTGTTGCCCAAATCAGTCACATCAGCTTGAACTTTGGCCATACATTGTAAGATGTCAGTATTAAGAGAGGATCGCAATGAGGTTAACATGTCCTTAAGCACAGTTTCTGAGACAAGCTGGTCTGAGGCAGGGAACGTATGAAAGGAGTCATGCGGGTCCGTGAGAACTAAAGCAGGGCTTCGATCAGGGCCTACTTATGCTAGTGAGGCATCATCCGACAGCCTGGGCTTGCTCTTAGCTGGGCTCTGAGAGAGTGGGGTTGTCGGTCCTGGGGAACCCTGCCTCGGGCTAGGCGACTTCCCCGGGGATCTGGAGCCAGTATGCGCCGGGGACGAAGCGCTGGAGCCTCCCGGGGAAGATCCGCCGGCGCCATCTTGGCCGCGTGTGTGGTGGCGGGGAGGAAAGAAATGGGGAAGTTTCCCCGTACTGACCGTGTCTCGCCTCTTTCTGCCCATCTCGGAGTGCTCTCCGTAGCTGTCTGATGGAGTGTGAGGCTTCGGGTCTCCGTTTCGCTGCCTCTGCCGTCGCTAATCCCCGGCTGTGTAGCGGAGCTGTAGATTCAGGCTGCCATTCAGCCGCGCGGTAGCCACGCCCCCAGATGATGCCTATTGAGGCGTAACGCGTCTGGAATTTTAGCTGATTCCGCTGTTACTGTCTTACAAAGCACTGTTTTTACCTTGGAAATATGAGTGTAACCCTTATATTTTCTGATTAAATTTACATATTCCATACAGAATTACGCTATGTGCCCTCCTTTTTCCTTTTCTTAATTAATGGTTGGGCTGCCTGCCCTATAGATTGTCCTATCTGCTGACATCTACCATTCTGAATGCCCTCTGGAGACAGTTTTTGCTGTGAGCCTGAACCATCCCTGGCATCTCACAAAAGTCTGATTGACTCATTAGGTGTATACCTATTTAAGTCCAATCGTTTTGGTAAGCGACTGGTTACTTTGGTGGTAGATCTTCTATCAAATTTCACTATCTATGTGACACTTATATTTTCACACACTTCACTGGATTGTTATTCATTTCATTGGACTATTATTTGGTTCACCAAATAGGACCTGTTTGGTCCTCATATTTCCCTTATGGATATTCATTATTGTATTTAATTGTATTGTACTCTTCCTAGCCTGAAGCAAAGTAGAAATTACTTCCTGGGAACAGCCCTGTTCTAAGAGCCTTTTCCTCTCAACTTCCATGCCATTAGGTGTAATCTCTCCAGAGCCAGATGGAAGAACTGCCCCTGGTAAAGCAGATCCTGAGTCACCGGAAGGGATAGTGGGTCTTCTACACTGAGCTGCAGCAATGTCATGAACCACGGTCTCATCGGCCACAATGGAATCACTGCTATTACTAAAGCCGATAACTTCCTGAGTCTGGAAAGGAACCTCGCGGGTTAGCAATAAGGCGGGAGATGTGTCCTCCCCTGGGAGCTAGGATCGTCAAGGCCTGTCACTGGCAAAAATCTTGATATTCGTCAGGGAAGCGGTATTGGACCCAATAAAACCATCTGGTCTGATGTTCCTCCGTATTAACTCGCAGAACTGAAGTCAAGTCTTCCATTTGCTCTATATCCCTCACCCTTGCGAACCATTGAGCCACTGGCTGGCGCAGATTGTTGTTTCCATAGAGGCTGGATGCACGCTCGTGTTTGAGGAGGGATTTATGATAACGTTTCATTGATAAAGGAGTAAGGTTTAGCAGGACCGCGGCCGGGTTGTCCTCTAGGTAAATGTCAGTAAATTTATGTATGAGTTTGAGAACTGGTTCCCAAAAAGTTTTAAGCACTGGGCATTCCCAGAAGATGTGCAAGATAGTCCCCTGGTGAAGGCCACATCGCCAACAGCAGTCCGTTTAACTGACAAGGGGGTTCTATACCAGCGTGTACTTATTTTGTATGTGGTCTCCTGGTATTTGCTACATAAAGCAGACTTCTGTGCAAAGAAAAGTATGCTCTCTTTTTGGGGTATGAGAATGTAACTCCCAGGTCTTTCTCCCATTTTACCAGATACGGGGGGATCCTCAGCGGCATGGAGTTCCAGCAAAGATAGTTGCTCAAGAGAGTGAAGTTTTTGGGTGAATAGTGCTGGTTTAGGCAGTGAGCCCAGGAAATATGAGAAATGAATAGTCCTCCAATGATTTAACATTAGAGGGGCTCGTCCAGAGCGCACAGTCTCTGTAGGGAGCAAGCCAGAAGGCTGTAAAAACTGAGAAGCCCTCAGGATTCTGTGTGGGGCTTGTGAATAGAAAGTTGGGTTGGTGAGGCCAGGTGGGAACCCTGGGTGTCCCACAAGTGGTTTCATTGGGGAAGAGAAATTGCTCAGTGAAGATAGACGAAAAAATCTATCCATTTCCACTAGAGTAGGGCCAATCAAAGGGTGAGCTGTCAGATGGGTAGTGTAGGTTTTCTCTACCCACGGTAATCCAGCGAGTGTAGCATGAGCAGCCTCCTGTGCTAGTGTTACCCCCAATTTCGTGTCGCCATGTCAGCACTAGTTAATCACCCTGGCCATATGTGTTGCAGTGTAACACAGAGCAGGAATCCAATACCTCCTCTAAGCTTAGGTCTTAACAACGTTCTGCCAAGGCGTGGATTTTTACCTCGCCAGATGAATTTAATAAATGCTAATCGAACTGTGTAAAAATAAGACTGGGGTATTTTGATAGGCGGTGTTTGTAATAAGTACAGGAGTCTGGGCATCACATTCATCTTAAAGTGGAGGGCCACCCTGAAAAACAAAAGTACATTAAAAATTAGCAAAAAATCAGAAAAAAAAATGATTTTTTTTTTTAAAACTTACCAGAAATGCCTGTTGTTAGGCATATCGTCCTAATCTGCCTCTTCCTCCTCCGCGGTGATGTTCTGTCTTCTCTCCTCCATGCGGCGTCTCCTGGGTAATGGGTTGTGCTGTGTTCTGGGAACTGTGTGTCCCAGAACATAGCACACCCCATTCACAAAGTGCTGCACGACTCGCGCATGCGCAGTAGGAAACCCTTAGTTGAAATGGCGGCGCCGGGACCCGAGAGCCAAGGGAGGGGTCAGCCTCGGGCGGCCGACATCGTGGGCGCCCTGGACAGGTAAGCCTGCTTATTAAAAGTCAGCAGCTACAATGTTTGCAGCTGCTGACTTTTAAAAATGTTTTTTTTAAAAGCTGGCCCTCTTCTTTAAGAACATTGCAGCGACTGAACCAGGACAGGGCCAGGCAATACCATTTTTTGAGATCCGTGGTTAATGTTGTGTAGCGGGGTCTCTTTAAGGACTATAAAACTACTGTTCCCAGAACCCCACTGGTTCCCAGGATGTTTGGAGTTATGCCCCAGAGACTCATGGGGGAGGGCATATAAGGAGGGGGAGAGGCCTAGTTCTTTCTCTTTGGACACCCCCCCCTCTCCTAGCAAGAAGAGGTTTTGTGCTGAACTGCTGGAGGCACAAGGCCTGAAGCCTGGGCCTTGTGCTCTTTTCCAAAGAGCCCTTTGCCAGCCTAGCTGCACCTGAGAGACATTTTCTCATCCTTGCTGCAGTACACCAGAAGGATTGAAGACTCGGAGGTTGGTGGATTCCTGTTCCTAGACGAATCGGCGGAGAAAAACGGACTTGGACCTGTCCGGGTGGTGAGAGCTGTTTAAAGACAGATACTTTATCTTTATTATTCGTTTGGATTACAAAGTTGTTCTTTAAGTGCACCATCGAAAGATTGCTAGCGAATATTGTTTCACTGGACTTCCATCTAGATCAGTCAGGCCTGACTGCATAGGTAGATAGTGCTGGGTGTTAGTTTACCCATGCGGGGAAGTAGCTGAAAAAGGGCAGCGCTAGAGTTGCATAGCAATACTTTATTATGCTGATTACTCTGTTTATCTTTATTACTGGTTACTACAGGCACCTGCTTATGTGTTGCAAACCAAATGTTCGATTCATGTTATTCCTTTTATAAAACAACAAGTAAAGTCAGATATATACTTTCAAAGATTGTCTATGAGCTTGAGTTATCCACCCACGCACACACATATTTAGAGTATAAGTGATTTAATGTGTATTGCTAGATACTAACTGTGCCAGAGTGGGTAGAGCAGATTGCCGGGGGGGTTGGCGGAGCTGTGCTCAGGGCCCAAACCAAACTTGCGGCCCTCTTAAGTGAGGGTATCGCTATAGTTGATAAGAAAGGCTGGTAGTTGGGGGGGGGAGGGGTGTTTGGGAGGAGGGGGAGAGAAGAAGAAAGAGAGAGGTTAAGGGGAAAGGGGGGGAGAGTGGTGAAAGGGAAAGAAGAAGGGGTTAGGTTAAGAATATGAAAGGGTCTAGAGAAGGATAAGGATTCTGCAGTGGAGAGCTACTGCCTCCAGGGCAGAGTATTCCTAGAGTGGAGAGTGGTAAGACATGGTTTGGCACAGAGCCCCAAACATCGGAGCCCCCGCAGCAATTTTAATTAGGTGCTTAAAGAGGAGCGCTACCTGCAAAAAAAATATTAAAAGTCAGCAACTACAAATACTGTAGCTGCTGACTTTTAATAAATGGACACTTACCTGTTCCGGGGCCCAGCGATGTCAGCAGCAGATGACGGGCAATCGCTTGTCTCTCGGCTGCCCCCACCGCCATCCTCTGTCAGGGAATCGGGAAGTGAAGTGCTGCGGCTTCACTGCCCGGTTCCCTACTGTGCATGAGCGAGTCGCACAGCGCAATGAGACTTGCCCTGCTGTGTCCTGGGAACTGTGCGTTTCCCAGAACACAAAGGGAGGGCGGGGCATCTGCGGCTAGCTATTCCCGGAAGTGGGTGCAGATACCTGGATTATCCAGGTATCTGCACCCCCCTCCTCCCTGAAAGGTGCCAATTGTGGCACCGGAGGGGGGGAAGGTTCAGGTGAGCGGAAGTTCCACTTCAGAGTTGAGCTCCACTTTAAGGCACATGTGGTGCATGTTAGGGTTAAACTGGAGAGCCAAAGAGGAGAGGAGATAAAAATAAGTATGTGAAAATACGAATATAATAAACAAACACAGTCCCCTTTGGAAGACTAAGCGGAACCCCCCCCCCCCAGAAAAGGGTTAGTGTCAGTGTCAGTCATGTGCATTAGACTCAAAAAAATAAATAAAAATAAAAATTAAGTAGAGTCTCAGTTAGGTCGTAAAGATGTGTAGCACAGCGGGACAGGGGCGTGATTGTGCAGTTGGCAGGTCAACACTGGCACTAAGAACATAAAGATGTAAAGAGTTCAATCCATTAATGGTAACAATAACAGCAATATAAACTTGCAGACTAATCTAAAGGAACAAACAACATGTTAAGGCATACTGACATCTACATTATGTATAGGAAGCGAGAAAGAAAAAAAAAAAAACCTGCATTCTGGTTAATCAGGGTGGGCATAGGGCAGTGATGGCGAACCTTGGCACTCCAGATGTTTTGGAACTACATTTCCCATGATGCTCATGCACTCTGCAGTGTGGTTGAGCATCATGGGAAATGTAGTTCCAAAACATCTGGGATGCCAAGGTTCGCCATCACTGGCCTAGGGTCTGTGTCACTAAACCCAGGTCTGATAGATGCTTATATAGCATTCCAGGTGCACCCCCCTGGGTAAAGAGAAGGATAGTTAGTTCATGCAGGATCACTCTGGAACAAGGATGTCGAGTCGCAGATTCACTGGATGGCTTTATAGGTAAAGCCAGCCGGCCGCCTCCTCATTCAGAACTTTGCATCAGGAATTCCCTGCTGAGTGAGCCTGGGGAGGACCCCCCGGCTATGACGGTTGTTTTGAGCCCTTTGTAGTCTGCCCATGTGGGCCTGATGTTTCGGATCCCTGGCGGCTATCACTGTGAGCGAGTTGGGAATTGGGACTGGGTCCATCTCTGCGAAACCAAATAGGTCTGGAAGCTCAGATGGGTGGCGTAGGGGGAAGGGATTTGGACCTTTGCGGACTATGAGGAGGAATGGGTGCCCCCATTTGTAAGTGAGCCCCTTCACGACACGTCAGTCCAGAAGAGGTTTGAGTGACCGCCGCATCAGAAGAGTCTTTCTGGAAATGTCCGGAAGGAGGTGGATCGCAGCACCATCAAATTATAGGACCCCCACTTGCCACGCTCTTCTTAATATCTAGTCTTGGAGGATAAAAGAGTGCAAACAGCAGAGGACGTCTCTGGGTCTGTCAGAAGGACCAGATCTAGGGCCCATGGCTAGCACAGGGTGCCATGTGGTGTGGAGGCCATGGGAGATGTAGAGGGCTCACGGCTGCACATGTCATCATCTGCTGCTGCAAAGCCTGTCAGTGATCTGGGGAGGCAGGGGGAGAAATCACTGGGAGGCGTGAATGTTGGCATAGTGTGATCCTCCGCTAGCTGCAGTGATGGATGTCCTCCCTCATGGCTGTGTGATGGGCAGGCGCCATCTTAGAAATCACATGGGTGGATGCCATGGGTTGTTGTGACCGCAGATAGTGATCCATGCTGTACAGTGTTGCGGCAAGGTGAAAGGTGACGGTCTGATTTCCTGGACATTCAGGGGTCCGGTGGCAACCTGTATTGTGCGCTATTGCTGCTTGGTTAGGCTGCGGGAGAGCCGATGATCGGAAGCTCTGTGAGAGAACATCCTCATGCCGCCATGCCTAGACCACGCCCCTTTCATGGTGAGTTTTTTTAAGTTGTAATTTTTGAAAAATTACGTTTTTTTTAATTTTTTTTACAAAATTGTCAAATTATCTGGTTATTTCTCACACACAGCATATGCATACAACAAATTACACCCCAAAATACATTCTGCTACTCTTCCCGAGTATACTGCATGTGTGAGACTTTTATACAGCCTGGCCACATACAAAGGACCAACATTGAAGTAGCATCTTCAGGTGTTCTACAAGCATAAATGACACATCTCATTTCTCAACCACCTATTACAATTTTGAAGGCCCTGGAGCACCAGGACAATGGAATTGCTCACAAAATGACCCCATTTTGCAAAGCAAACACCACAACGTATAATCTATGAGGCATAATGAGTCTTTTGAACAGTTATTTTTTTTCCAGAAGTTTTTGGAAAATGTGGAAAAAAAATGAAAACACATTTTTTTACACAAAGTTGACAATTTATAAGATATTTCTAACACACAGCATGTATATAGCAAAAATTACACCCCAAAATACATTCTGCTACTCCTCTCGAGTATGGCGATACCACATGTGTGAGACTTTTAAACAGCCTGTCCACATACAAAGGCCCAACGTTGAAGTAGTACCTTCAGGCATTATAGAAGCATAAATTACACATCTCATTTCATTCCTATCTATCACACTTTTGAAGGTCCTTGAGCACCAGGACAATGGTATTACCCACAATTTTGGAAAGCAAACACCCCAACTTATATTCTATGAGGCATGGGCTACAAATAGATACTCAGGTAATCTGATGGGCTGGAGACAGGTACTCGGGTAACTTGATGAGTTGCAGACAGGTACTCGGGTACTCTGATGGGATGGTGATAGGTACTCGGGTACTCTGATGCCCTGGTGACAGGTACTTGGGTACTCTGATGGCCAGGTAACAGGTACTGTGGTACTCTGATGGCCTGGTGACAGGTACTGTGGTACTCTGATGGCCTGGTGACAGGTACTGTGGTACTCTGATGGCCTGGTACTCGGTGAAGGGAATGTAGATTGTCTAGAGGTGGTTTTTAACCCTTCGATGTCTGTTAAAGTGTGATTTCCAATCCCCACAGGCCTGTGAGATTAGCCTATTGAGACAATGACACAAAACAACAAAGTCTCTCCAAGTAAATCTAATCTTTATTCTTTGGTGTGAATATTTAAAGGGGGCTTTCAGAAAGTACCACCCTTTGAATGTGTCATACAGATTATCCACTTTACTTTACTTATACCTTACAAGTACAGCCTATGACAAAAGTGAAACCAGTGATTTCTCAAAATCATGTGCTTTCCAAGAAATTAAACATCTAAAGAAGATAACAGTAACATGAGAAATGAAACTAGATTAGCAAAACTTGAGCATATCTATTCGTGAAGTGGATGTTAGAGAGACATAAAATAGAAACCGAATTTCATAAAGAATGAAAGCGGTTAAGCTAAATATCCCTTCACTCGGGTACTCTGGTGGCCTGGTGACAGTTAGTCGGGTACTCTGGTGGCTTGGTGACAGGTGCTCAGGTACTTTGATGGCCTGGTGACAGGTACTCGGGTACTCTGATGGCCTGGTGGCTGGTATTCAGGTACTTGGTACTCATATGGACTGTGACAGGTACTCAGCTACTCATATGGATTGTGAAAGGTACTCAGGTACTGGGGTACTCAGATGGACTGTGTCAGGTACTTGGGTACTCATATGGACTGTGACAGGTACTCATATGGACTGTGACAATTACTGAGGTACCCTGGTACTCAGATGAACTGTGACAGGTACTCAGATGAACTGTGACAGGTACTCGGGTACTCAGGTGGACTGTGACCGGTACTCGGGTACTCAGATGAACTGTGACAGATACTCAGGTACTTGGGTACTCATATGGACTGTGGCAGGTACTCATATGGACTGTGAAAATTACTCAGGTACTCGGGTACTCAGATGAACTGTGACAGGTACTCGGCTACTCAGATGGACTGTGACAGGTACTCAGATGGACTGTGACAGGTACTCTGGTATTCAGATGAACTGTGACAGGTACTCGGGCGCTCTGATGGACTGTGACAGGTACTCGGGTACTCTGATGGACTGACAGGTACTCGGATGAACTGTGAGGTCCTCTTTATTGGGGGGGGGGCAATCAGTATGTGTTGGTGTACACTGTAAGCGGTAACGAGATGCTACCTCAACCTCCTTCTCACACACGATTGTTGTGTGAGGAGGAGAACCCGGTAACATCTCGTTACCTTGTTAAGGAATCTAATGTACATAATGATAATCAGAAAATGTCTATTTGTTTATGTGTATACATGTTTCTATGCTCCGTACTTATTATGTAGTATACAGATTGGCTCTCTGTTCGGAGTTTAAAATGGCGCCTGTACCCTACATCCCACGCGTTAGAAGAATGCATTTGAGATAACAGAAACAGCTTCAACCGAACTTCAAGCATCAAGTTTCTCAATTTCTCTCGTATTTTAACCAATAAGATGTACCAATTAGACTGACATAGCAATGACGTATCTTTCTGTATAAAATATCAACACCGCCCACGAATAAATCAGAAGTTAGAAGTAGCCGAGCTGAACTTGTCTCAGAGAGTGTTTACTTCTAATGTGCATGCACATTTATACTTTTTAATTGGAAATAGCAGCAGATAACCTTGAACTAAATTGTAGTTCTTATCCATTTCATCTGGCGCTCAGAACGTGGGGCTCCAGGCTTAAATCGAAGGGAGACCGCATTCCAGGACTGAACAGCTGGCCAGATCAGAGAAGGGGGTTAAGCGCGCAGCCCTAACAGTACGGTAAGCATATTTATTCTTACCATTGTACTACGACTTCTCTGGTTGGGCCGGTTGATTTTCTCTTGTTGGCTCCTTTCGATTGTTCAAAGAGGCAGGTAACTTATTTCTCGCCTGGAGCTGTTTTAACAAACCTGCTAATGGTTTTCTGCTGACTATTATCTGTTCAGTGTCTGTCATTCAGAAGGACTGCAAATTTAGCAGACTAAAAGTGCAGCTGCAGGCGTGTGTCCATCCTCATCCCTAGATTCTGCCTCTAGTGGTGGGGTGGAATTCTGCAGGCGTTTATAGACGGGTTACTCGAGGTTGGCTGTGTAGGACCTCTGAGGGTTAATCTCAGCTGCAAAATAGGGCAGTCTGAACGAAGGCTTGCAGAATTGGCAGTCTTGCAAACATCTATAAATGTTTTTCTCGGGTGAGCTTTTCCTGAGGGTTAATCTCAGCTGCGGATTGGGCAGGCTGAATGAAGGCTTGCTGGAATTTGGCAGTCTTGCAACTCAGGTGAGCTTCTCCTGAGAGCTATCTTTGCAGTTCAAAGAGTGTCAGGTGTAATGTCCTATCCTGAGTGTATTTGTGGATTAATGCTTGTAGTTGTCGATCCCAGATTCACCTCATACATGTGTTATGTCACGGTGCTGGTGTCAGATCATGCTATCACGGTGCAGGTGTCAGTGCTCTATATCACGGTGCTGGTGCTGGTGATCATCTCCTGCACCCTCTTCTTTGCCTACTCTCACCTTCCCTCGCCTCCATTATCTCAAGATTCCTGAATTTTCAGAATTTCACATATAAAAAAAGAATGCTTGTAGTTGTCGATTCCAGATTCACCTCATACATGTGTTATGTCACGGTGCTGGTGTCAGATCACTCTATCACGGTGCAGGTGTCAGTGCTCTATATCACGGTGCTGGTGCTGGTGATCATCTCTTGCACCCTCTTCTTTGCCTACCCTGACCTTCCCTCGCCTCCATTATCTCAAGATTCCTGAATTTTCAGAATTTCACATATAAAAAAAGAATGCTTGTAGTTGTCAATTCCAGATTCACCTCATACATGTGTTATGTCACGGTGCTGGTGTCAGATCACTCTATCACGGTGCAGGTGTCAGTGCTCTATATCACGGTGCTGGTGCTGGTGATCATCTCTTGCACCCTCTTCTTTGCCTACCCTGACCTTCCCTCGCCTCCATTATCTCAAGATTCCTGAATTCTCAGAATTTCACATAAAAAAAGAATGCTTGTAGTTGTCGATCCCAGATTCACCTCATACATGTGTTATGTCATTGGCCATGTGGTGGGACTATGTGTGCACAGCTAGTAATTATTTTGTGGCTGCAATTATGACCTGTAGGTTTGTAAAGTTCACCATCCCTGTGCTGTGCTAACTTCCTCCTGGGGCTGCTTATTATGAGGGGCACCCACCATCCCTGTGCTATGCTGACTTCCTCCTAGGGCTGCTTACGGTGCAGGTGTCAGTGTTGTATATCACGGTGCTGGTGTCAGTGCTGTATATCACGGTGCTGGTGTCAGTGCTTTATGTCACGCTGCTGATGTCAGTGCTCTCTATCACGGTGCAGGTGTCAGATCACTCTATCACAGTGCAGGTGTCATTGCTGTATGTCACGCTGCTAATGTCAGTGCTCTCTAGAGGTCGACCGAAAAAAAAGGGCTAACTTGCGTTTGAAAGACCTTTGCGCAAATACCGCGTCACATAAAATATTGCAACAACTGCTATTTTATTCCCTAGGGTCTCTGCTAAAAGATATATATAATTTTTGGGGCTTCTGAGTGATTTTCTAGCAGAAAATACTGGATTTTTACTTGTAAGCAACAAGTGTCAGAAAAGATTTAGTCTTTAAATGGTTAAACTGAGAACTTCTACACATGGAGTTCATTTCAGCCCATTGAAGAAGAAACATTATATCACTTTGTTATTTTCTTGGCAGCCTGCCCAGAGAGGATGAAAGTCCTTCACTGATGTCTTCAGGCAACTTACATTGACTTCTATCACAGAAGTCTTTTTCAAGTCATAATAAGCATAATGACTGAGTCGTCGTCCGAAATCCGGAATTCGTAAACAAAAGTTCGTATTCCGTACAGAATTCGGACGCACGGCAATTCGTATTTCGGATCCTCCCGAACGTACGCATTTTTTGAAATTCGTACGAATTTGAGATTCATACGAAACGAATCGCACATGTCTAGTGTGGAGCAGAGAGAGACTGTAGTGACACGAATCACTAGCTATTAGGTCCACAAAAGTCCTTTTAAGGACTGGTATAGGTGTAGTACAGTATATAGGGTTCGGTGCACTGCTGCTGTCTGCTGTGCTGGTGATTGCTGAGTGCACTGCTGACTGATTCTGCAGCTGTCTTTTGTCAGTGTAGGGACAGGATGCTGTGTGGAGCAGGGACAGTCAGTTTAATCACTAGCTACTAGGTCCACAAAGGTCCTTATAAGGACTTCTATAGGTATACAGTATATAGGGTTGTACACTTATAATATACTTTCTTTCAAATATAGAAAGCCTATTATACTTGACTGCTGAGCTGAGTGCTGACTGATTCTGAAGCTGTCTGTTATCAGTGTAGGGACTGAGGGACAGTCTGCAAATCACTAGCTACTAGGTCCACAAAGGTCCTTTTAAGGACTGGTATAGGTGTACAGTATATAGGGTTGTACACGTATAATATAATTTCTTTCAAATATACAAAGTATTATACTTGACTGCTGACCGATTCTGCAGCAGTCTTTTATCAGTGTAGGGACTGAGGGACAGTTTGGTGTTCTGAGCAGGGACAGTCTGCAAATCACTTGCTACTAGGTCCACAAAGGTCCTTTTATAGGTGTATAGTATATAGGGTTGTACACGTATAATATACTTTCTTTCAAATATAGAAAGCATATTATAGTGCACTGCATGCAGTGCTGCTGACCGATTCTGCAGCTGTCGTTTCTCCGTGTAGGGAGGGACAGTTTGGTTTTTGGAGCCGGGACAGTCTGCAATTTACTAGCTACAAGCTAGCTACTATTAGGTCAACAAAGGTCCTTTTAAGGACTGGTATAGGTGTACTATTTAGTGTGCAGTATATAGTGTTGTAATACACGTATAAAATACTTGCACATATAGAAAGCATAGTATAGTGCATTTCCACTGTGCAGCATTGTGACTGCTGAGTGGTTCAGCAGCGATACTACAAAGAGTGACAAAGGCAAATCAAAAAAGTATTATGACTGGTGTGATAGACCAGTGGCCTCCAAAAATGACAGATTGAATCGGTGTTATATACCTTCTTCCACATACATACTGCACTTCTCTAGACACTTTTGTCACAGGGTAATTTTAAAAATGACAGGCAGAGAAAGAGGCAGGCCCTTCCGCGGGCGTGGTAGGGGTAGGGCAGGAGCAACAGACTTGAGCCAAAGTGGCAAATTGCAGAAGGTGGGTGCGATTACATCAAAGGACGCACCAGACTTGGTTGAGTGGCTCACTCAGCCTTACTCTTCTGCACCCTCCTTATCCTCTCGATCTGCACCCTCTTCTTCACTCTCTGTTGTGTGCACCCCCGAAGACATTACCACCAACACCACCACCACCATATACCTTCCGCTTGAGTTACAGGAATTATTTTCTGATCCATCACAAGACATTGCCGATGCGCAGCCACTCTTGGCATTGGATCAGGAAGAGGAGGTAGCAACAACCACCACCCAGCAGTCTGATGACAGTACCCAGATCAGCCCAAGGAGGAGGTTGGTCCCCGGTGTTGCTGCCTACTCCGAGATCTCTAATTATAGCGGTGGGGAAGGTGACGTCGATGATGATGTGTCTAGTGATGTCACGTGGGTGCCCACAAGAGAGGAAGAGGAGGGGAGTTCAGAGGGAGATATGGACCAGCAGATAGGGAGGAGAAGCAGGCAGAACTCAGATTGCACAGGAGGGACAAAGCAGACTGCTAATGTATCAGGAGCGAGGCATCAACCAGAACTGATAGCCCGCCAACTACTGCCATATAAACTGGTGGGCTCGGAGGCCTTTCGAAAATTTGTGGCCATTAGAACACCACAATGGAAGGTCCCAGGAAGGAAGTATTTCTCACAGAAGGGCATCCCAGAGCTATATGGCCATGTTCAGTGGCAAGTGAATTTATCTCTGGCACACAGTGTTGGTGCCAAGATACATCTGACCACAGACACGTGGTATAGCAAACACGGGCAGGGAAGGTATATAACTTTTACTGCCCACTGGGTGAACCTTCTGACGGCCGTCAAGCATGTAACACGTGGCACCCATGTAGATTTGGTTTTACCGCCACGGATTGCATGCAGGCCTGGCTCTTCTTCTCCTCCTCCTCCTACTCCATCCTCCTCCCTCTCCTCCTCGGCTGACTCCTCCTTTTCCGCTGCTAGTGTCTCTTCCGCTGCGCCGCCCAAGATCCCCAGAACCTATTCAACATGCCAGGTGAGACGTTGCCATGCTGTGCTGCGTCTGTTGTGCCTGGAAGCCAAGAGCCACACTGGCCCTGCACTCCTTTCAGCTTTGCGTTCACAGGCAGAAAAGTGGCTAACACCGCCCAATTTGACAGTTGATAAAGTGGTGTGTGGCAACGGTGCCAATCTGCTTAGCGCATTGAAACAGGGCAAAATTACACACGTGCCATGCATGGCACACGTCTTAAACTTGGTTGTGCAGCGATTCCTTGTCCAATACCCTGGGGTCCAGGACATCTTGCGGCAGGCAAGGAAAATCTCGGCCCATTTCATTACACAGCCATGGCTTGCCTTGCTGACATTCAGCGGCGACACAATCTGCCGTTCAGACGTCTTATTTGTGATTGCCCGACGCGATGGAACTCAACCTTCTATATGCTTGATAGACTGCTCCAGCAGAAACGTGCAGTTAACGACTACTTGTACGAACTCTGCGGCAGAAAAGGTTCTGGGGAGCTTGGTTTTTTTCACCGCGCCAGTGGCTGCTCATGCGCGATGCATGTAGACTTCTGCGGCCATTTGATGAGATCACCAAACTGGTCAGTCACAGCCATGGCGCCATCAGTGACATCGTACCTTATGCCTTCTTTATGGAGCGTACATTGCGTCGTGTCATTGATAAAGCCGTGGAGGAGCAGGAGCAGGAAGATGAGAAAGTCGCAATGCTGGATGAATTCCCAGGGGGGGCTACTCTATATGAGACAAGTCAACAACAGGAGTCTGAAGAGGAGTCAGAGGAGGATGGTGCCGGGGCGGATTATCAGGAGCAAGAAGAGCATGCTTTAAACCTTTCTGGGATCCCTGTTGTTGTGCGTGGATAGGGAGAGGAGAACGAGGAGGACGACATTATCCTGGATGATGAGCAGGAGCCAGGCCACCACAAAGCTTACAGTTTAGTGCAAATGGGGGCCTTCATGCTCCAGTATAAATGATAGTGTTTTATTCCTGCGCTACCACTGGTGATCTATCAAACGTCAGGGGCTGCTGCTACTACCGGAATGGATCACACCGTATCCACTTAATGTGAAACTAAAGATATGTTGGTATTGCGCTGCCCCTATGTTAAATAACACTCTGAGGGTGATAAGTATAATGCCTAGTTACATAAATCAATAGTGTAATATAAAAATATATATATATAAATATATAAATGTCTACTGAATAATATCAAAAAGTGCAAAGTGCTACATTAAATAAAATAAAATTTATTTTATTTTTTATTTATGATCAATTCACTGTTTTTGGCTTTGCACTCAATTGAAGCAGTTGTGTTTCCGTGGAGGTTTTCAATTGACTCTGTAGTGCGTTGACTTTTTTTTTTTTTTTTTGCATTTTCTCTGCACTTTATCAAAATAGTAATTTTTTAAGAGACTGTTTTTAGTTACTTACCTTTGTTCACTTGATTTTCATTTATTTGGATTCTATCACCTCTGTGGTGTGTTTTTTTAATTTTATTTAATGTAGCACTTTGCACTTTTTTATATTATTCAGTAGACATTTATATATATATATTTTTATATTACACTATTGATTTATGTAACTAGGCATTATACTTATCACCCTCGGAGGGTTATTTAACATAGGGGCAGTGCAAAACCAACATATCTTTAGCGTCATGCTCCAGTGTTTTAACAGGAGCCACCGTATAAAAAGCATAAGGGTCAAGAACCAGTACTGGGTGGCAACGTACTTAGACCCCCGGTACAAACACAAAATGGTGGAAATGTTACCACCGTCACAGAGGGCTGTCAGAATGGAGCACTTCCAGGCCTTGCTTCGAGAAATGCAGCATTCTGCTTTTGTGTGCGCTGGCAGAGGAGCAATTCCCACTCCCAGAGAAATTGCGGATACCAATCCAACAGCGCCTGCAAGAAGAGGGCGGTTTGAAGATGTGTTGGTAACTTCTGATATGAGGTCATTCTTTCAGCCGACCCATCGACAGGTGTCATCCGAATCCAGCATGACGAAATGCCTAGACTGACAGGTGGCTGACTACATCGGGTTAAAGGCCAATGGGGACGCTCTGAGGAGTGATGAACCCCTGGACTACTGAGTGGGCAGGCTTGACCTCTGGCCAGAGCTTGCCCAATTTGCAATGGAACTGTTGGCTTGCCCCTCATCCAGTGTCCTGTCCGAAAGGACGTTCAGCGCAGCAGGGGGGATCGTGACCGATAAGTGCACTCGCCTATCTCACGACAGTGTTGACTACCTCACATTTATAAAAATAAATGAGGCATGGATCTCGGAATAATTCAACACATGTGACCAGTAAATGTATATGCATAACTCTATAAACAATTTATTTAATAGAGCACACGGACCTTTTTTCTACCTTTGGCTCACTTCCTTGTACAAAAAAAGCACACCGTACTATATGACCGTACCCTTCTCTTTGAAGAGGTGTCATATTTTTGGGTCCCGCAGTGAGTTGCTGGTATCAGTGCTGCTGTCAGTGCTCTCCATCTCAGTGCTGGTGTCAGTGCTCTCTCTCTATCTCAATACTGGTGTCAGTGCTCTCTATCACGGTGCTGGTGTGGTGTCAGTGCTCTCTATCTCGGTGCTGGTGTGGTGTCAGTGCTCTCTATCTCCGTGCTGGTGTGGTCTCAGTGCTCTCTATCTCTGTGCTGGTGTGGTCTCAGTGCTCTCTATCACAGTGCTGGTGTGGTGTCAGTGCCCTCTATCTCGGTGTTGGTGTGGTCTCAGTGCTCTCTATCACGGTGCTGGTGTCAGTGCTCTCTATCACGGTGCTGGTGTCAGTGGTCTCTATCTCAGTGCTGGTGTGGTCTCAGTGCTCTCTATCACGGTGCTGGTGTAAGTGCTCTCTATCTCGGTGCTGGTGTGGTGTCAGTGCTCTCTATCTTGGTGCTGGTGTGGTCTCAGTGCTCTCTATCATGGTGCTGTTGTGGTGTCAGAGCCTTCTATCTCGGTGTTGGTGTGGTCTCAGTGCTCTCTATCATGGTGCTGGTGTCAGTGCTCTCTATCACGGTGCTGGTGTGGTGTCAGTGCTCTCTATCATGGTGCTGGTGTCAGTGCTCTCTATCTCTGTGCTGGTGTCAGTGCTCTCTGTCTCGGTACTGGTGTGGTGTCAGTGCTCTCTATCTCGGTGCGGGTGTGATGTCAGTGTTTTCTATCATGGTGCTGGTGTCAGTGCTCTCTCTCTATCTCGGTGCTGGTGTCAGTGATCTCTATATCGGTGCTGGTGTCAGTGCTCTCTATCTCGGTGCGGGTGTGGTTTCAGTGCTCTCTATCTCGGTGCGGGTGTGGTTTCAGTGCTCTCTATCACGGTGCTGGTGTGGTGTCAGTGCTCTCTATCTCGGTGCTGGTGTGGTCTCAGTGCTCTCTATCACGGTGCTGGTATGTTGTCAGTGCTCTCTATCACGGTGCTGGTGTCAGTGCTCTCTATCTCGGTGCTGGTGTCAGTGCTCTCTATCACGGTGATGGTGTAAGTGCTCTCTATCTCGGTGCTGGTGTCAGTGCTCTCTATCTCGGTGCTGGTCTCAGTGCTCTCTATCTCGGTGCTGGTATCAATGCTCTCTATCTCGGTGCTGGTCTCAGTGCTCTCTATCTCGGTGCTGGTGCCAGTGCTCTCTATCTCGGTGCTGGTGCCAGTGCTCTCTATCATGGTGCTGGGGTCAGTGCTCAGCCTCTATCACGGTGCTGGTTTCAGACAGTGAGGGAGATAGCAGTGGAGAAGCCAATCAGCAGGCAGTGCCAGCACCATGGCTGAGGATCAGCACTGGACTGGCACCTCCGGACCACCACAGTGGAGCCCTGCATAGGTGGGGGTAAGGGCCGGGCAGAGGGAGGGGCTCAAGCACAGGTTGGCACACTGGGATCTATAACAGGACTGCGCTGCCCTGACTGTGGCACTGATCATCTCCTGCACAACCCTTCATAGCCTGCCCTGACCTTGCCTCTCCTCCATGGCCTTCATGCGCTCCTGAATTGTCAAAATTTCAGATAAAAAAAGAATGCTTGTCATTAGTGATGGCCGAACGGTTTTCCCAGCGGTCGTTTCGCGGCGAATTTCGGAATTTCGCGGTCCGCCCGTTCGGCGGACTATTGGCGCCGTTCGCCCGGCGGACTTCCGCGTTTACTGTGTAAAAGAACTTTGACCTATGATGATACATCCATCATGGGGTACAGGACAGCCAATTGAGACATTACAGCACATGGACACTTGGACATTCCCCCTAACTTATAAATACACCCGATCCGGCGGCCATTTTACATTCTTTCTTCTGTCACTATAGGGAGAGGTTGCTGTATGGAGCAGGGAGAGATTACAGTGACCCAAATCGCTAGCTATTTGGTACACAAAAGTTCTTTTCAGGACTGGTATAGGTGTTAGGTGTATATAGGTTTGCTGTGCTACTGATTGTTGCAGCAGCCTGAGTGTCTTTTGTCAGTTTAGAGAAAGGGACAGGACGCTGTGTCTGCTGTAGGGACAGTCAGTTTAGTCATCATCATTAGCTGTTACTATCAGGTCCACAAAAGTGCTATTCCAGTTATTGTTTCAGTAGCCTCTGTTTTGTCAGTTTATATAGGGACAGGCAGGAAGCAGTATGTCAGGCAGTGAAGGACAGTTTAATCAGTAGCTGTTACTATTAGTTCCAAAAAGGTTCTTTTCAGGACTGGTATCAGTGGTATGGTAATAGGCTTGTACACGTATAATATTCTTTCTTCCAAATATAGAAAGAATATTATACTTGACTGCTGCCCTTCTGCTGCAGTCTGCTAATCATTCACAACTCACTTGTTCCACAAAGCTCTTTATCAGGACTGGTAACTTGGTCTGTCTAGGGTGCTACAGTACATAGGGTTGAGTGAGGTACAGTCTGCTATTCTATAAGGACTGGTATCGGTCCACAATACATAGGGTTGAGGTGCACTACTGCTGACCGCTGCCCTATACTGCAGCAGTCCTTCATCGGTATAGGGACTGACGTACAGTCTGCTAATCACTCACACACAACCTACTTGGTCCACAAAGCTCCTTATAAGGACTGGTAACTTGGTCTGTCTAGGGAGCTACAGTACATAGGGTTGAGTGAGGTACAGTCTGCTATTCTATAAGGACTGGTATCGGTCCACAATACATAGGGTTGAGGTGCACTACTGCTGACCGCTGCCCTATACTGCAGCAGTCCTTCATCGGTATAGGGACTGACGTACAGTCTGCTAATCACTCGCACACAACCTACTTGGTCCACAAAAGTCCTTATAAGGACTAGTAACTTGGTCTGTCTAGGGTGCTACAGTACATAGGGTTGAGTGAGGTACAGTCTGCTATTGTATAAGGACTGGTATCGGTCCACAATACATAGGGTTGAGGTGCACTACTGCTGACCACTGCCCTATACTGCAGCAGTCCTTCATCAGTATAGGGACTGACGTACAGTCTGCTAATCACTCACACACAACCTACTTGGTCCACAAAAGTCCTTATAAGGACTGGTAACTTGGTCTGTCTAGGGTGCTACAGTATATAGGGTTGAGTGAGGTACAGTCTGCTATTCTATAAGGACTGGTATCGGTCCACAATACATAGGGTTGAGGTGCACTACTGCTGACCGCTGCCCTATACTGCAGCAGTCCTTCATTGGTATAGGGACTGACGTACAGTCTGCTAATCACTCACACACAACCTACTTGGTCCACAAAGCTCCTTATAAGGACTGGTAACTTGGTCTGTCTAGGGAGCTACAGTACATAGGGTTGAGTGAGGTACAGTCTGCTATTCTATAAGGACTGGTATCGGTCCACAATACATAGGGTTGAGGTGCACTACTGCTGACCGCTGCCCTATACTGCAGCAGTCCTTCATCGGTATAGGGACTGAGAGTTTTGTCACGGGGTGATTTAAAAAATGACAGGCAGAGGAAGAGGCAGGCCCTTCCGCAGGCGTGGTAGGGGTAGGGCAGGAGCAACAGGCTTGAGCCAAAGTGGGAAGTTGCAGAAGGTGCGTTCAATTACTTTAAAGGGCGCACCAGACTTGGTTGAGTGGCTCGCTCAGCCTTACTCTTCTGCACCCTCCTCATCCTCTCGATCTGCACCCTCTTCTTCACTCTCTGCTATGTGCACCCCCAAAGACACTACCACCAACAACACCACCACCACCACATACCTTCCGCTTGAGTCACAAGAATTATTTTCCGATCCATATCAAGAGGACATTTCTGATGCGCAGCCATTCTTGGTATTGGATCAGGAAGAGGAGGTAGTTACAACCGCTACTCAGCAGTCTGACGACAGTACCCAGATCAGCCCAAGGAGGAGGTTGGTCCCCGGTGTTGCTGCCTACTCTGAGATCTCTACTTATAGCGGTGGGGAAGGTGACGTTGATGATGGCGTGTCTAGTGATGTCACGTGGGTGCCCACAAGAGAGGAAGAGGAGGGGAGTTCAGAGGGAGATATGGACCAGCAGATAGGGAGGAGAAGCAGGAATAACTTACATTGCACAGGAGGGACAAAGCAGACTGCAAATGTATCAGGAGCGAGTCATCGACCATGTACGGTCACATCTGGTGCTCCCAGGACACCGGCACATGGCTCCGCAGTGTGGGCTTTTTTTAACGTGTCCGCTGCTGACAATAGCGTTGCCATCTGCAATCTTTGCAGTCAACGCATTAGTCGCGGTAAGCCCAACACTCACCTAGGGACGACCACCTTAAGAAGGCACATGGACAGCCATCACCGAGCCGGAAGACACAAAGCCACACTGCAGGCTCTCACCGTCCAGCCTCGTCTTCTACTTCTCCTTCTCCTCTCTCCTCACAATTTTCCTCCACTCCACCTTCCATCACACCAAGCTCACGTTTTTCTGCAAAAAGGCAGGCTTCCGTGGGCCTAATGTTCGAGCGTAAAAAAAATGATGACGCCGGATAACCCTCTTGCCCAACGGTTGACGGCTGGCTTGTCAGAACTCATAGCCGGCCAACTACTGCCATATAAACTGGTGGACTCGGAGGCCTTTCGAAAATTTGTGGCCATTGGAACACCACAATGGAAGGTCCCAGGAAGGAAGTATTTCTCAGAGAAGGGCATCCCAGAGCTATATGGCCATGTTCAGCGGCAAGTGAATGTATCTCTGGCACACAGTGTCGGTGCCAAGATACATCTGACCACAGATACGTGGTCTAGCAAACACGGGCAGGGAAGGTATATCACTTTTACTGCTCACTGGGTGAACCCTCTGACGGCCGTCAAGCATGTAACCCGTGGCACCCGTGTATATTTGGTTTTACCGCCACGGATTGCATGCAGGCCTGACTCTTCTTCTCCTCCTCCTCCTACTCCATCTTCCTCCCTCTCCTCCTCAGATGACTCCTCCTTTTCCGCTGCTAGCGTCTCTTCCGCTGCGCCACCCAAGCTCCCCAGAACCTATTCGACATGCCAGGTGAGACGTTGCCATGCCGTGCTGCGTCTGTTGTGCCTAGAAGCCAAGAGCCACGCTGGCCCGGCACTCCTTTCAGCTTTGCGTTCACAGGCAGATCAGTGGCTAACACCACTCAATTTCACAGTTGGTAAAGTGGTGTGTGACAACGGTGCCAATCTGCTTAGCGCATTGAAACAGGGCAAAATGACGCACGTGCCATGCATGGCACACGTCTTAAACTTGGTCGTGCAGCAATTCCTTGTCAAATACCCTGGGGTCCAGGACATCTTGCGGCAGACAAGGAAAATCTCGGCCCATTTCAGAAGATCTTACACGGCCATGACTCGCCTTACTGACATTCAGCGGCGACACAATCTGCCGGTCAGACATCTTATTTGCGATTGCCCGACGCGATGGAACTCAACCTTCTATATGCTTGATAGGCTGCTTCAGCAGAAACGTGCAGTTAACGTCTACCTGTATGAACTCTGCGGCGGAACTGGTTCTGGGGAGCTGGGGGTTTTTTTACCGCACCAGTGGCTGCTCATGCGCGACGCATGCAGACTTCTGCGCCCATTTGAGGAGATCACCAAACTGGCCAGTCGCAGCCATGGCGCCATCAGTGACATGGTACCTTATGCCTTCTTTATGGAGCGTGCATTGTGTCGTGTCATTGATCAAGCTGTGGAGGAGCAGGAGCGGGAAGATGAGGAAGTCGCAATGCTGGATGAATTCCCGGGGGGCTACTCTATCTGAGACAAGTGAACAACAGGAGTCTGAAGAGGAGTCAGAGGAGGATGGTGCCGGGGCGGATGAGGAGGAGCAAGAAGGGCATGCTTTAAACCTTTCTGGGATCCCTGTTGTGCGTGGATGGGGAGAGGAGAATGAAGAGGACGACGTTATCCTGGATGATGAGCAGGAGCCAGGCCACCACACCGCTTCCACTTTAGTGCAAATGGGGGCCTTCATGCTCCAGTGTTTTAATAGGGACCCCCGTATAAAAAGCATAAGGGTCAAGGACCAGTACTGGGTGGCATCGTACTTAGACCCCCAGTACAAACACAAAATGGCGGAAATGTTACCGCCGTCGCAGAGGGCTGTCAGAATGCAGCACTTCCAGGCCTTGCTTCGAGAAATGCTGCATTCTGCTTTTGCGTGCGCTGGCAGAGGAGCAATTCCCACTCCCAGAGAAGGAGTTGTGGGTACCAATCCAACAGCGCCTGCAAGAAGAGGCTGGTTTGAAGATGTGTTGGTGACTTCGGATATAAGGTCATTCTTTCAGCCGACCCATCGACACGTGTCATCCGGATCCAGCATCAGGGAACGCCTAGACCGTCAGGTGTCCGACTACATCGGGTTAACGGCCGATGTGGACGCTCTGAGGAGTGATGAACCCCTGGACTACTGGGTGGGCAGGCTTGACCTCTGGCCAGAGCTTGCCCAATTTGCAATGGAACTGTTGGCTTGCCCCTCATCCAGTGTCCTGTCCGAAAGGACGTTCAGCGCAGCAGGGGGGGTCGTGACCGATAAGCGTACTCGCCTAGCTCACGACAGTGTTAACTACCTCACATTTCTAAAAATGAATGAGGCATGGATCTCGGAGGAATTCAACACATGTGACCAGTAGACCATGTATATGTCTTTAAACAATTTTTTTAATCGAGCACAGAGACCCTCTTTCTTCATTTGGCTCACTTCCTTGTCCAAAAAAAGCACACCGTACTATATGCCCGTACCCTCCTCTTTGAAGAGGTTGAGCGGTGTCATATTTCTACTGGGGCTGCTTATTATGAGGGGCTCCCACCATCCCTATGCTGTGCTGACATCCTCCTGGGGCTGTACCTCTGCTGTGCATATTTTGAGGTGCTCCCACCATCCCTGTGCTATGCTCATGCTGATAGAGGCTAATATTCCCATTAGTGTGGGAATAGGATATCTGATATAGAGCGCATTTTATGAGATTGCTGGTATTTTTAGGGACTATAAAAATACTCACTCTGTATCTCCAATCTATACTTTATCTAATTTTTACTGAATCACAGGTAACGCCAGATACCCCGGTTTTTAGGTTATAATATTTCTGCTGGGGCTGCTTATTATGAGGGGCTCCCACCATCCCTGTGCTATGCTGACATCCTCCTGGGGCTGCTTATTATGAGGGGCTCCCACCATCCCTGTGCTATGCTCATTATGAGGGGCTCCCACCATCCCTGTGCTATGCTCATTATGAGGGGCTCCCACCATCCCTGTGCTATGCTCATTATGAGGGGCTCCCACCATCCCTGTGCTATGCTGACTTCCTCCTGGGGCTGCGTACGGTGCAGGTGTCAGTGCTGTATATCACGGTACTGATGTCAGTACTCTTTATCACGGTGCTGCCGTCAGTGCTGTATATCACGGTGCTGGTGTTAGTGCTTTATGTCACGCTGCTGATGTCAGTGCTCTCTATCACGGTGCTGCTGTCAGTGCTGTATATCACGGTGCTGGTGTTAGTGCTTTATGTCACGCTGCTAATGTGAGTGCTCGCTATCACGGTGCTGTTGTCAGATGACTCTATCACGGTGCAGGTGTCATTGCTGTATGTCACGCTGCTGGTGATCATCTCCTGCACCCTCTTCTTTGCCTACCCTGGTCCCTGACCTTCCCTCTACTCCATTGCCTTCATGCGCTCCACAGTCCTGAATTGTCACAACAATTTCCCATATAAAAAAAGAATGCTTGTAGTTGTCGATCCCAAATTCACCTCATACATGTGTTATGTCATTGGCCATGTGGTGGGACTATGTTTGCACAGCTATTAATTATTTTGTGGCTGCAAATTTGACCTGTAGGTTTGCGAAGTTCGCCTCCCATTGAAGTCAATAGTAAAGATGCATTAACCACTTCAATACTGGACGCTTTTACCCCTTTCCTGCCCAGGCCAATCTTCAGCTTTCAGTGCTCTCAAACTTTTAATGACAATTGCGCGGTCATGCAACGCTGTACCCATAAGACATTTTTATCTTTTTTTTTCTCACACAAATGGAGCTTTCTTTTGGTGGTGTTTATTGCCAAATAAATGAAAAAAGGCCAAAAATGTAAAAAAAAAAAAAAAAAAAAAAAAAATGTCATAGTTAGTTATGACAAACAGTTATGCCGCGTACACACGAGCGAATTGTCCGGCAAACAATCCGGCGGATAGTCCGGTGGACTTTTTACCGAACGGACTTGGCCACACACGGACACACACAAAGTCCGGCGTTTGCTAGCGCGATGACGTACAGCACGTACGACGGGACTAGAGAAAGGAAGTTCAATAGCCAGTAGCCAATAGCTTCCTTTTTCGTACTTGCTTCTGAGCATGCGTCATTCTTTGTCCGCCAGACTAGCATACTGACGAACGTATTGTCTGCTGAAACCCAAGTCCGCTGGAAAAGTCCGCTGAAGCCCACACATGATTGAATTTTCCGCTGAAATGCGTTTCGGCGGTGTGTATGCGGCATTAGTTATAACATTTTGCAAACAAGTAATTTTTCTCCTTCACCGATGTACGCTGATGAGGTAGCACTGATGGGTACTGAGAAGGCTACACTGATGGGCACTAATAAGGCTGCACTGATGGGCACTAATAAGGCTGCACTGATGGGCACTAATAGGCAGTGATCAGGAGGCACTAATAGGTGGCACTGATAGGTGACACTGATGGGCATTGATAGGTGGTTAGCAGCACCGGTAGGCAAATATTGGGACTGATGTCCCTTTTACAGAAGCCGGTTATCGGCTTTATTCTTTTCTCCTCATGCTGACAGCAGAAGTGTAATGCCGCGTACACACGACCGGACTTTTTGAGGGACTAGGTCCGACAGACTTTCTACGGAGTTCTGACGGAGTTCTGACAGAGTTCTGACGGACTTTCCGAATGAACGGACTTGGCCACACACAATCACCCCAAAGTCCGACGGATTCTAACGTGATGACGTACGACTCGACTAGAATAAGGAAGTTCATAGCCAGTAGCCAATAGCTGCCCTAGCGTCGGTTTTAGTCCGTCAGACTAGCACACACACGAGCGGATTTCTCGGTAGGAACTGGGACCGGCGGAGTTCTGGCGGAAAAATTTGAAACATGTTCCATTTCTAAAGTCTGTCAGACTTTTGCAAATCAAAAGTCCGTTGCAGCCCACACACGTTCGAATAGTCTGCTGGAATCATTCTGTCGGACTTTGGATGTTGAAAAGTCCGGTCGTGTGTACGCAGCATAAGAGGCTTCTGTTTACATCATGTGATCAGCTGTGATTGACTGGGGCCGTGATCGGCCTTTTATTTTGATCTGTGATCAGCCGAGTCCCAAGGACTTGGTGATCACAGAGCGCACCACACGCACAACATTTTAAACCCACGCTGTCGCCACCTTTCATCTATAGCACGGGCGTGAAGTGGTTATTCCCAAAACCAAAAATGTCATATATTGCAGCTTACCACTCATTGGATGTGATGACTGCATTTCTTTTATTTTGCTTTCCCCCCCTCTGTTTTCACCCGGTGATCGGGCCAGTAACACACCTCCTGTATTAGAGCGCCCCCACTCTAAAGCTCCTTTAGACAGCAGCATTTTCAGTCTAGGGGGAGGGGAGTGTTTGATATACCGACAGATTTAGATACAATAACAAATTGAAGCCAAACCCTTTTGCCTCAGTTACAGCTATTTTTCTTTCTTTTTCCATAAAGGCTTCACAAGAATAAATAAATGCTGATCATTGCAAGCACCCCCATCAGTGGTAAATGGTTTATCTCAACTCTCTTAACCACTTTGCCTCCAGAAGATTTACCCCCTTAACGACTTTCAGACCGGACCATTTTGCTGGCTTAAGACTAGACCACTTTTTGCGATTCAGCACTGCGTCGCTTTAACTGACAATTGTGCGGTCGTGTGACGTGGTTCCCAAACAAAATCGGCGTCCTCTTTTCCCCACAAATAGAGCTTACTTTTGGTGGCATTTGATAACCTCGGCGGTTTTTATTTTTTGCGCTATAAACAAAAATAGAGCGACAATTTTGAAAAAAACACATTCTTTTTTACTTATTGTTATAATAAATATCCACCAAAAATATATAAAAAAACATTTTTTTCCCTCAGTTTAGGCTGATACGTATTCTTCTACATATTTTTGGTAAAAAAATCGCAATAAGCGATTATTGATTGGTTTGCGCAAAAGCTATAGCGTTTACAAAATAGGGGATAGTTTTATGGCATTTTTATTCATATTTTTTTTACTAGTAATGGCAGCGATCAGCGATTTTTATTGTGACTGCGACATTGTGGCGGACACATCGGACATTTTTGTCACATTTTTGGGACCATTGTCATTTATACAGCAATTAGTGCTATACAAATGCACTGATTCCTGTGTAAATGACACTGGCAGTGAAGGGGTTAACCAGGGGGTGGCAGTGTAGGGGTTTAGTGTTCCTAGGGGCGTGTTACTACCTGTGGGGGGCTGGGCTTTGTGTTAGTGAACACTGATCTCTGCTCCAATCACATGGAGCAGAGATTAGCGTCACTTGTTGCTAGGCAGAACGGGGAGATGCTGTTTACAACAGCATCTCCCCGTTCAGTCTTCCCGTGAGACAATCGTGGGTATCCCCGCGGCGATCGAGTCCACGGGACCCACGACCGGACTCACGGGGGTCCCGACTGGCATGCAAGCGCACCGGCGGCGGCACGCACACGATGGCAGGGCGGCACATAGAAATGGACGTACCTGTACGCCAATATGCCTGCCCATGCCATTCTGCCGACGTACATTGGCGTGCGCCGGTCGGGAAGTGGTTAATGACCAGGCCATTTTTTGCGTTACGGCACTGCATTACTTTAACTGACAATTATTCATGCGACGCTGTACCCAAAAAACATGTATGTCCATTTTTCCCACAAATAGAGCTTTCTTTTGGTGGCATTTATATATATACACACTGTATATCTCTATATATCCAGTTAAGGGAACAGTTAACAGTTAAGGGAATTCAAAAAGAATGTCTGCGGCACTCTAGAATTCCAGCATGCCCCCACAGGACAAATGTCAGTGCGGGTGACAGATTAATGTACCTGTTTTAGACAAGTACATGAATCTGGGACATGAAATGTGTGTTGGCTCACTGAGGTTGGAGTGAAACTTGATGGGAGATTTAATAAGTAACTCCACTTTTTCTTTTTGTTTACTTATCCACTTGACTTCTGGAAGACAGGAGCTGCCTGTCCTGCTGGGAAAAGGGGGGGCGGGGGAGGTGCCAGATATAGGATCTGCCCCCGATGCCAATTTTGAAAAACATTTATCATTTTCCTTCCACTTCACAATTATGTGCCACTTTGTGTTGGTCTTATCCAGGGCTTTTTTCTCAAACAATAGGTGCTGGAACTCAACCACGACCCCCCCCCAAAACCCCTCCTCCCCACACACACCCTCCAAATCACATCAAATAGTGGTTGTGGTCATATTTTGCAAACAGTAGAAGGGTCTTAAAGTGGTTGTAAATCCTTATAGACCACTTTGACCTACTGGTAAGCCGAGATTAAGGCCCTACCTATAGGTCCAAGAAATATCTCCTTAACCTACACAGTTAAGAAGATATTTTACAAAAAAAAAAGAGGAAGTAAACCGTTTACTTCCTCTTTAAAGGGGCATTAAATATCAGGATTGCATTACATACAGAGTGCAGAGTTCATGGGGGGTACACACAGAGTGCAGAGCTGTCACTTATAAACACAGAAACCGGACTTCTGTGTTTACAAGTGATTGTAGTGAGCAGGCACCTAAGGGTCTGAGCCAGAAGTGGTGGAATTGAGTTCCACCAAGTTCCCCCTGAAAAAAAGCCCTGGTCTTATCACATAAAATACCAATAAAATACGTTTACATTTTTGTTGGAACATGACAAAATGTGGAAAATGTCAAGGGGTATGAATATTTTTTCAAGGCACTGTGTGTGTGTGTATAGATATATATACTGTATGTATATATATATATATATATATATATATATATATATATATATATATACAGTATATATATCTATAATTTTTATAGTTGGGCCCCCTCACTTTTGTCCCTGTCCTCCCATGTGCCCCACATAAATATGAAAGCTGGAGATGCCACTGCTTATAGGCCCAACACATGGTAGTAGTCTTTTCTGAAGTCATCCCTCGATTAAAATAATTAAATTCCCTTTTCCTGAGTCTGTTGGAAATGGTTAGGAAGAGGCTAAACAGAGCAGTGAAAATATTCTTAGGTTCGTTTGCAGGCTTTTCTTACAGGCACACAGAGTTGGAAGGTGGTCTCCCTGGGCTGTATAGGAGCGACAGGGTCCACCTATCTGACATTGGCTTGGATATTTCCAATGCAGGTCTCCATATTTCCCTTTAAATGGCTGTGGTTTCAGGGGTCTTGGTGACAGGTGGCTTTGCCTCCTGTCTTCTGGGTGTATTTTCCTCTTAAATGTCCCGGCTCGAGCCTTAGTGGCTAAGCTGGTTGTGCGTTTAAATGATATTTGAGTAATTTATTAAAAGTATATCTGTCATTTAAGCCAATAAAAAAATGGCCACAGCCAATCTTTATCTAGCCAAAGGTGTTGTGTGTTTTATAATTGTATTTATTCTTGTCAAAGGGGGGCTTCCAGTTTCTCATAAGCCCCTCACCCGCAGAACCCGACAACCACCTGCCAGGGTTGTCAGGAAGAGGCCCTTGTCCCCATCAACATGGAAACAATGTGCTTTGGGGTGGGGCTCAGCGCCCCTCCTACCCCAAAGCACCCACCCTCCCCCATGTTGAGGTCATGTGGCCTGGTATGGTTCAGGAGGGGGGCGCTCGCTCATTCCCCCCCCCCTTTCTTGACCTGCTGGGCTGCATGCTCGGATAAGGGTCTGGTATGGATTTTGGGGGGGACCCTACATCAATTTATTTTTTTGGCATGGGGGTTCCCCTTAAAATTCATACCCGACCGGAGGTTCTGTATGCTCTTGGGGGGAACCCCACACCAGTTTTTTTTTCCATTTTGGCAAGGATTCCCCTTTAAGATCCTCAGCGCACAATTCGCAACGCAAGTCGGATCGTCATGATCTGACTTGTGGTGCGACTTCAAATCAATGGGCTCTCATAGGATACCATTTTGAATACAGGCAGTCCTAGAGTTACAAACACAATAAGGACTGTAGGTTTGTTTGTAAGTGGAATTTGTGTGTAAGTCAGAACACTGCATTTGTAAGTGTAACCTCTGCCTGTGCAGGGATGTGGGATGTTCCGGGCGCTTCTTGGCATGCAGATATGTTATCTGGGGCTCTTCTGGCCATGCATTACATGTAGTACTACAGTGTGGGATGTGTCCGGCACTGCAAGATAGCTGCTCAGAGGTGTCCAGGACCAGCGTTGAGCACAAGCGGCCGGCATTGAGGCCGTTCGTAAGTAGGAGTCGTTCGTAACTTTGGGGACTGCCTGTAGAGGCAGAGAAACGCAGCTAAAAGCTAGTGTGGCTAAACATGCATTAACGCCAATGCAAAAAGCTACTAAAAGCACGTTTTTACAGATGCCTTTTTCATGGCATTGGTAGTGGCTAGGGATGAGCTTCGTGTTCGAGTCGAACATACGTTCGACTCGAACATCGGCTGTTCGCCCGTTCGGCGAATTCCGAACGTTATGGACCGTTCGCGCCAAATTCGTGTGGTGCTCACGGCCCACAATGCACTGTGTCATCGCAGTGCATTGCTGGCTCATGATTGGCCAAGCATGCACTGTGACCCCGCATGCTTGGCCAATCACAGCGCCAGCAGCGAGGAGAGCCATGATTGGCCACAGGCAGGATGCCTGTGGTCAATCATAGCTCAGGCTGTGTAGTACACGCCCAACACTATATAAGGCCGCCAGCGTGGCGGCCTTGTGTAGTGTGTTGGCGTCTGAAGCAGTTAGTGGGTGTTCTGTGTACCTTCAACACAGTACACACCGATCGTTATCGGCCGATTTTCGATCTTGCTCTTCTGTAGTGGTTGTTGTCTGTGTGCCCTGACCGCAGTATACACCGCTATATTCACCTCACCTATATAGCTAGTGATCTATCTTTTATAATAGAGCTTGCAGTCAGTAGTGTTAGGAGCTTGTGCGTGCTGTCTGCATGCTCTGTACCCAGTACACACCGCTATATCCACCTACATAGCTCTTCTCTATTTGAGCCCACTTGCCATCTGCAGGAGTTATTGGGAGTTGTGTGTGCCCACAGCACAGTATACATCTGTATATACCCCTTTATCTCTGGTGTTCTATAATAAAGGCATCTGCAGGAGTTAGTGGGTTTTTTGTGCCTCCAGCACAATATACATCTGTATCTACCCTTTATTGCTGTTCTCTAATAGAGGCATCTGCAGGGCTTAGTGGGTGTTGTGTGACTCAATTACAGTATGCCCCTTTATCTCTGGTGTTCTATAATAAAGGCATCTGCAGGAGTTAGTGGGTGTTGTGTGACTCCAGCACAATATACACCTGTATCTACCGTTTATTGCTGTTCTCTAATAGAGCCATCTGCAGGGCTTAGTGGGTGTTGTGTGACTCCATTACGCTGCTGTTTTACCCAACTCCCTTCAGGCCATTACCATGTCTGGAAGGCCAGCAAGGAGAGGCAGACAGGCGCGAGCCGATAAAAGAGGGCAAGCAGGCTCTGTGTCTAGAGACAACAGTGCTGGTCGTGGACGCGGTGCATTGTCATCAGAACGTGGCCATGGGACACGCTTGTCCTTCTTTTCGGCAGGTGGACATGTTGAACCGCAACATGCCAACGACTTGGTAGAGTGGATGACCAAGCCCTCTTCATCCTCCTCATCCTCTCTCATCCAGTCTCAGGGTACTAGCAAAGCAGCTGCCAACACATCGTCTTCCCTCCTCTCAATGTCATCATCAGTGACTCCTTCCCTAGACCCACCACGTCCTCCTGAGGAGTCTCCTGAACTCTTTGAGCACAGTGTTGGGTACATGCTCCAGGAGGATGCCCAGTGTTTTGTGGGCTCTGATGATGACACTCAGCTAGAGGAAGGCAGTAGCGTGAGCGCAGAGAGAGGGGATGCTCAAGAAGGACAGCAATCTGGCAGTCATGTTCCACAAGCTGCAGCATACTGCCAGGTTTGCTACAGCGATGAAGAGGGAGGGGATGATGAGGGCACTGACTCCACGTGGGTGCCTGGTAGGACAGAGGAGGAGGAGGAGGCACATGTCCAACGAGGCAGGATGCCCTCCGGGGGCCAGCTTAGGGGCAGCACAACGACTGAATCACACCGCAGAGTTCCGCCTGTGCAGGGCGCTGCCTCTCCGTGTTATTCTAAAAGTTCTTTGGTGTGGGCCTTTTTTGAGACGAGTGCATCAGATCGCACCGCTGCTATTTGAAACATATGTCTCAAGCGTATCTCGCGTGGCCAAAACATCAGCCGCTTGGGCACCACATGCTTGACCAGACATATGTTGACCTGCCATGCAGCTCGTTGGCAAGCATACCTCAAAGACCCACACCAAAGAACAAAGCGGACCTCTCCTTGCTCCTCATCAGCTGGCATCTCCAACCCCACTAGACCTTCAGTCCTCTCTGAAACCTGCTCTGAGAGGAATGAAGGTGTAGAATTAGGTGTGTCACAGCCAAGTGCTTCCGGGAACTCTGCTAGCGGTACACCCACGTCCTATTATAGCAGGCAAATGTCCCTGCCCCAGCTGCTGGACTGGCGAAAGAAGTTCACTCCAAGCCATCCACATGCCCAGCGGTTGAATGCTAGCTTAGCTAAATTGCTAGCACTTCAACTGCTGCCTTTTCAGTTGGTAGACTCGGCCCGCTTCCGTGAGTTTGTGCAATGTGCGGTTCCTCAGTGGCAGGTCCCCAAACGTCACTTTTTCTCACGGAAGGCGATTCCGGCTCTCTACCGGCATGTGGAAGGCAATGTCCTTGCCTCGCTGGACAGGGCGGTCACCGGTAAGGTGCATATTACCGCTGACTCATGGTCCAGCAGGCATGGACAGGGACGTTACCTGTCTTTCATGGCCCATTGGGTCACTCTTCTGGCAGCTGGGAAGGATGCAGGACAAGGTACAGTAGTGTTGGAGGTTGTTCCGCCACCACGCCTCCAAAATGCTACTATTGGTTGTGACACACCTCTCTCCTCCACCCCCTCCTCTTCTTCTTCCTCCATGGCCTCTTCCAGTGCTCTGTCCTCAGAACCAGCGGTGCTCCGTAGGCGTTCCAAGGGCTACGCAAGTACGCAGGCAAAACGATGCCATGCCGTGCTTGCGCTGGTTTGTTTGGGGGACAGGAGCCACACTGGGGCAGATGTTTTGTCAGCTCTGCAGGGGCAGGCCGAGAGGTGGTTGACACCACGCCAGCTTAAGCCAGGAATGGTGGTTTGTGACAATGGCACCAACCTCCTCTCCGCCCTCTGACAGGGACAACTGACCCATGTGCCCTGTGTAGCTCACGTCCTTAACCTGGTGGTTCAGCGGTTTTTGGGCAGGTACCCCCGCTTACAGGATGTACTGAAGCAGGCCAGGAAAGTCTGTGTGCATTTCCGCCGATCATTTAATGCCTGTGCTCGGCTGGCTGAGCTCCAAAAGGAGTTGAACCTGCCCAAGAACCGCCTTATATGTGACATGCCCACCAGGTGGAACTCAACGTTTGCCATGCTGCAGCGGCTGCACACGCAGCAGAGGGCCATCAATGAGTACCTGTGCAACTACGGCACCAGGACAGGGTCAGGAGAGCTCGGTTTTTTCTCACCACGCCATTGGGGCATGATCAGGGATGCATGCGCTGTCCTGTCACCGTTTGAGGAGGCCACAAGGATGGTGAGCAGTGACAGTGCATGCATCAGTGACACTGTACCTCTTGTCCACCTCTTGGAGCATACGCTGCATGGAATAATGGACAGGGCAATTGAGGCAGAACAGAGGCAGGAAGAGGGGGACTTCCTTGCCTCTCAAGGCCCCCTTTATCCAGACAGTGTTCCTGCTGTGCCACCCATCACACAGGAAGAGGATGAGGAGGAGGAAGAGGAGGAGGAGGGTGATTGTGTCAGCATGGAGGTGGAGGCTGGCACTCAGCATCAGCAGCAGCAGCAGCAGCAGCAGTCTTGTAGGGATGATTTACAGTCCCAAAAAACACGTAGACTTGTACGTGGCTGGGAGGAGGTAGCTGCGGATCATGTTGCCCCCAGTGACCCAGAGGACTCCGGACCGAATGCCTCAGCTAACCTACGCTGCATGGCCTCCCTGATCCTGCAAAGCCTGCGGAAGGATCCTCGTATTCTTCGGATCAAGGAGAGGGACCATTACTGGCTGGCCACTCTCCTTGATCCACGGTACAAGGGTAAGGTTGCCGACCTTATCTTGCCATCGCAGAGGGAGCAGAGGATGAGACATCTCCGGGAGGCCTTGCAGAAAGCTCTGTGCAACGCATTCCCAGAGACTGGGAGGTTACAAACCCCTGGTCCTGGACAACGTGTTGCTGAGGCATCAGTCAGAAGGGGCGGTGGAGAAGGTGGCCGTCTGACTGATGCTTTCAGACAATTTTTTAGTCCGCAGCCCCAAGGTATGATCGGTTCCAGCAACCATCGCCAGTGTCTGATTTATATGGTGCAGGAATAGCTAGGGGCAAGGTCAGACTTGGACACCTTTCCCACCGAAAATCCTCTGGCTTACTGGGTCTTGAGGATGGATCACTGGCCAGAGCTTGCACAGTATGCAATTGAGCTACTGGCCTGTCCTGCATCCAGCGTTCTTTCGGAACGCACCTTCAGTGCTGCTGGTGGCTTTGTTACCGATCACAGGGTGCGCCTGTCCACCGAATCAGTTGATCGACTGACCTTCATCAAAATGAATCAGTCTTGGATCACCCACAGCTACCAAGCACCTGAAGCTGATGTAACCGAATAATTTTTTTTTAAATATCACATCCCTTCAAGACTGCCTATGCTGAGTGACTGTCCTGTTATGTTGATTGCCTATCCTTTGCCTCCTCCGCTGATATGTGGGAAGAACATTTCTGGTTCTGGGTGATGCCATCAGCCCAATTTTTCTGCCCCTGTTTAACAGGGGCGCTTAAGTACAATTTTTGATGCAAATGCTTTGCAGCAGGGCTAATTCCTGCAAAAAAAATAGAGTATATGGGAGAGGTTGCAGAGGTTTCAAACATCCAACTTACAAACATCTCCTACTTGCAAACGGAAGGAGACAACAGCAAGTGAGATGAAAAAAGATGGACGACAAAACAAATTATACAGGGGTGATAACCCTTCCCTATGTTTTCCAAAAAGCTTAAAAATCGTTTTTTTGACTGGAGCTACACTTTAAAAATGTACCAGTTGAAAATTACAAACAGATTCAACTTAACACAACCAACCTACACAGTCCCTGTCTTGTTTGCACCGCCTGTATACTGCTCTTCTGAGTATATAAGGCCTGGGGGCCACACGCATTTCCTTTTTTTAATATGGGTACGGGGTTCCCCTTGATATGCGTACAAGACCCAAAGGGGCTGGTAATGGGCAGGGAGGGCTACCCATGCCATTTTTCTCAATGGTTTTCAGCCTTATTGCAGGAACCAGACATAACATTAAAACCGCAAGCAGTTTTCAATGATGTTATTTCTGTTTAATGTCATTTTGTGCAGGGACTGTTCTAAACACGGGAAACACGTGGCACTTCACAGGCATACTATAGACACCCCCCAGGCACCATATTTAAAGGAATATTTCACTTTTTTTCCACTTTAATCATCATTAAAATCAGTGCTCCCGCCAAAACGGCCATTTTTAAAAACATTTTAGGCATTGACCCATGTCCCCTGGGGCAGGAGCCAGGTCCCCAAACCCTTTTTAGGACAGTATCTTGCATATTAGCCGTTAAAATTAGCACTTTTAATTTCGAACGTTCTAGTCCCATAGACGTCAATGGGGTTCTAAAGTTAGTTCGAATTTGGGGTCCGTTCGAAAGTTCTGGTGCGAACCGAACCGGGGGTGTTCGGCTCATCCCTAGTAGTGGCTTTGCAGCTCACTTTTTCTAATGCCCTGTGTGCATGAGCCCTAATGCCGCGTACACACCACCGGACTTTCTGGTAGACTAGGTCCAATGGGATTAGTCCGTCGGACAATCCGATTGTGTGTGGGCTAGTCCGATCATTTTTGGGGAAAAAAAATCTAAGGGACCTAGAAATAGAACATGTTTCAAATCTATCCGACGGACTCAAATCGGGAAAACCGTCATCTGTATACTGGTCCGATGGAGCAAATACGACGCAAGGGAAGCTACTGGCTACTGGCTATTGAACCTCCTTTTTTAGTCCCGTTTACAGCATCACGTCCAAAATGAACAGACTTTTGAACGGACTAAGTCTGTTCATGTGTGGCCAAGTCCATTCATTCTGAAAGTCCATCAGACCTCCACCGAAAGTCCGTCTGGAAGACCGTCAGACCTAGTTTGCTGGAAAGTCCGGTCATGTGTACGCGGCTTAAGTGTTACTGCTGCCCGCTGTCCCATAACAAAGCAAATAGTTAGCAGGTAAATCCAACATTAGTTTGAGAAATCATGGGCTACTTTTTTTTTAATTTTAAAGGCTGAGTATCTATTTGGGACTTTATATGAGGTAAAGACCATTTAGGTAATATAGCTCCATCCCTATCTATTGGAAACATCATAAGGGAAAAGGGGCAAAGGGAAAATTTTGGGACTTTATATGAAGCATACAGTCTCCAGGGATAACCAACTATCAATAATATAATTGCTTTTTTTTACTTTTTTTTTTAAAATTAAAACTCCACCCAAAATTCCTTTTTGAACTCTTTGGGTTCGGTGTTGAAGGGTGTTTATTGCTGTTTTGTGCCCTGGTTAAAAAGAATGGAAGAATTAGGAGAATTGTAATTTTTTTTTTCATGTACCCGTTTGAAACAGATGTTTCAGTCCACCCTAATTTTGGCTGAGCCTCTATTAGGTCCAAAAGCACCTTTTGAATCCTCCCACTGCCATGTGCTGTCAATAAAAAGCAAGGAAAACCTGGTGTGGAACGAGTCTCTTTGTTCCTCATCAGAGTTTGCCAATCCAACAGGTGCTGAGCCAGAGGAACTGGTTCCCCATACGGTTCACCACCCCTAAGAACACATCATTTTCCAAATGTTTTGGGGAGGAGACCCTTGTCCTCATCAACACGTGGGTATGAAAAAAAATACTGCTCCTGGCCAAATAAAACATTTTACATTTTGAGTTGGCATTGGTACATTTTCGCCATCGCTGTGCCCACCCACCTACAATTTTTAAACTCCCCCCTCCAATTAGCCCAGAAAATGAGCATTTTTAATATGACAGGTTCAGCTCCTATTGATTTTAATGGGGTTCTAGTTCAGCGTCTTTGAAGTTCACCAAACCTGCTGGAACCGAACTCAGGGCAGTTCAGCTGCAATCATGAATTAAATAAAGACCACAAGACTAGCACACTTCTAGTGACTTAATATTTAATGATGGTCAATACCTAACAGAGATCCAACTACAACATACAATACATGCTGCTAAAGGGTAAAGAAAAATGTTAAGTACACAAATGACATACATCAATGTAATATATAGAGGTATAGTATACAGCAACAACATTTACCAATGGCAGAGAGGTAGAGGGAAGTGAGGTCTTAGTATACAGTTTTGGAGTGTAAGGCCGTGTACACACGGGCGGACTGTTCGCCCAACTTTGTCCGCTGAACAGTGTTTCAGCGGACAGTCCGCTCGTGTGTGGGCTTCAGCGGACTGTTTCAGCGGACAGTCTGACGAACAAAGTTTTTCGGAATTTCCGTAAGACAGTCGCTGAAACTTGGTTTCAGCGGACAGTCCGCTCGTGTGTAGGCTTGTTCGACAAACTACGTTTCGCGCATGCTCAGAAAGGATTTACACGGCGAAGGTTGCATTGCAGTGTATTGGACGTCGAATTTCTCGTCCCGTCGTACGTGCCGTTCACGTCATCGCGCAAGCTTTCAGCGGACTGTTCGTTCATCGTGTGTGGTCAAGTCCGTTCATGCAAATTTTGAGCGGACTGTTTGTCGGATTGTCTGACAAACTTAGTTGGGCGAACAGTCCGCCCGTGTGTACGCGGCCTAAATCTGTGGTGAAGGGAGACCTTTGTAAATAAAGGTAAAAAAAGCCTAAAAAAACAAAAACTAATGGCAACTAACCAACTTCTGAGGACTGCTAAGCTGCAATATATTCAATTTTTGCTTTTGGGTTTAGGTATTCTCTAAGGAAATCTACAGTACATTTGGTTTTCAGTGAGTTCACCTTTTGCAATAGTTTTTATTTGAAAGTAATTTTGGACGATTTCGCACATTTTAATGGTCTCCTTGTTCTTAAAGAGGAGTTCCGCCGCCCCCCCCCCCCCCCCCCCACTAAAGAAATAAAAGTCAGCATCTACAAATACTGTAGCTGCTGACTTTTAATGTTAGAGCACTTACCTGTACAGGGAGCCTGCAATGTCAGATGATTTTTTCCAATCGGCTCTCAGGTGCTGCCGCCTCCGTTCGTTGTGAGGGAAACTGGCAGTGAAGCCTTGTGGCTTCACAGCCAGTTCCCTACTGCGCATGCACGAAGCACGCAGTGCTTTGGGAATGGTCCAGCTGTGGGGGAATGAGGGGGGGGGATGAATTTTCGAGGGACCTCGCTGTGTCAAGATCTCTCGGATGTGGGGATGGGTACCTGTTAAAAACAGGGAGGAAGCAAACAAGCAGAGCTTTCCCTTTTTTTGGGTGGAGCTCCGCTTTAATTTCATGATTCATTTCTGGCAGAGATTTGTATGTTTTGCCTTGTTTAGGTGTGTTCCGGTGTTTTACCGTATTGTAGTACAGTTCAGTGCAGAAAAAATGCAACATGTTTTTCTTTCGGCACTGGAACTGACCGCACTGGTGTGAACTATGCGATTGAACGCCATATGACTTACAATCCATGTGTTTTTTATGCAGAAAAGAAATGCACTGGACTGCATGTAGTGTGAACTGGCCCCTAACTCTTCAAGGGGGACCGCATTATGTCTAATGAAGGCAGCACCTACTTCATTCTAGGAAAAGATTATGACACTTCTCAATGTTGCTTTTTGGTAAAAATTGCAAATTATATTAATTCCTAGAGAAGAGGGAAGAATAGAGATTTCTTTTGGTGGTATTTGATCACCTCTGCGTTTTTTTTATTTTTTGCAATATAAAAAAAAAGACTTTTTGCTGTAATAAATAGACTCTTTTTTTTTTTTTTTTTAAAAGGCAATTTTTTTCTCAGTTTATGCTGATATGTATTCTTCTACATATCTTTGGTAATAAAAATTGTAAAAAGCGAATATTGATTAGTTTGCGCAAAAGTTATAGCGTCTACAGAATAGGGAATTGATTCATGGCATTTTTATTTTATTTATTTTTTTAATATAATACACCAGTATAATGCTAGTAATGGCGGCGATCTGTGATTTTTATTGGGACTGTGATATTGCGGCGGACAAATTGGATACTTTTGACACATTTTTAGAGCCAGTGTCATTTATACAGTGATCCGTGCTATACTGTATAAATGTCACTGGTAGGGAAGGGGTAAACACTAGGGGGCGATCAAGGGGTTATCTGTGTTCTCTAGTGTGTGTTCTAACTGTAGGGGGGATGGGACTGACAAGGGGAAGAGAGAGATCAGTGTTCATACTTAGTATGAACACGATCAGTCTCCTCGCTCCTGATAGAACCAAGATTTGTGTGTTTACACACGCATCCCTGTTCTCGTTCTGTAACAAGCAATCGCGGGGTGCCCAGCAGTCATCGTGACCGCCGGGCACTCGCATTGGCTCCAGGGACATGCTTTGGGCATGCGCATGCACCGCCGGAAGCGTCTTAAAGTGGCGATGTACAGCTATGACGACTCTCGCAGGGGAGCCAGCCTGCCACAGTATAACTGCGGCGGCTGGTCCGGAAGCGGTTAATCCAAAGTACCATTGCTACAAGGGTCCTCCAGGCATACGCCTCCCAAAGAGTAGTGTTCCCTTAAAATCCAGGGCCCATAGTCAGTGGGTAAGAGGCTTGCTCCCAGTCCTCTTCAAAAGCCCATGTCCTGGTTAGGTCTGTCGCCTCCATTACATTAGTGTAACATAAGGCACCAGCAAGTCCTGAAAACGAATCCACTATGGTCCACTAATTAACTGGTGACAGTAGGGCAGTACTTCTAATATATCAATGTCAGTGGGGGAGATATTTCCCTCATTATAGTGGTGTCAGCGGTGTAGTGCTCTCATTACAGTGGTGTCAGTGGTGTAGTGCCCTCATTACAGTGGTGTAGTGCTCTCATTACAGTGGTGTCAGTGGTGTAGTGCTCTCATTACAGTGGTGTCAGTGGTGTAGTGCTCTCATTACAGTGGTGTCAGTGGTGTAGTGCCCTCATTACAGTGGTGTAGCACACCCAATATATTGGTGTCAGTGGTACGGTCCTCTAGATTATTTTTGGTGGAAGTGGGGTAATGCTCCCATTGCAGTGGTGTCAGTGGTGTAGTTGCCAAAAAAACCTACCCAAAAATTTAGTTTTTCTTGCTGTCTCTGTCCCCCATTTCCTGTCCTAGTGTCACATTATCACTAAAAATGGAAGTGAGAGGACGTCTCCTATAAAGGACCACATACTGCAGTAAATATTGACAGAAATTTTAGCTCTTCCTCAATCAATCAAAAATAACATGAAGTTTTGGCTGGAGACACATTTTCTTATGACCGTTTCTATCTTCTGGTAAAAAGCCCAAGAATTCCACCAATAGGGTTTGGGATGGAATGCGTGATAGGGACGCCAAAATCAACACTGTCTCTTTCTCTCCTTAAATCTGCGATCTGTTCTTGAAACATACGGGCTTGTCTCTCCATTCTTTGCTGCAGGAATAATTCTCGTTCCTGTGAAGATATTGTTTGTTAATATACAGTATATATCCACTTGGAGACCAAGCCTTTTCTGGCACTTCTTGTTTACAAGTAGACATGTGCAGTTCCTTTCCTTCAAACTGAAATTCTGCCAAATTTTTTGTTATTTAGAATTCTAGATTTATCCAAATTTACGATATACAATAGAAACCAATTTAAACAAATCTGAAATAACTAAAGAAAACATTTCTGACAAATTTTGAATAGTTTTTAATTTGATTCTAATAATTTTTTTGATCAAATTCAAATAGTTTTCGAATTCGAATAATTTTCAAATTAAGAATTTTCAAATTCCAATAGTTTTTCAATCCTTTTTTACACTTTTGATGAGAAGGAAATAGAATAGAAAATAAAGGAATAGAATAGAAAAAAAATGAATAGAATACAAAGGAATATAATAGAACATAAAAGAATAGAATCGAGTAAAACCGAATACAAAATAAAAGAATAGCAAAAGTTTTTATAGAAAATAAAGGAATAGCACAGAAAAGAAAAGAATAGAGTAAAACAACAAAATAGAATAGAAAATAAAAGAACATAATAAAATAGAATAGAAAATAAAGTAATAGAATAGAAAAAAAATAGCATAGATTAAAATAAAATAGAATATAACCATCTTCTGAAATTCGAATTGCAAATAAATTCAATTTCAAATTTCAATTTCAAATAAAATAAATTTGATTTTAAATAGAATAGAAGGGAATAGAATAGAACAAAAATGAAGAGAATTAAAAAGAATACATTATAAAGAATATAACCATCTTCTGAAATTTGAATTTCAAATATAATAGAAAATAAAAATGGAATTAAAAATAAGCAATAGAAAAGAATAAACTAGAATAGAATAAACAAATAGAAAAGAATAGAATAAAAAGTATTTAACAATATAACCGGTTTCCGAAATTCTAATTTCGAATAGAATAAATGCGAATATGAATATAATAAAAAAGAATAGAATATACTATAAAATAAAAGAATAGAATATAAAAACAATAGAAAAGAATGGAATAGAAAAATATAACCACCATTCAAAATTCTAATTTTGAATAAAATAAATTTGATGTCGAATGGAATGCAATTTGAATATAATCTGAATTAATTGGAATTCAGAAAATTTTAATCAATTAATTCTGAAAATGAATTAAAAAAGTTAAACTAATTTACCTGAGCTAATTTATGTAAATTATGAATCAAAATAAAACATTACAAATTGTTTCCTCCTGCACATGTCTATTTACATGTTTAAATCAGTAGTTTTCACTAGAAGATTATTTAGAACCCCCAAACATTATATAAATATTTTTAGCAGAGACTCTAGGGAACAAAATGGTAATTGTTGCATTTTTTTATGTCACACGGTATTTGTAGGAAAAGTAGGAAAAAATACACTTGAATGAAAGAAAAAAAACACAATATATCCCCCAATTTTTTTAAGACCTGAAAAATGATGTCACGCTGAGTAAATAGATACCTAACATGTCACACTTTAAAATGGCGCCAGGAGACAAATTACTGTACTTAAAAATCTCCATAGGCGAAACTTTACATTTTTTTACAGGTTACATGAGGAGATCTAGTTCTAGAATTATTGCTCATGCTCTAAAATTTGCGGCGATACCTCACATTTGGTGCAAACACCATTTACACGCGTGACTTACGTATGCGTTCGCTTTTGCACGCGATCGCAGAGAGATGGGGGCACCTAACATTTTTTTTTTTTTTTTTTTACACCGTTCCTTTCATTTTTTTTTTATCACTTTTATGCCTATTACAAAGAATGTAAACATCGTTTGTAATAGAAATAAGGATGACAGGTCCTCTTTATGTGGAGATCTGGGGACAAAAAGACATAAAACGTAAAAGGTTGCGTTGATCTTTTGCTTTGAAAAAATAAAAACAGAATTTGTTTAGCTCCGCCCCAGATGCGATGCCATGACGTTGCTCTGGTCCTCCGAGGCCATAGAGGTGATCGGAGACCATCTGGAAAGCTACAAAACAGTAAGCCTGAGAAACACCGGTGAGCTGCAAAAGGGGGCGACCCCTCCTGCTGCTCTGAAAGCGTTCCAGCGGCTAATGAGCCACTTGGACCACTTTCATAAGAAAGCCAGCTGCCAACTGAAAAAATAAAGCTTCAGCCATAACTCCGGTAAACCACTTGCAGGCTGGAATGTATATATACGTATTGCAGTTGGCAAGTGGCTATAGAAAAAAAAAATACATGAAAGAAAAGCAATGTAATCCTGGGACCACCAATAAATAATTTTATCTTTTAATCCCATTTATTTTACTGTTTCTGTCGTCTGTCTTGTAATTTTTTCTCCAGAAATATATATTTTTTCTTTTCATTAAAACAATATCTAAAAATCTAAAAATGAATCTCTCAATGCTCTAAATGAACCTCTTTCCGATCACCCTATAGCCGAATGATGGCTACAGCACATTTCTGGGAGGGTGTCTATCGACATTCTCCCATGTTCGCGCTTCCCACTTGCCCCCTACGGCACGCATTGGCAGGGATCTGTGATTGCTGTGTCCTTCGGAGGTCGGGGTAAAGAGCCCATCACACCTATAACTGGCCTTTGCAGTAAGGAGCCCATGGAAGGGCGACGCATGTCAAACAAAAACAAAGAAAATTCCCAGTTCTACTTACTGACCAGCCTGCAACCAACTGAATTAACCTGTTCACAGCACCCTGGTTAGTTTGATTGATTGCAGACTGGTTGGTAAGTAGAGCTGGGAATTTTCCTTGGTTCTTTGGTTTTTGTTTGACACGTGTCGTCCTTCCATGTGCTCCTTGCTGCAAAGGCCAGTAATTAGTGGCCTTTAACCATTTAACCACTTCAGCCATGGAATAACTTACCCCCTTCCTGACCAGGCCATTTTGTACTAGTAATGACGGTGATCTGCGACATTGCGGCCGACATATTGGACACTTTTGACATATTTTTTGGCACCATTGACATTTATACAGCGATCAGTGCTATAAATATGCACTGATTACGTATAAATGGCAGGGAAGGGGTTAACACTAGGGTGTGGTCAGGGGGTTAAATGTGTTCCTTCATGAGGGATTCTAACTATATGGGGATGTGACCGATTGGGGGAGGAGACATATCGCTGTTCCTACATAGTAGGAAAACACGATCTGTCTCCAGTGCCCTGACAGTGGCCGCAATTGCTGATGGCTGGCGGTGATCGCGCCCGCCGACCACGCGCATTGGGTCCCCCACCGTGCAGGGGTCCCTTTTATGGCTCTTAAAGGGGCCGACATACCTATATGGCGGTTTGCGCAGCAGTGCCATTCTGCCGCCGTATATGTATGTGAGGTGGTTCTGGAAGTGGTTAAGGAGGGGTGGGCTCCCTCTAGGCTCACCTGCCCTCTAGCTATCCATTATAATACCTGTGCTTCAACTATGGAGGCTCTCAAAATTTTGAGTTAGGACTTCGGATAATACTGGGGTGCCGTGAAGGGGCTCTGCAGCTTATGCATGTATTTGCAAATGTGTGAAAACTAAACACCTGTTTTTAACACATACTGTTGGACAGGATAATTTGGTTGATTGAAAACTACAAATTATTATAAACCCTTGTTGGGATTTTGTCATCAACCAAACACAGTAAAGTAGAAAATTATATAAAAATTGTTTTTATTAATAACATTTGATAAAAAGAAATGGCCAATAACAATGGCCTCATCTTAAAAAGACAGTGTTACATTATACATTTCCAAAGAAGAGCAAAAAGGATCAATAATGTCAGACTTGTACCATAGTACATCAGTGCCCATCAATGCAGTGCCTCATCAGTGCCCATCAGTGCGGCCCATCAGCGCAGTGCCTCATCAGTACCCATCAGTGCGGCCTATCAGAGCAGTGCCTCATCAGTGTCCATCAGTGCAGCCTATCAGCGCAGTGCCTCATCAGTGCCCATCAGTGCAGCCTCATTAGCGCACATCAGTGAAGGAGAAAACTTATTTACAATATTTTATAACAAAAACTTTTTTTTCCAGAATTTTCATTTATCAAAAAATAAAATAAACCCACTGGTGATGAAATACCTCTAAAAGAAAGCTCTATCTGTTTAAAAAAAATTATAAAAAGTTTGTTTGGGGACAGCATTGCATGACCGGGCAATTGTCATTTAAAGTGCAACAGCAATGAAAGCTGAAAATTGGCCTGATCAGGAAGGGGGTGGAAGTTCCAGCATGCTCCTGGTCCCTCCCTCCTGTCCAGTACCCCAGCAGCAAGCAGCTTGCTATGGGCCACCCGAGCCGAGCAGAAGCTCCGCGTGTCCATTCAGACACGGAGACCTGGTTCGGCCCTGGCCCCTCCCTCTCCTGATTGGCTAACTGACTTTGACTTACAGCAGTTGGAGCCAATGATGCTGCTGCTGTGTCCCAGACAATCGAGAGCAAGAGTCCTAGACAGCCGAGGCACTCGTGGACATCGATCGACAGAGATGGGGCTCATATAAGTATTAGGGAGGTGCTGGGGGGCCTGCTACACACAGAAGCAGGGGCCCATCCATTAAGGGAACACAATGCCGCTTCCTCTGTCACGCCACCCCCCTCTGTGTAGAATGGATAGATTCATGCATTGCCTGGCCGCTGTAGCCATCCCCTATTCAGGGTGCGGCTCCGGCCCCCTTTCGGATGCGGGGCGCCTGAATTCCAGCAGCAGGGGTGTTTTTTTGAAGCACTTGATTAGAGCCATAGGATCTAATAGGCTTCAAAAAATTGGACTTGGAGCACAATGCATTTCACTCGCAGTCCACCCCGATGTCTTAGAAAAGTAAATTAATATTCACTTTTCTAACACTGAACCGCCTCTAGACCAATCAGGAGGCGCAAGTCTAATACCCATCACCTGATTGGCTGAAGGCACAGGGCGATCTCATTGGCTGCCTAGCAGAAGGAAAGAAGAGACGCAGGGAGGACACAGGAGCCGTCGCCTGACCTATGCTAGCCGTCCCACAACTCGCCGCCATCACCCGCTGCCTGACTCACCACCACAATGGGGTAAGTGCCAGTCAGACAGCAGGTGGGCAGGTGGGGGGTGTCACAGTGGCTGCATTTGCTGGGCACAGTTGGCTGCCAATGATGGGCACAGTGGCTGCATTTGATGTTTTTGTTACAGTATTTTTCTGAATTTTTCAGTTTGTTTGCACCCCCCCCCCCCCCCCCCACCAAAAGAGAACCAGCTGCCACTGCACAGAAGGCATTTTATCTTAATACATAGAATGCAATAAGATAAAAAAAAACCTTCTGCCTTTATAACTCCTTTAACTGAAGAGGCCACTGGAATGATTGGTGATTTGGCATATTCTGATGATTTGGATTTTGTACCATTATTTCTTCCATGGCCTTGATACCTGAAGACCAGGGGCAGACTGACAACTCATGGGGCCCTCGGGCAATAGGAGAAGATTATGGGGCCTAGGGCAATAGGAGATCATGGGGCCCCCAGGCAATAGATAATGGGGCCACACAGTATATACACACACACACACAATACACATACACACACTGAAAAGGTACTGGAGAGGCGGGGCAGCTATAATCTTGGGATTTTTTTTAAAACACAGATTTTTACATTCTGTCCCTGGTTTTATTGAGGCTGGCAAGCCTGATGGGGCCCCTTGGTGGTATGGGGCCCTCGGGCACTGCCCGAGTGCCCGAATGGTCAGTCCACCCCTGCTGAAGACCTTCATAGACACATTCTAGTAGAAGGGACATAAATGAAATGCGTGATTTTCTTATGTCCCAGTTGTGTTTTTAGGCGTGTTCCTGGCCTCAATATTAAATTCCAGTTCCAATAAACAAATTAACCAAATTCATTAGACTTACCCTTTCCTTGTCCTTAATGATTTTTTCCATTTCCTCTGCCATCCGCTCTCTATCTCTCTCCATCTTCTCCGTCAGCATTTTCACGGTCTCCTCCTTGGAGCTGTTCTGAGCCTCTTCCATCAACTTTTGTTTGGCCTCTTCCAGTTCTTGCACTTTTTTTTCCATCTCCTCACATTTTTTTCTAGTTTTTGCCTCTGAAAAACAGTGCGAAGAAAAAAATCTGAACAACAAAGAGGATTTTTTTTTTTTATTATAGTTTGTCTGGGGAGGCAGAGAAAGAAAAAAAACTTTAGGGGAGATATCAAACCTGTCTCCAAAAACTCAAATAACACACACAAAATAAGAAAGCTTTGGGTACTACCACCAATTTTAAAGCATCAATAGGGATGAGAGCTTCGAGTTCGACTCGAACATTGCCTGTTTGCCTGTTCAGCGAACAGTGAACAATTTGGGCTGTTCGCGGCAAATTCAAAAAGCCGGAACACCCTATACAAGTCTATGGGAGAAATCTAAAGTGCTAATTTTAAAGGCTAATATGCAAGTTACTGTCCTAAAAAGTGTTTGGGGACCCGGGTCCTGCCCCAGGGGACATGTATCAATGCAAAAAAAAGTTTTAAAAACGGCTGTATTTTCAGGAGCAGTGATTTTAATAATGATTAAAGTGAAACAATAAAAATGTAATATTCCTTTAAATTTCGTACCTGGGGGGTGTGTATAGTATGCCTGTGAAGGGGCGCATGTTTCCCGTGCTTAGAATTGTCCCTGCACAAAGTGTCATTTCTGCAGGAAAAAAAGTCTTTTAAAATCACTTTCAATTGTTGGTTCCCGTAATACAGAGACCACTAACAAAACACTGCCATGAAGACCAAGGAACTCTCCAAACAAGAACTACCACACCGGGAATAGATCGTTTTTCTGCACGACGAACCAAAACCTGTGGCAGAGTGCGGAGGATACAGCCGACCGGTGGAACCTTCAACAGCAAGGCGCACAGTGGAGCAGAACCTACATGCTTGTAACCCCCTAGGGCAGTGATGGCGAACCTTGGCACTCCAGATGTTTTGGAACAATATTTCCCAGGATGCTCCTCTATACCGCAGAGTGCTTGAGCATCATGGGAAATGTAGTTCCAAAACATCTGGGGTGCCAAGGTTCGCCATCACTGCCCTAGGGGGTGCATGGATCTGGTGAGTGGGGACCCAAAAGGGGGAACGAGCACGGAAGTCACCAAAAATATATATGATCACGAAAGTCACCCTCTTTGTTTCTCCTGAGTTGGAATTTTGCACATTGTCGGACATTTATCAGAGGAACAATTGTGGACTATCTTGATACTTTATGTAGTTCTATTTCAAAATTTTTTCTGTTTTTTTTCTTTTTTTCCTTTTTTACATTTCTCATGCGGATAGGAAGTACTTATATAACTCTTATGCCCCGTACACACGACCAGACTTTTCAACATCAAAAGTCTGACGGAATGATTCCGGCAGACCATTCGATCGTGTGTGGGCTGCAGCGGACTTTTGATTTGCAAAAGTCTGACAGACTTTAGAAATGGAACATGTTTCAAATTTTATACGGCCAGAACTCCACCGGACCCAGTTCCTACCGAGAAATCCGCTCGTGTGTGTGCTAGTCCGACGCACAAAAACCGACGCAAGTGCAGCTATTGGCTACTGGCTATGAACTTCCTTATTCTAGTCCAGTCGTACGTCATCACGTTCGAATCCATCGGACTTTGGTGTGATTGTGTGTGGCCAAGTCCGTTCATTTGGAAAGTCCGTCAGAACTCCGCCAGAACTCCGTCAGAACTCCGTCGAAAGTCTGTCAGACTTAGTCCCTCGAAAAGTCTGGTCGTGTGTACGCGGCATAAGTATAATTTTCACTACCTGTATATGGCTTATATATAATTTGCACATATATATATTTTCTTCACATTGCTAAAAAAAGGGGGGAATAAGTCCTTCTCTCTTATATATATGCCTCTGCTGATGTCTGTATAGGAATCACGTATCTGTGGGTTGATGATTTATGCACTTATTAGTTTAATTTACACTAGTTGGTATTTGTTGTGATATGTTCACATAGGTTTTGGCACTGTATTACCATTTATTGAGAGTCATAGGGGTAATATGTATAAGCACTAACAATATGGATAATTAATGCTGTCTTCTGGAACCGTGCTATTTTTAGCATTTTTGAGGGGAATACCTTTATACTTCAACCACATTTACCTACAAAGCACTTTTACACCGGGTCCTATATATTTTTTTCTACTTTTTCTAATTTCTAATCCTTGATTTAAGGCTCTCTTTATATATATAATTTTTCATCCAGTAGTAGAGGCTATTGCATATACGGGCAGGTGCACACTATTGGTGTTACCAGCATACATATATAGGCAATAGGGAAGGTGTTGCACTAATATTATAGATTTAGTTCAGGCTCGTGAAGTGGTGAGGGTCATTAACTGTACTTTTAACAGCTCAATTATAATCATCTGAGGTAGCGCCAATAGCCCACATTAACTACTTATATAAATCCTAAGGGACGGACTTTAACTAAAGCCCGTGTATCTAAGGGCGGCAGCAACCTTTTTGCATTCTTTTTCTGTGCGACAGCACTCATTTCCTTCCTCATAAGTTTTCCTACTTATCCTGTTTCCCTCCAGAAGCGCGGCTATTTCCATATAACTGACAATTCATTATAGTCTGTACTATAGCTAGCGCTAGTACTTTTAAATTACTTTTTTTCCTTTAGAAATGTCATTTTGCAGTCTGACTGTTCTAAACACGGGAAACATGCGCCACTTTACAGGCATACTATAGACACCCCCCAGGAACAAAATTTAAAGGAATACTTCACTTTTATTGTTTCACTTTAAGAATTATTAAAATCACTGCTCCCAAACAAACGGATGTTTTTAAAACTTTTTTTGCATTGATACCCAAACACTTTTTATGATAATAAAAAATAACTTGCATATAAGCCTTTAAAATCAGCACTTTTGATTTTTCATGTTCGTGTCCCATAGACTTTCACAAACAAATTTTTGGCCTGTTCGCATGTTCTGGTGCGAACCGATCCGGGGGGGGGGAGGGTGTTCGGCCCATCCCTACTCCGTAACCTTGTGGACAGCCTTCCCAGAAGAGTTGAAGCTGTTATAGCTGAAAAAGGTGGGCCAACTCAATATTGAACCCTACAGAATAATGCCGCGTACACACGGGCGGACTGTATGGCCTACTTAGTCCGTCGAAACACATTTCAGCAGACAGTCCGCTCGTGTGTGGGCTTCAGCGGACTTTTTCAGCGTGCAGTCTGGCGTACTAAGTATTTCGGATTTTTCGAAATTCTGTCCGTCATACTTTGGTTTAAGCGGACAATCCGCTCGTCAGTATGCTAGTCGGACGGACTAAGAATGACGCATGCCCAGAAAGGATTTACAGGGCTTTGCTGTGTATTGGACTTCCTATTTCTAGTCCCGTCGTACGTGCTGTATACGTCATCGCTCAAGCTTTCAACGGACTGTTTGGTTATCCGTGTGTGGTCAAGTCCGTTCAGTGGAAAGTATGACGGACTGTCTGTCGGACTGTATGACGGACTAAGTACGCCATACAGTCCGCTCGTGTGTACGCGGCATAAGACTGAGAGGCAATTAAAGTTTGTGTGCGTGTAAAGGCAGGCGTCCCAATACTTTTAGTAATATAGTGTATAACAAAATACTTCCAATGGTGAATTTAACAGATCAAAAAGAAACCAAAGAGTTGTTTATTGTTGAGGTGTACATACCCTTTAAAAAAGTAAAAATTAATAGTGGTGTCCAATCATATAATTGTGTTACCATTACTTAACCAAATAATAAAGGGATTATGTCGGTGAATGCCGCAGTGATTAATAAAAATGTCTTACCTTCCTCGTCCTTCTCTTTCTGGCTTAGAGCATTATCTTCTTTTAAAATGTATATCTCAGCATCTTTTTTGGATTTCATGTATTCCTGTAACACCTCTTCCGCCTGTAGAATATGAATGTGGTCAAAAATATATTGCTGGAAATAACATATTGTCTGAGAGAACACTGTCCACTTCTTTATCATCCAAACCTGCTGAAATCTCACATATCAGATGGGGCCAGGGCTGCTGTTAGAAATCATGGGGCCCCGTACAACCTGCCTGAAAGGGACCCCTTACTTCATGTCAAATGTGCTCTTCAGAGGGCAAAACACATGTGAATGAGACCTTCATTTCTTTTCTTTTTTTACTTATTTTTTTTAATTTTATTTTTTTAACTGCCCTGTTTTCACTTTTGAAACAGAGAAAGAGAATGAGGACACAGATTCCTCCATCCCGCCTCAGATGCACAGATTAAGAAATACAAAGTGTTTAGAGCCTTCCTGTTCATTCACAAACTGAAGCATAGTAAACATGGTGTACTATGCTACATCGATGACTGATATTTACTGGCCCCTGTCCTCCATCCTGAAACTATCGCCCTGTGGTTGGGAGGGGGTCTGTGCCAGAGGCAGGCTGTGGTTGGAAGGGGGTCTGTGCCAGAGGCAGGCTGCGATTGGGAGGGGGTCTGTGCCAGAGTCAGGCTGTGATTGGGAGGGGGTCTGTGCCAGAGTCAGGCTGTGATTGGGAGGGGGTCTGTGCCAGAGACAGGTTGTGATTGGGAGGGGGTCTGTGCCAGAGTCAGGCTATGATTGGGAGGGGGTCTGTTCCAGAGTCAGGCTGTGATTGAGAGGGGGTCTGTGCCAGAGTCAGGCTGTGGTTGGAAGGGGGTCTGTGCCAGAGTCAGGCTGTGGTTGGGAGGGGGTCTGTGCCAGAGTCAGGCTGTGATTGGGAGGGGGTCTGTTCCAGAGTCAGGCTGTGGTTGGGAGGGGGTCTGTTCCAGAGTCAGGCTTTCGTTGGGAGGGGGTCTGTGCCAGAGTCAGGCTGTGATTGGGAGGGGGTCTGCGCCAGAGTCAGGCTGTGGTTGGGAGGGGGTCTGTACCAGAGTCAGGCTGTGGTTGGGAGGGGGTCTGTGCCAGAGTAGGGCTGTGGTTGGGAGGGGGTCTGTACCAGAGTCAGGCTGTGGTTGGGAGGGGGTCTGTGCCAGAGTAGGGCTGTGATTGGGAGGGGGTCTGTACCAGAGTCAGGCTGTGATTGGGAGGGGGTCTGCGCCAGAGTCAGGCTGTGGTTGGGTGGGGGTCTGTACCAGAGTCAGGCTGTGGTTGGGAGGGGGTCTGTGCCAGAGTAGGGCTGTGATTGGGAGGGGGTCTGTGTCAGAGTCGGGCTGTGATTGGGAGGGGGTCTGTGTCAGAGTCGGGCTGTGGTTGGGAGGGGGTCTGTGCCAGAGGCAGGCTGTGGTTGGAAGGGGGGCTGTGCCAGAGGCAAATTATTATTGGTTAGAGGGCATGGTGGCTGAACAAAACTACTCAATTCAGGCATAATCTGTCTGTACCAGAGGCAGGCTATGGTTGGGAGGGGGTCTGTGCCAGAGGCAAATTATCATTGGTTAGAGAGCATGGTGGCTGAACAAACTACTCAATCCAGGCATGCTGTGTGTCTACACAGTGTCCTGTATCTCTGAATGGCCAGCCAAAGGCTGAAAACGGACCATGCTAACACAGATCAGCTTCTATGCTTTGTGTGATCAATTTATAACAAGGAAGAAAGGATCAACCAGGAACTTCAGATGGAGTTCTGATTGAAGTTGTAGTTTATTCAACTTCTTCCTAGCTAGGCTGAGGACTCTTCAGAGATGGGCAGCTACAATTTGGCAACATAAATGTTCTTTTAAGGCAACAAAGAATTGTAACCTTTTTAAATGTGTTGTAATAATGTAACATGCTGGGATCTCCTATTCTTTATTTCATTATATATTAAAGAGGAAGTAAACCCTCCCACTCTGATGCTTCTTTTCATTTAGTCCATTATAATAAGTAATTATCAAACTATAGCCACTGTAATCCAGAGCAAATCGCATAATACTTACTGTTTAAAGAAACTATAAAACACTTGTTTCCAGGGGTTAGGCAGCGCCATCTTAAGTATTGTTTTCTGAGTCCATAGTGGAGTGTATTTCCGCCCTTACATTGAGCACTTTCTGTACTGTTAACCAAGCCTCCTTCTCAATCCAATGTTTCTATGGCAACCCTGCTTCCCTGTTCATAGCTGACTTGTTTTATTTCATAGTATTTACTTGTGCCGATTGTCTAATGTTTGCCTTTTGTCAGTCTTATCAGCTTCAGCTGATAAGACTGCAGTAATGGCCAAGTTTACACTGTATGGCATGTCACATGATCACATGGTGTGTAGGAGGAAGCTCTGAATGACTCTGCAGCCTGCTGGGAGTTCAGTGTTGTGCTGTAGGAAGTCGTGATAACAGATAGATAAGACATAGAGAGTGTGCCATAAATCAGGGGAGATCTGGGCATGCTCAGTGACTTAATTCTAAAGAATAAAAAGGATTACAACAATACTAAGCAAGTAAGGAGATATCTACATGCAGTGTTCATTAGGGTTTTTTATGCTGATTTACATAGGACAAAGTTGTGGGGGAGGGTTTGCAACCACTTTAAGTCCACCAACCTTTACACCTTTTCCACGTTCCTTATTATATTTGTCTTCTACAGCTTTCAAGGCTTTCTTGAACATGGCATATCCCCCACGCTCGATGTACTTTCTTTCAGACAAAGCTTTCTCAAAGTCCTCTGAATGCTTCTTAATGATGGCCCGACATACCTCCCGAGACTTCTCCTCATTCTTGGCAATAAATTCTTGTTTCTTCTTGTCTAAATGTTCCTAAAGGGAATGAAATATACAAGCTTTACGTTACTTCACCAATGGGGTCAGGTTGTGGTCATTACTGTAACAATCAGTATTTATGGTACAGGGCTCATCAGATATGGAATAGTCATACATTTTCAACATGTTTTTTCTTAGGCACAATGTTTAGATATGTTATCCTAAGAGGTTGTGCTCAGACCACCAGACACAATGGCCAGGACCGTCTTTAACCCGGGACAAAGGGGCAGCTGCCCTGGGCCCAGTTATTATTGTAGGACCCAAAGCAGCTGCCCCTTGAGCCCGCATTGCTGGCAAATAGTTGATAAGTTTATTTGGGAGGGCCCAAGTAAATGCTTGCCCAGGGTCCAATCAATATTAATGCTATGCACTGTTTATTCCATCCCCTGAAGATGTTTCCTGGTCTACCTTGCGGAATCAGGGACAAAATAATTCCAGTCTTGCTTATATCTTTGAATGGGCCAAGGAGAGTGTGGTTCAGAAATCTCATTAGTCTGATCGCTGATGGTTCAGACCTACTTCTTGAATTGCTGACATTAATGGCATGACTGTGGAAGCACAGGTGTTGGGAGACAGATAATAGATGACTAAACCCAGGTTATACCTCAACAGCCAAATAAAGCTGCTGCAGTAGTCACAGAATGACGTCATCCCGCACTTGTGCCACACTCGCACCAGGCGTGGGTAGAGGTGTCACGTGGTGATAGAAGGTGTTCATCACACACAAAAGTGAAGCAGAAGAAACAAACTACTTGTGGGACTATTGTGGAGTAATGGTGCAAACCTCTATATCAGGGTTGCCAACCGTCAGTATTTTTACTGACAGCCAGTAAAAAAATGGGCACTTTTCTCATGCCAGTAAATGGCAGTAAGAGGAAAAGGTTGCCAGTAAAAAATATGGCTGTGGCGCTTGGCTCGGAATTGCGCATGTGCAGCTTCGACCTGGAGCTGACCGAGATTATCCAAGTGCCTGCTACAGCATGTTCGGGCAGTGCCGGTGAGGGGGGCGGGTCGGGTGGAGGCGATGTCTGAGCGTGTCGTGTGATTTCATGGTACAAGGGAGCCAAGCGGAGTGGCCCGAGCCTCGTGTGCGGGTCTGCAGGATGGGATTAAGGGAAGCCGGGAGCGGGACTGTCAGTGCTGTTTGGACTGGAGGGGACTGAAGGGACCACCTGGCACGGAGAGAGAATGTTGCTGTGACTCAGGAGAGGACGTGTCGTGTCGGTGATCTGTGCTGCTGCACAATACTGTCAGTATCACTGTGAGAGTCAATTTCATGTGTTTGCATCACCCATTCTAATGTATTGCCCTTCTGAGTCCTGTCCCTAAGCTACTTAATATATTAACCACTTCAGGCCCGGAAGGAATTATCCCCTCTTTTTTTCCACAAATAGAGCTTTCTTTTGGTGGTATTTGATCACCTCTGCGGTTTTTATATTTTGCGCTATAAACAAAAAAAGAGCGACAATTTGGAAAAAAACATTTATTTTTTCTTTTTGCTATAATAAATATCCCCCAAAAATATATAAAACTAACTTTTTTCTCCCCTCAGTTTAGGCCGATACATATTCTTCTACGTATTTCTGGTAAAAGAAATTGCAATAAGCGTTTATTTATTGGTTTGCGCAAAAGTTATAGCATCTACAAAATAGGGGATAGTTTTATGGCATTTTTATTAATCTTTTTTTTTTACTAGTAATGGTGGCGATCAGCAATTTTTATCGTGACTGCGACATTTTGGTGGACACATCGGACAATTTTGACACATTTTTGGGACCATTGGCATTAATACAGTGATCAATGCTATAAAATTGCATTGATTACTGTAAAAATTTCACTGGCAGTGAAGGGGTTAACCACTAGGTGGCAGTGTAGGGGTTAAAGTAGTGTTGCCACCAAAAAATTGCTTCAAATTCATAAAAAAATTAAAAATTGGGAAAAAAAAAACATTTTACTCACCTCTAAATGCCTGTTGCTAGGGGGTCCCTCGTAGTCTGCCTCCTTCATTGCCTTGGCTGGTGACATCACTTCCCTTGGTGCTGAACAGTCATCTGGAACCTGTCAGGTGTCCCAGATGACTGTGCGGCGTAACAGGGCACGTGGCGCCGCTTGCGCATGCGCAGTGGGTGACCGGGTGTGAAGCCACAGCCGGGTGCCCACAGTAAGAATGCCGGAGCCGCGAGTGGGGCGGGGAACAGGGGGGGGGCTTCGTTCTCCCGCATTGCTGGACCCTGGGACAAGTAAGTGTCCGTATATTAAAAGTCAGCAGCTGCTGTATTTGTAGTTGCTGACATTAAAATTTTTTTTTTTTTAGGGGGCACCCCACTTTAAGTGTTCCTAGGGGTGTGTTCCTAACTGTATGGGGGCGTGGCTGTGTGTGACACGCTGCTCCCAATGACAGGGAGCAGACGATCGGTGTGCTGTCACTAGGCAGAACGGGCTTGAGCAGTGTGACACGACCGCGGGTAGCCCCGCGGCGATCGAGTCCGCAGGACCCGCGACCACAGTCACGAAGCTCTCGGCAGGCACACGGGTACGTTACTTTGCCCAGCCGTGCCATTCTGCCGACGTATATGTACAGGAGCCGGACGTCAATTATTGGACACTGAGCACTTTTTTGCACTTGCCATTTTTTTTTTTTTTGGGGATTTACGATTGTTATATACGAGTTTTGTGATTTAAAGGATAAGTTCACCTTTGGAAACATGTTACACATTCCCACTGCTGCAGCCCCTCACCGTCCCTGAGACAGCAGTACGAGGAGAAGTTCCCCATACTAGCTGTCACTTTTTGAAAACAGCGTGGCTTTGCGGGGCTCCGCCCACACGGCTCGGCTCTGTGTGCGAATGAACTACAAGCCCCGACATCTTTTGCTGTCGACTTCTAGTTCTCAATGAACCACCACGGCACTGTTGAGCGCTGTGGTAGTTCATTGAGTCTTCCTGTCAGTGTGGAACTGCCTGGCCCTACGATTGGCAGATGGCTTAAGCCGCGTACACACGGGCGGACTGTCTGTCCAACTTCGTTCGTCTGACAGTCTGACAGACAGTCCGTCGTACTTTAGAATGAACGGACTTGACTACACACGGATAGCCAAACAGTCCGCTGAAGGCTTGCGCGATGACGTGTACAGCACGTACGACGGGACTAGAAATAGGACATCCAATACACAGCAATGCACCCTTCCACCGTGTAAATCCTTTCTGAGCATGCGCCATACTTAGTCCGTCCAACTAGCCTACTCACGAGCGGACTGTCCGCTGAAACCAAAGTTGAACGGACTGTATTACGGAAATTCCGAAATACTTAGTCCGCCAGACTGTCCGCTGAAAAAGTCCGCTGAAGCCCACACACGAGCGGACTGTCTGCTGAAATGTGTTTCAGCGGACTAAGTTGGACAGACAGTCCGCCCGTGTGTACGCGGCTTTACACTGACCGTCTGTAGGATGACTGCATGGCATAAGCAGTATGTTGATGGCTGGTGCAATGCTTTCAAGGCTCCTAAAAAAAAAAAAAAGTGAACGTATCCTTTAAGCACATAACACTTTTACTGTCTGCATGTTTATTTACTGAATTTGCACTTGCTATATATGAATTTTGTGATTTAGCACCTTATTTAGCCTAGCAGGGATGTGGTTATAGATGAATTCTTGAACAAAAATGGCTCAAGGTATTTAGTTAGCGCTGCAATTTTAGTAACTGGTTGAGAAACTGAAGCTTTTTGGAATCAGTTTTCCCAGCTATGCCATAGGAAGGTTAGGTTGCTTCCTGTAAGGTTTGCTGCCAGATTTGGAAAACCTATTTATGGTGATTAGAGTCCAGGAAATGTATTCAATTCTAAGGTCAGAGATGGGCCAATGCCTCACACAATACTGGGACAAGGTCATCCAGCCCCCAGGGCAAAGATGCCAAACTGCGCCCCCCTTTCCCTTAGGATTAGGCTCAAGGTGCCCTCTAACCCTGCAATATACAATTGCGCCAGGGGCAGCCTGCCCTCCTGCCCACCCCTTGTCCCGGCCTTACCCTCACACCCTGAGTACCAGTTATGGTCAGGTTTCCTTCCCTGGAGGCCATTAGTGGCCGTTCCCTTGGTTTGTACTGCTTGTCTACAACTGAAGCATGGCTCATTTGGGAGGAGTTGTATCGGCCCTAATGACTGATCTTTAGTCAGTATTTGGCCTTTCCCCCTAAAGTCAACACTGTAACCCATGGCAATTTCCTCTTCCAGTGTCCTTCGTTCAATTCAGAGAAAGGGAATTTACAATAAGCACAAAAAACAGTGTGGCCTTCATTTTATGAGCCATTTATAAAATGTGGGTATTAAACCTGTGGCGTTGGCACGTCACAGAAAACTTGATGAGTGGAGAAGAGCTGGTCATGTGACTTTGACATATCATGTGATTGGAGCTCTGGCTGATTTGGAGTTCTGAAGCTGATGGAGCACTAAGCACCTTTGTAGGACATTTTTGGACTTTGAAAATATGTAGACATTTTTTTTTTAAAGCAGCAGTAATGCCATGGTATGGTCACGCCACTGGTCATGCCACTTCTTTATAAATAAATGCCATTGTTGGAAATCATCCTGTATCAGTGTGGCCTTACCACCATGTAATGCCTTTGTTTTTGAGATGTGCAAAGTTTAGACTAAATAACTTTTCACCTTTGTAGTCTTCCCCAACAGCATGTCACAAAATGTGGCTTTTATTTAGGGAGGACCTCAATTAATTTATTATTTTATGTTTTTATTTGGGGAAAAAAAAAACAACCTTACCATAAGCAGTATAAGAAACTTCTGATCTTTATCCTTGAAGGACTTTCTCAGAAACAATGCCCGAGCTTCAGCTTCACACTTTTGACTTTTCCCAAGGAAGTTGTCAAGCGTTTCAGTGGGCAGCGCAACTTCCTTCATCATGTCCTCATAGAGCCGTCCCGCCTCCTGGACGGCCACTTTGTTCTCTTTATCAGCCAAAGAAACCACGGCATCCTCCATGCAGGCGACATTAGAAGAGCTTATAGCTTCAGTGTAAATTTTGGCCAGATCACCCAGTTCTGAAGACATTAGAAAATACATGAGCAGAATTGGCTTCTTTGTCTCTGGATGATAATGAGTCTCAGTATAACGTGTATCAATTCTATGCAAAATCATGATGCAGAAACAATCTTTCATCGGGGCTGATATATAATAATCTATCACAGGTGCTGACTTTTGTTGGCAAAGTACATCATTCAAAAAGTTACTAGATAATTACTGCCACAACAAATACTGTGCCATTGTGATAGAGAATGGTTTCATCATGAAGAATTTTTGTAGGTCACTACATGAAGGGAAGATTCTGGACAGCCGCACTCAAAATCAAATGCCTTTATTAAAAAAAAAGGAGGTAATAATCCGAAATGTATAAGCCACAGCAAACAACAGATCATAGGAGCTGACACGTTTCACACTTTCAAAAGTGCTTATTCATATCTTCGAGCATTTTGAGCTATGAATAAGCACTTTTGAAAGTGTGAAACGCGTCAGCTCCAGTGATCCGTTGTTTGCTGTGGCTTGTACTTTTTGGATTATTACCTCCTTTTTTTAATAAAGGCATTAGATTTTATCCAATTACCTATATGCTTAGCCAGCACCTGCTGTTCCTACTCTGTGGAGAGCTACATTTCCAGACACCCTTCCTAGAGCGGCATCTCTCTTCCCCTCACTACATTATTTACCAAGTGATCTAGCTCAAAAGGATGACAAATAGCAGTTTACAACAAAGGCAACTGATATAGTACTGTATAGCACAGTTAATAGATACTTTTCCATTTACTAAAAAATTACTATAGGCCAGGAGTTAAAGGGGTTGTAAACCCTCAAGGTTTTTTAACTTAATGCATTCTATGCATTAAGGTGAAAAACCTCCTGTGATGCAGACTCCCCCTCCCCTTTTACTTACCTGAACCCAGTATTTTCATCACCAGGGGCGAGCACACTAGCTCCAGCTGCTGTCTCGGGTCATCATTAGATAGATTGATAGCAGCGGGAGCCATTGGCCCCCGCTGCTATCAGTCAAATCCAATGACCCAGGAGCCAGGGGCTGGGGCCGAGTCCTGCTGTCTGTGTCAATGGACGCAGCAGCAGGACACAGGGGAGAGCGCCCGCATGAGTGCCCCCCTCCGTGGGGATACTCGAGAAGAGGAGGAGCCAGGAGCGCCATGGAGTGACCCCAGAAGAGGAGGATCGGGGCCACTCCCCAGAAGAGTAATAGAAGGGAAATCTTCCAATGGGGACACTAGTTCTGGTGACCTACGTGGGGGGGGGGCCCAAGAAATTTCCTTAAAGGAGAAGTATGGCCAAAGCTATTTTGACTGTACATCTCCTATGGATCACAAGAGTGCAGTTTATTCTACACCCCTGTGACTAGGGATGAGCTTGGTGTTCGAGTCGAACGCATGTTTGACTCGAACACTGGCTGTTTGCCTGTTTGGCGAAGCCAGAACTCTGTGGGCCGTTCGCACCAAATTCATGTGGCGGTCATGGCCCACAATGCACTGCGCCATCGCAGTGCATTGCTGGCTCATGATTGGCCAAGCATGCACTGTGACCCCGCATGCTTGGCCAATCACAGCGCCGGCAGCGAGGAGAGCCATGATTGGCCACAAGCAGGATGCCTGTGGCCAATCATAGCTCAGGCTGTGTAGTACACGCCCCACACTATATAAGGCCGCCAGCGCGGCGGCCTTGTGTAGTGTGTTGGCATCTGCAGGAGTTAGTGGGTGTTCTCTGTGTACCTTCAACGCAGTATACACCGTCCGTTATCCACCTATTTAGCATTATTGCTCTTCTGTAATTGAGCTATCAGCCATCTGCAGGAGTTTCTGGGTGTTGTCTGTGTGACCTGAGTGAAGTATACACCATTATCCACCTATATAGCTATATTGCTCTTCTGTAATTGAGCTATCAGCCATCTGCAGGAGTTTCTGGGTGTTGTCTGTGTGCCCTGAGCGCAGTATACATCTTTATCCACCTATTTTGCTCTTCTCTAATTGAGCCATCTGCCATCTGCAGGAGTTGGTTGGTGCTGTGTGCCTCCAGCACAGCAAAGTATACACCGGTATCTACCCTTTAATTCCTGTTTTTTTATAATAAAGGCATCTGCAGGAGTTAGTGGGTGTTGTGTGCCTCCAGCACAATATACACTACCCAATTGCTGGTTTTCCCATCTCCCTTCAGGCCATTACCATGTCTGGAAGGCCAACAAGGAGAGGCAGACAGGCACAAGCCGATAAAAGAGGGCAAGCAGGCTCTGTGTCTAGAAACAACAGTGCTGGTCGTGGACGCGGTGCATCATCATTAGCATGTGGTCATGGGACACGCTTGTCCTTATTTTCGGCAGCTGGACGTGTTGAGCGGCATCATGCCGAAAACTTGGTAGAGTGGATGACCAAGCCCTCTTTATCCTCCTCATCCTCTCTCACCCAAGCTCAGGGTACTAGCAAAGCAGCTGCCAACGCATCATCTTCCCTCCTCTCAATGTCATCATCAGTGACTCCTTCCCTAGACCCACCACGTCCTCCTGAGTCCCCTGAACTCTTTGAGCACAGTGTTGGGTACATGCTCCAGGAGGATGCCCAGTGTTTTGTAGGCTCTGATGATGATACTCAGCTAGAGGAAGGCAGTACTGTGAGCACAGAGAGAGGGGACGCTCAAGAAGGACAGCAATCTAGCATGTTCCACAAGCTGCAGCATACTGCCAGGTTTGCTCCAGCGATAAAGAGGTAGGGGATGATGAGGGCACTGACTCCACGTGGGTGCCTGGTAGGAGAGAGGAGGAGGCACATCTCCAACGAGGCAGGATGCCCTCCGAGGGCCAGCTTAGGGGAAGCACACCAACTGAATCACACCGCAGAGCTCCGCCTGTGCAGGGTGCTGCCTCTGCGTGTTATTCTAAAAGTTCTTTGGTGTGGGCCTTTTTTGAGACAAGTGCATCAGATCGCACCACTGCTATTGGCAACATATGTCTCAAGCGTATCTCGCGTGACCAAAACATCAGCCGCTTGGGCACCACATGCTTGACCAGACATATGTTGACCTGCCATGCAGCTCGTTGGCAAGCGTACCTCAAAGATCCACACCAAAGAACAAAGCGGACCTCTCCTTGCTCCCCATCACGCGCTGAGAGGAATGAAGGTGTAGAATTAGGTGTGTCACAGCCAAGTGCTTGCGTGCACTCTGCTAACAGTACACCCATGTCCGATTGTAGCAGGCAAATTTCCCTGCCCCAGCTGCTGAACCGTAGAAAGAAGTTCACTCCCAGCCATCCACATGCCCAGCGGTTGAATGCTAGCTTGGCTAAATTGCTAGCACTTCAACTGCTACCTTTTCAGTTGGTAGACTCGGCCCCCCAGCAGGCATGGACAGGGATGTTACCTGTCTTTTACGACCCATTGGGTCACTCTTCTGGCAGCTGGGAAGGATGCAGGACAAGGTACAATAGTGTTGGAGGTTGTTCCGCCACCACGCCTCCAAAATGCTACTACTGGTTGTGAGAAACCTCTCTCCTCCATCCCCTCCTCTTCTTCCTTCTCCATGGCCTCTTCCAGTGCTCTGTCCTCGGAACCAGCGATGCTCTGTAGTCGTTCAAGGGGCTACGCAAGTACGCAGGCAAAACGATGCCATGCCATGCTTGCGCTGGTTTGTTTGGGGGACAGGAGCCACACTGGGGCAGATATTTTGTCAGCTCTGCAGGGGCAGGCCGAGAGGTGGTTGACGCCACGCCAGTTTAAGCCAGGATTGGTGGTTTGCAACAATGGCACCAACCTCCTCTCCACCCTCCGTCAGGGACAACTGACCCATGTGCCCTGTGTGGCTCACGTCCTTAACCTGGTGGTGCAGCAGTTCTTGGGCAGGTACCCGGGTTTACAGGATGTCCTGAAGCAGGCCAGGAAAGTCTGTGTGCATTTCCACCGATCATTTAATGCCTGTGCTCGGCTGGCTGAGCTCCAAAAGGAGTTGAATCTGCCCAAGAACCGCCTTATATGTGACATGCCCGCCAGGTGGAACTCAGCGTTGGCCATGCTGCAGCAACTGCACACGCAGCAGAAGGCCATCAATGAGTACCTGTGTGACTACGGCACCAGGACAAGCCATGGGAGCTCCGTTTTTTCTCACCACGCCAGTGGGGCATGATCAGGGATCCATGCACTGTCCTGTCACTGTTTGAGGAGGCCACAAGGATGGTGAGCAGTGACAGTGACACTGTACCTCTAGTTTACCTCTTGGAGCATACACTGCGTGGAATAATGGACAGGGCACTTGAGGCCGAACAGAGGCAGGAAGAGGAGGACTTCCTTGCCTCTCAAGGCCCCCTTTATCCAGACAGTGTTCCTGCTGTCCCACCCATCACACAGGAAGAGGACGAGGAGGAGGAGGAGGAGGATGATTGTGCCAGCATGGAGGTGGAGGCTGGCACTCAGCATCAGCAGCAGCAGCAGTCTTGTAGGGATGATTTACAGTTCCAAGAAACCCGTGGACTTGTACGTGGCTGGGAGGAGGTAGCTGCGCATCATGTTGTCCTTAGTGACCCAGAGGACTCCGGACCGAATGCCTCAGCTAACCTACGCTGCATGGCCTTCCTGATCCTGCAAAGCCTGCGGAAGGATCCTCGTATTCTTCGGATCAAGGAGAAGGACCATTACTGGCTGGCCACTCTCCTTGATTCATGGTAAAAGGGTAAGGTTGCTGACCGTATCTTGCCATTGCAGAGGGAGCAGAGGATGAGACATCTCCGGGAGGCCTTGTAGAAAGGTCTGTGCAACGCATTCCCAGAGACTGGGAAGTTACAAACTCCTGGTTCTGGACAACGTGTTGCTGAGGCATCGGTCAGAACGAGCAGTGGAGAAGGTGGCCATCTGGCCGATGCATTCAGACAATTTTTTAGTCCGCAGCCCCAAGGTATGATCGGTTCCCGCAACCATCGCCAGCATCTGATTTACATTGTGCAGGAATACCTATACAAGGTCAGACTTGGACACCTTTCCCACTGAAAATCCTCTGACTTACTGGGTCTTGAGGATGAATCACTGGCCAGAGCTTGTACAGTATGCAATTGAGCTACTGGCCTGTCCTGCATCCAGCGTTCTTTCGGAACACCTTCAGTGCTGCTGGTGGCTTTGTTACCGATCACAGGGTGCGCCTGTCCACTGACTCGGTTGATTGACTGACCTTCATAAAGATGAATCAGTCTTGGATCTCAAACAGCTACCAAGCACCTGAAGCTGATGTAACCGAATATTTTTTTTTGAAATATCACATCCCTTCAAGACTGCCTATGCTGATGCTGAGTGACTGTCCTGTTATGTTGTCTGTCTATCCTCTTCCTCCTCCACTGATATCTTGAAAGAACATTTTTGGTTCTGGGTGATGCTACCAGCCCAATTTTTCAACCCATGTTTAACAGGGGCGTTTAATTACAATTTTTAATGCAATGCTTTGCAGCAGGGCTCATTCCTGCACTACAACTAGAGTATATGGGAGAGGTTGCAGTGTCGTGGCACCAGCACCAGTGCTTAAGGCCCAATTTTTCAGCCCCTGTTTAACAGGGGCATGTAATTACAATTTTTGATGCAATACTTTGCAGCAGGGGTCATTCCTGCACTACAACTAGAGTATATGGGAGAGATTGCAGTGCCTAAGGCCCAATTTTTCAGCCACAGTTTAACAGGGGCATGTAATTACAATTCTTGATATAATATTTCACAGCAGGGCCCGTTCCTGTGCCCACCGAGAGTAACTGTGAGGACTTATAATGTTGTGGCTCCAGCACCACCACCACAACCACCAAAGGCCCAATTTTTCTACCACTGTTCAACAATGGCATGTAGTTACAATTTCTTGATATAATCGTTCACAGCAGGGCGCTCCAGCATCACTTTGAGGGCTTACAATGTTACAATGTTGTGGCAACACCAACAACTTGTTTCGCCATTTCTGCAGAGCATATATGGCAGGCCCCTACTTTCAAACATCCAACTTACAAACATCTCCTACTTGCAAACGGAAGGAGACAACAGGAAGTGATATGACAAAAGACTTACGGCAAAAAAAATTATACAGGGGTGATAACCCTTCCCTATGTTTTCCAAAAAGCTTAAAAATAGATTCTTTGACTGGAGCTACACTTTAAAAATGTACCAGTTCAAACAGATTCTACTTAACACAACAAATCTACACAGTCCCTGTCTTGTTTGCACCGCCTGTATACTGCTGTTCTGAGTATATAGGGCCTGGGTGCCCCACGTCTTGCCTTTTTTTAATATGGGTACAGGGTTTCCCTTAATATCCATACAAGACCCAAAGGGGCTGGTAATGGGCAGGGGGGGCTACCCAGGCCATTTTTCTCAATGATTTTCATCCATATTGGCGGAACCAGATATTACATTAAAACCGTAAGCGGTTTTAAATGACTTTTTTTCCGTTAAATGTCATTTTGTGCAGGGACTGTTCTAAAAACAGGAAACGCGTGGCACTTCACAGGCATACTATAGACACCCCCAGGCACGATATTTAAAGGAATATTTCACTTTTTTTTCACTTCAATCGTCATTAAAATCAGTGCTCCCGAAAAACTGGCCAGTTTTAAAAACATTTTAGCCATTGACCCATGTCCCCTGGGGCAGGAGCCAGGTCCCCAAACCCTTTTTAGGACAATATCTTGCATATTAGCCATTAAAATTAGCACTTTTTATTTTGAACGTTCGAGTCCCATAGACTTCAATGGGGTTCTAAAGTTCGCACGAATTTGCGGTCCGTTCGAAAGTTCTGGTGTGAACCGAACCGGGGGGTGTTTGGCTGATCCCTACTTGTGACTTGTTTTCAGTCAACAGTGGGCAAAAGCATGCTGTTGGCTGCTGTATCTAAGCTGGTCTAGGCTCTGGAAAGACCTTTGCACAGAGAAGGTAAGTATGACATGTTTGTTATTTACAAAAAAATGAAATGAACCTTTACAACCCCTTTAAAGCAAAACTTTTACTTAGTGTTGGATAGAGAGTAGAATAGTGGTGGCTGCTACATTAGTGGCACCGCCTCCCTAATCCATGTGCACGTCCCCTAATCTACATACAGGGTGCAGGACGCATGGATTTCAATGAGGCTCTAATTGGTTTCGAAAAAGCATGGGATGGGGGCGCAGAGCACTGTGCCCTGAGCCCACCCAATTGTGTGACAATAGCGAACTAATATTGTCTTACTGCTTCTCCTCCCAGGTAATCAGGAAGTGGGTCTTTAGACTCGATTGGCTGAGAGGAGAAGCGCCCGTATGGCCACCAAAGAAGAGATGCAGGGGAAAGCTGCCGAGGAGGAAGTGCAGGGGGAAGCTGCTGAAGCTTCCCCCTGACCTAGATGGGGGTAAGTGCGGGGCTGGTGGGAGGACAGGTGAGTGATGGGGGGTGGTGGGTGGTTTGCCAATCGACCCAGTGATGGGCGGAATTTTGACTGACGAACAGACTGACCAAAAAAGGGGGATGGATGGATCGACTGACAGACTGACCAAACGGGGGTGGGGGTGATTTGTTTGCTGCCCCCCTAAAAAAATGGAGCACCGACTGCCACAGCTAATTGCTGTCTGTGCCCCTATTAGAGAGATTCATTCTCTCTATTGGTCTTGTTTACCATTAGCAGTGAAAGTAAAAGAAAATCCTACATTTTGGGTTGTCCCCACAAGAGTAATAGAAGGGAAATCTTCCAATGGGGACACTAGTTTTGGTGACCGGGGCGGGGGGTCCTAAGAGATTTCCTTATCTCCTATGGATCACAATAGTGCAGTTTATTCTGCACTCCTGTGACTCGTTTTCAGTCAACAGTGGGCTAAAGCCTGCTGTTGGCTGCTATAGCTCAGCTGGTCTAGGCTCTGGAAAAATCCCGACCATATGGTTGGTATCCACCCAAAAAGTTTGGACTGGCACCTGGCTCGGCCTTTCAGCAATATGCTAAGAGCCTAAGCCAGCCCCTTCCACCCCCTTCACATTCTAAGACAGGTATTTGCACCCATTTCCAGGCATAGACTCCCACGGGAGTCTATGCCGCTTCACTTCCTGATTCCCTCACCTAGAATGGTGGCGGCTGCAGCCGAGCGATTGATCGGTCTCGGCTGCCAACATCGCTGGACCCTGGGACAGGTGAGTGTCCATTTATTAAAAGTCAGCAGCTGTAGTATTTATAGCTGCTGGCTTTTAATATTTTTTTTTTCCAGTGAAATCCCTCTTTAAGGGAAATCTCCCCAATGGGACACAGATGGCAAAAATAAACCTTACAGGGGTTATATCTCTATCCAAAATAATAAAAAAAAAGTTTTGCCTATAGTTCTACTTTAGGCTGGAAGCACTTACACAGTCTTATATCTTTCTAACACATTTTGTCCCAGAGCAGGACTTCCTCAGAGGGTGTGGCAGACACTACAATCTGAGGAAGTTTAGTATTGGGATTGGGAATTGGGCATTTAGTTTAAAGCCATAGTAAACTGCTGCAAAAAAAAAGAAAAAAACACTTTCCCCTGTAAGACAAATGCATAATGTGTTAGAACATTATGCAAGACTTACCTTTAAAATCAAGCCCTCCAGCAGCACCCTGTCACCGCTGGCAGGGCTTCCATCTTCACACGGTCTTCCTTCTGCGGGGCCGCGATAACGCCACTCCCACGGGTGCGCGCAGGAGCCCTCATATATGGCACTAGCTCTAAAAGTCCGGCACGGTATGCCGGACCTTCATAGCGCATGCCCGGTGACATCACCAGTTGCATTCAGTGTCAATATCTCCTAAACAGTGCAAGTTTAGGAGATGTTCATTGTACCTACAGGTAAGCCATCTTACAGGCTTACCTGTAGGTACAATATGAAAAAGTGGGTTTACTAATACTTTCAAAAGTTTAGTTTGACCCATTATTGAGTAGATTATCCCCATTTAGAGGGAAGTCAATGAAAGTAAAAAAAAAAAAGGTAACAAATATATTCCCCTGCTTACATGACCCTGACTCCACAGCTGGCCTAATGGACCTAACGACACACAGAGAAAAAGAAACATAAGACATATTTTGGGTGTTACAATAGTGTCTGTCTAAGTGAAGTCCTTGAGCCCGATATCCAATAACATGCCTATTTTCCACAAGTTTGGAGATGGCCTCTTTTTTTCCCATATTTCTGTGCTCATCATGCCACATTCCATTGCATCAGCAACCAATGTGTTCTATGACATTGGTTGAGATTGTTTCCTTCAGATGAGAAGATATATCTCAATTTAAACTGTACGTCTACTCAAAACATTCTATTTTTTTAGTTTTGGATGAATGCATGGAGTTGGGAAATCGAATGCCGCGTACCCACGACCAGTTTTGCAGGCGGAATTAGGTCCGAAGTTTTTTTCGACGGAATTCAGCTCAACCTGTCTTGCATATACACGGTCGCACCAAATTTCCGACAGTCAATAACGCGACGGCGTACAACATGTAAGACAGCACTATAAAAAGGAAGTTTAATTCTTCCGAGCATGCGTCGAATTGTTTCCAAGCATGCGTCAGAATTTTGCCTGTCGAAATTGCATACACGCGAAAGGAATTTCCGATAGAAACTTTGTCCGTCTGAAAAATTGAAAACAATTCCGCCAGCAAAACTCCAATGGAGCATACACACGGTCGCATTTTCCGATGAAAAGCTCTCATCAATCTTTTGCTGGGCGAAATTTTGATCGTGTGTACGCGGCATAAGAACTTCTGCCAAGTTTTTATTGCCGTCTGTATCTCCACTGGGGAGATGAATTCTCTATTTGGTGAGAGATTTCCTCTTACTTCTTTTTACTGTATGTCTATGTAACAAGAAGTGTATGGAAATTACACCCACCCCTCCAGCACACAAAGGGACACAGGCAGTAAAAAGCCCCCCAAAAAAACCTGGTTTTAAAGCGGAGGTCCACCCTATTTTACAACTTTTGCTCAATCACATTACAGAAATGTATTCAGCTATAAACTGAACTTTTTTTCTTCTAGTGTATCTGTGTTTTTCTCATGTTCATCTCTGCTTCCTGTGTGTGTCCACTGTGGATATGGGCGGGTATTTTGCGGGTATTCCGTCATTTCCTGTGTGCCGCACTGTGTCATTGTTCCCAGGAGTCATTGCAGAGGCCTGCCGCGAGTTCTCGCGGGATTTCAAAAGAGGAAGTGACGTGTTTTTATTTTGTATGCTAATTGCATATCCCTGATCTAGGTGCTCCTTAGATGCCACATTTTATATTTGCCTTAGGTCTGTAATTCTCTTGAACCAGCTATACAACATTGAATGTACTTACGTGATCCTGTTAGAGCCAGCACCTCCTTCAAACCCTTAACCTCGGCATTCTGGAAAATGTAATCACAGAACTTCTTGCTCTGAGCCACAAAGTTGTCACTGAGCTCATCATCATCTACTTCCTCCAGTTTCTGCAGATGTTCCTCATTGATAGTCGGAAAAGGAAACAAAAAGCATTTCCGCCTTTCAAAATAGATCCGGATACATTCCCTGGGCCTGTTATACGACTCATCCCTCGTTGTTCTTACAGCTTTTGTGAATGGAATAAGAGGCATAGAGAAGATGGTTATTTGGGTTTCCAGTTATATTGGTAAATTGGCATTTGAACACACTTCTAAAAGTGACCCAGTGGGGAATCCACTACTTGGACCACTTTTATGAGAAAGACCCGCATCTACTGGGGTTATGGCATCTAGCTTGAACTCATTGCCCCGGTATTAAACATCAAAGTAACAACACATTTTTCTAGGCAGTCGGCAAGTGGGTAATCATGTATTTTTACATTTATGCCGCGTACACACGATCAGAATTCTCGTCGGAAAAAGCTCTGATGGTCCCGCAAAGGAATTTCGGCTCAAACTGTCTTGCCTACACACGGTCACATCAAATTCCGATTTATTTATAATGCGGTGACATACAACACGTACAACGGGACTAGAAAAAGGAAGTTCAATAGCCAGTAGCCAATAGCTTCCGTCTCGTAGTTGAATCTGAGCATGCGTGATTTTTTGCGTGTCGGAATTGCATACACACAATCGGAATTACCGATAGAAAGTATTTCCGTCTGGAAAATTGAGAACATGCTATCAATTTTTGGCTGGCGGAAATTCGGACAGCTAAATTCTGATGGAGCGTACACACGGTCGCATTTTTCAATGAAAAGCTCTCATCTGTCTTTTTCTGTCCGGAATTACGATCGTGTGTACACAGCATTAGCCCTTGTACACACGGTCAGAGATTCCAACAACCAAATCCATCGGATTTTGTCCAAAACTGTTGCATACACACGGTCGGACAAAGTTGTCAGAAAATCCGACGTGATGGCGTTATTTCGTTACGACGGGACTACGTTCAGGCTAGTAGCCAATAGCTTTGGTGTAGGAATTTGATCTGAGCATGCGTGGCACTTTGTCCGATCGGAATTCTCTACACATGATCGGAGTATGTCCGATCGGAGCATTTTGTCGGAAAATATTTCCGGCGAGTTGGAAAAGTTGGTCCGACAGATATTCTGTACAGATATATTCAGACAGATAGACAGATATTCAGAAACAGTCCGATGCAGACCACACACAGTCGGAATATCCGACAAAACGCTCCGATCGGACACATTCCGACAGAATCTCCGACCGTGTGTACAAGGGCTTAGAGTGTAGTAGTATAGGGGCTGACCCCCCCCCCCCCAAAATCCCCATTTAAATTTTCGCCTTGCATTACCTTGCTGTGGGTGGTGCATTGTGGTGCTATTCATTTTTAATGGCACCACATCATACCCGTGCTGCTGCAACCCACAACATACATGCTGCGCTTTATGATAAAATGAATGGGCCATATACATTTTTCATTATGCATTCAATGTGTGCAGCCAGCCTATTCAAAATGAATTAATGTAGCACACCTTACCCAGTGACACAACATTTCATTATAGTGGTACGGGTTGTAAATCTCATACATGAAATATGAACAAAGCATATTCCTCTATAGTGTGTACTCGTCTCATTCCAGAGCACTTTTCTGTCTGCTGTTTCCTTAGTCTGCTATCTGCACGAGTCACTTCTGACATGTTTTTCTGACACCAAGAGAAAAATGGTGACAGGGGAGGGAGCTCCAGCTTATTGACAGCCTCAGTTCTGTTGCTGTGTTAAGGGGGTGTGTCTCTTCCCTACAATCAGCTCTCATAACTCTCCTCACTGAGCTCTAAAGAGTGTAACTTCAGTCCCCTTTTTTCAACAGTTTAAATAAGGTTAATAAATTCTACACTTTGAAGGGCTGTAGAGAAGAGAAGACTGAAGATAAACATGTACAACGTATATAGGAGGATTGGTTTCATCTCTGTTTTTCACCTGTAGTCAGTGACTTCACTGGGTATATGGAAGGGTTTACAACCACTTTAATGTAACAAACAGTGTGAATGGGTTGACGTGGTTTCCATAAATTCCTATAGTTGGCATTTTAGGTCCTGTGGTCTCTAATGGAATCTTTAAAAGAAGAAACTTCTGAGCAAACCTCGAATGAGAATCTCGGCATAGAAGCTGCACAGGTACAACTGGGTCATAGAATACCACCTATACAATAATTCAGTTATATAATGATTAAATATACAAGAACAGTTTCATGAATTACCCCCCATACTTACGATGTTTAAGCTTTAAAGCATTCTCCATGTATTGGTCTTCTGAAACCCGTTTTCCATCAATTTCTAATGCCAAATGAAAGTCCCTCACTGCCCAGATAAAGATGGGGAAATGGCTGGAAAATTCACCCTCCTCATCCTCATTGTCGTTAGTCTTCACCTTTATTAATTCAGTGATTTCTCCAACAAATCTGTTCAGTATTAAGGAAACACAACATTTTTATTTTCTTTCTTATGTAAAGCCGTGTTAGTTCAAGTACCCAGCAAGACAAGTCCACCTTCTCAGGATGCATTTCCTTTCCTTCTACTAAAATGAATATAGTATATTCTTGCAGCTTTTAGGGCTCCATAAGGGCCTGTAAATATACCTTGTGTATTGTAACACACTGCACTGTTACTGATTGCAAGATGTTTATTAACCACAAGATGGCAGTGTTCTGCAGGCCAGTTATTATAGACTTCAATATAGCTAAGCAAAGCATTGCTGAACTTGTGTGCTGACAACAGGACTTCTGTACCTAGACAAGTTGAATGCAGACTACATTTTCCAGAAGAGCTTGCAAAAAAGGGAGCCTATATAATCAAAAGCCCTGGAACTTTCAGGGAAGGAAGGAATGCAAATGTGAGAGGGTGGGGACATGTGTGAGATGACAGTGAGGGACTCGGAGGACCCAGGCCTGGTTGGGTCATATCAGAGAGCCAGAAAGAGGGACTGCAGATGGCTGGCATCTCTGAGAAGCAGTAGAGTGGCCCTTCAGAGAGTCAGATTATGGTATCAACATCGCCTCTACCACAGAGAGACTGAGAGAACAAGGGGGCCCCCCCAAATGAGAGACCTTCCTTCACTTTTCTAAGACTACAGACCGGGTGAGAGGGTTCCATAACCCAAACCATCACAAGCTACAAGTCACTCACTCATAGTATCTCATCTCAAGCCTCTTCCATATGTAAAGGGACTTACTTCATTCATCAGACTAGTTCACCACCTACAGGGGTTCAGTTCTGCTTCCGCCTCTTCCTCAATTTTGGCCATTCTGCATTCATTTTCATTGTTAAAGGGACCTTACATGGATAGGCCAGTCATGGAAGACATGGAAGCAAGGAAGTACCAATGTCCTAGTGTAGAGTGTTTGGCTATTAGGACATCTTGGGTTCTATTTTTTTTATTTTTACTTGTTTGAAAAAATATAAATACAAACATAGTTCCCTCAAATAAACCCCCCAGACTGCCATAAAGTCCTTTTGCATTCCTTGCAATAAGGTAAAAAATGTTTGGGCATCTGTTTTGGCCCCTCAACTCCTTTTACTTACCCGAGCCCTCATTTGATTCATAGCTGTGCATGTCTGCAGCTCTTCTGGACCCTCACTTCCGAGTCTCACTGGCTTTGCCATTGGCTCCCAGTGCTGTCAACCAAAGCCAGTGACAAGAGAGCAGGTCAAGTTCCACTATCTGTGTCAATGGTTGTAGCAGCAGGGCTCAGGAGCGAGCACGCACAAGTGCCCCTATGGGAACTAGACAAAGAGGAGGGGCGAGGAGAGCTGGTGGGGGACCCAAAAAGATCGGGGCTGCTCTGTTGCACTGAGCAGGTAAGTATAGAGATGTCATTATTTATTTTTTGGGGGGTTTTAGTTTACAATCACTTTAACCACTTCCTGCTCGACCTATAGCAGAATGATAGACGGGTGGCAGTTCAGTTATCCTGACTGGGCGTCATATGACATCCCTCTGGATAACAGCAGTGCCACCTATCTGGGCCCATCAGTGCCCAGCAGTGCCACCTATCAGTGCCACTAATAAGAACCCATCAGTGCAGCCTTTCAGTGCCTATCAGTGTCACCTATCAATGCCCAATTACCACCCATGAGTGCCCATCAGTGCTGCATATCAGTGCCACCCATCAGTGCCGCCTACCAGTGCCCATCAGTGCCACCTCATTTGTGCCACCTTATCAGTGCCCATCAGTGCCGCCTTATTAGTGCCCATCAGCGAAGGAGAAAACATACTTATTTACAAAATTTTATAACAGAAACAAAAGAAGTAAAACTATTTCTTTTTTTTTTTTTTTTTCTGTGTTTTTTTGTTTAGCAAAAAATAAAAACCGCAGGTGATCAAATACCACCAAAAGAAAGCTCTATTTGTGGGAAAACAATTATAAACTTTCTGTTTGGGTACAGTGTAGCATGACCGCGCAATTGTCATTTAAACAGCAACAGCTCTGAAAGCTGAAAATTGGCCTGGGCAGGAAGGGGGTGTAAGTGCCTGGTATTAAAGTGGTTAATGAATGTTCTATCACTACAAGGCTTCCTGTACATGGATGCTTAGCAGCTCCTGTGTGCTAAGGTTACAATTTCTGTGTACAGCCATTCACTTGGTGACTGTACGTGGCATGTGCAACTCCCTGGGCACCAGAAAGCTCCATGGTTTTATGTCTCAGCACAAAAGAGCTGCGAAGCGTCTGCGTGCATGAGGCCTAATGTGCACTATGGAAGGTAAGCGCAGGGACCCAGTGATTCTAATGTAACATTTACATAAGAAGCAACTGAGCCCAACTCCACCAATCTGATAAAAATAGAAAGTGTATTGGTCATCTTGTAAAAAACACAAATCTTGCTGCAATATTCACCTTCTCTTTGGCGCTGTCCTCTGCAAAGTCATGGCTCTCACATCAAGTGCTGGCCCTCTTCATGTCCCTACTGTGTCTCATCTGCAGCTGTGTTTATATAGACAGGGGAAGGGGGCGGAACTTGGTGTTTTGCGGGAAATGATGGTGGTGTGGGGGTTGTGATACTCCATAGCAAAGTTGTGAATGGCTGCAAGAGATTAGCCCCACCCACTGGATCCTGGAAGAGGAGGAATACAGCCAGAACCGAAGAAAGGAACATGTTACATCCATGGACAGAGAAAACAGAGACGAGCTCTGCAGGGGAGGGCTGTTTACCTATACTGTGAGACAGAGACTACTCTGCATTGCTTATTCCTGACCTCTGAACCTACTACTAACCATTGAACTCTTCCTAACTTACTACTGACCCCTTAAATCTGCATCACTTACTCACTTACTACTAGACATGTGCACACTGAAATATTTCATTTTGGAATTTAGTTTTCGTCCGAAAAATAAATGTATTTAGTTACTCCCAAAATTTGTCGAATGTTCCGCCCACAAGCTATAGTAGAATTATAATGTTGTATGACACTAGTAATAATTATATGTATTAATTATTATTACTAGTCAACCAACATTAGAATTCTTCTATAGCCTATGGGCGGAGCATTTGACCATAAAAGTCCACTCGCTGCGACTACTTCGTTGAATCTTCATGTCGAATCTTTTCTCTCTATGTCAAATCTTTTCTCTCTATGTCAAATCTTTTCTCTCTATGTCGAATAATCTTGGACTAATATAGTTAGGTTAGGCACATTCAACCTTTTTTGCTATTGTTTCTATAATGTCGAATCTTTTCTCTCTATGTCGAATCTTTTCTCTCTATGACGAATCTTTTCTCTCTATGTCGAATATTTTCTGTCTATGTCGAATCTTTTCTCTCTATGTTGAATCTTTTCTCTCTATGTAGAATAATCTTGGACTAATAGAGCTAATGTTAGGCACTTTCGACCACAGGTTCGATGGACACAGATCGCTATTGTCAGTGTCATTGTTGAATCTCCTATCTATATCAAACCGTTGTCGCAACGAAAACGAAAATAAAGCATTTGTTTATGTCGGATTTTTCGATTTTTGGATTCCTCACGTTCATTATCGTTTGTTAAAATGATAATGAAAATACCCGAAATTTGGACGAAAATGCATTCGGACGAAAACGAATGCACATGTCTACTTACTACTGACTCCAGCACTCAGCATCACATACTACTGCCGCCTATAATAAGTGAAGCTGAGTTTAGGGGTCAGTAGTGATGCAGAGTTCAAGGGTCAGTAGTATATGATGCAGATGTAAGGGGTCAGTAATAAGTGAGGAAGAGTTCAAGGGTCTGTAGTAAGCAATGCAGAGTTCAGAGGTCAGTAATAAGTGGCAGAGAATTTAGAGGTCAGTAGCAAGTGAGGCAGAGTACAGAGGTCAGTAGTAAATAATACAGAATCCAGGGGTCTGGTTCAGTAGTATGTGATGCAGAGTTCAGAGGTCTGTAGTAAGTGATGCTGATTTCAGAGGTTCAGAGGAAGTTCAATTCCAGATTGTATTTGGTTACCCTTTTTCCCCACCTATTTCAGTTATAGCAATATACATGTTTGCACTTTTATTTAAGCCACTGGCATCTTGCACCCCCCCACCCCTTTCTTTTGCATTATAGATATTCATCTCTTGCTTCACGTGTTCAGATCCTGATTTACTCCCTGGGAGCCCCCGGGAGACGCTCCGTGTGCTTTCCCCCTCTAGGCCTTATAGTGCATGGATTATACTTTATTTAGACAGTTTTATCCCCTAAAGTGTTTGTTAACCCAAAAAAGAAAAATACAGATCCCGGTCCTTTAAAGCAGATTAAACAACACAGTGCTTATGCTGTGTAATCTGCCCCCCTCTAAACTGTAAAAAAAAAACTGAATCTGCCACTTCCTGTATGCCCTCTCTAAACTGACCACGATAACCAGCCCTGATCACCATGGTCAAAGTGCGTCCCTCGGTCATACGCTGCCTTGCTCTGCTCTCCTATCTCCCCCCTTACCCCCTCCACCCCGCCGCTATTATTGAAAATTCTAAATCTAAAATTGTCACTGCCAGCCTCTCTATTAGAGGCTGACATACAACACTGTGTAAATCCTTTCTAAAAACGAGCAGTGTAAATGGCCAATTAGAGCTGACTTCAGGCCGGCCACGTGACTCGCGGCCACTTTACAGCTCCGAGACTTCTGCGGGGAGGGAACGTCGGCTGGGGAAATTCATGTGGCCGCTCGGCTCCTCCCGCAGAAGCAATGTCTCGGAGCTGAAAAGCGACCACGAGTCACGTGACCGGCATGAAGACAGCTCTAAATAGCTATTTACACTGCTCGTTTTCAGAAAGGATTTACAGTGTTGTATGTCAGCCTCTAATAGAGCAGCTAGCAGTTTTTTTTTTTTTAAAAAGGGGTAACAGACACTTTGTTACTAACTATTTTATGGTTATTTACTCCCACCTAGTGGCCTGTCATTTTTATGTGATTGCTGGTTTTCTTCTCTCCACGTATTGCTCCTTCTCTCCTTTCTGAACTGGAGAAGGATACTAACCCCGTTACTTGCTTGTCGTTTTCTCCCCTCTCCCTCCGCTTTTCTCCCTTTCCCTCTTGCTTTACCCCCCCCCCCACTTTTTCTTGAGCGAACCTAAGGCCGCGTACACACGGGCGGATTGTCCGGCCAACTTAGTCCACTGAAACACAGTTCAGCGGACAATCCGCTCGTGTGTGGGCTTCAGCGGACTGTTTCAGCGGACAGTCTGGCGGACTAAGTCTTTCGGAATTTCCGTAAGTTTGTCCGTCGAAACTTGGTTTCAGCGGACAGTCCGCTCGTGAGTAGGCAAGTTGGACGGACTAAGTATGGCGCATGCTCAGAAAGGATTTACACGGCCGAAGGTTGCATTGCAGTGTATTGGACGTCGAATTTCTAGTCCCGTCGTACGTGCTGTATACGTCATCGCGCAAGTTTTCGGCGGACTGTTCGTTCATCGTGTGTGGTCAAGTCCGTTCATTCAAAAGTACGACGGACAGTCTGTCAGACTGTCTGACGTACTTAGTTGGGCGGACAATACGCCCGTGTGTACGCGGCCTTATGAAGACTTTGACCCTGTGAATCTCCACAATAGTCGGACTTACACCTTTCTCCTACCTTACCATAGATATGTTGCCCTGTGAAAATATTACATTGGCATCTTTTAACTGCAGGGCGTTTAATACTCCAGAGAAGCGGAGCCAAATATTTTATCACTTCCATCAAGCTCAATCTAAAATATTGCATCTGCAAGAGACACATTTTAAAGGTGCGGATATACCTGCACTCAACAACCAATACTTCCAAAAGTGGTTCCACAGCACAAACCCGCAATCCAAATCGAAAGGGGTCTCCATGGCATTCCACAAAACTTTCACTTCGGAGGTCTTATGCCCTGTACACACGATAGGATTTTCCAACAACAAAATTCATATTTTTTTCTGATGGATGTTGGCTCAAACTGGTCTTGCATACACATGGTGACACAAATCTTGTCCGAAATTCCGACCGTCAAGAACGCGGTGACGTACAACATGTACAACGAGTAGAGAAAAATTAAGTTCAATAGCCAGTGAGGCTTTTCTGCTTGATTCCGAGCATGCGTGAAACTTTGTGCGATTGAATTGTGTACACACGATCGGAATTTACGACAACGGATTTTGTTGATCCAGATCTCTAATTTTGTGTGTTGGAAATTCCGATGGAAAATGTCCAATGGACCCTACACATGGTCGGTATTTCCGACAACAAGCTCCCATAGACCATTTTCTGTCAGAAAATTCTATTGTGTGTACGGGGCATTAGACTCAATTATTGATGCCTCTGGTAGGTTTTATTTTCTTAAGCTTAAGTCTAACTCTTCTATATAATACAGTGGCCAATGTGTATGGACCTAACCAAGACCAGGGGACCTAACCAAGACCAGGGGACCTTCTTATCCGCTGTCTTAGATAGACCGATCTCTTTTGGTGGTCCCTGTTTCATCCTTAGCGGTGACTTCATTTTTGCTCTCTCCCCATCCGTGGATGCCTCCTCAGGTAAGTCTTCTATCCCTCACTCCAGTCTCACACACATCAAGTCATCATTACACTTCGCACAATTAATAGATGTCTGGTGTGTTCAATACTCTTTTTTTAGAGAGACTCCAGTCATTACCCGGTGGCCCATACATCTATTTCTCCTAATCCCTATTAGTCTCCCAATCCCTATTAGATCTCCCAGTCGCAACATCCCTAGGTAACATCCTATGGTTGGATCGTGCTCCTGTTCACCTACACCTACCGCATATACCCAGAGATCGCAGGCAGTTCTCTTGACGTCTTATTGACAACTTATTAAAAGACACACCATGCATAGCAGCAATTAAACAGGCCATCCGTGACTTTGTTATGGACCACAGATCTGATGACACTAGCCCCCTGGTGAAGTGGGAAGCCCTGAGGTGTCTACTTAATGGGATCTTCATACAACATGGTTCACGGTTAAAGTAGATGAGGACTGCTGACATTACCCGCCTCCTTTCTACCATAGCTACCCTGGAGATGACTCACAAGCAAGCCCTGGATCCGATGGTCTTTGTGGACCTGTCCAACGTTCAGTGTGACCTACTCCAGATGATAGATTCCCATTTTTGCTATAGTGAGGGATAAGGCACGTAACTACCCCAACTCCCTGGCCAACAAATGCAGCCAACATCTAGTGAGAGCCCTTCACCATCGCCGGCTTCGCTGCCCAGTTCACTTCATACACAGTCCAGACCAGCAGCGGATCTGTAATCCCCAGGGGATTTCATCTGCTTTCCATAAATATTATTCCCAATTATATAACTTGCCACTTCCACCTAAAGCTCACACGGTGGGTTCCCCATCCTCCACTATGGAGGGATATATCCCAGAGACTGCCTTACCGTAAGTGGACGTCAAAGAGGCTTCAGAGCTAGACAAACCTCTATCTGACTCAGAGTTTCTAGGCACCAACAAAGGTTTGAACCCTGAGAAATGTCCTGGCCCAGATGGGTTTTCACCTAGATTTTATCAAAAATTTGCCCATTTTCTCGCCCCAATCCTGTCGGCGGCATTTGATTCCATAGACGATTCCCACTTACCCTCTACGCATATGCTATCTGCTAACATCTCCGCTATCGCTCAATCTATCTCCTTCATTTGGACGTCAAATTACTTGCAAAAGTGTTGGCCAACCGATTATCCCTGCTTTTACCTGCAGTTATAAATAAGGACCAAGTGGCCTTTGCCCCCGGGCGAGAGGCACGGATAACACCACTAAAATCGTTCACCTCATCTCTTGCATACAACGGCACAACTTAAAAGCATGCCTTCTCTCCTTTGATGCAGAGAAGGCCTTTAACCTTAACTGGAAGTTCCTGTGTCTCTCCTTAGAGCAGATGGTCTAGGAAATGCCTTTGTCACTAAAGCTATGTCACTATACTCACAGCCTTCAGCATCTGTTCTAGCTAATTGTGTCTCCTCAACACCGTTTGCTATATCTAATGGCACTAGACAGGGCTGTCCCTATCCCCTTTACTCTTTGTTTTAGTCACAGAACATTTAGCTAGGGCCATTTGACACAATTATTTTTTTAAGCATCCAGACACCTTCCCTGCATCATAAACTCTCACTTTATTCAGACGACCTTTTGGTATATGTCCAACATCCACACACATCCCTGCCCTCATTAATGCAGGAACTTCATAGGTTTGGAGAATACAGCAAATTGAACATGTCTAAAATGGAAGCCCTCAACGTATCCTTACCCCCAGCCACTCTTGCCCAAGTGCGATCCAATTTCTCCTTCCAATGGGGTACCAAGGGTATTTCTTTTTTGGGAATAACGATCCTTTCTAATCTAGCAGATCTCTATTCCCTAAATGATGTCCCCTTACTGGTCCGTATTAGGAAAGATCTAGATTCCTGGGTCTCGTCCTCCTTACCCTGGTTCGGTCGCATAAATACGCTCAAAATGGATACTCTCCCTAAACTACTTTTACTTATTTCAAACGGTCCCAATTACTGCCCCTAAACGTTTTATATCCATTCACTTTGTATGGCATCAGGGCTTATCCCGCATCCGCCATATGTTAATTACTTATTCAAAACATCAAGGAGGCGTTGGTTTACCCAATTGTGAGCTCTACCACAAGGCAGCAATCCTGGCTCGAACACTAGAATGGTTTCCCTGCCTCTTTACTAAGGCATCCCCTATGGTTGAACAAGACTTATCCACGTCAGATCTCAGGGCTCTTCTCTAGAGCCATAGCCAGGAGCCACTAGGTCTGTCCTCTCCCTCTCTTAGCTGCTCTGCACTTATGGCATAAGAAAGGGATGTCCTCCATACTAATCACTGACCCCTCCCCACTCACCCCATTATTTGACAACCCTGCTACCTCAAGGGATGGGTTCCTCTAGGGTGGGTCAGTTCACACCCTCTGCATGGCCAGTAGCTGGATCTTTCATACATCCCAGGTCAAGTGCTCTGATTGTCCCTGACGGCCAAGGTAACTGCCTAACTGCGCTTCGCTTGTCGTCCTTTTGTTCAGACCTATTTTCTTCTTCTCAGACACACAGACCTTTCACATGATACAAACAACTGATCTCTCTTTCAGAGACACCCAGACATCTACTCTCCACCATTTATAAACGATTACAGGCACTACTACATGACCAACTCCCACCTTACACCAGCAGGTGGTACACGGAATTCGGGAGGGAACTCACAATGGCTGGTTGGCAAAAAATCTTTCCACTTCACACATACATCCTCCATCTCGTGCTATATACTAGAGAAATACTTTAAACTCATCTCCCGATGGAACAGGGACCCCCACTCCTTACACAAAATGTTCCCATCAGTCTCCCCGACCTGCTGGTGGTGTGGATGTGAGGAGGGGAGCTACCTCCACATCTGGCGGAAGTGAGCATTCAACCTCTTTGTTCTAAGGTTTTCTCCATACAGGAGTCTATTTATGATAAAATACTGACTCCTACCCCAGAAATGGCTCTTTTGTCTACGCTCCCAGGCACTGTAGCATCCCAGAAACACAATTTACTGAGCTTCTTTTTATCAACAGCTAGACAGTTGATTCTGGAAAACAACCACTACTCCCCCCTTGTCCTTGTGGGTTTCTACTGTCAATAAGCTCTGAATAATGATACTTTTAATAAATTCAAAGTTCTATGGCTTCTCTAGATAGACTTTTCACATCGGATTTCCTAAAACAGTTGCTCCCACCCACAGACTGATGAGTCTTTTAATCATACCCATCCCTATCAGGTTCGCTCAAGCTCTCCTCTCTCTCTCTTCTCCTCCTCCCCGATCACTTTGGGACTTCTGATTGCCTGCTCTTTCTTATCTACAATACTAGTATACACCGACCTCATATCCTGGATCCCAATTTTTTGGTTTCCATGCGCACATTTCTATGTAACTCAAATTTACACCTTTATTGTTTTTGTATCCCAGTATGTAATGTACCCTACCTACATTTGATGTGCTGTGCAAATGTGGCATTGGATATGAGGATTGACATTGAATGTTCTTATATTTTTATTGTATACAATAAACATATATTTACCTCTAAATTTAGCATGCTAATCCACATGGGCTCTTGCCCATCCATATACAGTGCCTTGCGAAAGTATTCGGCCCCCTTGAACTTTTCAACCTTTTGCCACATTTCAGGCTTCAAACATAAAGGTATAAAATTTTAATTTTTTGTGAAGAATCACCAACAAGTGGGACACAATTGTGAAGTGGAACAAAATCTATTGGATATTTTAAACTTTTTTAGCAAATAAAAAACTGAAAAGTGGTGCGTGCAAAATTATTCGGCCCCTTTACTTTCAGTGCAGCAAACTCACTCCAGAAGATCAGCGAGGATCTCTGAATGATCCAATGTTGTCCTAAATGACTGATGGTGATAGATAGAATCCACCTGTGTGTAATCAAGTCTCTGTATAAATGCACCTGCTCTGTGATAGTCTCAGGGTTCTGTTGAAAGCGCAGAGAGCATCATGAAGACCAAGGAACACACCAGTCAGGTCTGTAATACTGTTGTGGAGAAGTTTAAATCCGGATTTGGATACAAAAAGATTTCCCAAGCTTTAAACATCCCAAGGAGCACTGTGCAAGCGATCATTTTGAAATGGAAGGAGTATCAGACCACTGCAAATCTACCAAGACCTGGCCGTCCCTCTAAACTTTCAGCTCAGACAAGGAGAAGACTGATCAGAGATGCAGCCAAGAGGCCCATGATCACTCTGGATGAACTGCAGAGAACTACAGCTGAGGTGGGAGAGTCTGTCCATAGGACAACAATCAGTCGTACACTGCACAAATCTGCCCTTTATGGAAGAGTGGCAAGAAGAAAGCCATTTCTCAAAGATATCCATAAAAAGTCTCGTCTAAAGTTTGCCACAAGCCACCTGGGAGACACACCAAACATGTGGAAGAAGGTGCTCTGGTCAGATGAAACCAAAATCAAACTTTTTGCCCACAATGCAAAACGATATGTTTGGCGTACACACAAACACAGCTCATCACCCTCAACACACCATCCCCACTGTCAAACATGGTGGTGGCAGCATCATGGTTTGGGCCTGCTTTTCTTCAGCAGGGACAGGGAAGATGGTTAAAATTGAGGGGAAGATGGATGCAGCCAAATACAGGACCATTCTGGATGAAAACCTGTTGGAGTCTGCAAAAGAGCTGAAACTGGGACAGAGATTTATCTTCCAACAAGACAATGATCCCAAACATACAGCAAAATCTACAAAGGAATGGTTCACAAATAAACGTATCCAGATGTTAGAATGGCCAAGTCAAAGTCCAGACCTGAATCCAATCGAGAATCTGTGGAAAGAGCTGAAAACTGCTGTTCACAAACGCTCTCCATCCAACCTCACTGAGCTTGAGCTGTTTTGTAAGGAAGAATGGGCAAGAATTTCAGTCTCTCGATGTGCAAAACTGATAGAGACATACCCCAAGCGACTTGCAGGTGTAATCACAGCAAAAGGTGGCTCTACAAAGTATTAACGCAAGGGGGCCGAATCATTTTGTACGCCCCACTTTTCATTTTTTTATTAGTTAAAAAAGTTTCAAAAATCCAATAGATTTCGTTCCACTTCACAATTGTGTCCCACTTGTTGGTGATTCATTTACAAAAAATAAAAATGTTATACCTTTATGTTTGAAGCCTGAAATGTGGCACTGTATGTCTTCTATAGAAAATTCTCACTTATGGACAATCTCTGAGAAACCAAATTACATGTTATATCTTCTTGTAATCGGTTATAAAAGGATACTTTAATTTGTCCATGGCATCCTGATCGATGGTTCCTTTGCTGTTATACACCAAGGCACTGCTTAGAAGGACAGCAAGGCTAAAAATCCAGACATCATTTCTGTTATTCCCCCTATAAGGAATAAAACATTTGAAACAAATAGGACAAATTATACTTTAAAGTGGTTGTAAACCCTTACAATACACATTTTTATACAGGTAAGCCTATAACTAAGGCTTACCTGTAGCTACCCTGGATATCTCCTAAACCTGAGTCTTGGTCACGTCACTTCTGGTCCCTTTGGTTGTTCGCGCTGGATGGTGGAACGCACGCCAGCTACGAGTGAGAGCCGCAGGGCACCATTCGACTACCTGACACGCATACAGCCTCAGTGTCGGGCTAAGGCGTTACACATGTAAGCAGCCATTTGGCACTTTGTTTTTATTGCCTATTTTAAATAAACAAGATTACACTATTGGTTCCTTTTTATATTTTCATTACATATCCTATCTATGATCTTTGTCGGAGGAAGGTTTTTTTTTTATGCTTCTACAGTCTCCACCTATTTAGCAAGTAATATCTTGCCAAAAGCTTCTTTGACCTGCTTTTTAAGTGTGTTCTCTTAGGTACTTTTTTCGTATACAGTATATTGTAGAGTAGTATTTTTACCTGGTGTTTGAGCGCCCCCTACATTAACCACTTCAGTTCCGGACCAATAAACACCTTAAGGACCAGAGGTCTTTTTGCAATTTCGCACTGCGCTGCTTTAACTGGTAATTGCGCGGTCATGCAATATTGCACCCAAACGAAATTTGCGTCCTTTTCTTCCCACAAATAGAGCTTTCTTTTGATGGTATTTGATTGCCTCTGCGATTTTTTTTTTTTGCGATATACGGTAAATGAAAAAAGAGCGAAAATTTTGAAAAAAAAAGATATTTTCTTCTTTTTGTTATAAGAAAAATCGAATAAACTAAATTTTAGTCATACATTGAGGGCAAAATTTATTCAGCCACATGTCTTTAGTAAAAAAAATGTCAATAAGCGTATATTTTTTGGTTTGCGCAAAAGTTATAGCGTCTACAAACTAGAGTACATTTTCTGGAATTTACACAGCTTTTAATTTATGACTGCCGATCTCATTTCTTGAGGTGCTAAAATGGCAGGGCAGTACAAATCCCCCCCAAATGACCCCATTTTGGAAAGTAGACACCCCAAGGAAATTGCTGATGGGTATGTTGAGCCCATTGAATATTTATTTTTTTTGTCCTAAGGGATTGAATAATGACAAAAAAAAAAAAAAAAATTTTTTTTTACAAAAAGTTGTCACTAAATGATATATTGCTCACACATGCCATGGTTATATGTGAAATGACACCCCAAAATACATTCTGCTGCTTCTCCCGAGTACGGGGATACCACATGTGTGGGACTTTTTGGGAGTCTAGTCGCGCACGGCACCCCGAAAACCAATCACCACCTTCAGGATTTCTAAGGGTGCAAATTTTTGATTTAACTCCTCACTACCTATCACAGTTTCGAAGGCCATAAAATGCCAAAATAGCACAAAACCCCCCCCAAATGACCCCATTTTGGAAAGTAGACACCCCAAGCTATTTACTGAGAGGCATGTTGAGTCCATGGAATATTTTATATTTTGCCAAAAGTTGCGGGAATATTACAAACTTTTTTTTTTTTGCACAAAGTTGTCACTAAATGATATATTGCTCACACATGCTATGGGCAGAAGTCAAATTACACCCCAAAATAAATTCTGCTGCTTCTCCCGAGTACGGGGATACCACATGTGGGGGACTTTTTGGGAGCCTAGTTAACTAGCTACCTAGCGACACTAGCGACACTGATGCAGCGTTCAGAAAAATTATCGCTTAGTGACACTGGCAAAAGGGGGTGAAAGGGTTAACTAGCGGAAATCAGGGGGTTAAAACCATTATTGGGTAGTATATCGGGGTACCTAGCGCTATAAAAACCTGGCGGTGAACCTAAAAAAATAACTAGCTACCTAGCGACTGTAGCGACACTAATGCATCGATCAGAAAAACGATCGCTTAGTGACACTGGCAAAAGGGGGTGAAAGGGTTAACTAGCGGCAATCAGGGGGTTAAAAACATTATTGGGTAGTATATCGGGGTACCTAGCGATATAAAAACCTGACGGTGAACCTAAAAAAATAACTAGCTACCTAGCGACACATGCAGCGATCAGAAAAATGATCGCTTAGTGACACTGGCAAAAGGGGGTGAAAGGGTTAACTAGCGGCAATCAGGGGGTTAAAAACATTATTGGGTAGTATATCGGGGTACCTAGCGCTATAAAAACCTGGCGGTGAACCTAAAAAAATAACTAGCTACCTAGCGACTGTAGCGACACTAATGCAGCGATCAGAAAAACGATCGCTTAGTGACACTGGCAAAAGGGGGTGAAAGGGTTAACTAGCGGCAATCAGGGGGTTAAAAACATTATTGGGTAGTATATCGGGGTACCTAGCGATATAAAAACCTGGCGGTGAACCTAAAAAAATAACTAGCTACCTAGCGACACTAGCGACACATGCAGCGATCAGAAAAATGATCGCTTAGTGACACTGGCAAAAGGGGGTGAAAGGGTTAACTCTAGGGGCAATCAGGGGGTTAAATCTTTATTGGGGGGTGATAGGGGGCTACCCTGGACCTAACACTAACTGTCCTGACAGTTTTTACTGTCACAACTGACACTGAATGCATTGATCAGTAAAGAAATGATCAATGCAATCAGTGACACTGTGACTGGGGGGGGAGGGGGGGCGGGGGGGGGGATCGGGGGGCGATCGGGGGGGGGATCGGGGGGGGTTTGTGTGCCTGTGTGTACCTACATGTCAGTGTAGTGTTCGTGCAGACTTACTTTTACTCTTCTCCTCGTAGTCCGGTCAAAAAGACCGCCCCGAGGAGAATGACATCACTTCCTCCTTCCTGTGTAAACAATACACAGGGGAGGAAGCTTCTCATTGGCCAGGAGCGATCCAGAGGGGGTGGCCGAAAACGAACGGCCATCCCCTCATCACGGAGCGCTCCTGGACCGAATCGGACCGCCGTAACCAGCGGGAGGGGGTCCGATGGGACCCCCCACCCGCTGGAAGGCAATCACGTAGATGTACGTGATTCTGCCTGCCTGTGCCATTGTGCTGACATACAATGGCAATACGGCGGTCCTGAAGTGGTTAAATTTACTAATATCTAAAGTAGCACATCTACCTTAGTTAGGGGCAGCAGCCGTTTTATATATTATTTAGTTTTTTAGTCCACATTAATTCTGTTTAATATAGACAGGAGTGAAGTACATACATCTTTCATTTTCTATCTTCTAAACCTGAACGGTTTAAAGGGTCTGGTTTGGATTTTTGGGGGAAAAAAATTGGCGTGGAGTTCCCCTTAAAATCCATACCAGACCTGAAGGGCCTGGTAATTGAATTTGGGGGGAACCCCACCCTTTTTTTTACTTTTTATCAATGACTTTCAATGACTGTTCTCTGTATTACGAGGAGCCGACAATTCATTATAGCCACCAGTGCTTTTAAATTACTTTTTTTTCCTGCAGAAATTACACTTTGTGCAGGGACAGTTCTAAGCACGGGAAACATGCGCCCCTTTACAGACATACTATACACACCCCCCAGGTATGAAAATTAAAGGAATATTACACTTTTATTGTTTCACTTTAAGCATTATTAAAATCCCTGCTCCCGAAAAAATGGCAGTTTTTAAAACTTTCTTTTGCATTGATATATGTCCTCTTGGGCAGGACCCAGGTCCTCAAACCCTTTTTATGAGAATAACGTTCATATAAGTCTTTAAAATTAGCACTTTAGATTTCTCCCATAGACTTGTACAGGGTGTTCCACGGCTTTTCGATTGAACAGGTGAACAGACAATGCTCAAGGTGAACATGAGTTCGACTTGAACTCGAAGCTCATCCCTACACCTGACTATAACTTTGCTTGACCTGACAGTACTTTATTTGAACATTAAGAAAAATCATGAAGGGCCAATTAAGGACAAATAGGCAATTTATATCTTTTTCTCACCTTCTCTACATCACCGAGACCTTCTGTGTCCAATAGAACCAGAGTGTGATTCCTTTTGGTGGGGTGAGGAACACACCACATCCAGATACCCTTGGTTTTAGATTGAACTGTAGCACCCAGGCTGAATCCTTCAATTATAAAACTTAGAAAAATTATATATTAAACTTGCAGCAGTAGCTATATAGCTTCTTTCTAACTGACACTCACCTTTCTGAGCTCCAGCCAACTTGTTCATCAAGTAGGACTTTCCTGTACGGTACAGGCCAACAATTGACACCACCACCACTGGTTGGTGGATCTTGGAGAGGATTGTGATGGCCTCAGGGTTTACCACAAGCTTTGCATTTCCATCTTCTACTGTGTTCTCAATTAGGCAAACTGGGGCTTTCATCTTGATGGAAATCAGCTCTAAATGAAGGGAAGTTACAATAAACCTATGAGAAAGAACCTGCAAGCTGTAGGTAAAGCATAGATCAATTTTCCCACCCGCTGTACAATAAGAAAGTATATGCCCTGGCACCATGGTCAGTTTATGTGCCTCCATCTTCCACAGCTCCCCCCGCCTGTCAGCTCGTGACAGTGTCCGCCTCTACATTTTCACACAATCCTCTGGGCTTAATAATATTAGGTGTCCCAGTGTGCTTTATAAAAACAAAATACCATTCTATACCTTATTTCAGAGCGCCGCTCAGCACTCATGTGACCGCCAACCCCCCCCCTCCTGACTGACATCAGCGAGGGATTCTCAGCCCCTCCCGCTGTAGTTGTCAGATCGAGAGACGGGAGAACTATATGGGTATAGATTGAATTCAGATTTTGATTTATATTTATTTCTTTGTTTTATAAATTTTTAGGCTTGTGAAACAATGATAATATTTATAATTTTTTTTGGATACAGTTGGTTATATATAAAAATGTATGATATGTGTTTGTTCTTATTTAGTGCATATCGAATGTAATGAGAAAAGCGGTAGCACCTGATGACCCATGACTCAACATATATCGACATGCTTTTTTTCTTTTTTTGTTAATTAGCTTTATTGGCGTTGAATGATTGATTAATTGATCCTAGACATGTGCACTGCCAAAAAATGTGTTTGTTTTCATTTTATTCGCTTTTGTTCTTTTTTTCATTTTTTGGGTCATTTGTTATGATCGAAATTCGTACATTCGTAAATTCATACATTCATAAATTAGTACATTCCTAAATTCATACATTCGTAAATTAGTACATTCATACATTCGTAAATTGGTACATTCGTAAATTATAAAATTCGTAAATTTCTACATTCATAAGTTCGTAAATTCATACATTCGTAAATTGGTACATTCATAAATTATAAAATTCGTAAATTTGGAAAATTCAAAATTCAAAAAACCGAAAACCCAAAAATTTGCAAATCTGAAATAATAACTAACTATTAAATTATAGGTATTGTAATTTCCTTTCAAATTTGGCTGTTAGTGAATGTAACGAATATGAATTTATCTCAAGTTACGAATTACCTGAAATAACAAATACCGCATCAAAACAAATGGAATGGAACAAATGAATAATAAATAATAATAATAAAACGTTTTTATTATTATTATTATTATTTATTATTATTAATTCATTATGATCCATTCGTTTAGATATGCCATTTGTTATTTCGGAAAATTATTTGTAACTTAGGACAAATTTGTATTTGTTATGTTCACTAACAGCCAAATTTGAAAGGAAATTCCAATACCGATAATTTAATAGTTAGTAATAGTTAAGTTATAATTAGTTAATTATTATTTCAGATTTCCTAATTTCCGAATGTACGAATTTAAGCATGTACGAATTTACGAATGTGTGAATGTACGAATTTACCAATTTCAGAATATTTAACTTTATGAATATTCGGAACAATTCGTTAAACAAGTTTTCATTAATTCGGATATTTCTGAATGAACGAATTTGTCGAGATTCGTTAAAAAAATTATTCAGAACGAAACAAATTGCACATGTCTAAGATCCCATATAAGAAAAAAGTGCATAGAATAAAATTATTGTATGTGTCTAATTGTTAAGAAGAGCAGCCCCAAACCGTCATGCATTTGACACTAATATGGAACCTGAATTGATGTCTTCTTTAAATACATTTTAAGTGCAGCAATCCCATTTGTACTTTTTCTATATATGTAGGAAGGCCAGTATGGTGGCCTGAATTTATGGGAGGAGCCCGGGGGGTATTTAACCAGCCTGCTCGCCTGTGGTCTTTGTCAGTTTCCTGTGCGTGATACTACATCACTAGGCCGACTATTCGAGATTTAACAGCGTTCGTTAGTTCCTTCTCCAGAGGTCTCGTGGTTTTTGTTTCCCGATCGTGAGTTGTACAATGTGTCTGGCTCGGCTGTCGCAGGTAGGGTTTTGACCTTCATTTCATGCATTTCTGTTAGATATCTTGTCACGAATCTCGATATCAAAACGTACGAGTCATTCGTTGAAACCCTACACATAGCCATATTGTTAGCCACTCACTCGTACCTCTGTTGTAACCGAAATTTTCTCATTTCACGTGTCTTACTTCAATTTGAACTTTAGGAATGTCTCATGTTGTATCTTCACCTCGGTGCCATGCTCCACAGACAGGTCGTTGCCAGTCGCGAAATCAAAGCACAGCGATTCGTGTCTCCGTTATGGCTAAATCATTTTAATCATTTCACTGTCATGTACCGCTCTCCGATTCGAATCTAGTCACATCCATCATGCACCAATTCATCCTGGTGTGCCCCAGTTGTTTTTGGCCTCATTTCAGTACATGCTCCAGAGTCCGGTCGTTGCCAGTCGCAGTTTGCGGCTCACCGATTCGTGCCTCTGTCATGGGAACTCATTTTACTGTCACGTATCACATTCCGATTCGAAACCGGTCGCATCCTCATGTACCCCAGATATTTGTTGGCAACATTTCTGTACACGCCCCAGAAACCGGTTCATTTTCAGTCGCAGTCGCAGCAAAACCGGTTTATGCCTCTGTCATGGCAAAGCTCTCATTTAATTTCACTGTCACATACCGTGCTCCGGTTCGAATCCAGTGGCATCCATGATGCATCGATTCGTCTCGGTGTGCCCCAGTTGGCTTGGCCTCATTTAATTTCTTCTTTTTTTTTTTTTTTTAAGTTCACAGTTTTATCTGGATTGCTAGTCGCAGTCACGGCACCAATTTTGCAATGGCACAAAACATTTCACTCATTTAATTTTTCATGCAGCTGTCGTATCAAGTCAAAGACTCAAAACCACATCAAACCAACTAAGTCGCCTAAACGCACTGCGGAGTTGTACGAGTCAGTCACTTAAGTCACCTTTTCAAGTTAGTCAAACTCCTCACCAGTTGCCATCTGTCATTTCTCTCTCCAGGTCAGTCAAGTTCAGTAGGTCTACCCTGCACCAGGTTGGATGGTATTTCCCTAGGTTAAAAAAAATATATATATATGTGTGTGTGTATATATATATATATATATATATATATATATATATATATACACGTATGTGTATACGCCCATCTTTTAAAGGACAGGAGCTGACAAGAGAAAAAAATCTTGACTTATGTCAACCCTCAATAGGTTTATGGTCGACCATCTTGTGACCTCGAAAAGACAGGAAATCCCGTCTAGGGTACAAGCCACCTAGAGCCATGTCTCAAGCTGGCAGCGAAGACCTCACCACCCCTCTGTCTCCTTCCCCAGTGTCAGTGAGTGGCAGCGTGCAGTCCCTCAGGGGATGGAGCATCCACAAGCTGACGGCAGAACTAAGGTGCAGGGGTGTGCCTTTCCCCGCCACAGCCAGGAAGGCAGAGCTTTTCAGGCTCCTTTTCCTCCCGCTAGCCACAGCTGGGCCCGGTACCTAACAGGCTTCTCTCCAATCAATTTCCGTTGCCATATCACAACTCCACACCATGGTGTCATCTTTGGCAAACACAGTCACAGACGTCCAGGCCAGAGTGGTGCTCTTAGAGGCTCACTGGGCCACGACTATCTCTGACCCAACCGCAGTTCAGATTCTGACACCACTTCCGATAGGTACCACAGAGACAAGTCCCGTTATCTGCCCAGCACATTTAGTTCCAGCCAGCATAAGGAAAGACATCCTGGATGGCAAGGACATCAACCTTGCCTCCTTATTTATTTCTGTCCACGCCCTGGCAGAAAACAAAGCCTATACCTGGGGAGATGTCTCAGTGGTCCCCAAGGCCAAAGACCATAGGCTCAACCGGAAGAAACTGGAACTAGCCTTCGGGATGCTGAGGGATGTCATATGCTCAGCCTCCCCCAGCAGAAGGGATGAGCAGGACTTGTATCTCCACACCGTGGTGGACCTGGGCTACAAATACAGAGGGTTTTCATTCTACGATTACCATCATTCTCTCTCCGCAAAGGCAGCTGCCAGGCTGGTGCAATTTCAAACAGCCACGGATTGGAGCCTCATGGACACTGAGTTATTCTGTCATCATTTTGCCGGCTTGCGCTCACTGCTGTGCGCGATCTGCCAGTCCTCCACCCACACTGCTACCTGGTGCGCCAACGCAGCAGTCAGTCACCCCTTTGAGTTCCCCACTACATCCAGTACAGTTCAAGGTCCATCAGCCCCAGTACAGAAGCCCCAGGTAGATAAGTTCGGACACTCTGTTCGGACTACAGGAGGAGCAGTCATCTGCAACAACTATAACTATGGCTGTCATTTTAGCCAATGCCGCCTGCTTCACGTCTGTGTCATATGCCGCAGGGCACATCCAAGAAATCTGTGTGAGGTTAAACAAAAGAACTCATGACTAAGCCGTATAGATGTCCTGTGGTTGGGATACTATCTCACCTCACACCCCACTCCCTCACTAGCCACCTTCCTCATCCAAGGATTTACTGCAGGCTTTCATACCGGCCTCATCTCCCTGCCCCACACAACCTATGAGTGCAGGAATCTCTGCTCAGCGGCAACCAACAAGCAGACCATAGACCAGTTGCTACAAGCTGAACTAGAGGGAGGCTTTGTCATAGGTCCCTTTGCGCAGCCCCCTTTCAACACCTGGAGAGTTATCCTTATTGGGCTTGTCAGGGGCAAGTTCTCTAATAAAGTCAGTTTGGTGTACGACCTGTCTGCACCTCATTCTTCCCACGTTCCCAGCCTGAATTCCCTGATCCCCTCCAAAGAGTTTTCCTTGAATTATGCCTCAGTTGACATGGTAATCCAGGCCATCCTTAAAGCAGGCACAGGAGACTGGCTATCCAAGGCTGATCTCAGATGCCTTTAAGCTTTTGCCTATCCACCCGTCTCTCTGGTGCTGGCATGGTATTAAATGGAGAGACGTGTACTATTTCGCTATCAAGCTGACATTTGGCTCTAAGAGCAGCCTCTGGCTCTTCGACACGTTTGCACAATCTCTCCCCTGGATTCTATTACACAAAGCTTAGTGTCAGGAAGTTATCCATTACCTGGACAAATTCTTGTTAAAGTGGTTGTAAACCCTTACAACACACTTTGACCTACAGGTAAGCCTAGATTAAGGCTTACCTGTAGGTCCAAGAAATATCTCCTAAACCTACACGGTTTAGGAGATATTTGCCGAAAGACAGGCACTGCTGCCTACGGCGCATGCGCCGTAGAGAGCGGCGCACAGGCGCACTGAGTGTGGCATCATCAACGATGAAGAAGCCGCGCGTGTCGGCTCCCGTGCGCATGCACGGGAGTGACGTCATCGCGGCTTCGCCGAATGACAGAAGCAGAGCAGCGAGACCCCACCGAGAAGATGGATGCGCCGACTACAGGGGACAGCGGTGACATCGCTGGCTCCTGTGTCAGGTAAGTGACACATAATGGACTACTATGCGATGCATAGTAGTCCATTATGCTTTGCCTTTGCAGGGAATGAAAGAGGAAGTAAACTCATCAGGGTTTACTTCTTCTTTAATAGAGCAGCCCGGGGTGCCACCAGGAGACCTCAACAAGTTGAGAGTCGTCTTTGGAAATCTCAATATCCCCATCGCTGAAAAAACGGACCAACACACTCCATCACCTTCCTCTGAGTCAACCTGGACCCTTGCTCCATGCAGGCCAGCCTTCCCCTCAACAAACTGACCCACATTAGGTCAGTTCTCCAAGAGTTCACCTATACGAGAGGGTGTATGAAAAAAGAGCTCCAGACGCTATTGGACATGCTTAATTTTGCGCCTATTGGTCTATCTCTCACAGGCACAAGACCCCAATCAGATCCTCAGCCTGGACACTGCAGCTATAGCAGACTAATCAATGTGGGAGGAGTTCCTTTCCACCTGGAATGGCATATCTATGTTCATACAGTCTATCTCGTCCTTGTCACCGCAGGTGGTGACAGATGCTGCAGCCTCCACAGGCTTCGCTGCAATTTTTGGCCACCATTGGTTTGCTGGACCCTGGCCATCACAGATACTTTTAATCCCCGTATTTAGCCGGACCTCCTCCTTCTTCAAGCTCTACCCGATCGTAGCAGCCACCCAGCTCTGGGGTCATAACTGGACAGGACAAACCATAGGCTTCACCACCAACAATCAGGGCACGGCTGATATTATTAATAAATGCAGGTCCAAGTCGCTCTCGGTGATGTCCTTCTTACGCAGGCTGGTACAGCTGTCTCTACAGCATCAGTTTAATGTTCACTGTACATTCATCCCAGGTAAATACAACCTTGCAGCAGGCGCACTCTCACACTTTAATTTCATCTCCTTCTTCCGGTAGGTTCCAGAAGCCGATCAGGTGTCAGCCCCTATCCCGGTTTGGTCCCAGCTGACCCTGGACTAGAGCAGCATCTGCATGGAGCCACCCGGCTCATCAACCAGTCTCTGTCCTATAACACACTCAAAGCCTACCGTATAGCTTGGGATGTGTTTAACAAGTTCCTAGCTACCTGCTCAGCAGGAACACCAACAGACGCCAGGCACATACTGGCCTTTGTCTCATATTGCCATAGTCAGTTGGCCCTATCCTACAATACTATCCGGGTATACTTAGCCAGCATACAGCACTTTCTGGCACTTTGAGATCCCGCAAAACCATTCGTGTTTGCGTCCGATGCAATCCGAGCTGTCCTGCGTGGCATCCAGAAGCGGCAGCCGGTAGTTAAAGCCAAACGTCTTCCTATTACAAGTACCATCTTTAGAGATATGTCTGCTATGCTTGCCAGTTCCCCATTTGGTGTTCTCCCCATCCTGGTCATACAAGCAGCCATCTACCTGGCCTACTATGGGTTCTTGCAGCCTAGCGAGTTCACCTATAACAACTCAGCCGGTGAAGATGTCACTTGGTTTGCTATCAAGACCATTTCACTCTTCACCTCACGGTATCCAAAACCCAGCAGGCAGGCTCCAGATAGACATCCATCTCTATAAGACTGACAATGCCTGGTGTCCAGTTACCGTGCTTAGTCATCTACTCTCACTTCTGCCTGAACAGCCAAACTCTAGTCCCCTTCTACCCTTTCTGGTCAAACCTTTGAGTGCCTGCCAGTTCATGAAACACGTGAGGATTCTCCTTTTCATAACTTACACCTCAAACCCAGTGAGTACTCCGGCCACTCTTTCCGTATCGGAGCAGCCTCGACCGCATCTCGGCATGGGGTCCCAGATCACGTCATTAAGAGACTAGGCAGATAGAAGTCGGCCTGCTTCGCCCGGTATATCCTTAATCCTCAGGTGGAAATGTCACGGGCGTTCATCCAACTTGCTCAATGAATAAGGCCGCGTACACACGGGCGGATTGTCCGGCCAACTTAGTCCGCTGAAACACAGTTCAGCGGACAATCCGCTCATGTGTGGGCTTCAGCGGACTGTTTGAGTGGACAGTCTAGTGAACCAAGTCTTTCGGAATTTCCGTAAGTTTGTCCGTCGAAACTTGGTTTCAGCGGACAGTCCGCTCGTGAGTAGGCATGTTGGACGGACTAAGTATGGCGCATGCTCAGAAAGGATTTACACGGCCGAAAGTTGCATTGCAGTGTATTGGACGTCGAATTTCTAGTCCCGTCGTACGTGCTGTACACGTCATTGCGCAAGTTTTCAGCGGACTGTTCGTTCATCGTATGTGGTCAAGTCCGTTCATTGAAAAGTACGACGGACAGTCTGTCAGACTGTCTGACGAACTAAGCTGGGCGGACAATCCGCCCGTGTGTACGCGGCCTAAGACTGGAAATGAATAAAGAACTTTTACCAATACCTGAGTGCTTTGCCCCCTTATTTTGGTATACCGTCCATTAGACCAGGGCACACTTCAGGTCCATTTCATATTGTAAATCTTATGGTTAGTTTCTCTTGTTCGGATACGTATCGGCCATAGGGCTTCAACCATAAGTAGGAAGGCCAGTGTGGTGGCCCAAATTTATGGGAGAAGCCTGGGGGGTATTTAACCAGCCCACTCGCCTGTGGTCTTTGTTGGGATCCGGTACGCGATACCTACCCTCCCATCCCCCTTTTTAGGGCATTTCTCAAATCATTTCTCTTCATGAATATTCATTTCTAATCTTGGGTATGCCCCCTTATTTTGGTATACCGTCCATTAGACCAGAGCACACTTTAGGTCTATTTCATATTATAAATCTTATGGTAAGTTTGTCTTGTTTGGATACGTATCGGCCATAGGGCTTCAACCATAAATATATATAATGCATATAAAACTGTGAGAACGTAATACAGATTGAGCAAAATCAACAGAACCACTCTCATTTGTGACTGATTTCAGGGAACCCAAAGTGTCCTCCTCAGCCGTGCCTCACCTTTGTATTTAGGAGAGATAAAATGACTCTAATGTGATCAGAGTGCTTGTTATACCCACCTCCATGTGCATTGCGCTTGTGTGTTTGGCGTCTGCGAGAGGCCATCTCAGCTTCCTGTTTAAGTGAAATCTGTGAGGAAATAGAAGACACAGAAGAATCAAATTCCATATCATCATCATCATTCATTCATTTATCTTTCCATCCCTCCATCTCCATCAGATCCTTTACCATTTTCTCAGCTGGTCTGTATGAGAATTCACTCTGCCCATGGTTAGTATTCCATTTGTAAGCATATACACACAACTATAACAATTTAGATGTCAACACACAACGCTAAAGATCCCTACGATTACTACACAGCACTGTCCATTCTGATTATTCTACTCACAAAGTAACCACCATCTTTCCAAATAACATTAATACTACCTGTATGTGGGGAGGTGCAGCATGGCTTGCTGTATCTTACTGTGGCCCTGTGGACTGTTTTTTCCGGTGCTGTACCTTCTTGATGCCCTGTGGACTGTTTCCTCTTTGCCATGTCAAATTACCGCCCTGAGGTACGTTCTCACCTTGCGGTGCCAGCATAGAAGGACGGGAGGGCTCGGGGACTCACGCCTAGGATGTCTGATGGCCCAGGGCCGCCAGTGGGATGGTCTGGGTGCTGGGTGGCTTGTCTTGAGGTTCCGTGTGGGAAGGGTCTTTTGAGCCTGTGCAGGATCCAGGTAGAGAGAAGGGCAGGATGTGCAGGCAGAGAGGCAGCTGGGCAATGGAATGCAGAAGATCACTCCTGGAGGCCCCACCTCAGTCTGGGGTCCTCACAGGCACAGGCAGCATACAGGGCTGGCAGCATGGACAAAAACTGGGACTGTTGCTCTCAGCTCGTGTAAATAAACCTGAGCTGGGGCATGATCTTGCGAGTCAGGCAATCTGATGGCTGAGGGGGTTGGGTAACAGGCTCTGCCCCCTCCTGTGCGGCCGCACTAGGCACAGCTGAAGGCAAGTTTTTTTTCATTCTTAAGCAAGGCAAAGAGTGGGAAGAAGAGGTCACTGTACCCACCAGGCCCCGGCACATGGGGGGTACAGCGCTCCAAACTTAGCTCTGAGGAAGTGGCGACTCCCCTCGAAAACGTGTCCGTTTTTTTGGACTTTTCATCTCAAAGTGGGCACTCGTGGGCTGACCATGCTGAATGGAGCACTTTGTGGACTGTATTTTGCTTGAACTCATTATTTGTTTGCGAGTATATTTTTATACACTTTTTAACTGCTTCCCGACCAGCCCGCGCAGTTATACTGTGGCAGGTTGGCTCGCCCGAGTCGTCGTAGCTGTACATCGACCGCTTTAAGACCACAAGGGGGCACGCGCACACGCGACGACTGAATCGATGCATATGCCCGGTGGTCGCAATGTCCACACAGAGACAGAACGGAGGTCTGTCAATGTAAATAGACAGATCTCCGTTATGTCAGAGGTGAGGAGACTGATTAGTTGTTCCTAATGCTTAGGAACAACAATCGGTCTCCTCCCACAGTTAGCAACACTCCCTAGGGCACACATTTAACCCTTTGATCACCCTCTAGTGTTAACCCTTTCCCTTCCAGTGACATTTACACAGTAATCAGTGGCTATTTTCAGCTCTGATCGCTGTATAAATGTCAATGGTCCCAAAACAGTGTCAAAAGTGCCTGATCTGTCCGCCGCAATGTCGCAGTCCTGTAAAAAAATATCGCAGATCACCGCCATTACTAGTAAATTAAAAAAAAATAATAATAATAAAAATGTCATAAATTTGTCCCCTTTTTTGTACTTTACACTTTAACTTTGCGCAAACCAATCAATATATGCTTATTGCGATTTTTTTTAACAAAAATATGTCAAAAAAAATATATATTTTCTTCTAAACTGAGGAAGAAATGTGTTTTGTTTTTTTAAAAAGTGGAGATATTTATTATAGTAAAATATATATATATATATTTTATTTTCAAAATTGTCGCTCTTTTTTTGTTTATAGCGCAAAAAAAAAAAATTGCAGGGGTGATCAAAAACCACCATAAGAAAAAAAAGGATGTAAATTTTGTTACTACTACTACCTGTTAAATGTTATTCTTAATACAGAATAGAGAGAATTTCTGAAAATGTCACATTATGGTCTCAAGAAAAACATTCAATCTGGAGAGAAATTATTCTGATAATCTTCGTCTTTGCCCCACTTCACACAGAATGAATGGACATGCAGTTTCTCAGGATGAATAGCTCTGTATATTTATTATAAGTAAATCCCTATAGTGTCTATTTACTCCACTCATCCTCATCATGTGACAAACACAGAAAAATGTAGATCAGATATTATCACCAGAATATAATAGAACTCTCATCCATACTGACAGATTCCAGTTTTGTCCATTCTCAGGATTATAAAGTCTGGAAATTCTCAGTTTTTTATTCTGCAGACTTTTCATCACTTCCATTGAGCTGATCGCATTGAGCTGATTTACTAAAGGAGGAAAACCTGTTCTCATTCACAGAAAATGTTCTCTTTTCAATGGAAATTTTCACTGATCTTAGTGAATGAGGTGACGCTGTGCACACTTCAATCATCCAATCATGTGTGAGCAAACATTCTTTCTTTTTTTATCTGCAGTGGGCGTCCATAGGGGTGCATGGGCACGACCCCCCCCCCCCCCCTCCAGGCAGTCATAAAAATATAATTTTTTTTAAACTGCCCCTTTAAAAAAAAATCGAAAAAAAAGGTCATTAAGTGCACTTTGTCCGGACACAGTGCACTATGGGAAGCGCCATGTCTATGCAATCACAAGATTGCAGACGCGGCTTTTCATTTGCAGGCTTTTAACCCGCCTTGTGGCACGATCCATCGCACCGAGCTGCATCCGCATGGATGCTTTGCTGTTTAAGTTACTTCCGGCTTCCCTGTTCCAGAGACCAGATGGAAACTGGAAGTGAGTCGGCAGCTCCATGGGACGCACTGTCTGAGCGGAGCTGCCTGTGTAAGGTAAGTTTGATGACCCATAGGTCGAAACGCGTCGGGAAGACTCTACCACTGCCTATTTTATCTGACATGTTTGCTATCAACTACTGGAATGTGAGTTTGATATTTTATTTTTATTAAAAAAAATTTAAACGTTATTACACCATCCTGGCTTTATCCTTCCATTACATGTCTGGGTTGATGTCGGAGCTGTCTCTTTAAAAGCTGTTACCACATACAGTCTAATACATTGAAAGAACCATTTGTCGTGGGATCCACACAACCATAGAACGCTGAATCAGTGCCTCAGTATTTGGAATCATAAGTGATTTTTGACCCCTTAGATATATGTCTATTCGGGTCATTTCCATCTGGTAAGCCTGCGCTTCTTAAGGTGGTGGGATTTGCACTGCGGTGGAATTTTCATGGTTACATCTGATTTGGATTCCTGTTTTCACCACATTTTGTTGGGACTCATGTTTATGTATTTACCATTACAAAATATGGACTCCACTTAATTATTATTTATGTTTATATTTCACTATTTTTGTTTATATTTTTATATCTGTGTTTATATCTCACAAAAAAATTCATGGCCACATGAATACATGGTATAGGGCTTCCTATATCCTTTTTTTATATATGTTGTTCACTTTTTCATATTTATCAATTTTTTCTGCCTTCACTCCTTATTTGATTATTGTGGCAGCAAAGGTTTAGCGCTTACACTTTACATTCGATAAGTTTCCTTCTTGCCTGAGAGATCCCATTAGAGTTGTTGTATGGAAAGGCTGCCTTACATAGAAACATAAAGCTGGGAGTTACTGACAGATCACATCACACAGACTATAGATGCAACTTGGCTGGGCTCTGGGGAGTAAGGACGAGCAAAAACACCCCCCGTTCGGTTCACACCAGAACCTGTGAACAGACCTAAACTTCGTGTGAACTTTAGAACCTTTTAAAGTCTATCGGACTTGAATGTTCAAAATCTAATTTTAAATGCTAATATGCAAGTTATTGTCCTAAAAAGTGTTTGGGGACCCGGGTCCTGCCCCAGGGGACATGGATCAATGCAAAAAAAAGTTTTAAAAAAGGCAGTTTTTTCAGGAGCAGTGATTTTAATAATGATTAAAGTGAAACAATAAAAGTGTAATATTCCTTTAAATTTCATAGCTGGGGGGTGTCTATAGTATGCCTGTGAAGGGGCGCATGTTTCTGGTGCTTAGAACTGTCCCTGAACAAAGTGTCATTTCTGAAGGAAAAACAGTCATTTAAAATCACTCTATAATGAATTGTCGGCTCCCCGTAATACAGAGAAGTCATTGAAAGTCATTGATAGAAAAAAAAAGCGTGGGGTTCCCCCAAATTCAATTACTAGGCCCTTCCGTTCTGGTATGGATATTAAGGGGAACCTCGCGTCAAAAAAAAAAAAAAAAAAATACGTGGGGTTCCTTCTAAATATCCATATCAGACCATTCAGGTCTGGTATGGATTTTAAGGGGAACTCCACGCCAAATTTAAAAAAACAAAATGGTGTGGGGGTCCCGGTAAAAATTCATACCAGACCCTTTATCTGAGCACGCAACCTGGCAGGCCACAGGAATAGAGGGGGGATGAGAGAGCGCCCCCCCCTCCTGAACCGTACCAGGCCACATGCCCTCAACATTGGGAGGATGCTTTGGGGGTCTGTGACCCCTCAAAGCACCTTGTCCCCATGTTGATGGCTAGTGGTTGTGGGGGTCTGCGGACGGGTGACTTATCAGAATCTGAAAGCCCCCTTTAACAAGGGGACCCCCAGATCCCGGTCCCCCCTGTTTGAATGGTAAGGGGGTACAAAAGTACCCCTACCATTTCACAAAGAAAGTGTAAAAGAATGTTAAAAAAGACAAACACACTTTTGAAAAAGTCCTTTATTAAATTTTTTTTTTTTTTAAAAAGATTCCAGCGGTGGTAATCCACTCTTGCTATCCAGCGATGGATGATCATCTCACCAGGATCTGATCCAGCGACGGGTGATCTCTCACTCCAGTGCAGCAAAAGTGCTAATTTTAAAGGCTAATATGCAAGTTACTGTCCTAAAAAGTGTTTGGGGACCTGACTCCTGCCCCAGGGGACATGTATCAATGCAAAAAAAAGTTTTAAAAAGGGATGTTTTTCAGCAGCACTGATTTTAATGATGCTTAAAGTGAAAAAAAAAGTGAAATATTCCTTTAAATATCGTGCCTGGGGGGTGTCTGTAGTATGCCTGTGACATGGCACGTGTTTCCCGTGTTTAGAACAGTCCCTGCACAAAATGACATTTAACTGGAAAAAAAGTCATTTAAAACTGCTTGCGGTTTTCATGTAATGTCTGGTCCCGGTGTCCTGCCATTGGATACTGGCCGCCCCGTACTGCGCATGTGCAGCGCTTGTGCAGTACGGAGCAGAAGAAGCTTCTGAAAATCTCCGAAGATGAACTGTGCCGTGAGTCGAGGTGGTAGCCCCACCATCCAAGCGGACATAGGGCTGCCGATATTAGAGGGCCCCTCGCGGATTCACTTCGCTCACCACGCTTCGGGCTTGGCCTCGCTGCGCTCGGCTCTTTTATATTCTAACTCTATGTCCACTTGGTTGGTAGGGCTAGAACCTGGACTCATGGTGCAGGTGCCGTTCATCTTCGGCTATTTTCGGAATCTGAGTGTGCTGTGTACTGCGCATGCGCAGTACACAGCGGACACTATCCGATGGGGGACACAATATGATAGGACACCGGCAATATGGATGAAAATCATTGAGAAAAATGACACTTTAACAATGTACCAGTTCAAAATTACAAACAGATTCTACGTAACAATAAACCTACACAGTCCCTGTCTTGTTTGCCCCACCTGTATACTGCTGTTCTGAGTATATAGGGCCTGGGGGCTTACAACTTACAAGGGGTTCCCCTTAATATATGTACAAGACCCAAAGGGGCTGGTAATGCCCCCCCCCATGTCCATTACCAGCCCCTTTGAATCTTGTACGGATATTAAGGGGAACCCCGTACCCAAATTTAAAAAAGGAAAGGCGTGGCCCCCAGGCCCTATATACTTAGAACAGCAGTATACAGGTGGCGCAAACAAGACAGGGACTGTGTAGGTTTGTTGTTAAGTAGAATCTGTTTGTAATTTTGAAATGGTACATTTTTAAAGTGTAGCTCCAGTCAAAAAATCTATTTTTAAGCTTTTTGGAAAACATAGGGAAGGGTTTTCACCCCTGTAACATTTTTTTTTCCATCTGTGCACCTCTTCAGAAGATTTCATCTCACTTTCTGTCCCAAAGACCTATGTTTTTTGAAAATTTGGGTTTTTTAGTAAAACAAGGATTTGGATAAAGCATCAGTGGAGAGGAGACACGTTTTTCCCATCTCAACTCTTACAGGAGAGAATTTCCCTTCCTCACTTCCTGTTGTCTGCTTCCATTTGCAAGTAAGAGATGTTTGTAAGTTGGTTGTTTGAAAGTAGGGGCCTGCCCTATATGCTCTGCAGAAATTTGGGCTTAAGGTTTTGGTGTTGCCACAACACTGTAAGCCCTCAAAGTGGGGTGCGCTGGAACGCCCTGCTGTGAACTATTATATCAAGAATTGTAATTACATGCCATTGTTGAACAGTGGTAGAAAAATTGGACCTTTCATGGTTGTGGTGGTGCTGGTGCCACAACGCTATAAGTCCTCACAGTTACTCTCGGTGGGCGCTGGAACGGGCCCTGCTGTAAAATATTATATCAAGAATTGTAATTACATGCACCTGTTGAACAGGGGCACAAAAAGTGGGCCTTAGGCACTGGTGCCACAACACTGCAACACCTCACAGAAACTCTAGTTGGAGAGCAGGAATGAGCCCTGCTGCAAAGTATTGAATCAAAAATTGTAATTACACGTCCCCGTTAAACAGGGGCTGAAAAATTGGGCCTTAGGCACTGGTGTTGGTGCCAAGACACTGCAACCCCTCACAGATACTCTAGTTGGAGCACAGGAATGAGCTCTGTTGCAAAGTATTGCATCAAAAATTGTAATTACACGCCCCTGTTAGACTGGGGTTGAAAAATTAGGCCTTAGCCACTGGTGGCAGCACCCAGAACCAAAAATGTTCTTCTAAACTATCAGCAGGATCATTGAGGAGGAAGAGGATAGCCACTCAGCATCAGCATAGGCAGTTAAGAAAGGGATCTGACATTTAAAAAAAAAAATTATTTGGTTACATCAGCTTCAGGTAGCTGGTGGTGATCCAAGACTGATTCATCTTTATGAAGGTCAGTCGATCAACCGAGTCGGTGGACAGGCACACCCTGTGATCGGTTACAAAGCTTCCAGCAGCACTGAATGTGCGTTCCGAAAGAACGCTGGATGCAGGGCAGGCTAGTAGCTCAATTTCATACTGTGCAAGCTCTGGCCAGTGATCCATCCTCAAGACCCAGTAACCCAGAGGATTTTTCGGTGGGAAAGGTGTCCAAGTCTGATCTTGCCCCTAGGTATTCCTGCACCATATAAATCAGACACTGGCGATGGTTGCTGGAACAGAGCATACCTTGGAGCTGCGGACTAAAAAAATTATCTGAACGGCCACCTTCTCCACTGCTCCTTGTGTGACTGACTAAAGCCTTACAAAGTCTGAGCAACACGTTGTCCAGGACCAGGAGTTTGTAACCTCCCAATCTCCGGGAACGCGTTGCACTGACCTTTCTGCAAGGCCTCCCGGAGATGTCTCATCCTCTGCGATGGCAAGATAAGGTCCGCAACCTTACCCTTCTACCGTGGATCAAGGAGAGTTGCCAGCCAGTAATGATCCCTCTCCTTGATCCGGAGAATAAGAGGATCCTTCCGCAGGCTTTGCAGGATCAGGGAGGCCATGCAGCGTAGGTTAGCTGAGGCATTCGGTCTGGAGTCCTCTGGGTCACTAAGGACAACATGATCTGCAGCCACCTCCTCCCAGCCATGTACAAGTCCACGGGTTTCTTAGGACTGTAAATGATCCCTAAAAAACTGCTGCTGATGCTGAGTGCCATACTCCACCTCCATGCTGACACAATTCTCCTCCTCCTCATCCTCCTCTTCCTGTGTGATCGGCGGGCCAGCAGGAACACTGTCTGGATAAAGGGGGCCTTTAGAGGCAAGGAAGTCCTCTTCTTCCTGCCTCTGTTCTGCCTCAAGTGCCCTGTCCATTATTCCATGCAGCATGTGCTCCAGCAGGTGGACAAGAGGTACAGTGTCGCTGATGCATGCACTGTCACTGTTCACCATCCTCGTGGCCTCCTCAAATGGTGACAGGACAGTGCATGCATCCCTGATCATGGCCCACTGGCGTGGGGAAAAAAAACGAGCGCCCCTGACCCTGTCCTGGTGCCGTAGTTGCACAGGTACTCATTGATGGCCCTCTGCTGCGTGTGCAGCCGCTGCAGCATGGCCAACGTTGAGTTCCACCTAGTGGGCATGTCACAGATTAGAAGGTTCTTGGGCAGGTTCAATTCCTTTTTGAGGTCAGCCAGCCGAGCACTGGCATTTTATGACTCGCGGAAATGCACTCAGACTTTCCCGGCCTGCCTCAGGACGTCCTGTAAGCCCGGGTACCTGCTCAAGAACGACTGCACCTCCAAGTTAAGGACATGATCCAGACAGGGCACATGGGTCAGTTGTCCCTGTCGGAGGGCAGAGAGGAGGTTGGTGCCATTTTCGCAAACCACCATCCCTGCCTTAAGCTGGCGTGGCATCAACTACCTCTCAGCCTGCCCCTGTAGAGATGACAGAATCTCTGCCCCAGTGTGGCTCCTGTCTACTAAGCACACCAGCGCAAGCACGGCATAGCATCTTTTTGCCTGTGTACTTACGTAGCTTCTTGAACGCCCAGAAGTACTTGGCTGTCACACACCTAATTCTACACCTTCATTCCTCTCAGTGCAAGTTTCAGAGAGGATTGAAGGTCTAGTGGGGTTGGAGATCCCAGCTGGTGAGGAGCAAGGAGAGGTCCGCTTTGTTCTTTAGTGTGTGTCTTTAAGGTACAGTTGCCAACGAACTGCATGGCAGGTTGACATATGTCTGATCAAGCATGTGGTGCCCAAGCGGCTAATTTTTTGGCCACGTGAGATCCGCTTGAGACATATGTTGCAAATAGCAGCGGTGCGATCTGATGAACTTGTCTCAAAAAAGGCCCACACCAAAGAACTTTTGGAATAACACACAGCTGGCCCCTGGAGGGCATCCTGCCTCATTGGAGATGTGCCTCCTCCTCCTCCTCTCTCCTACCAGGCACCCACGTGGAGTCAGTGAGCTCATCATCCCCTCCCTCCACATCTCTGAAGCAAACCTGGCAGTATGCTGCAGCTGGGGGAACATGACTGCCAGATTGCTGTCCTTCTTGGGCATCCTCTATCTCTGGGCTCATGCTACTGCCTTCCTCTAGCTGGGTATCATCATCAGAGCCTTCAAAACGCTGGGCATCCTTATGGAGCATGTACCCAACACTGTGCTCAAACAGTTCAGGGGACTCCTCAGGAGGACAAGGTGGGGCTAGGAAAGGAGTGACTGATGCAACTGAGATGAGGGAAGAGGACACGTTGGCAGCTGCTTTGCCAGTACACTGAGCCTGGGTGAGAGAGGATGAGGAGGAGGAGGAGGACGGCTTGGTCATCCACTCTACAAAGTCTTTGGCATGTTGCGGCTCAACACGCCCAGCTGCCGAAAACAAGGACAAGCGTGTCCCATGGCCACGTGCTGATGAGAATGCACCGCGTAAAGGACCAGCACTGATGCCTCTAGACACAGAGCCTGTTTGCCCTCTTTTATTGCCTCATGACTGTCTGCCTCTCCTTGTTGGCCTTCCAGTCATACTAATGACCTGCAGGGAGATGTAGCTGCACAAAGCTGGGACATATATACTGATTATACTGCAGCTAGCAGAATCAACTGCCTGCCTGTAGTATTATTACTATGAGAACACCAGCAATTTGGGTAGCTTTAAGTGCACACTGTGCAGATGACACAGTACACCAACTGTAATTACTGCAGCTGCCTATGGTATAGGACCAGCAGAACACCATCAATTGGTGTAGCTTTAGGTGTACACTGTGCAGGTGGCACAATACACTGACTGTAATTGCAACAGCTTCAAAGGAAATTCACAGACACTGTCTCTCCGACTATCTCTCTCTCCACTGACGCAACACACTACGCAAGGCTGCCGCTTTGGCCAATCATGGCTCTCCGTTTTTTCTGCGCTGTGATGGGCCAAAGCATGCGGGTCATAGTGCATGCTTGGCCAATCATCAGCCAGCAATGCACTGCGATGGTGCAGTGAATTATGAGCCGTGACGCGCCACTCGGATTTGGCACAAACGGCCCATAATGTTCGGAATTCGCCGAACGGGCGAACAGCAGATTTTAGAGTCGAACACGAAGCTCATCCCTACTCCTGATAGAAGGTGATCTCACTGCTGTATGAGTCAGAGGAACTTCCAGCAGTGATATTCTCTCTGCAGTGTCTTCAGCCAGCAGTGTGCAGACGCTGGTCACATACTGACTTCACTCACTCATTGGAGTCACTGCCAGTGAAATATACAGGACAGGAGTGTCCATTGCTGAATACATAGATGCAGAATTGATTGTCCACAAGTCATTACTATTTCATGTTTTAACCTGTACAGCCCACCTCCACTACACCACACAGCACACCTCCACTACACCACACAGCACACCCCCACTACACCGCACAGCACACCTCCACTACACCACACAGCACACTCCCACTACACCGCACAGCACACCCCCACTACACCGCACAGCACACCTCCACTACACCACACAGCACACCTCCACTACACCGCACAGCACACCCCCACTACACCGCACAGCACACCTCCACTACACCACACAACACACCCCTCACTACACCAAACAGCACACCTCCACTACACCGCACAGCATACCTCCACTACACCACACAGCATACCTCCACTACACCACACTTCCACTACACCACACAGCATACCTCCACTACACCACACTTCCACTACACCACACAACACACCCCTCACTACACCAAACAGCACACCTCCACTACACCGCACAGCATACTTCCACTACACCACACAGCATACCTCCACTACACCACACTTCCACTAGACCACACAACACACCCCTCACTACACCACACAGCACACCTCCACTACACCACACAACACACCCCTCACTACACCAAACAGCACACCTCCACTACACCGCACAGCATACCTCCACTACACCACACAGCATACCTCCACTACACCACACAGCACACCCCCACTACACCGCACAGCACACCCCCACTACACCGCACAGCAAACCTCCACTACACCACACAGCATACCTCCACTACACCACAAAGCACACTTCCACTACACCACACAACACACCCCTCACTACACCACACAGCACACCTCCACTACACCACACAGCACACCTCCACTACACCACACAACACATCCCTCACTACACCAAACAGCACACCTCCACTACACCGCACAGCATACCTCCACTACACCACACAGCATACCTCCACTACACCACACAGCCCACCCCCACTACACCGCACAGCACACCCCCACTACACCACACAGCACACCTCCACTACACCACACAGCACACTTCCACTACACCACACAACACACCCCTCACTACACCACACAGCACACCTCCACTACACCACACAGCATACCCCCACTACACCACACAACACACCTCCACTACACCGCACAGCATTCCCTTATTACACAGCATACCTCCACTACACAGCACACCCCACTACACCGCACTGCACACCTCCACTACACCGCACTGCACACCTCCACTACACTGCACAGCATATCCCCACTACACCGCACAGAACACCCCCACTACACCGCACAGCACACCTCCACTACACCACACAGCACACCTTCACTACACCGCACAGCACACCCCCATTACACCGCACAGCACACCTCCACTACACCACACAACACACCCCTCAATACACCAAACAGCACACCTCCACTACACCGCACAGCATACCTCCACTACACCACACAGCATACCTCCACTACACCACACAGCACACTTCCACTACACCACACAACACACCCCTCACTACACCACACAGCACACCTCCACTACACCACACAGCACACCTCCACTACACCACACAACACACCCCTCACTACACCACACAGCACACCTCCACTACACCACACAGCATACCCCCACTACACCACACAACACACCTCCACTACAACGCACAGCATTGCCTTATTACACAGCATACCTCCACTACACAGCACACCCCCACTACACCGCACTGCACACCTCCACTACACCGCACTGCACACCTCCACTACACTGCACAGCATACCCCCACTACACCGCACAGCACACCCCCACTACACCGCACAGCACACCTCCACTACACCGCACAGCACACCCCCATTACACCGCACAGCACACCTCCACTACACCACACAACACACCCCTCACTACACCAAACAGCACACCTCCACTACACCACACAGCATACCTCCACTACACCACACAGCATACCTCCACTACACCACACAGCACACTTCCACTACACCACACAACACACCCCTCACTACACCACACAGCACACCTCCACTACACCACACAGCACACCTCCACTACACCACACAACACACCCCTCACTACACCAAACAGCACACCTCCACTACACCGCACAGCATACCTCCACTACACCACACAGCATACCTCCACTACACCACACAGCACCCCCCCACTACACCGCACAGCACACCCCCACTACACCACACAGCACACCTCCACTACACCACACAGCACACTTCCACTACACCACACAACACACCCCTCACTACACCACACAGCACACCTCCACTACACTACACAGCACACCCCCACTACACCGCACTGCACACCTCCACTACACCGCACTGCACACCTCCACTACACTGCACAGCATACCCCCACTACACCGCACAGCACACCCCCACTACACCGCACAGCACACCTCCACTACACCGCACAGCACACCCCCATTACACCGCACAGCACACCTCTACTACACCACACAACACACCCCTCACTACACCAAACAGCACACCTCCACTACACCGCACAGCATACCTCCACTACACCACACAGCATACCTCCACTACACCACACAGCACACTTCCACTACACCACACAACACACCCCTCACTACACCACACAGCACACCTCCACTACACCACACAGCACACCTCCACTACACCACACAACACACCGCTCACTACACCAAACAGCACACCTCCACTACACCGCACAGCATACCTCCACTACACCACACAGCATACCTCCACTACACCACACAGCACACCCCCACTACACCGCACAGCACACCCCCACTACACCACACAGCACACCTCCACTACACCACACAGCACACTTCCACTACACCACACAACACACCCCTCACTACACCACACAGCACACCTCCACTACACCACACAGCATACCCCCACTACACCACACAACACACCTCCACTACACCGCACAGCATTCCCTTATTACACAGCATACCTCCACTACACAGCACACCCCCACTACACCGCACTGCACACCTCCACTGCACACCTCCACTACACTGCACAACATACCCCCACTACACCGCACAGCACACCTCCACTACACCACACAGCACACCTCCACTACACCGCACAGCACACCCCCATTACACCGCACAGCACACCTCCACTACACCACACAACACACCCCTCACTACACCAAACAGCACACCTCCACTACACCGCACAGCATACCTCCACTACACCACACAGCATACCTCCACTACACCACACAGCACACTTCCACTACACCACACAACACACCCCTCACTACGCCACACAGCACACCTCCACTACGCCACACAGCACACCTCCACTACACCACACAACACACCCCTCACTACACCAAACAGCACACCTCCACTACACCGCACAGCATACCTCCACTACACCACACAGCATACCTCCACTACACCACACAGCACACCCCCACTACACCGCACAGCACACCCCCACTACACCACACAGCACACTTCCACTACACCACACAACACACCCCTCACTACACCACACAGCACACCTCCACTACACCACACAGCACACCCCTCACTACACCACACAGCACACCCCCACTACACCAAACAGCACACCTCCACTACACCGCACAGCACACCTCTACTACACCACACCTCCATTAACCACACAACACACCCCATCTACACCGCACAGCACATCTCCACTACACCGCACAGCACACCTCCACTACACCACACAGCACACCCCCACTACACTGCACAGGACACCTCCACTACACCGACAAGCACACTTCCTCTAAACTACACAGGACACCCCCACTACACCGCACAGCACACCTCCATTACACAGCACACCTCCACTACACCACACAGCACACCCCCATTACACAACACAGCACACCTCCACTACAACACACCTCCACTAAACCACACCTCTACTAAACCACATAGCACACACCCACTACACAGCACAGCACACCTCCACTACACCACACAGCACACCCCAGTTACACAGCACAGCACACCTCCACTACACCACACAGCACACCCCAGTTACACAGCACAACACACCCCCATTTCACCACACAGCACACCCCAACTACACCGCACTGCACAGCACACCTCCACTACACTGCACAGCACACCTCCACTACACCGCACAGCATACCCCCACTACACCACATAACACACCCCCACAAACACACCCCCACTACACCGCACAGCATACCTCCACTACACCGCACAGCACACCTCCACTACACCACACAGCATACCCCCACTACACCACACAGCACACCTCTACTACACCGCACACCTCTACTACACCGCACAGCACACCTCTACTACACCGCACAGCACACCTCCACTACACAGCACACCCCCACTACACCGCACTGCACACCTCCACTACACTGCACAGCACACCTCTACTACACCGCACAGCACACCTCTACTACACTGCACAGCACACCTCCATTACCCAGCACACCCCCACTACACCACACAGCACACCCCCACTACACTGCACAGCAAACCTCCACTACACCACAGACGCACCTCCACTACACCACACAGCACACACCTCCACTACACCGCACAACACACCTCCACTACACCGCACAGCACACCTCCGCTACACCACACAGCACACCCCCACTACACCACACAGCACACCTCCACTACACAGCACACCCCCACTACACCACACTGCACACCCCCACTACACCGCACTGCACACCTCCACTACACTGCACAGCACACTTCCACTACACCGCACAGCACACCTCCTCTAAACCACACAGCACACCCCCACTACCCTGCACAGCAAACCTCCACTACACCGCAGACACACCTCCACTACACCACACAGCACACCCCTCACTACACCACACAGCACACCCCCACTACACCAAACAGCACACCTCCACTACACCGCACAGCACACCTCTACTACACCACACCTCCATTAACCACACAACACACCCCATCTACACCGCACAGCACATCTCCACTACACCGCACAGCACACCTCCACTACACCACACAGCACACCCCCACTACACTGCACAGGACACCTCCACTACACCGACAAGCACACCTCCTCTAAACTACACAGGACACCCCCACTACACCGCACAGCACACCTCCATTACACAGCACACCTCCACTACACCACACAGCACACCCCCATTACACAACACAGCACACCTCCACTACAACACACCTCCACTAAACCACACCTCTACTAAACCACATAGCACACACCCACTACACAGCACAGCACACCTCCACTACACCACACAGCACACCCCAGTTACACAGCACAACACACCTCCACTACACCACACAGCACACCCCAGTTACACAGCACAACACACCCCCATTTCACCACACAGCACACCCCAACTACACCGCACTGCACAGCACACCTCCACTACACTGCACAGCACACCTCCACTACACCGCACAGCATACCCCCACTACACCACACAACACACCCCCACAAACACACCCCCACTACACCGCACAGCATACCTCCACTACACCGCACAGCACACCTCCACTACACCACACAGCATACCCCCACTACACCACACAGCACACCTCTACTACACCGCACAGCACACCTCTACTACACCGCACAGCACACCTCCACTACACAGCACACCCCCACTACACCGCACTGCACACCTCCACTACACTGCACAGCACACCTCTACTACACCGCACAGCACACCTCTACTACACTGCACAGCACACCTCCATTACCCAGCACACCCCCACTACACCACACTGCACACCTCCACTACACTACACAGCACACCTCCACTACACTGCACAGCACACCTCCTCTAAACCACACAGCACACCCCCACTACACTGCACAGCAAACCTCCACTACACCGCAGACACACCTCCACTACACCACACAGCACACCCCTCACTACACCACACAGCACACCCCCACTACACCAAACAGCACACCTCCACTACACCGCACAGCACACCTCCACTACACCACACCTTTACTAAACCACACAACACACCCCGTCTACACCGCACAGCACACCTCCACTACACCACACAGCACACCCCCACTACACTGCACAGGACACCTCCACTACACCGACAAGCACACCTCCTCTAAACCACACAGCACACCCCCACTACACCGCACAGCACACCTCCACACCACACCACCTTAATTGGCATCTGTCCAAAATTGGCCCTAGTATATGAATGGGGACCTTGGATTGTGGGTAGGGATCAATGTGAGTGTGTAAAGTACAGGGATAGGGACAATTGTAGACACTCAGGTTGAACTAGATGGACTGGTGTCTTTATTCAACCTTACTAACTATGAAACTATGAAACTATGAATTACACAGCACAACACACCTCCACTACACCACACCCCAACTACACTGCACAGCACAGCACACCTCCACTACACTGCACAGCACACTCCCACTACACCACACAGCACACCTCCACTACACCGCACAGCATACCTCCACTACACCACACAGCACACCCCCATTACACCACACAGCACACCCCAACTACACCGCACTGCACAGCACACCTCCACTACACCGCACAGCGCACCTTCACAGCACATTGTTGCATTTGATAGGCACAGTGGCTGCATATGATTTTTTTTTAAGTATTTTTCTGAATTTTTCAGTTTGTTTGTGCCCTCCCAAAATTTTGAGCACCAGCCGCCACTGCTCTGCACATGATTGGATTTTCTCTGCAAAGAGCAATTTTGTTTCATTCCATTCAGTAAGATTTCCTAAACATCACATTATGATCTGATACAATAATAATAATAATAATAATAATAACAGCAACAATAATACCAATAAACAGAAGTAATGATTTATATTATATTCTACTACAGAAATATTCCCATAGATGAGACATGATCAGAATAGGAAGGACGGTTATAATTACCTGGACTGTGATCAGAGGACGGAGATCTTCTGAATGCTATCACTACAACTGCAGTCAGCTTTTTATAGGATTCAGAATTGGATGGGGAAGAGGAGGAGGAGGGGGGGGGGAGAGTGGAGAGGAGGGGGGGGTGAGTGGAGAGGAGGGGGGGAGGGGGGAGTGGAGAGGATGGGGGGGAGGGGGGGGTGAGTGGAGAGGGGGGGGGGGGTTTCTTATAACTGAAAGATTTCCTAGAAGCATGTTACTTCCACTTTCACTTTAATCCCCTTGTATTTTATTGTATTGTAACTGTATTGTCTCCCTTTTATATTGTAAAGTGCTGCATAAACTGTTAATTATAATAATAATATAATAATAATAATCTCTATCATCTGTTCTTATTCTGTATGTATGGACTCTGCACAGTACCACTTCTCTTGTCCTGTATGTCGGGTGTAATTCTCGGTATCTGTTCTTATTCTGTATGTATGTGTAGCACTAACCCCCGAAGGAGCTGCTGGTATTTGATTGGTCTGACCGTTACCTCGCCGTTCCACCAAGTTCGTCATTGAGGTCCCATTAAATAGTTGCTCACAGATTGCGGCTCCAACACTATGGGGGGTTATTTACTAAAGGAAAATCCACTTTTCACTACAAGTGCACTTGGAAATGCAGTTGCTGTAGATCCGAGGGGGACATGCAAGGAAGATAAAAAACTGCATTTTAGCTTGCACATGATTGGATGATAAAATCAGCAGAGCTTCCCCTCATTTCAGACCTTCCCCTCAGATCTACAGAGACTGCACTTGTAGTGCAAAGTGGATTTGCCTTTAGTAAATCACCCTCATAAATTTTGAGCACCAGCCCCCACTACACCACACAGCATACTGTTGCATTTTATGGGCACAGTGGTTTCATATGATGTATTTTTTTAAGTATCTTTCTGAATTTTTCAGTTTGTTTGTGCCCTCCCAAAATTTTGAGCACCAGCCGCCACTGCTCTGCACATGATTGGATGTTCTCTGCAAAGAGCAATTTTGTTTCATTCCATTCAGTAAGATTTCCTAAACATCACATTATGATCTGATACAATAATAATAATAATAATAATAATAATAATGATAACAGCAACAATAATACCAATAAACAGAAGTAATGATTTATATTATATTCCACTACAGAAATATTCCCATAGATAAGACATGATCAGAATAGGAAGGACGGTTATAATTACCTGGACTGTGATCAGAGGACGGAGTTCTTCTGTTTTCTATCACTACAACTGCAGTCAGCTCAGCTTTATATAGGATTCAGAATTGGATGGGGAAGAGGGGGGGGGGGGGGAGGGGGGGAGTGGAGAGGAGGAGGAGGGGGGGGAGTGGAGAGGAGGGGGGGGGGGCTTTTCCTATACATATGAATGATTTCCAAGAAGCACTTAGAAATGTTACTTCCACTTTCACTTTCATTTTAATCCTCTTATATTTTATTGTATTGTCTCCCTTTTATATTGTAAAGCGCTGTGTAAACTGGTGATGCTAATCCTGTATAATAATAATAATCTCTATCATCTGCTCTTATTCTGTATGTATGGACTCTGCACAGTACCACTTCTCTTGTCCTGTATGTCGGGTGTAATTCTCGGTATCTGTTCTTATTCTGTATGTATGTGTAGCACTAACCCCCGAAGGAGCTGCTGGTATTTGATTGGTCTGACCGTTACCTCGCCGTTCCACCGAGTCCGTCATTGAGGTCCCATTAAATAGTTGCTCACAGATTGCGGCTCCAACACTATGGGGGGTTATTTACTAAAGGAAAATCCTCTTTTCACTACAAGTGCACTTGGAAATGCAGTTGCTGTAGATCCGAGGGGGGACATGCAAGGAAAATAAAAAACTGCATTTTAGCTTGCACATGATTGGATGATAAAATCAGCAGAGCTTCCCCTCATTTCAGACCTTCCCCTCAGATCTACAGAGACTGCACTTGTAGTGCAAAGTGGATTTGCCTTTAGTAAATCACCCTCTTCGTCTCTTTTTGCAATGCTTTATTGACAGAAAGGAATGAAATAGAGGGGTGGAGGGGGAGGGGAGATTCATGTATGGTGTGTTGCGGGTCTCGGGTGCTTCACTAATCCAGAGGACAAAACAACTTCCACAAACTGGATTCAGCATCCCCCGGATTGGCCTCTCTCACTGACCTAGCAGCCGGTGTAATAGTAGAACCGTTGCACAATCCTCTGCCACAGAATTGTGTCACCAATAACTTTTGCAACGCCAAAGTACAGTCACTCAGTACCAGTTTCTTTTGGCCCAGCCGGCGGTACTGTGAGGTAGGTGACCCGGGATGTGTCCTCCAGTTGGGTCTCCAGCCTTGTCGCTCGGTCCTCTCTCAGAAAAGTCCTCCCCTGGATCCTCCAGTTGCTCGGCTTCTGCCCGCAGGCAGGACCACCCCTGGATCGGTAGGCCCCCATGACTTCTGGGCCTACCTCCAGTAAGGAAGCCTCGGGCCAGCCGGCCCCGAGACAGTTGAATGGCTACGGTACACCTTAGGCAAGGAGGGCCATCAGGTCGGAGCACCCCACCCCCACACCACCATGGGGTCTGTCCCTTAACCACTTCCCGACCTGCGCACACCAATGTACGTCGGCAGAATGGCACGGGCAGGCAAGTTGACGTACAGGTATGTCCATTTGTATTTGCCACCCTGCCATCATGTGCACGCGCAGGTGCCGGTCAGAACCCCCGTGAGTCCGGGCACGGGTCCCGCGGACTCGATCGTCGCGGGGATACCCGCGATCGTGTCACGGGGGAGGCTGAACGGGGAGCTGCCGATGTAAACAGCATCTCCCTGTTCTGCCTAGCAACAAGTGACACTGATCTCTGCTCCATGGGATTGAAGCAGAGATCAGAGGTTCACTAACACACAGCCACGCCCCCCCCACAGTTAGTAACACGCCCCTAGGATACACTTAACCCCTACACTGCCACCCCCTGGATAACCCCTTCACTGCCAGCGTCATTTACACAGGAATCACTGCATTTATATAGCACTGATTGCTGTATAAATGACAATGGTCCCAAAAATGTGTAAAAAAAAGTCCGATGTGTCCGCCATAATGTCGCAGTCACAATAAAAATCACTGATCACCGCTATTACTAGTAAAAAAAATATATATATATATATTAATAAAAATGCCATAAAACTATCCCCTATTTTGTAAACGCTATAACTTTTGCGCAAACCAATCATCAATCGCTTATTGCAATTTTTTTTACCAAAACTATGTAGAAGAATACGTATCGGCCTAAACTGAGGGAAAAAAATGTTTTTTTTATATATTTTTGGGGATATTTATTATAACAAAAAGTAAAAAAATAATGCGTTTTTTTCAAAATTGTCGCTCTATTTTTGTTTATAGTGCAAAAAATAAAAACCGCAGAGGTGATCAAATACCACCAAAAGAAAGCTCTATTTGTGGGGAAAAAAAAAGGATGCCAATTTTGTTTGGGAGCCACGCCGCACGACCACACAATTCTCAGTTAAAGTGACGCTTTGCCGAATCGCAAAAAGGGGTCTGGTCTAAAGCCAGCAAAATGGTGCGGTCTGAAAGCGGTTAAGTACCCTCTCCCAGAATGCGCAGCGGGTAAACCTCTCCCACTGGCTGTTTCCGGGCAAAGAGGCACTCAATACACCCAGCCTGTTGCAATTTCCAACACTGGCCGATGATGAGAGCGCCACCCGCGGCCAAGTGGAAAACTACACAACCCAGCTGAGCTGGAAGAGAAACCAGAAATTTAACACAATCAGTCTGAGCTTGTGACAGACCTAGCTGGGACCGAGGCTCTTGGAGGGGACTGAATACGAGCCTCTTGCCTTGTGATTATGGGCCCTCGCATTTGGGGGAACGGTGCTCTTTGTGAGCTGTACGCCTGGGGACCTCTGAGGTGGTGTTACTTGGATTCAGGTCCATGCCCCCCCCCAAGACACAGAGACTCCGGATATGTAAATGCCATGTTAGCAATAGACTGAATCACACTATTGGGACACAAATTCTTAGATGCTAATATCATCATCTCCAGCCACCTGTCTGTCTTGTATAATGTAAATGAGTCTAGTCTGGCTTCACACAGATTCTAAAGAGTATTTCACGTACTGTTGCGTTGTTGTTTGTGCTAATTAACCTGCAATTGAATTGTTAGTGAGCTAGGAGCCGAAAAGTCTTATCCCTCAGTCAACCAGTCTGAGTGTTGATTTAGATAATTAGCTCATGCTAATTAGGTTAGGTTTTAGTCACCCCGCTGTTTATATTTTGAGTGAGATCTCAAATAAAGGTCATTCCTGATGTCCTCCAAGACTGGTGTCGTCTAGTTCTTGGGGGTTCCTATAGCCAGATCCATTGGACTTGTGTTCCAGGACTTAGGAAGTGGTATACTGACGGAAGCACTCAATCCGAGTGTGGGATCGGTTCCGTCACAGAGCTAAACTACAGCTCAGACAAATCTAAATTTTCACTTATAGCGTCTGCCCATCAGGAGCAGAGCGCTACGTATGCATAGTTCCCAACTGTCCCTGATTTGGTGCAATGTCCCTCTATCCCTCTTTCCTCCTCATTTGTCCCTCATTTTGGTCTGATCCATATAGTTGTAAATAAAATGCACTTTTTATCTTTCAAAAATTGTTTCCCAGAGCTAAACCTTCCATCTGATTTCTAAATTGCTGCATTTGTACATTTTAAAAGCCAATATAAAGGAATAGTAGTGGTAAAAAAAAAAAAAAAACCCTTGTCCCTTGTGGATTTAATTAACCTTTTTTTTGGGGTTAATTCTCCTTTAAGGGGTGTGTTAGGGGGCGTGTCCCATGCTTACATACATTTGTTAGTAGATTTGTACAGAAAGGGAGGGACAAGCTGACATGGGATTAACATGGAAGGCACAGTCTGCACAACCGGGGACCAGGGGGCGGACTGACAACTCATGGGGCCCCCGGGCAATAGGAGATTATGGGGCCCCCAGGCAATAGATTATGGGGCCACACAGTATACACACACACACACACACATACAGTATACACACACACAGTATACACACACAATACACACACAGAATACACACACTGAAAAGGTACTGGAGAGGCGGGGCAGCTATAATCTTGGGATTTTTTTAAAAAAAACACAGATTTTTACATACTGTCTCTGGTTTCATTGAGGCTGGCAACCCTGATGGGGCAACCTTAGTGGCATGGGGCCCTCGGGCAGTGCCCAAGTGCTCGAATGGTCAGTCCGCCCCTGCCGGGGACAGTGTACACGCTCGGAGTGCATGGCTCCCGGTGCCTGCCCATTGTCCCCCACTGTGTCCGGGGACAGCTCTGCTTGTGCTCCTTCCTCTCACATTGTCAGCCCAGTCTGGGCTCCGCTCCCCCCTCCCCCCGTCTTTTTCTTTCTCTGCCTGATTTCGGACTATGTGACAGGGCAAAGCCTGAGCTGGGGGACAAGCCTGGGGCCACATAGTGCTGCTCACAACCGACAACAGCTCACCGACTGGGTGCTGCATTCTACAGTAATTGCCCTGCCGCTGTCAGTATCCAAGCCTCACCCCCCTTTCTCAACCCCTCTCTCATACTTGCCAACAGTCCCGATTTTCTCAGGACAATCCCGGAAATTGTACCCTCTTCCCAATCTGAGCGCATCCAGATCAAAATCACGATTTTTTATTTTTTTTGTCCCGGGCATCGGGACTTTCTTTGGCACCGGCCGCAGCTGTTCTATGAAAACATGGCCGCCAGATCTCCTTTACGGCTAGCAGGTCTCTTTCCCCGTATATCCCCGTATAGCCGGTTAGCTGCACCTCTCCACTGAACACACGGGGAAAGAGACCTGCTAGCCGAGAAGGGGCCTTCTTCCTACTGACACTAATGCTGGGATATTTGCCTCTCTCTGACACCTTTCTAAGGGATGGTCTTCTATTGACTGCAATGTAAGAGTCATGCTTCTTACCACTGACATCAATGTAAGGGGAAGACTTTGACCCACTGACGCCAATGTAAGGGGCAATCTTCCTCCTAATGACAACTATATAAGTGAAATATTCTTTCTACCACTGAGATCAAGGTAAGGGGCAGACTTCAAACCACTAACACCAATGCTGGGGTACTTTTCCTCCCATACAGCATTGTAAGAGATGGTCTACCTTCCATTGACTCCATTGTAAAGGTCATGATTCCACTCACTGACACCAATGTAAAAGGCAGCCTTATGCCCCGTACACACAATCGCACTTTCCGACAACAAAACCGTGGAATTTTGTTTGAAGGTCGTTGGCTCCAACTTGTCTTGCATACACACGGTCACTCAAATGTTGGCCAACAATTATGAGCGCAGTGATGTACAAGACGTAAGGTGAGCCGATAAAAAAGGAGTTCAATAGTCAGCATTGATTCCGAGCATGCGTGCTTGTACTTTGGACTTTTGTCCGACGGACTTGTGTACACACGCTCGGAAAGTCCAACAACACACATTTGTTGGCGGAAAATTTGAGAACATGCTAGCCAACATTTGTTGGCAGAAAGTGCGACAACAAATGATCCATGGAGCATACACATGGTCGGACTTTCCTCCAACAAGCTCACATCCAACGTTTGTTGTCGGAGAATCCGACCGTGTGTACGGAGCATTAGACTCGCTGACACCTATATAATGGAAAGTCATCCTGCCTCTGACACCAACGTAAGGGGCAGTTTTCCCCCTGTTGACATGTATATCAGGGGTAATCTTCCTCCCACTGAAGCCAAAGTAAGTTGTAGTCTTAATCCACTGACACCACTGCTGGGATATGTTTTTCCTCTCTATGACATCATTGCAAGGAATGGTCTGCCTGCTGCAATGTAAGGGTCATGCTTTCTCCTGCTGACACCAATGTAAGGGCAGTCTTTAATGCACTGACACCAATGTAAGGGGTAGTCTTCCTCTCCTGGAACATTTATAAGGGGCATTCTTTCTCCCACTGACACCAAGGTAAGGGGCAGACCTAAACCCACCGACATCAATGTAAGGGGCAGCCTTACTCCCACTGACACCAGTGCTGGGGTATTTTTCCTTTCTCTGTCACCATTCTAAGGGATGGTCTGCCTTTCCAATGACTTCATACATGCCAACACTATCCCATTTTTATGTTGTCCCAGGAAAAATCACAGGAAATTGGCCTTTGTCCTGACTCCCGAGAATCGCCAGAGCCACCTCTAGAGATCCGCTGCCATTTTACAGAAGACCAGCTTTCCTGGAGGCCGACCCTCAGAGGGGAAGAAATAAGAGGTGGAGCCCAGCTGGCTGCCAGTAGAAATGGAGCTGCCGCCAACCCCCCGCCAAGCCGCCTGCCGCCGGTCTGTGACCTGTTGTGGGAAAGGCAGCGGGGTGGGAAGTTGGCAGCAGCTCCATTTCTATTGGCAGCCACCCGGGCTCCACCACTTGTTCTGCAACTTTACCCTTGTAACGTGGATCAAGAAGGGTTGCCAGCCTGTAATGATCCCTCTCCTTGATACCACAAATCCTAGGGTCCTTCTGCAGGCTTTACAGAATAAGGGAGACCATGCAGCGTAAGTTTGCAGAGGCATTCGATTCTGAGTCCTCTGGGTTACTAAGGACTTGGTGATCACAGAGCGCGCCACATGCACAACATTTTAAACCCACGCTGTTGCCACCTTTCATCTATAGCACGGGCGTGAAGTGGTTATTCCCAAAACCAAAAATGTCATATATTGCAGCTTGTAGCACACACCGTCCTTTCCCTTTCTCTAAACTGACAAAAGACACTCAGGCTGCTGCAAGAATCAGTAGCACAGCAAACCTATATACACCTAACACCCATACCAGTCCTGAAAAGAACTTTTGTGTACCAAATAGCTAGTGGTTTATCTCTCCCTACTCCACACAGGAACCTTTCCCTTTAGTGACAGAAGAAAGAATGTAAAATGGCCGCCGGATCGGGTGTATTTATAAGTTAGGGGGAATGTCCAAGTGTCCATGTGCTGTAATGTCTCAATTGGCTGTCCTGTACCCCATGATGGATGTGTCATCATAGGTCAAAGTTCTTTTACACAGAAAACACGTAAGTCCGCCGGGGCGAATGACGGCAATAGGCGAGCGAACGAGCGGACCGCGAACGACCGAAATTCACCGCGAAACGACCGCCGGGCGAACCGTTCGGCCATCACTACAGCCTAGTATATGAAGTATAGAGCCCTGTGTATAATGTAGAGCCTGGTATATAATGTACTACAGGGGACGGAGTTGGTGGATTCTATAAGGGGTGTGGCTTATGAGAAGTGGGAGAGGTCAAAAGGGTGGGTGGGGTCTAGCACCCCCCCCATCTTAAAACTTCACCAGCCGCCACTGCATCCCGGGTCACCTACCTCACAGTACCGCCGGTTGGGCTGAAAGAAACTGGTACTGAGTGACTGTACTTTGGGGTTGCAAAAGTTATTGGTGACACAGTCCTGTGGCAGAGGATTGTGCAACGGTTCTACTATTACACCGGCTGCTAGGTCAGTGAGAGAGGCCAATCCGGGGGATGCTGAATCCAGTTTGTGGAAGTTGTTTTGTCCTCTGGATCAGTGAAGCACCCGAGACCCGCAACACACCATACCTGAATCTCCCCTCCCCCTCCACCCCTCTATTTCATTCCTTTCTGTCAATAAAGCATTGCAAAAAGAGACTAAGAGGGTGATTTACTAAAGGCAAATCCACTTTGCACTACAAGTGCAGTCTCTGTAGATCTGAGGGGAAGGTCTGAAATGAGGGGAAGCTCTGCTGATTTTATCATCCAATCATGTGCAAGCTAAAATGCAGTTTTTTATCTTCCTTGCATGTCCCCCTCGGATCTACAGCGACTGCAATTCCAAGTGCACTTGTAGTGAAAAGTGGATTTTCCTTTAGTAAATAACCCCCCATAGTGTTGGAGCCGCAATCTGTGAGCAACTATTTAATGGGACCTCAATGACGAACTTGGTGGAACGGCGAGGTAACGGTCAGACCAATCAAATACCAGCAGCTCCTTCGGGGGTTAGTGCTACACATACATACAGAATAAGAACAGATACCGAGAATTATACCCGACATACAGGACAAGAGAAGTGGTACTGTGCAGAGTCCATACATACAGAATAAGAACAGATGATAGAGATTATTATTATTATACAGGATTAGCATCAACAGTTTACACAGCGCTTTACAATATAAAAGGGAGACAATACAATAAAATATAAGAGGATTAAAATGAAAGTGAAAGTGGAAGTAACATTTCTATGTGCTTCTTGGAAATCATTCATATGTATAGGAGAAGCCCCCCCCCCCTCCATCCCCCCCCCCTCCTCCACTCCCCCCCCCCTCCTCCTCCTCTTCCCCATCCAATTCAGAATCCTATAAAAAGCTGACTGCAGTTGTAGTGATAGAAAACAGAAGAACTCCGTCCTCTGATCACAGTCCAGGTAATTATAACCGTCCTTCCTATTCTGATCATGTCTCATCTATGGGAATATTTCTGTAGTGGAATATAATATAAATCATTACTTCTGTTTATTGGTATTATTGTTGCTGTTATTATTATTATTATTATTATTATTATTATTGTATCAGATCATAATGTGATGTTTAGGAAATCTTACTGAATGGAATGAAACAAAATTGTTCTTTGCAGAGAACATCCAATCATGTGCAGAGCAGTGGTTGCTGGTGCTCAAAATTTTGGGAGGGCACAAACAAACTGAAAAATTCAGAAAGATACTTAAAAAAATACATCATATGCAGCCACTGTGCCCATAAAATGCAACAGTATGCTGTGTGGTGTAGTGGGGGTATGCTGTGCGGTGTAGTGGGGGTATGCTGTGCGGTGTAGTGGGGGTGTGCTGTGCGGTGTAGTGGGGGTGTGCTGTGTGGTGTAGTGGGGGTGTGCTGTGCGGTGTAGTGGGGGTGTGTTGTGTGGTATAGTGAGGGTGTGCTGTGTGGAGTAGTGGAGGTGTGCTGTGTGGTCTAGTAGGGGTGTGGTGTAGTAGGGGTGTGGTGTGTAGTGTAGTGGAGGTGTGTTTGTGGTGTAGTTGAGGTGTGCTGTGTGGTGTAGTGGAGGTGTGCTGTGCGGTGTAGTGGGGGTATGCTGTGTGGTGTAGCGGAGGTGTGCTGTGTGGTGTAGTGGGGGTGTGCTGTGGAGGTGTGCAGTGTGGTGTAGTAGAGGTATGCTATGCGGTGTAGTGGAGGTATGCTGTGCGGTGTAGTGGAGGTATGCTGTGTGGTGTATTGGGGGTGTGCTGTGTGGTGTAGTGGAGGTGTGCTGTGTGGTGTAGTGGAGGTGTGCTGTGTGGTGTAGTGGAGGCGTGCTGTGTGGTGTAGTGGAGGCGTGCTGTGCGGTGTAGTGGAGGTGTGCTGTGTGGTGTAGTGGAGGTGTGCTGTGTGGTGTAGTGGAGGTGTGCTGTGTGGTGTAGTGGAGGCGTGCTGTGTGGTGTAGTGGGGGTGTGCTGTGTGGTGTAGTGGGGGTGTGCTGTGTGGTGTAGTGGAGGTGTGCTGTGTGGTGTAGTGGAGGTATGCTGTGCGGTGTAGTGGGGGTGTGCTGTGTGGTGTAGTGGGGGTGTGCTGTGTCGTGTAGTGGAGGTGTGCTGTGTGGTGTAGTGGAGGTGTGCTGTGTGGTGTAGTGGGGGTGTGCTGTGTGGTGTAGCGGAGGTGTGCTGTGTGGTGTAGTGGGGGTGTGCTATGCGGTGTAGTGGAGGTGTGCTGTGTGGTGTAGTGGAGGTATGCTATGCGGTGTAGTGGAGGTATGCTGTGCGGTGTAGTGGAGGTATGCTGTGTGGTGTATTGGGGGTGTGCTGTGTGGTGTAGTGGAGGTGTGCTGTGTGGTGTAGCGGAGGTGTGCTGTGTGGTGTAGTGGGGGTGTGCTGTGTGGTGTAGTGGAGGTGTGTTGTGTGGTGTAGCGGAGGTGTGCTGTGCGGTGTAGTGGAGGTGTGCTGTGCGGTGTAGTGGGGGTGTGCTGTGTGGTGTAGTGGAGGTGTGCTGTGTGGTGTAGTGGAGGTGTGCTGTGTGGTGTAGTGGAGGTGTGCTGTGTGGTGTAGTGGGGGTGTGCTGTGTGGTGTAGTGGGGGTGTGCTGTGTGGTGTAGTGGAGGTGTGCTGTGTGGTGTAGTGGAGGTGTGCTGTGTGGTGTAGTGGAGGTGTGATGTGTGGTGTAGTGGGGGTGTGCTGTGTGGTGTAGTGGAGGTGTGATGTGTGGTGTAGTCAGGGCCGGATTAACATAGGGGCTATTGGAGCTGCAGCTCCAGGCCCCTTTCTCAAGATAGGCCCATTTGCCCAAAAAAAAAAAAAAAAAAAAATTTTTTTTTTTTTTTTTTTTTTTAAAGATAGACTTGTACGAGGATTGTAGCTCGGCAATCAGTCACAGAGACCCCACATTTGGGGAGTAGGTAGCTAAAGACCCACTCCAGCACTGGTTAAAGTATGAGGCTGCTATCATCTATGGATACGGGGCTCCTTGCGCAGACTGTCATAAGCTACATACAGAGCGGCAGTATAAATACAAGCTGGAACACTCTGCAGCAGACTGAGAGGATGAACTCACATAGCTTATAATAATTATTTGTATATTACTTATGATAATTAACCCCTTGCCACCCAGGCCCATTCTGAGACTTCTCTCCTACATGTAAAAATCATCATTTTTTTATGCTACAAAATGACTCAGAACCCTCAAGCATTATATATGGTTTTAGAAGACACCCTATGGAATAAAATGGTGGTCTTTGCAATGTTACACGATATTTGCGCAGCAATTTTTCAAACGTTTCATTCATTAAAAAAAACGCTAAAGTTAGCACGATTTTTTGTTGTGTACTAAGTGATGCTTTACATTTTTTTACAGGTTACATGTTTAGAGTTACAGAGGAGGTCTAGTGCTAGAATTCTTACTCTCACAGTAACGATGGTGGCGTATGTAACCTGTGTGTATCTGGCTCTGATACTAACCAGTGCCTACCCAGGGACTGACTAGTATCTCTCCCCAGCCTGTCCCCACACACCCTCTCACCTGCTGACCTGTGAATGGGGCAATCACTCCCGCAGTGTTATTGTGTTCTGCCAGTGAATACAATGATTAGTGTTGCTAACTATAGCTGGCAGCACTGATTGTTTTGGGGAAAACTTGACAGGCTGGTTGTACTCAAGTCGGTTAATAGGTTTACTTGTGTAAAACCAGCTAGCCCATACATAGATCAACATACATACATAGTCTCTGCTTAATTGGTGTAATTTCAATCCATGTATGGCCCGCTTAAGCACTACGCAGTCCCTAAACATCCTTCCAAAAACCTTTACATTTTTCATTCCCAGATTACTTCATCCTCCTCTCCTATACATAGTGCCCACTGTCATATCCTCCATACTCCTCTCCTATACATAGTGCCCGCTGTCATATCCTCCACACTACTCTCCTATACATAGTGCCCACTGTCATACCCTCCACACTCCTCTCCTGTACATACTACTCACTGTCATACCCTCCATACGCCTCTCCTATACATAGTGCCCACTGTCATACCCTCCCTCCACACTCCTCTCCTGTAATTACTGCTTACTGTCCTACTCTCCACACTTCTCTCCTGTACATAGGGCCCACTGTCATACATTCCACACTCCTGTAGATATTGCTCACTGTCATACCCTCCACACTCTTCTTTTCTACATAGTGCTCAATATCATACCCCCTACACTCCTCTGCTGTGCATACTGCCCACTGTCATACCCTACACACTCCTCTCCTGTACATAGTGCCTTCTGCCATACCCTCTGCACTCCTCTCATGTACATAGTGCCCACTGTTAGACCCTCAACATTCCTCTCCCTCACCTGCACATACTTCCCACTTTTATACCATCCATACTCCTCCCCTATGCCTCTTACCCACAAAAACTGTTCTTTAAAATTATACTGAATATCCTCAATGTTACCAGCTCTAGAATGGGCACTTTTGTCAGTTCAACTAAAGGAAATCTCACAGTCCTCATATTTGTTCTGCCCCATTATTAGTACTTATTTAATTTTGTAATTACTATTGTGATGTATAGAGGAACACGGGGGATGTCAGCTACTCCAGATATAGCACTGGTAAAAAAAGCGTCCCTGAAAATATTTTTGAAATGTTGACAACTATGTACTTAGGCACTGCCCAAGGGCCACAGGTAGGGGGCCCCATGACAGGCGCCTGTGATATTAAAGCGGTAGTAAACTTTTCTAACATTACTACTTTTTAGAGGTCCTGGGGTAGGTTATGCCACAATGTACAATTATGCCCAGCATATTAGCACATTAGGGCACACTTACCTGTCAGACTGAGCCCTCCAGTGCTGTGCTGTGATCAGTCTGGCGGGGCCCGGGCACTTCCATCTTCACCCAGTCTTCCTTCTGGGTTCTGTGCCTTCGGACACTTGCCTTGGCCAGGCTGCTTTGATGTCATTCCCACACATGCTCATGTGCATCCTCTCTCTCTCATCCTCCCTCCCTTACCCCTCACACCTCTTTCATCCCCTTTCTCCCTCTCTCTCTCTAATTTAATTTGTTATAACTAAAATAGTTGTGCTGTACAGGTTAAAACATGAATGTATAGTAATGACTTGTGGACAATCAATTCTGCATCTATGTATTCAGCAATGGACACTCCTGCAGTCAGAGCCGTCATCTTTATTTGATTCTGTACTGTACTGACAGTGACTCCAATGAGTGAGAGCCGGGTCACACAGGGGCGACTCAGATCCGACTTCAGGTCGCCCCTAGTCGCCTCAGGTCGGACAACATGTAAAAATCAATGTAAGTGAATGAGAGCCGTCTTAATGTACGCTACTGAAGTCGCTCCGACTTCAGAAAAGGTTCCTGTACTACTTGTATCTGATTTGTAGGCGACTGGTACCCATTAATTTCAATGGAGGTCGCCTCCAAGTCGGATCTCCGTCTATACAGAGGCGACTCTCACAGAATTATCAGCTCTCGAGAGGGAACTCCACGCCAAATTTATTAAAAAAATTTGGCGAGTGTTCCCCCTCCGAGAGCATACCAGGCCCTTAGGTCTGGTATGGATTTTAAGGGGAACCCCCTATGCCGAAAAAACGGCGTGGGGGTCCCCCCCAGATCCATACCAGACCCTTATCCGAGCACGCTACCCAGCTGGCCAGGAAAGGGGGTGGGGACGAGCGAGTGCTCCTCCTCCTGAGCCGTACCGGGCCACGTGCCCTCAACATGGGGGGTGCCTTGGGGAAGGAGGGGCCGCGCGCCCCCCCCCCCTCACCCCAAAGCACCTTGTCCCCATGTTGATGAGGACAAGGGCCTCTTCCCGACAACCCTGGCCGTTGGTTGACGGGGTCTGTGAGCGGGGGGCTTATCGGAATCCGTGAGCCCCCTTTAATAAGGGGGCCCCCGGATCCCAGACCCCCACCCTATATGAATGAGTATGGGGTACAATGTACCCCTACCCATTCACCTGTGAAAAAAATTTAAAAAAAACAACACAACAAACAAGGGTTAAAATAGTTTATTGCACGGCTCCGTGGGTCTTCCGTCTTCAGGGGTCTTCTCGCCGGACTCCTCCGATATCTTCTGCTAGCTCTTTTACTAACGGAGGAGCCCTCTTCTTCCGACTTTGGGGGTCTTGTCCTCCTCTTCGGGGGTCTTGTCCCCCTCTTCGTTTCCTCTTGCCGGGCCACCGTGCCTTCTTCTAGGTCTTTTACAAGCGGTGGCCTGGTCTTCTGTCACCGCTGTCTTCTTGCCTTCTGTTCTTCTCTTCTTGAGCTGTTGCCTCGTCGCTGTCTCTGCTCACAAGGACAGGGACGCGGCGTGCGGCGACTTATATAGGTCACTGTGACATCATAATGGGTGGGGACATCATCCGGCGATGTCCCTATATAAGTCGCCGCACGCCGCGTCCCTGTCCTTGTCAGCAGAGACAGCGACGAGGCAACAGCTCGAGAAGAGAAGAAGAGAACAGAAGAACAGAAGAACAGAACAGGAGGCCAGAAAACAGCGGCGACAGAAGGCCGGGCCACCGCTTGTAAAAGAGCTAGAAGAAGGCGCAGTGGCCCAGCAAGAAGAAAAGAAGAGGGGGACAAGACCCCCGAAGTCGGAAGAAGAGGGCGGCGGTGAAGAAGAAAGCAGGGCTCCTCCGCCAGTAAAAGAGCTAGCAGAAGATAGCGGAGGAATCTGACGAGAAGACCCCCGAAGACGAAAGAAGACCCCCGGAGCTGTGCAATAAACTATTTTAACCCTTGTGTGTTGTGTTTTTTTTTACATTTTTTTTCACAGGTGAATGGGTAGGGGTACATTGTACCCCATATTCTTTCACATAGGGTGGGGGGCCGGGATCCAGGGGCCACCTTATTAAAGGGGGCTCACGGATTCTGATAAACCCCCCCGCCCGCAGATCCCGACAACCAATGGCCAGGGTTGTCGGGCAGAGGCCCTTGTCCTCATCAACATGGGGACAAGGTGCTTTGGGGTGGGGGGGGGGCGCGTGACCTCCCCTTCCCCGAGGCACCCCCCCATGTTGAGGGCACGCGGCCTGGTATGGCTCAGGAGGAGGAGCACTCGCTCGTCCCCACCCCCCTTTCCTGGCCGGCCGGGCAGCGTGTTTGGATAAGGGTCTGGTATGGATTTGGGGGGGACCCCCACGCCATTTTTTCGGCGTAGGGGGTTCCCCTTAAAATTCATACCAGGCCCTCTCGGACGGGGGAACCCACGCCGTTTTTTTTTTTTTTAAATTTGGCATGGAGTTCCCCCTTGAGAGCTCATTCTCTGATTGGCCACGGCAAAAGTCGCCTGTCCTAGGGCAACTTAAAGTCGTGTTGTAAGTCTCCCCAAGTCGTGTTGATAAGTCGTGTCCAAGTTGCCTCCAAAAGTCGTGTTGAAAGTTGTGTTGCCCCTCGTCTGAACCGGCTCTGAGTGAAGTCAGTATGTGACCAGCGTCTGCACACTGCTGGCTGAAGACACTGCAGAGTAAATATCACTCCTGGAAGTTCCTTTGACTCATACAGCAGTGAGATCACCTTCTATCAGGAGTAGGGATGAGCTTTGTGTTCGATTCGAAAATCTGCTGTTCGCCCGTTCGGCGAGTTCCGAACATTATGGGCCGTTTGTGCCAAATCCGAGTGGCGTGTCACGGCTCATAATTCACTGCACCATCGCAGTGCATTGCTGGCTGATGATTGGCCAAGCATGCACTATGACCCGCATGCTTTGGCCCATCACAGCGCAGAAAAAACGGAGAGCCATGATTGGCCAAAGCTATGGCTCTGGGGATTTAGTGCATGCCCGACACTCTATAAGGCCATCTGCGCGGCGGCCTTGCATAGTGTGTTGCGTCGGCGGACAGAGAAATAGTCGGAGAGACAGTGTCTATGAATTTCCTTTGAAGCTGTTGCAATTACAGTCAGTGTATTGTGCCACCTGCACAGTGTACACCTAAAGCTACACCAATTGATGGTGTTCTGCTGGTCCTATACCATAGGCAGCTGCAGTAATTACAGTTGGTGTACTGTGTCATCTGCACAGTGTGCACTTAAAGCTACCCAATTGCTGATCTTCTCATAGTAATAATACTACAGGCAGGCAGTTGATTCTGCTAGCTGCAGTATAATCAGTATATATGTCCCAGCTTTGTGCAGCTACATCTCCCTGCAGGTCATTAGTATGTCTGGAAGGCCAACAAGGAGAGGCATCCTGATCAGCACGTGGCCATGGGACACGCTTGTCCTTGTTTTCGGCAGCTGGACCTGTTGAGCCGCAACATGGCGAAGACTTGTTAGAGTAGATGACCAAGCCGTCCTCCTCCTCCTCATCCTCTCTCGCCCAGGCTCAGTGTACTGGCAAAGCAGCTGCCAACGCGTCCTCTTCCCTCGTCTCAATTGCATCAGTCACCCCTTCTCTAGCCCCACTTTGTCCTCCTGAGGAGAACTGTTTGAGCACAGTGTTGGGTACATGCTCCATAAGGATGCCCAGCGTTTTGAAGGCTCTGATGATGATACCCAGCTAGAGGAAGGCAGTAGCATGAGCCCAGAGATAGAGGATGCCCAAGAAGGACAGCAATCTGGCAGTCATGTTCCCCCAGCTGCAGCATACTGCCAGGTTTGCTTCAGAGATGTGGAGGGAGGGGATGATGAACTCACTGACTCCACGTGGGTGCCGGGTAGGAGACAGAAGGAGGCACATCTCCAACAAGGCTGGATGCCCTCCAGGGGCCAGTTTCACGTTATTCCAAAAGTTCTTTGGTGTGGGCCTTTTTTGAGACGAGTGCATCAGATCGCACCGCTGCTATTTGCAACATATGTCTCTAGCGTATCTCACATGGCCAAAACATCAGCCACTTGGGCACCACATGCTTGATCAGACATATTTCGACCTGCCATGCAGTTAGTTGGCAAGTGTACCTTAAAGACCCACACCAAAGAACAAAGCGGACCTCTCCTTGCTTGTTATCAGCTTGGATCTCCAACCCCACTAGACCTTCAGTCCTCTCTGAAACCTGCACTGAGAGGAATGAAGGTGTAGAATTAGGTGTGTGACAGCCAAGTACTTCTGGGCGTTCAAGGAGCTACGCAAGTACGCAGGCAAAAAGATGGCATGCCGTGCTTGTGCTGGTGTGATTAGGGGACAGGAGCCACACTGGGGAAAAGATTCTGTCATCTCTGCAGGGGCAGCCTGAGAGGTGGTTGATGCCACGCCAGCTTAAGCCAGGGATGGTGGTTTGCGAAAATGGCACCAACCTCCCTCTGTCCTCTGACAGGGACAACTGACCCATGTGCCCTGTCTAGCTCATGTCCTTAAAGTGGTTGTAAACCCTTACAACCAACTTTGACCTACAGGTAAACCTAGATTAAGGCTTACCTGTAGGTCCAAGAAATATCTCCTAAACCTATACGGTTTAGGAGATATTTACCCGAAGTCAGCCACTGCTGATACCAAATTTTCAGCAATTCTCTATATTCTGTATTAAGAATAACATTTAACAGGTAGTATAACAAAATTTACATCCTTTTTTTTCTTATGGTGGTATTTGATCACCTCTGCAAATTTTTTTTTTTTTGCGCTATAAACAAAAATAGAGCGACAATTTTGAAAATAAAATATATATATATATATTTTTTTACTATAATAAATACCTCCAGTTTCTTCCTCAGTTTAGACCAATATGTATTTTTCTACATATTTTTGTTAAAAAAAATAAGCATATATTGATTGGTTTGCACAAAAGTTAAAATGTCTACAAAAAAGGGACAGATTTATGACATTTTTATTATTTATTTATTTTTTTATTTACTAGTAATGACGGTAATTGTGATTTTTTTTTTTTTTTTTTTTACGGGACTGCGACATTGCAGCAGACAGATCAAGCACTTTTTACACTGTTTTGGGACATTTATACATCGATCAGAGCTGAAAATAGCCACCGATTACTGTGTAAATGTCACTGGCAGGGAAAGGGTTAACACTAGGGGGCGATCAAGGGGTTAAATGTGTGCCCTATGGAGTGTTTCTAACTGTGGGGGGGGGGGTGGGACTGCCTGTGGGAGGAGACCGATTGTTGTTCCTAAGCATTAGGAACAACTGATCATGCTGAGCTAAATCTTACCTTGATCAGGATGCAGCGCGGCACACCGTAGATAGAGGGGAGGGGCCAGGCGATGCCAACCAAGCGTGGGTCTGAGGGAGCTGAGACAAGCGGAGACGAGCGGCTTTAGGGAGAGGAGGCTGAACGGGGTGAGAGCCCGGGAAAGCCATCTATGTGTACCCGCTGGTCCGGAGGCTCGCAGCGAAAGGAGAAGCGGCAGCTCAGAGAGGGACCGGGAGCTGTGTGCCACTGCATGTAGTATGCAGGGGTGAAGAGGACGCCTGGAACGTCTGGAAAGCCTGAGGAGAGAGGCAGCCTTTCTGGTGCAGTCTATCCACCCTGCTGCGACAACTGCCCCCTCCATTCATCCATCCTGGTTGGGTAAGAGACCCTGGGGTTCAGGGTGGCAGAGTATTGACTGTTTGCTTTGCTGTGCCTTGCTGGTCCTCCCCTCCTGTGACTTGAGGGGTGAGTACAAGAGATATTCTGCGGTTACTCAGAGACTGTTTGAATTTAAATCAGTCAGTGATGTTCCCCTTTTCTCCTTATTCCATCCCACTCCACTCCATCCACTCCATCTAGCCCGTCTAAGGATCAATTAAAGTGGTTGTAAACCCTTACAACACACTTTGACCTACAGGTAAGCCTAGATTAAGGCTGAGCGTGCTGCAGTCAACGGCGATATGCCGCGAGTGGCGGCTCCCGTGCGCATGCGTGGGAGTGACGTCATTGCGGCTTCGCCGAATGACAGCGGCAGAGCAGCGAGACCCCACCGAGAAGATGGATGCGCCAGACTACAAGGGACAGAGGTGACTTCGCTGGCTTCTGTGTCAGGTAAGTGACACATAATGGGCTACTATGCGATGCGATGCAATGCGATGCATAGTACTCCGTTATGCTTTACCTTTGCAGGGAATGAAAGAGGAAGTAAACCCATCAGGGTTTACTTCCTCTTTAAATATGATGATATGCTGTTGCTTCCTTGAGGCAATGTGAACGAAGTGAATAAGTGATAAGTGATATCCTGCTGTTTTGAGAGACTATCAGAATCTAATTCAGTGAAGAGATAGAAATATCAGTTGGACTGTATTCAGAGCACCTGCAGAAGAATACTAGCTAATACACCAGCGAGAAACTCGAGTGGTTTTGAGTCTGTATTGTTTATCTGCACATTATTCTAACTAAGGCCGCGTACACACGGGCGGACTGTCTGCCCAACTTAGTCCGCCGAAACACATTTGAGCGGACAGTCCGCTCGTGTGTGGGCTTCAGCGGACAGTTTCAGCGGACTGTCTGACGAACAAAGTCTTACGGAATTTTCGTAAGATTGTCCGTTTAAACTTGGTTTGAGCGGACAGTCCGCCCGCGTGTGTGCCAGTCCGCTGTACTTTCGAAATGAGCAGACTTTTCCCGCCCGGAGAAAAGTCTGCTCATTTCGAGCGGGTATCCAGGTAGGCGGGGCCCGCGACGGAGACGTTGCGGGCCCCGCTGCCTGGTATGGACTTAAAGGGGAACCCCAACGCCGAAAAAAATCGGCGTGGGGGTCCCCCCAAAGTCCACAACAGACCCTTGTCCGAGCACGCTACCCGGCCGGCCAGGAAAGGGGGGCGAGCGAGCGCCCCCCCTCCTGAGCCGTACCAGGCCACGTGACCTCAACATGGGGGGGTGCCTTGGGGAAGGGGGGGCCGCGCGGCCTCCCCACCCCAAAGCACCTTGTCCCCATGTTGATGAGGACAAGGGCCTCTTCCCGACAACCCTGGCCGTTGGTTGTCGGGGTCTGCGGGCGGGGGGCTTATCGGAATTCGGGAGCCCCCTTTAATAAGGGGCCCCCCGGATACCGCCCCCCCACCCTATGTGAATGAGTATGGGGTACAATGTACCCCTACCCATTCACCTGTAAAATAAAAGTACCAAAAAAAACACAACTTAGTCCGCTGAAACACATTTGAGCGGACAGTCCGCTCGTGTGTGGGCTTCAGCGGACTTTTTCAGCGGACAGTCTGGCGGACTAAGTCTTTCGGAGAGAGCGTCGTGTCAACATCTCCTGGAGAAGAAGAAGAAGAACGGGCGGCGGCGGCGGCGACAGAAGACCGACAAGAGGCCCTTGGTGCTTTGGGGTGGGGGGGCCGCCCGGCCCCCCCTTCCCCAAGGCACCCCCCCATGTTGAGGGCACGCGGCCTGGTACGGCTCAGGAGGGGGGGCGCTCGCTCGCCCCCCTTTCCTGGCCGGCCGGGTAGCGTGCTCGGACAAGGGTCTGTTGTGGACCTTGGGGGGACCCCCACGCCGATTTTTTTTGGCGTTGGGGTTCCCCTTTAAGTCCATACCAGGCGGCGAGGCCCGCGACGTCTCGCGGGCCCCGCCTACCTAGATACCCGCTTAAAATGAGCGGACTTTCCTCCGCGTGTGTGGGCGAGTCCGTTCATTTCAAAAGTTGGGCAGATAGTATGGCGGACTTAGTACACCGTATTAGTCCGCTCAAAGAGTGCCGTGTGTGGGCAAGTCCGTTCATTCAAAAGTTGGACGGACTGTCTGTCGGATTGTCTGACGAACTTAGTTGGGCAGACAATCCGCCCCGTGTGTACGCGGCCTTAGTCCGTCAGACAGTCTGACAGACAGTCCGTCCTACTTTCGAATGAACGGACTTGACCACACACGGATAGCCAAACAGTCCGCTGAAAGCTTGCGTGATGACGTGTACAGCACGTACGATGGGACTAGAAATAGGAAGTCCAATACACAGCAATGCTCTGTAAATCCTTTCTGGGCATGCGTCATACTTAGTCCGTCCAACTAGCCTACTGACGAGCGGACTGTCCGCTGAAACCAAAGTTGGATGGACAATATTACGGAAATTCCGAAATACTTAGTCCGCCAGACTGCACGCTGAAAAAGTCAGCTGAAGCCCACACACGAGCGGACTGTCCCCTGAAATGTGTTTCGGCGGACTAAGTTGGACAGACAGTCCGCCCGTGTGTACGCGGCCTGAGGGATGGTCTTCTATTGACTGCAATGTAAGAGTCATGCTTCTTACCACTGACATCAATGTAAGGGGAAGACTTTGACCCACTGACGCCAATGTAAGGGGCAATCTTCCTCCTAATGACAACTATATAAGTGAAATATTCTTTCTACCACTGAGATCAAGGTAAGGGGCAGACTTCAAACCACTAACACCAATGCTGGGGTATTTTTCCTCCCATACAGCATTGTAAGAGATGGTCTACCTTCCATTGACTCCATTGTAAAGGTCATGATTCCACTAACTGACACCAATGTAAAAGGCAGCCTTATGCCCCGTACACACGATCGGACTTTCCGTCAACAAAACCGTGGAATTTTGTTTGAAGGTCGTTGGCTCCAACTTGTCTTGCATACACACGGTCACACAAATGTTGGCCAACAATTATGAACATAGTGATGTACAAGACGTATGGCGAGCCGATAAAAAGGGAGTTCAATAGTCAGCATTGATTCCGAGCATGCGTGCTTTTACTTTGGACTTTTGTCCGACGGACTTGTGTACACACGCTCGGAAAGTCCAACAACACACATTTGTTGGCGGAAAATTTGAGAACATGCTAGCCAACAATTGTTGGCAGAAAGTGCGACAACAAATGATCCATGGAGCGTACACATGGTCGGACTTTCCTCCAACAAGCTCACATCCAACATTTGTTGTCGGAAAATCCGACCGTGTGTACGGGGCATTAGACTCGCTGACACCTATATAATGGAAAGTCATCCTGCCTCTGACACCAACGTAAGGGGCAGTTTTCCCCCTGTTGACATGTATATCAGGGGTAATCTTCCTCCCACTGAAGCCAAAGTAAGTTGTAGTCTTAATCCACTGACACCACTGCTGGGATATGTTTTTCCTCTCTATGACATCTTTGCAAGGAATGGTCTGCCTGCTGCAATGTAAGGGTCATGCTTTCTCCTGCTGACACCAATGTAAGGGCAGTCTATAACGCACTGACACCAATGTAAGGGGTAGTCTTCCTCTCCTGGAACATTTATAAGGGGCATTCTTTCTCCCACTGACACCAAGGTAAGGGGCAGACCTAAACCCACCGACATCAATGTAAGTGGCAGCCTTACTCCCACTGACACCAGCGCTGGGGTATTTTTCCTTTCTCTGTCACCATTCTAAGGGATGGTCGGCCTTTCCAATGACTTCATACATGCCAACACTATCCCATTTTTATGTTGTCCCAGGAAAAATCACAGGAAATTGGCCTTTGTCCTGACTCCCGAGAATCGCCAGAGCCACCTCTAGAGATCCGCTGCCATTTTACAGAAGACCAGCTTTCCTGGAGGCCGACCCTCAGAGGGGAAGAAATAAGAGGTGGAGCCCAGCTGGCTGCCAGTAGAAATGGAGCTGCCGCCAACCCCCCGCCAAGCCGCCTGCCGCCGGTCTGTGACCTGTTGTGGGAAAGGCAGCGGGGTGGGAAGTTGGCAGCAGCTCCATTTCTATTGGCAGCCACCCGGGCTCCACCACTTGTTCTGCAACTTTACCCTTGTAACGTGGATCAAGAAGGGTTGCCAGCCTGTAATGATCCCTCTCCTTGATACCACAAATCCTAGGGTCCTTCTGCAGGCTTTACAGAATAAGGGAGACCATGCAGCGTAAGTTTGCAGAGGCATTCGATTCCGAGTCCTCTGGGTTACTAAGGACTTGGTGATCACAGAGCACGCCACATGCACAACATTTTAAACCCACGCTGTCGCCAACTTTCATCTATAGCACGGGCGTGAAGTGGTTATTCCCAAAACCAAAAATGTCATATATTGCAGCTTACCACTCGTTGGATGTGATGACTGCATTTCTTTTATTTTGCTTCCCCCCCCCTCTGTTTTCACCTGGTGATCTGGCCAGTAACACACCTCCTGTATTAGAGCGCCCCACTCTGGAGCTCCTTTAGACAGCAGCATTTTCAGTCTAGGGGGAGGGGAGTGTTTGATATACCGACAGATTTAGATACAATAACAAATTGAAGCCATACCCCTAGCTCACGCCTCAGTTACAGCTATTTTTTCTTCACAACAATAAATAAAAGTTGATCATTGTAAGCACCCCCGTTAGGGGTAAATGGTTTATCTCAACTCTCTTAACCACTTCACTTCCAGAAGATTTACCCCCTTAACCACTTTCAGACCGGACCATTTTGCTGGCTTAAGACCAGACCACTTTTTGCGATTCGGCACTGCGTCGCTTTAACTGACAATTGCGCGGTCGTGCGACGTGGCTCCCAAACAAAATTGACGTCCTTTTTTCCCCACAAATAGAGCTTTCTTTTGGTGGTATTTGATCACCTCTGCGGGTTTCATTTTTTGTGCTATAAACAAAAATACAGCGACAATTTTGAAAAAAACGCATTATTTTTTACTTTTGGTATAATAAATATCCCCCAAAAATATATAGAAAAACATTTTTTCCCCTTAGTTTAGGCCGATACGTATTCTTCTACATAGTTTTGGTACAAAAAAAATCGCAAAAAGCGATTATTGATTGGTTTGCGCAAAAGTTATAGCATTTACAACCCTCTGTCCCTGATCCTATCCCACCCACCATCCATCTGTCCCTCATCCATCCCACCATTCCTCTGTCCCTGATCCATCCCACCATCCCTCTGTCCCTGATCCATCCCACCCACCATCCATCTGTCCCTGATCCATCCCACAATCCCTCTGTCCCTGATCCATCCCACCATCCCTCTGTCTCTGATCCATCCCACCATCCCTCATCCACCCCACCCACCATCCCTCTGTCCCTGATCCATCCCACCATCCCTCTGTCCCTGATCCATCCCTCTGTCCCTGATCCATCCCACCCACCATCCCTCTGTCCCTGATCCATCCCTCTGTCCCTAATACATCCCACCCACCATCCCTCTGTCCCTGATCCCATCCCACCCTCCATCCCTCTGTCCCTGATCCTATCCCACCCACCATCCCTCTGTCCCTAATCCCATTCCACCCAGCATCCCTCTTTCCCTGATCCCATCCCACCCAACATCCCAACCACTGGTATATGATGTACAGAACCCGGTGTATAATGTGCAGCCTGGTATATGATGTACAGAGCCCGGTGTATAATCTAGAGCCTGGTATATGATGTAGAGAGCCCTGTGTATAATGTACAGCCTAGTATATGAAGTATAGAGCCCTGTGTATAATATAGAGCCTGGTATATGATGTACAGAGCCCTGTGTATAATGTACAGCCTAGTATATGAAGTATAGAGCCCTGTGTATAATGTACAGCCTGGTATATGATGTATAGAGCCCTGTGTATAATGTAGAGCCTGGTATATGAAGTATAGAGCCCTGTGTATAATGTAGAGCCTGGTATATAATGTACTACAGGGGACGGAGTTGGTGGATTCTATAAGGGGTGTGGCTTATGAGAAGTGGGAGAGGTCAAAAGGGTGGGCGGGGTCTAGCGCCCCCCCATCTTAAAACTTCACCAGCCGCCACTGCATCCCAGGTCACCTACCTCACAGTACCGCCGGTTGGGCTGAAAGAAACTGGTACTGAGTGACTGTACTTTGGGGTTGCAAAAGTTATTGGTGACACAGTCCTGTGGCAGAGGATTGTGCAACGGTTCTACTATTACACCGGCTGCTAGGTCAGTGAGAGAGGCCAATCCGGGGGATGCTGAATCCAGTTTGTGGAAGTTGTTTTGTCCTCTGGATCAGTGAAGCACCCGAGACCCGCAACACACCATACCTGAATCTCCCCTCCCCCTCCACCCCTCTATTTCATTCCTTTCTGTCAATAAAGCATTGCAAAAAGAGACTAAGAGGGTGATTTACTAAAGGCAAATCCACTTTGCACTACAAGTGCAGTCTCTGTAGATCTGAGGGGAAGGTCTGAAATGAGGGGAAGCTCTGCTGATTTTATCATCCAATCATGTGCAAGCTAAAATGCAGTTTTTTATTTTCCTTGCATGTCCCCCTCGGATCTACAGCGACTGCACTTCCAAGTGCACTTGTAGTGCAAAGTGGATTTTCCTTTAGTAAATAACCCCCCATAGTGTTGGAGCCGCAATCTGTGAGCAACTATTTAATGGGACCTCAATGACGAACTTGGTGGAACGGCGAGGTAACGGTCAGACCAATCAAATAGCTCCTTCGGGGGTTAGTGCTACACATACATACAGAATAAGAACAGATACCGAGAATTACACCCGACATACAGGACAAGAGAAGTGGTACTGTGCAGAGTCCATACATACAGAATAAGAACAGATACTGAGAATTACACCCGACATACAGGACAAGAGAAGTAGTACTGTGCAGAGTCCATACATACAGAATAAGAACAGATGATAGAGATTATTATTATTATTATACAGGATTAGCATCAACAGTTTACACAGCGCTTTACAATATAAAAGGGAGACAATACAATAAAATATAAGAGGATAAAAATGAAAGTGAAAGTGGAAGTAACATTTCTATGTGTTTCTCGGAAATCCTTCATATGTATAGGAACCCCCCCCCCCCCCTCCTCTCCACTCCCCCCCCCCCCTCCTCCTCTCCACTCCCCCCCCCCCTCCTCCTCCTCCTCCTCCTCTTCCCCATCCATTTCTGAATCCTATATAAAGCTGAGCTGTCTGCACTTGTAGTGATAGAAGACATTGAGCTCCGTCCTCTGATCACAGTCCAGGTAATTATAACCGTCCTTCCTATTCTGATCATGTCTTATCTATGGGAATATTTCTGTAGTGGAATATAATATAAATCATTACTTCTGTTTATTGGTATTATTGTTGCTGTTATTATTATTATTATTATTATTATTATTATTATTATTAATATTATTATTATTATTATTATTATTATTATTAATATTATTGTATCAGATCATAATGTGATGTTTAGGAAATCTTACTGAATGGAATGAAACAAAATTGTTCTTTGCAGAGAACATCCAATCATGTGCAGAGCAGTGGCGGCTGGTGCTCAAAATTTTGGGGGGGCGCAAACAAACTGAAAAATTCAGAAAGATACTTAAAAAAATACATCATATGCAGCCACTGTGCCCATAAAATGCAACAGTGTGCTGTGTGGTGTAGTGGGGGTGTGCTGTGCTGTGTAGTGGGGGTGTGTTGTGTGGTATAGTGAGGGTGTGCTGTGTGGAGTAGTGGAGGTGTGCTGTGCGGTGTAGTGGAGGTGTGCTGTGCGGTGTAGTGGAGGGGTGTTGTGTGGTATAGTGAGGGTGTGCTGTGTGGTGTAGTGGAGGTATGCTGTGTGTTGAAGGTGTGCTGTGTGGTGTAGTAGTGGTGTGCTGTGTGGTGTAGTGGAGGTGTGCTGTGTGGTGTAGTGGGGGTGTGTTGTGCGGTGTAGTGGAGGTGTGCTGTGTGGTGTAGTGGAGGTGTGCTGTGCGGTGTAGTGGGGGTATGCTGTGCGGTGTAGTGGGGGTATGCTGTGTGGTGTAGCGGAGGTGTGCTGTGTGGTGTAGTGGAGGTGTGCTGTGCGGTGTAGTGGGGGTGTGTTGTGTGGTATAGTGAGGGTGTGCTGTGTGGAGTAGTGGAGGTGTGCTGTGTGGTCTAGTAGGGGTGTGGTGTAGTAGGGGTGTGGTGTGTAGTGTAGTGGAGGTGTGTTTGTGGTGTAGTGGAGGTGTGCTGTGTGGTGTAGTGGAGGTGTGCTGTGTGGTGTAGTGGAGGTATGCTGTGTGGTGTAGTGGAAGTATGCTGTGCGGTGTAGTAGGGGTATGCTGTGTGGTGTAGCGGAGGTGTGCTGTGTGGTGTAGTGGGGGTGTGCTGTGTGGTGTAGTGGAGGTGTGCTGTGTGGTGTAGTGGAGGCGTGCTGTGTGGTGTAGTGGGGGTGTGCTGTGTGGTAGTGGAAGTGTGCTGTGCGGTGTAGTGGAGGTGTGCTGTGCGGTGTAGTGGAGGTGTGCTGTGTGGTGTAGTGGAGGTGTGCTTTGCGGTGTAGTGGGGGTTTGTTGTGTTGTATAGTGAGGGTGTGCTGTGTGGAGTAGTGGAGGTGTGCTGTGTCGTCTAGTAGGGGTGTGGTGTAGTAGGGGTGTGGTGTAGTGGAGGTGTGTTTGTGGTGTAGTGGAGGTGTGCTGTGTGGTGTAGTGGAGGTGTGCTGTGTGGTGTAGTGGAGGTATGCTATGCGGTGTAGTGGAGGTGTGCTGTGTGGTGTATTGGGGGTGTGCTGTGTGGTGTAGTGGAGGTGTGCTGTGTGGTGTAGTGGAGGTGTGCTGTGTGGTGTAGTGGAGGTATGCTATGCGGTGTAGTGGAGGTATGCTGTGTGGTGTATTGGGGGTGTGCTGTGTGGTGTAGTGGAGGTGTGCTGTGTGGTGTAGTGGAGGCATGCTGTGTGGTGTAGTGGAGGCGTGCTGTGTGGTGTAGTGGAGGCGTGCTGTGTGGTGTAGTGGAGGCCTGCTGTGTGGTGTAGTGGAGGCCTGCTGTGTGGTGTAGTGGAGGTGTGCTGTGTGGTGTAGTGGAGGTGTACTGTGTGGTGTAGTGGAGGTGTGCTGTGTGGTGTAGTGGAGGTGTGCTGTGTGGTGTAGTGGAGGTATGCTGTGCGGTGTAGTGGAGGTGTGCTGTGTGGTGTAGTGGAGGTGTGCTGTGTGGTGTAGTGGAGGTATGCTGTGTGGTGTATTGGGGGTGTGCTGTGTGGTGTAGTGGAGGTGTGCTGTGCGGTGTAGTGGAGGTGTGCTGTGCGATGTAGTGGAGGTATGCTGTGTGGTGTATTGGGGGTGTGCTGTGTGGTGTAGTGGAGGTGTGCTGTGCGGTGTAGTGGAGGTGTGCTGTGCGATGTAGTGGAGGTGTGCTGTGTGGTTTAGTGGAGGTGTGCTGTACAGGTTAAAACATGAATGTATAGTAATGACTTGTGGACAATCAATTCTGCATCTATGTATTCAGCAATGGACACTCCTGCAGTCAGAGCCGTCATCTTTATTTGATTCTGTACTGTACTGACAGTGACTCCAATGAGTGAGAGTCGGGTCACACAGGGGCGACTCAGATCCGACTTCAGGTCGCCCCTAGTCACCTCAGGTCGGACAACATGTAAAAATCAATGTAAGTGAATGAGAGCCGTCTTAATGCACACTACTGAAGTCGCTCCGACTTCAGAAAAAGTTCCTGTACTACTTGTATCCGACTTGTTGGCGACCGGTACCCATTAATTTCAATGGAGGTCGCCTACAAGTCGGATCTCCATCTATACAGAGGCGACTCTCACAGAATTATCAGCTCTCGAGAGGGAACTCCACGCCAAATTTATTAAAAAAAATTGGCGAGTGTTCCCCCTCCGAGAGCATACCAGGCCCTTAGGTCTGGTATGGATTTTAAGGGGAACCCCCTATGGCGAAAAAACTGCGTGGGGGGTCCCCCCCCAGATCCATACCAGACCCTTATCCGAGCACGCTACCCAGCTGGCCAGGAAAGGGGGTGGGGACGAGCGAGCGCCCCCCCTCCTGAGCCGTACCGGGCCACGTGCCCTCAACATGGGGGGTGCCTTGGGGAAGGGGGGGCCGCGCGCCCCCCCCCCCCCACCCCAAAGCACCTTGTCCCCATGTTGATGAGGACAAAGGCCTCTTCCCGACAACCCTGGCCGTTGGTTGACGGGGTCTGTGGGCGGGGGGCTTATCGGAATCCGTGAGCCCCCTTTAATAAGGGGGCCCCCGGATCACAGACCCCCACCCTATATGAATGAGCATGGGGTACAATGTACCCCTACCCATTCACCTGTGAAAAAAAAAAAAAAAAACACAACAAACAAGGGTTAAAATAGTTTATTGCACAGCTCCGGGGGTCTTCCGTCTTCAGGGGTCTTCTCGCCGGACTCCTCCGATATCTTCTGCTAGCTCTTTTACTAACGGAGGAGCCCTCTTCTTCCGACTTTGGGGGTCTTGTCCTCCTCTTCGGGGGTCTTGTCCCCCTCTTCGTTTCCTCTTGCCGGGCCACCGTGCCTTCTTCTAGGTCTTTTACAAGCGGTGGCCTGGTCTTCTGTCACCGCTGTCTTCTTGCCTTCTGTTCTTCTCTTCTTGAGCTGTTGCCTCGTCGCTGTCTCTGCTCACAAGGACAGGGACGCGGCGTGCGGCGACTTATATAGGTCACTGTGACATCATAATGGGTGGGGACATCATCCGGCGATGTCCCTATATAAGTCGCCGCACGCCGCGTCCCTGTCCTTGTCAGCAGAGACAGCGACGAGGCAACAGCTCGAGAAGAGAAGAAGAGAACAGAAGAACAGAAGAACAGAACAGGAGGCCAGAAAACAACGGCGACAGAAGGCCGGGCCACCGCTTGTAAAAGAGCTAGAAGAAGGCGCAGTGGCCCAGCAAGAAGAAAAGAAGAGGGGGACAAGACCCCCGAAGTCGGAAGAAGAGGGCGGCGGTGAAGAAGAAAGCAGGGCTCCTCCGCCAGTAAAAGAGCTAGCAGAAGATAGCGGAGGAATCTGACGAGAAGACCCCCGAAGACGAAAGAAGACCCCCGGAGCTGTGCAATAAACTATTTTAACCCTTATGTGTTGTGTTTTTTTTTACATTTTTTTCACAGGTGAATGGGTAGGGGTACATTGTACCCCATATTCTTTCACATAGGGTGGGGGGCCGGGATCCAGGGGCCACCTTATTAAAGGGGGCTCACAGATTTCGATAAGCCCTCCCGCCCGCAGATCCCGACAACCAACGGCCAGGGTTGTCGGGCAGAGGCCCTTGTCCTCATCAACATGGGGACAAAGTGCTTTGGGGTGGGGGGGCGCGTGGCCTCCCCTTCCACGAGGCACCCCCCCATGTTGAGGGCACGCGGCCTGGTACGGCTCAGGAGCAGGAGCACTCGCTCATCCCCATCCCCCTTTCCTGGCCAGCCGGGCAGCGTGTTCGGATAAGGGTCTGGTATGGATTTGGGGGGGACCCCCACTCCATTTTTTCGGCGTAGGGGGTTCCCCTTAAAATCCATACCAGGCCCTCTCGGACGGGGGAACCCACGCCGTTTTTTTTTTTTAAATTTGGCATGGAGTTCCCCCTTGAGAGCTCATTCTCTGATTGGCCACGGCAAAAGTCGCCTGGCCTAGGGCGACTTAAAGTCGTGTTGTAAGTCTCCCCAAGTCGTGTTGATAAGTCGTGTCCAAGTTGCCTCCAAAAGTCGTGTTGAAAGTCGTGTTGCCCCTCGTCTGAACCGGCTCTGAGTGAAGTCAGTATGTGACCAGCGTCTGCACACTGCTGGCTGAAGATACTGCAGAGAGAATATCCCTCCTGGAAGTTCCTTTGACTCATACAGCAGTGAGCTCACCTTCTATCAGGAGGAGTAGGGATGAGCTTTGTGTTCGACTCGAAAATCTGCAGTTGGCCCGTTCGGCGAGTTCCGAACATTATGGGCCGTTTGTGCCAAATCCGAGTGGCGTGTCACGGCTCATAATTCACTGCACCATCGCAGTGCATTGCTGGCTGATGATTGGCCAAGTATGCACTATGACCCGCATGCTTTGGCCCATCACAGCGCAGAAAAAACGGAGAGCCATGATTGGCCAAAGCTATGGCTCTGGGGATTTAGTGCATGCCCGACACTCTATAAGGCCATCTGCGCGGCGGCCTTGCATAGTGTGTTGCGTCGGCGGACAGAGAAATAGTCGGAGAGACAGTGTCTATGAATTTCCTTTGAAGCTGTTGCAATTACAGTCAGTGTATTGTGCCACCTGCACAGTGTACACCTAAAGCTACACCAATTGATGGTGTTCTGCTGGTCCTATACCATAGGCAGCTGCAGTAATTACAGTTGGTGTACTGTGTCATCTGCACAGTGTGCACTTAAAGCTACCCAATTGCTGGTGTTCTCATAGTAATAATACTACAGGCAGGCAGTTGATTCTGCTAGCTGCAGTATAATCAGTATATATGTCCCAGCTTTGTGCAGCTACATCTCCCTGCAGGTCATTAGTATGTCTGGAAGGCCAACAAGGAGAGGCATCCTCATCAGCACGTGGCCATGGGACACGCTTGTCCTTGTTTTCGGCAGCTGGACCTGTTGAGCCGCAACATGGCGAAGACTTGTTAGAGTAGATGACCAAGCCGTCCTCCTCCTCCTCATCCTCTCTCGCCCAGGCTCAGTGTACTGGCAAAGCAGCTGCCAACGCGTCCTCTTCCCTCGTCTCAATTGCATCAGTCACCCCTTCTCTAGCCCCACTTTGTCCTCCTGAGGAGAACTGTTTGAGCACAGTGTTGGGTACATGCTCCATAAGGATGCCCAGCGTTTTGAAGGCTCTGATGATGATACCCAGCTAGAGGAAGGCAGTAGCATGAGCCCAGAGATAGAGGATGCCCAAGAAGGACAGCAATCTGGCAGTCATGTTCCCCCAGCTGCAGCATACTGCCAGGTTTGCTTCAGAGATGTGGAGGGAGGGGATGATGAACTCACTGACTCCACGTAGGTGCCGGGTAGGAGACAGAAGGAGGCACATCTCCAACAAGGCTGGATGCCCTCCAGGGGCCAGTTTCACGTTATTCCAAAAGTTCTTTGGTGTGGGCCTTTTTTGAGACGAGTGCATCAGATCGCACCGCTGCTATTTGCAACATATGTCTCTAGCGTATCTCACATGGCCAAAACATCAGCCACTTGGGCACCACATGCTTGATCAGACATATTTCGACCTGCCATGCAGTTAGTTGGCAAGTGTACCTTAAAGACCCACACCAAAGAACAAAGCGGACCTCTCCTTGCTTGTTATCAGCTTGGATCTCCAACCCCACTAGACCTTAAGTCCTCTCTGAAACCTGCACTGAGAGGAATGAAGATGTAGAATTAGGTGTGTGACAGCCAAGTACTTCTGGGCGTTCAAGGAGCTACGCAAGTACGCAGGCAAAAAGATGGCATGCCGTGCTTGTGCCGGTGTGCTTAGGGGACAGGAGCCACACTGGGGAAAAGATTCTGTCATCTCTGCAGGGGCAGCCTGAGAGGTGGTTGATGCCACGCCAGCTTAAGCCAGGGGTGGTGGTTTGCGAAAATGGCACCAACCTCCCTCTGTCCTCTGACAGGGACAACTGACCCATGTGCCCTGTCTAGCTCATGTCCTTAAAGTGGTTGTAAACCCTTACAACCAACTTTGACCTACAGGTAAACCTAGATTAAGGCTTACCTGTAGGTCCAAGAAATATCTCCTAAACCTATACGGTTTAGGAGATATTTACCCGAAGTCAGCCACTGCTGATACCAAATTTTCAGCAATTCTCTATATTCTGTATTAAGAATAACATTTAACAGGTAGTATAACAAAATTTACATCCTTTTTTTTCTTATGGTGGTATTTGATCACCTCTGCAAATTTTTTTTTTTTTGCGCTATAAACAAAAATAGAGCGACAATTTTGAAAATAAAATATATATATATATATATATATATATATATATATTTTTTTTTTTACTATAATAAATACCTCCAATTTCTTCCTCAGTTTAGACCAATATGTATTTTTCTACATATTTTTGTTAAAAAAAATAAGCATATATTGATTGGTTTGCACAAAAGTTAAAATGTCTACAAAAAAGGGACAGATTTATGACATTTTTATTATTTTTTTATTTTTTTATTTACTAGTAATGACGGTAATCTGTGATTTTTTTTTTTTTACGGGACTGCGACATTGCAGCAGACAGATCAAGCACTTTTTACACTGTTTTGGGACATTTATACATCGATCAGAGCTGAAAATAGCCACCGATTACTGTGTAAATGTCACTGGCAGGGAAAGGGTTAACACTAGGGGGCGATCAAGGGGTTAAATGTGTGCCCTATGGAGTGTTTCTAACTGTGGGGGGGGGGGTGGGACTGCCTGTGAGAGGAGACCGACTGTTGTTCCTAAGTATTAGGAACAACTGATCATGCTGAGCTAAATCTTACCTTGATCAGGATGCAGCACGGCACACCGGAGATAGAGGGGAGGGGCCAGGTGATGCCAACCAAGCGTGGGTCTGAGGGAGCTGAGACAAGCAGAGACGAGCGGCTTTAGGCAGAGGAGGCTGAACGGGGTGAGAGCCCGGGAAAGCCATCTATGTGTACCCGCTGGTCCAGAGGCTCGCAGCGAAAGGAGAAGCGGCAGCTCAGAGAGGGACCGGGAGCTGTGTGCCACTGCATGTAGTATGCAGGAGCGAAGAGGACGCCTGGAACGTCTGGAAAGCCTGAGGAGAGAGGCAGCCTTTCTGGTGCAGTCTATCCACCCTGCTGCGACAACTGTCCTCTCCATTCATCCATCCTGGTTGGGTAAGAGACCCTGGGGTTCAGGGTGGCAGAGTATTGACTGTTTGCTTTGCTGTGCCTTGCTGGTCCTCCCCTCCTGTGACTTGAGGGGTGAGTACAAGAGATATTCTGCAGTTACTCAGAGACTGTTTGAATTTAAATCAGTCAGTGATGTTCCCCTTTTCTCCTTATTCCATCCCACTCCACTCCATCCACTCCATCTAGCCCGTCTAAGGATCTATTAAAGCGGTTGTAAACCCTTACAACACACTTTGACCTACAGGTAAGCCTAGATTAAGGCTGAGCGAGCCGCGGTCAACGGCGATATGCCGCGAGTGGCGGCTCCCGTGCGCATGCGCGGGAGTGACGTCATCGCGGCTTCGCCGGATGACAGCGGCGGAGCAGCGAGTCCCCACCGAGAAGATGGATGCGCCGGACTACAGGGGACAGCGGTGACTTTGCTGACTCCTGTGTCAGGTAAGTGACACATAATGGACTACTATGCGATGCGATGCGATGCATAGTAGTCCGTTATGCTTTACCTTTGCAGGGAATGAAAGAGGAAGTAAACCCATCAGGATTTACTTCCTCTTTAAATATGATGATATACTGTTGCTTCCTTGAGGCGATGTGAACGAAGTGAATAAGTGATAAGTGATATCCTGCTGTTTTGAGAGACTATCAGAATCTAATTCAGTGAAGAGATAGAAATATCAGTTGGACTGTATTCAGAGCACCTGCAGAAGAATACTAGCTAATACACCAGCGAGAAACTCGAGTGGTTTTGAGTCCGTATTGTTTATCTGCACATTATTCTAACTAAGAAAGTTATTTGGCCGGAGGATACAGGAGTCGCAAATATGTGGTACATACGGTGAGGATGATGAAATATGAAGATCAGTGATCTCTGATCTTAAGCACCAATTGGCGTTTGGACTATGAGCATATCATATCATATCATATAGTGTACTATATATTGTACGACCTCTATATGATTATTAAAGGGGGCTCAGTAAGAGTTAAAAGGTGTCCCACCCCTAGAAGGGGGTGGAGGGGGGAAAGTATTGGTATTGACATAAACAGTATAAACAGTATAAGGAACTGGAAAACAACATGAAAGGCCGCACGCAGAGGGGGACGGAATCTACGAGAAAGCTTAAATACTAGTTCAATCCAGAAATACCTCAAGGAGCGTAATTTAAGGAGTCCGGGGATGGAAAAAAAAAAAAACTTGCCACAAAAAAAAAAGAAGGAGCTTGAGAAACAAAGGATAGAACAGGAAAACCGATCCCGGGAAGAAACAGACATGGAAGGGGCAGGAGTATGGACGGAGTCAGAGGAAGCAGGGGAGAAGGGAGAGATGGCACAGTTACCGACAAAATCAGAAATGCTGAAAATGTTTAGTAATTTAGAATCCTCTATTAAGTCGGAAATTAACAACGTTAGGATGGACATGTCCCACCTACTAAGGAGGGTGGAAGAAATAGAGGAAAAATCAGAAACACAAGCACAGGAATTAAGGGGCCTGAAAAACAAAGTGGATTGCAAAGAAAGCAAAAGGATATCTTATATAAATTGGAGGGGCAGGAAAATCAAAGCAGGCGCCAAAACTTACGTATAAGATCATTGCCAGAACAGCAAGGATAAGACCTGACGGGAAAAATGAAAAGGATTTTCCGGCCACTCATGGGGAGGGGGGATGGAGAGGACTTAAGAATAGATAGAGCCCACAGAATTAGAAAACCACCTGGATTGAGAGAGGATATCCCCCGGGATGTTATAGTGAAGTTCCACACGTTTGAAGACAAACATAAAATTTGGACTAAACTTAGAGGGGTTCCATCTCTACAATACGAAGGAACTGAAATACAGGTATTTTCGGACCTGTCGGCAGAGACTCTGGCATGGAGAAGGAGATTAAATCTCCTTTTGGGGCTGTTGAGGACTGCCGACTTGAAATATAGTTGGGTGTTCCCGTCAGCTCTAGTGGTCTATAAAGAAGGGAGGTCGCTTAGGTTGAAATTTATGGATTAGCTGGCCGAGTTCTGTAAAAATTTGGAAATCACGGTCCCTAGTATACCCCGATGGGGGGGGGGGGGGGGGAAATAAAAATTAATCTACTGTAATCCCAGGAGATGAGTGAAAGAGCAGGGCGGATGAGACTCGAGGGGGAGACACAGGTTGTAAACATTGAGATTGTTGAATGATAAGAGGGTGGTGGAAGAGGAGCTCCGAAAAGACAGTGGAGCTCCCACGTATCTCTCCTGGTATATAGGGGGAAGTTCTGGGGAGCCTGAAATTTTAGGTCGGCAGGGTCTGAGATCCACCCTCAGGGGTAGGTGTCTCCGCTGGCATAAGATAAGATGCCTAACGTGAGATTTAGGGCCGAAATGGCCGCGGATGGGAGGGGAGAGGTGGGGTGGGTGGGGGGCGTGGGGTGGGGGGGCATGCATGTATCCCAGATAAATATGTGGACAGAGGGGGAGGACAAGAGTGGACAGGGACCCCATGCAGTAAGCAGCTGAACCCATCATAGAACCTGGTAGATGATGGAGTTAAAATACATGACATATAATGTGAGGGGTTTGAGTTCGTATGGGAAGAGACTCAAAATCCTCAAAGAAATTAAACAGCGATCTATAGATGTAATATTTATCCAAGAGACACTTATTTAACTCACCAGACAAATATCAAAATGTATTCAAAAGATTATCCTACCTGGTTCTATGGTGACTCCCCAATAAGGGGAGCAAAGGGGGTGGCAATTGGGTTCTCGGAAAGGGTTAAATTTAAGATATTAGATAGAAGGATTGATCCGGAGGGGAGCTATATGTTTATTAAAGGTAAAATGGGAGAAGGGATATACACCTTGGTTAATGTACAGTATATTGCCCAAATAAGAACCCTATACCTTTTTTCAATAGAATGTTGACCATATTGGAGGAATTCTGGACAGGAATGGTCGTCCTGGCGGGAGACCTAAACTTTGGTTTGGACCCCTTGTTGGATAGTACATCACGTGCACAGGGGATGAGTAAGGTACAAATAAAAATGATAAAATCAAAATGGCATCATGTCCAAGTAATGGACGTATGGAGGATAAAACATGATGGAGTTAGGGATTATACTTTTTTTTCCCCTGTGCACGGGACCTATTCAAGACTGGACTTTTTCGTTGATCACAATTTATTGGAGGAGGTAGGGGAGGTCAAAATTGAAATAACATCAATATCTGACCATGCATCGGTCGCTATGGAGATGAGGACCCCGGGGATCCATAGGATACCGTACACATGGCGGCTTAATGAAAGCCTATTATTGGATGAAGAGGTAGTAGCAGAAATACGGAAAGAGATTGAGTTTTATTTTTTGAATAAGGATAATGGTGAAACAACGGCCAATATCCTCTGGGAAGCGCACAAGGCGTACATAAGAGGGGTCCTTATCTTCATAGGGGCTAGAAAAAAAGGGTAAGCGAAATGAATATTAAAAATCTTACGGAAGAAATCTGGGGGGGCTTTCACAGGTAGTCTTCCATGCACTGGTCAGTAAAAGAGAAGAATTAAAGGACATTATGGAAGAAGTGGCCAGGAAAGAGATAAATGGGATATCACGGAATCGGCATCTATGGGGAAATAAGCTCAGTAAGCAACTAGCCAGGATGGTGAAGAAAAGAGAGGTTAATTTTATTGAAACGATTCAGAATAAGGCCAGGGATTCCATTTATACCACAAAAGAGATAGCACAAGAGTTTAGGAACTATTATGAGGCCCTGTATACTATAAAGATGGAAAATCAGGAGGGACAGAAAGTGGAAGGATGGAAAGTGGAAGCAAAGATACAGTATTATTGTGAGTGTAGTGCGTTAAATACATTATCAGAGTATGAAAGGGAGTATATGGATAGTCCAATAACGGAGCAAGAAATATATCAAGTTTTGAAAAAATCTCCCCCGGGCAAAAGCCTGGGCCTGGACAGTTTTACAACCCTATACTTAAAAAAGTTTAATGACATCCTGGTCCTTAAGCTATGTAAATTTTGGAATCAAGTGGGTAAAGAATGCGATATGTGGACAGACGCACTGCTTGCCTCAATAACGTTAATATTAAAGGAAGGGAAAGAGGACAAATTGTGTTCCAGTTATAGGCCTATCGCGATATTAAATGCGGATACTAAACTCTATGCTAGGGGGGTTTGTCCATGGCGCTGGGAGCAGACGTTTGTTAACAGAGCTCCCATCTCCGGCTTCTAATCCTTTCACTATCCTTGTGTAAGAGACTCCCTACCTAGTCATCCTCCAGCGGAGTGTCTGTGGGGGACCTGGGCGATGCCTGGAGGCAGAAGATTCAGCCAGAAGTCCGCTATGACCCCTGTCGCCGCCCACTCAGTTCCGAGGCCTACCACGCATGTGGTACACCACATGGAGGCACAGACAGACCCCTCTCCGGACAGAGAGGTATACATGCTGGCTCGGCGGCCTTTGATGCTCTCATGCTGGCTATTTCCACCTGTCAGGCTGCTCTAACCACAAAAATTGATCATGTGCAAACCGAAACAGCCCTTATCAGATGGGACATGGACAAATTCCGAGACTGCCTATCGGAGGGTATCCGAGACGGAGGACGTCCAAAGGACTCATAATGTGGACATACAAGCCCTGAAGCTCAAGGTCAAGCACCTGGAAACGAGAGCTGAGGACGCCGAGAACCGCAACAGGCTTAACAACCTGCGGGTTCTCGACCTCCCTGAGGGGGCAGAGGGCCCCGACCCGGTTGCGTTCATGGAGGAGCTCCTTTCATCCTTTCTTCCCAGGGCTAAATTCTCTCCGCACTCCTCCATCGAAAGAGCCCACCGGATGCCGGAGATCAGAGGCCCCCAGGGTTCCCCACCACGCACCTTCATTTTTAAGTTGCTCCACTACCGTGACTGAGATACGGTGTTGCGGAGGGCACCACTGCAAGGGGAACTCAAGTTTGAGAACGCGAAGATCCTCATATTCCCAGACTATTCGGTTGAGACTCAACGCCAGCGGAAATCTTTTGGCCACGTCTGAAGCCTGCTGCGACAGAGGGGGGTGAAATATAGCATGCTCTTCCCGGCCAGATTGAGGGTACAAGATGGAGAGAGGACATACTTCTTCACTTCACCCCGGGAAGCTGCGCTTTGGGCTGAATCACTCCCATAATAAGCCTACTAAGGTAAGTGGTCCCCCCCTCATAACGACCTGTTGACTGTGTCCGTTGGATTGTCACCCCTATACTGAACTCCTGCCCATATTGTTACTGGAGACTTCCATGTTGCCCTGGGGTCTGCAGCTTTGTGCACTGTGAACTGTGCAGTCCCTGTGCTATAGCGGCCCTACCGAGACTATCTTACCTTCACTTTGGTGTGGGACCGGGGGCACATAGCTGGAGTGGGTTTTGGGCGGGTTACAGCCACCGGGTTTTCTGGAGGGTTAATGCTAATCCCTGACCCTAAGTTTGATGACTGCTGAAGGGCAAGCTTATGTGGAGCATATGGGCCCCCCCTCCCGGCTTGGCAGAACGTCATACCCAGCACCGCTTTCCTTAAAAAAACTGATTCATTGGCTGGGAGTGTGGTGGTGAACATCACTGGCAGGCACAGACTCCCCCCCCCCCCCGCCTGTGTTCACAGTATGAGGAGATGAGCTTCTCCAGCAGGAATTTATGCATGGCTCTCTTTTATTTATTTTTCCTTCTCGGACCCTGTGGGACCCCCTCCACGCGGTGCACGGACTGTAACCACCTATTGCTGCACTGGTCCCGCGAAACGTAAGGGAGTTCTGGGGCCTGCGGACACAGTCGCCTACTGCCTTTTAGAATCGGGGATTTGTTCCTATTGGGGGGTTTGTACCTCGGAGTCTAGTGTGTTTTTTTCTTGTTTTGTTTTGTTTTGTTCTTACATTTAAGCATGTGCCCCCGGTGCCCCGGGAGATCTACACACACTATCCTTGCCGGACTGCAGTTTGACTGTTTGTTTTTCAGCTAAATCATAAGCGGGAGGCACAGATCCTCTTGCACACAGCCCTCATGTTAGGCTGTCAAGCCAACTTAGTTTTGGGGAGGGAAGCCCTCCTGCCGGATTGGGGGATGGGCGGGGTGGGGGGTGTTTGGTTGTTCTGGGCTGCCGTTGCAGACTCCCAGTTATTAAGTTCTATGTTTTGGTTATATTTGACAGTACTGCTGCTTGTATTCCTCAACTTGGTCGCGTGTATCTTGCAGCCTTTTGAATGCTCCTCCGGGTCTGAATGGGGGAATGGGGATCTCCCCTCCTAATCCTACATTGTATCTCACCCCAGCTGATGTCTTCTCTTAGGGTTGTCTCCTGGAACACAAGGGGCTTAAACTCCCCTATCAAGCGCTCCCTGGTTTTCCAGTTTGTCAAATCCTATCATCCACATATATATGCGTGTTCCAGGAGACTCACCTAGTGGGAAAAAAAACCTTAAGTCTCCAAAAACCATGGGTGGGGTATAATTATCACTCAACCCACTCTATGTTCTCAAGAGGGGTAAGCGTTTTGGTTTTAAAGACGCTCCCATTTAGACTCCTCGGTCTGGCTCTAGACCCGGGGGGTAGATATGTTGTGCTGCATGCTTTTATCCATAACATGCCATGGGTGATTGTGGGCCTATACCTCCCACCTCCGGCTTCCCTACAGATACTGAACCAAGTTACTGCAAAAATAGCGGAATTCTCTACTGACCACGTGTTAATACTGGGGGACTTTAATCTTGTCCCTGGCGCGGGCCCGGATAGGCTCCTTCCTACGAGTGCGAGCCGCCAGGGGCTTGCAGAATGGGCCGAGACCTATGGCCTCTCTGATGTCTGGAGATGGAGGCATCCTCAGGTTCGAGCTTACACATGTCACTCTGCCTCCCATAGAACATTCTTCCATTTTGATTTGATCTATGCGGGCGCCCCTGTTCTCCCTATAGTCCGAGACATCTCGATTCTTCCCCGAGGTATCTCGGACCACGCCCCGCTTCTAATTGACCTAGACCTTTCATTAGCCCCCTTGGATAGACTGTGGCGTCTATCTAGGTATTGGGTCTCGGATGAGGGGGTGGATCTGAGGTACAGGGATAAACTGGAAATGCATTGGGGAGCAAATGCTGACTCGGCCTCGGCCTCCTCAGTCTGGGACGCTTTCAAGGCGTACTCCAGGGGACAATACCAATCCATTATAGCAGGGATCAGGTGGGAGCATAGAAAAGAGCTCCCAGAACTGGAGGCTGCGGCTGAGAGGCAGGAGGCGCTGTACGTTTGGTCCCCGGACCCGCAACACTATGACAGATTGCAGACCCTGTTGAGAGAGGTGCTTCTGCTGCGGATGGCTTTGAAACTGCTCCACCAAACCCAGAGACTGTTCGAGCAGGGGGAGAGAACTGGGCACCTTTTGGCCTGGCTCTCCAGAGAACAGTCTGTGGGAATGACTATAGGTTAGATCTGCACGGCCAACGGTTCACACTTGACCATTCCAGTGGACATTAATCGAGAATTTGCCTCCTATTATCAAACATTGTACAGCTCCCGAGTTGATTATAACCTGGAGGAGCTGGCTACATACCTTGAGGAGATTGACATCCCGTCCCTCACCCCCACCTACCCTAGTGCACTAGATGCCCCCATATCGTCCGAGGAAATCCTAAAGGCACTCAAATCGATGCAAACTGGTAAGACACCGGGACCGGATGGTCTCCCGGTGGAATTTTATAAAATGTATGCGGAACAACTGGCCCCACGGTTCCAGACCCTACTAGCTGGGGCCATGGTCGATGGACATCTCCCAGACTCTATGCACGAGGCGGTAATCGTAGTTATCCATAAATCGGGAAAAGACCCTAACCTCTGCTCCTCCTACCATCCCATTTCCCTCCTGAATGTTGACACAAAGATCCTCTCCAAAGTTCTTGCCCTTAGAATTGATACTGTCATCACAGCCTTGGTGCACCCAGACCAGACAGGGTTTATGCCGGGAAGGGGTACGGATATAAATATCCGTCGTTTGCACACACACATTGCGATTACCGCGTCTGGGGGCTCGGGGGTGGTCGCCTCACTCGACGCCGAGAAGGCTTTCGACTCGGTCGAGTGGGGCTTCCTCTGGGAGGTCCTGGCCAGATTCGGATTCGGGCTTAGGATCCTCGCTTGGCTCAAGATGCTTTATGCTCAACCCAGGCCCCGTGTCAGAACCAATGGGGTCCTGTTGGAGGCGTTCAGGCTGGGGAGGGGCACGAGGCAAGGTTGCCCGCTCTCCCCGGCTCTGTTCACCCTGGCTCTGGAACCCCTTGGCATCCTTCTTAGGGCGGACACCTCGGTTAGGCGTATATGGGTGGGAATGATAGAAGAAAAGATCTACATGTACGCCGATGATTCCCTCCTGTACCTAGCAGACGCCAAGGACTCCCTGCGTGCAGCTCTAGCTGTGTTTGACAAGTTTGGCAAATTTTCGCGTATCCAAATAAATTGGAATAAATCAGTCCTATTGCCTTTAGGCCAATCTGTCCCCCGGGTAGATACAGGCTGGAATGGGTGTTCACTTATTTGGGAGTGCGGGTTGGGAATGACCTGACAGGCTATTTAGCTAAAAACATCTACCCACTACTTACTCAGCTCCAGCAGGAATGCTCAACCTGGAAGGCTCTCCCCTTGTCACCAGTAGGTAGGGGCAACCTACTGAAAATGATATAAATACCAAAATTCTTGTATTACTTTAGACAGACTCCAACTCCCATCCCTAGATCCTTCTTTCGTAAACTCGAGAGCGTGGTGATCTCCTTTATATGGGCGGGGAAGCCCCCACGGGTAGCGAAGGCCATACTCTATCTCCCTTTGTCAAAGGGTGGTCTGGTACTCCCCAACTTCATGGTTTATTACTGGGCAGCTATCTTGGTCACGGTGAGGTGGTGGTTCTCGCAACCACGTCAAAATCCAGCGATTACCCTTGGGGCTGCCCTTCTTGGATCCTATGCAGTGTTGTCCAACCTCCCATACAGGGGGGAAAAGGCCAGCCCTGCTGTGACGGAGCCTATGAAAACCACAATCCAGGTGTGGAGATCCTCCGGGTGGCCATTTTGAAACAGGGGTGTGTCTCACCCCATACCCCTCTCTGGACTAATCCCTTGCTGACCCATCTGCTCATGGTTCCGGACCCGGCGTCCTGGGCCAGGAAGGGTGTCACCAAGCTAAAACAGGTAATGCCACGGCATGGTATAGCTACGTTCAGGGAATTGCAACAGGCCCATAACCTACCAAGGAAATTCTTATTTAGATATTGGCAGCTCCAGCATGCCCTCCGAGCCCAATTCCCCTCCCGCCCCACACTAGAAACTGACCCAATAGAACGCCTCTTAACCTCGGGAGGACTAGAAAAACCTCTTTCCTCCCTTTATCTCCACTTGACTGTAGCCCATGATGTTAAGAATTGTAGGTCTAGGCTTAGATGGCAGGGGGATATTCCCTTCCTAAGAGAGGAAGAGAGGGAGGAGTGCCTGACTACCTTTATCCCCTCCATGATTGCGGCTAGGGATAGATTTATACAATTAAAATTTGTACACAGGGCCTATTACACGCCACAAAGATTAGCAAATATATACCCAGGCCTTAGCCCCAACTATACTAGATGTGACTTGGAAGTAGGAACCTTTTTCCATATGGTCTGGTCATGTCTGCAGCTGCACCAGTTCTGGAGTGCGGTTGCGGATACCTTGGGAGAGGTATGTGGGATGCAAATACCATTAGACCTCTTGAAATTCTTACTTAGCCACTTGGACGATATAGAGGGGGACCACTATGTTAAATTGTGCCTAACCTATACCCTATTCTATGCGAGACAAGAAATACTACTCAAATGGAAACGATCAGACCCACCATCTAGAGGATCCTAGCAAACAACAATAAACAGTGTATTGCCGCTATACCGCATTACATACGAAAGCAGAAATTGTCCACAGAAATATGATAAGATCTGGTTGAACTGGGTCAATGCATGGGGCTGACCCTTGACAGAGGGGACGGGCCTTATGCAGAGACCTACATTGGTAACCCCCCTGGCCCTTTAGTGAGTCCGCAGTTGACCTCCTCTACATGACATCTGGTCTCACAACCTGGTCAGCCTGGTCCGGAGGTGGGGAGGGCCGGGACATTGGAGTTTGGGCCTTGATGCTGATACAGGCAGCTAAGAATGAAGGAAGCCCCAGTCTATTCCTGTCAATAGATGCTGAAAAAGCTTTCGACAGGGTAGACTGGGGTTTTATGTGGAAAGTTTTGGAGATGATAGGGATAGGACCCGGGATGATTAGCTGGATTAAAGCACTGCACAGGGGCCCTCAAACAACGGTGGAGGTAAACGGATACACATCCTCCCCTTTTATGATGAGAAATGGAACAAGACAGGGTTGCCCCCTGTCCCCCTTATTATTCATACTGACATTGGAACCTTTATTGGCCTATATAAGGAACAGTGTGGACATAAGGGGGATAAGAGTGGTTAGAGAAGAACATAAATTGGCAGCCTTTGCCGATGATGTACTTCTCTTTATTTCACATCCCAGGACAATGCTTCCCAATTTATTGTGAGTTTTGGAAAAGTATGGAGAACTTTCTAATCTTAAAATAAATCCCACAAAGTCGGAAGTATTGAATATTAATATAAATAAGATAGAAGAAGAGAGGTTAGGAAAATAATTCCACTTTATCTGGAAACAGGTTATAAATTACTTGAGGATTAGACTAAGGCCGCGTACACACGGGCGGATTGTCTGTCCAACTTAGTCCGCTGAACCGTGTTTCAGCGGACAATCCGCTCGTGTGTGGGCATCAGCGGACTTTTTCAGCGGACAGTCTGACGGACTAAGTCTTTCGGAATTTCCGTAATTTTGTCCGTCCAAACTTGGTTTTGTCCGTCTAAACTTGGTTTCAGCGGACAGTCCGCTCGTGTGTAGGCAAGTTGGACGGACTAAGTATGGCGCATGCTCAGAAAGGATTTACACGGCCGAAGGTTGCATTGCAGTGTATTGGACGTCGTTTTTCTAGTCCCGTCGTACGTGCTGTACACGTCATCGCGCAAGCTTTCAGCGGACTGTCTGTTCATCGTGTGTGGTCAAGTCCGTTCATTCAAATGTTGGACGGACTGTCTGTCGGATTGTCTGACGAACTTAGTTGGGCAGACAATCCGCCCGTGTGTACGCGGCCTTAGGGATACCTTAAGGAAAATATATTTAATAAATGACATCCCATTGTTAGATGAGATTAGGAGAGAAATAAAAAGAATGTCGTCCGCCCCCCTCTCGTGGTTTGGCCTTATAAATGCGATAAAAATGATGATAACTCCTAAAATCCTCTATAAATTTCAAATGCTCCCATTAAAGATCCCGCAATCGTTTTTCACAATATTAAAAGGTATCATCTCTAGATATATATGGCATAATAAAAGACCACGTATCTCAGGTGCCGTTTTGTGTCAAAGTAAGAAAAAAGGAGGTTTGGCTGTCCCTGACTATTATTATGCGGTGGTAATATCACAAGGGAGAATAGCGAAAAAAGATGGAGGGATATAGAATTTATTATGAGTAGTACACATTTGGGTCATATGGTATGGAATCCACCACATTTTAGGGAATTAGGACTGGATACACATGAAATCACTTATATTACATTGAAAATATGGGATAGAATACATGCGCAAAATGGAAATACAACTCCCCACTAATTCATTTGAAAGATAATGTCTTTTTTTGCACCATGGATGAGGGAGGTTGGGCGAAACTGGATGAAAAAAGCTGTCCAAGTGAAAGACATATTAGATAAAGGAAAAATATGTACTTTTCAGATTTTGCAAGGCGATACAGAACGGTAGAAACTTGATACCTGGAGGTACAACCAGTTGAAAAAAATTGTGGAAAAATTACCTGATCCAATTCGATCGAAAAAGGAATACACAGAAATGGAAACGATGATAGCAAAGGGGAATACAAAAAACAGTATTGCTCAAATTTATAAAATTGTGTTGGAGGAGGAGAATGGGGAGGTCCCTCCATGTATCAAGAAATGGGAAAGGGAAATAGGCACGAGGTGTAATAGTGATAGATCAGGTAAAATATGGAGAATGACACACGAAACGGCACCAGATACTAGGATGGTAGAAATAAATTACAAATGCCTAGCGAGATGGTACCTTACTCCAGATAGATTGAGTAGTTATCAATCTGAAACTTCATCAGAATGCTGGAGAGGGTGTAAAATGGTAGGTACAATGTTTCACATATGGTGGGAATGTTCCACCATAAAAGATTATTGGATAAAGATTATAGCATTGATAAAAGAGATAACGGGGGAGTCTATCCCTCTTGACCCATGGGTCTGTCTGTTCCACGGGATGGACAGACCGATGGGGTCATATAAAGCTTCATTGGTGCCAATTATCTATTTATTAAATACAGCTAAGGGATTGATCCCAAAAAACTGATAGAAACCAGAAAGCCCAAAGATAAGTAAGTGGATAAATGGAGTAAACTATATCCAAAAAATAGAGAGGGAGCAAGATAAAGAGAGGGAGGAGGAAAAGGAAGTGGATAGGGAAGATAAATAGAAGGTTTAGGATCATTTTAAAAATTCATGGAGGTATGTATGGGAGATAACTCGAGAAAATTAGAGCTGGAAAGAGCATGTAGGGTAAGAGGAAGGGTCAATCAGGCAGACTTGTAGTAAAGAGGAGATGGCAATGGAAGTGGGGGGGGGGGGACAGGGGAGGGGTTTCGAGGGGACTGTTGATATATAAGTGATGTAATTTTGGTGTAATATGTCAGACCTCTTGTTTTTATGAGTGGAAAATGGAAAATTTAAATAAAGAATAAAAAATAAATAAAAAAAGGAACAACTGATCAGTCTCTTCACCTCTGACATAACGGAGATCTGTCTATTTACATTGACAGACCTCCGTTCTGTCTCTGTGTGGGCATTGCGACCACCGGGCATACGCATCGGTTCAGTCATCTCGTATGCGCGCGCCCCCTAGTGGTCTTAAAGCGGCCGACGTACAGCTACGATCACTCGCTCGGGCGAGCCAACCTGCCGCAGTATAACTGCGTGGGCTGGTCAGGAAGCAGTTAAAAAGTGTATAAAAATATACTCGAAAACAAATAATGAGTTCAAGCAAAATACAGTCCACAAAGTGCTCCATTCAGCATGGTCAGCCCATGAGTGCCCACTTTGAGATGAAAGGTCCAAAAAAACTGACACATTTTGAGGGGAGTCGCCTCTTCCTCAGAGCTAAGTTTGGAGTGCTGTACCCCCCAAGTGCCAGGGCCTGGTGGGTAAAATGACCTCTTCTTCCCACTCTGTGCCTTGCTTAAGAATGAAAAAAAACTTGCCTTCAGCTGCGCCTAGTGCGGCCGCACAGGAGGGGGCAGAGCCTGTTACCCAACCCCCTCAGCATCAGATTGCCTGACTCGCAAGATCATGCCCCAGCTCAGGTTTATTTACACGAGCTGAGAGCAACAATCCCAGTTTTTGTCCATGGTGCCAGCCCTGTATGCTACCTGTGCCTGTGAGGACCCCAGACTGAGGCTGGGGCCTCCAGGAGTGATCTTCTGCTTTCCATTGCCCAGCTGCCTCTCTGCCTGCACATCCTGCCCTTCTCTCTACCTGGATCCTGCACAGGCTCAAAAGACCCTTCCCACACGGAACCTCAAGACAAGCCACCCAGCACCCAGACCATCCCACTGGCGGCCCTGGGCCATCAGACATCCTAGGCGTGAGTCCCTGAGCCCTCCTGTCCTTCTATGCTGGCACGGCAAGGTGAGAAAGTACCTCAGGGCGGTAATTTGGCATGGCAAAGAGGAAACAGTTCACAGGACATCAAGAAAAAACAGTTCATAGGGCCACTGTAGGATACGGCAAGCCATGCTGCACCTCCCCACATACAGGTAGTATTAATGTTATTTGGAAAGATGGTGGATACTTTGTTAGTAGAAGAATCAGAATGGACAGTGCTGTGTAAAGCATAGGATAGGTGATTGCTAAAACTATAATTGTTCTCTACATGTGAATGGGAGAGTAAGCATTGGGAGAGCAGTGCAGTAATTGTAGGGATCCTTAGCATTGTGTGTTGACATCTAAATTGTTATAGTTGTATGTATATGCTTACAAATGGAATACTAACCATGGGCAGAGTGAATTCTCATACAGACCAGCTGAGAAAATGGTGAAGGATCTGATGGAGATGGAGGGATGGAAGGATAAATGAATGAATGATGATGATGATATGGAATTTGATTCTTCTGTGCCTTCTATTTCCTCACAGATTTCACTTAAACAGGAAGCTGAGATGGCCTCTTGCAGTCGCCAAACACACAAGCGCAATGCACGTGGAGGTGGGTATAACAAGCACTCTGATCACATTAGAGTCATTTTATCTCTCCTAAATACAAAGGTGAGGCACGGCTGAGGAGGACACTTTGGGTTCCCTGAAATCAGTCACAAATGAGAGTGGGTCTGTTGATTTTGCTCAATCTGTATTACGTTCTCACAGTTTTATATACATTATATATATTTATGGTTGAAGCCCTATGGCCGATACGTATCCAAACAAGACAAACTTACCATAAGATTTACAATATGAAATAGACCTCAAGTGTGCTCTGGTCTAATGGACGGTATACCAAAATAAGTGGGCATACTCAAGATTAGAAATGAATATTCATGAAGAGAAATGATTTGAGAAATGCCCTAAAAAGGGGGATGGGAGGGTGGGTATTGTGCACAGGAACCCGACAAAGACCACAGGCGAGCGGGCTGGTTAAATACCCCCCCGGGCTTCTCCCATAAATTCAGGCCACCATACTGGCCTTCCTACTTATGGTTGAAGCCCTATGGCCGATACGTATCCGAACAAGACAAACTAATTATAAGATTTACAATATGAAATGGACCTGAAGCGTGCCCTGGTCTAATGGACGGTATATCAAAATAAGGGGGCAAAACATTTAGGTAGGGGTGAAAGTTCTTTATTCATTTCCAGTCTTATTCATTGAGCAAGTTGGGTGAATGCCCGAGACATCTCCACCTGAGGATTAAGGATATAACGGACGAAGCAGGCCGACTTCAAGGCTGCTCCGATACGGAAAGAGTGGCCGGAGTACTCACTGGGTTTGAGGTGTAAGTTACGAAAAGGAGAATCCTCACGTGTTTCATGAACTGGCAGGTGTAGTGTCACAGTTTGCTGCCTATCACAGGATGGTGCGGAAGTGACGTTGTTGCGTACTGCGCATGCGCGATGCGTTCCAAACGCTCGCGCCGTGCGTTCCAACATAGTTTCGGCAATACAGTTCAGCGTAACCATCACATAATGTTACGGAAGTGTTCGTTACAACACTAATACTTCCCTTGTTACCTAGTAGGTTTTGCATTGCTGGGACTTGTAGTGCCTATCCTGAGCTACATGCTTCAATGTTCAGTGTCCTCATCCCTATCCTCATGCTTCAATGTTCAGTGTCCATCCTTATCCCCGTGCTTCAATGTTCAGTGTCCTTATCCCCGAGCTTCAATGTTCAGTGTCCATCCTTATCCCCGTGCTTCAATGTTCAGTGTCCTCATCCTTATCCCCGAGCTTCAATGTTCAGTGTCCATCCTTATCCCCGTGCTTCAATGTTCAGTGTCCTCATCCCTATCCGCGAGCTTCAATGTTCAGTGTCCTCATCCTTATCCCTGTGCTTCAATGTTCAGTGTCCTCATCCCTATCCCCATGCTTCAATGTTCAGTGTCCTCATCCCTATCCGCGAGCTTCAATGTTCAGTGTCCTCATCCTTATCCCTGTGCTTCAATGTTCAGTGTCCTCATCCCTATCCCCATGCTTCAATGTTCAGTGTCCTCATCCCTATCCGCAAGCTTCAATGTTCAGTGTCCTCATCCTTATCCCTGTGCTTCAATGTTCAGTGTCCTCATCCCTATCCGCAAGCTTTAAATGTTCAGTGTCCTCATCCTTATCCCTGTGCTTCAATGTTCAGTGTCCTCATCCTTATCCCCGAGCTTCAATGTTCAGTGTCCATCCTTATCCCTGTGCTTCAATGTTCAGTGTCCTCATCCCTATCCGCAAGCTTCAATGTTCAGTGTCCTCATCCTTATCCCCATGCTTCGATGTTCAGTGTCCTCATCGAAGCAGGGGGATAAGGATGAGGACACTGAACATTGAAGCTCGCGGATAGGGATGAGGACACTGAACATTGAAGCACAGGGATAAGGATGAGGACACTGAACATTGAAGCTCGCGGATAGGGATGAGGACACTGAACATTGAAGCACGGGGATAAGGATGGACACTGAACATTGAAGCTCGGGGATAAGGATGAGGACACTGAACATTGAAGCACGGGGATAAGGATGGACACTGAACATTGAAGCTCGGGGATAAGGATGAGGACACTGAACATTGAAGCACGGGGATAAGGATGGACACTGAACATTGAAGCATGGGGATAGGGATGAGGACACTGAACATTGAAGCATGTAGCTCAGGATAGGCACTACAAGTCCCAGCAATGCAAAACCTACTAGGTAACAAGGGAAGTATTAGTGTTGTAACGAACACTTCCGTAACATTATGTGATGGTTACGCTGAACTGTATTGCCGATGTAGTGTCACAGTTTGCTGCCTATCACAGGATGGTGCGGAAGTGACGTTGTTGCGTACTGCGCATGCGCGATGCGTTCCAAACGCTCGCGCCGTGCGTTCCAACATAGTTTCGGCAATACAGTTCAGCGAAACCATCACATAATGTTACGGAAGTGATGTTACACACAACACAAACACGGGCCACGTTGTTGCGTACTGCGCATGCGCGATGCGTTCCGAACACTTGCGCTGTGCGTTCCAACATAGTTTCGGCAATACAGTTCAGCGTAACCATCACATAATGTTACGGAAGTGTTCGTTACAACACTAATACTTCCCTTGTTACCTAGTAGGTTTTGCATTGCTGGGACTTGTAGTGCCTATCCTGAGCTACATGCTTCAATGTTCAGTGTCCTCATCCCTATCCCCATGCTTCAATGTTCAGTGTCCATCCTTATCCCCGTGCTTCAATGTTCAGTGTCCTCATCCTTATCCCCGAGCTTCAATGTTCAGTGTCCATCCTTATCCCCGTGCTTCAATGTTCAGTGTCCTCATCCCTATCCGCGAGCTTCAATGTTCAGTGTCCTCATCCTTATCCCCCTGCTTCAATGTTCAGGGTCCTCATCCTTATCCCCGAGCTTCAATGTTCAGTGTCCTCATCCCTATCCCCCTGCTTCAATGTTCAGTGTCCTCATCCCTATCCGTGAGCTTCAATGTTCAGTGTCCTCATCCTTATCCCCCTGCTTCGATGAGGACACTGAACATCGAAGCATGGGGATAAGGATGAGGACACTGAACATTGAAGCTTGCGGATAGGGATGAGGACACTGAACATTGAAGCACAGGGATAAGGATGGACACTGAACATTGAAGCTCGGGGATAAGGATGAGGACACTGAACATTGAAGCACGGGGATAAGGATGGACACTGAACATTGAAGCATGGGGATAGGGATGAGGACACTGAACATTGAAGCATGTAGCTCAGGATAGGCACTACAAGTCCCAGCAATGCAAAACCTACTAGGTAACAAGGGAAGTATTAGTGTTGTAACGAACACTTCCGTAACATTATGTGATGGTTACGCTGAACTGTATTGCCGAAACTATGTTGGAACGCACGGCGCAAGTGTTTGGAACGCATCGCGCATGCGCAGTACGCAACAACGTGGCCCGTGTTTGTGTTGTGTGTAACATCACTTCCGTAACATTATGTGATGGTTTCGCTGAACTGTATTGCCGAAACTATGTTGGAACGCACGGCGCGAGCGTTTGGAACGCATCGCGCATGCGCAGTACGCAACAACGTCACTTCCGCACCATCCTGTGATAGGCAGCAAACTGTGACACTACACAGGCACTCAAAGGTTTGACCAGAAAGGGTAAAAGGGGACTAGAGTCTGGCTGTTCAGGCAGGAGTGAGAGTAGATGACTAAGCACGGTAACTGGACACCAGGCATTGTCAGTCTTATAGAGATGGATCTAAACGAAATCAATCAGCGCTGAACAAAATAAAATAAAATACATACAATATATACTAAAATACTGCGGCTAGAATACTATAGGTCAAAATACCAAATCCCACAATAAGATTTAAAAGTAACAGTACAGCGCAGATAAAAACGAACAAAATTATACTAACAAAGTAATAAATATAACACATATAGATAAATCTATAAATAAACGAAATATAGGATAGGTAAGATGAGTTTTCAAGAAAGTCCACATGTGCAGTGTGTCTTCATTCAGCATAAACAGGTGATGATGTGATCCCTTCCACCAAAGAGCAAGATGGACTCTCACCACAAACTGACCTGTCTGATTTATCAGGGGTCCAGTGTTTGAGGTGAGAGTCCATCTTGCTCTTTGGTGGAAGGGATCACATCATCACCTGTTTATGCTGAAAGAAGACACACTGCACATGTGGACTTTCTAGAAAACTCATCTTACCTATCCTATATTTCGTTTATTTATAGATTTATCTATATGTGTTATATTTATTACTTTGTTAGTATAATTTTGTTAGTTTTTATCTGCGTTATAGAGATGGATGTCTATCTGGAGCCTGCCTGCTGGGTTTTGGATACCGTGAGGTGAAGAGCGAAATGGTCTTGATAGCGAACCAAGTGACGTCTTGACCGGCTGAGTTGTTATAGGTGAACTCGCTAGGCCGCAAGAACCCATAGTAGGCCAGGTAGATGGCTGCTTGTATGACCAGGATGGGGAGAACACCAAATGAGGAACTGGCAAGCATAGCAGATATATCTCTAAAGATGGTACTTGTAATAGGAAGACATTTGGCTTTAACTACCGGCTGCCGCTTCTGGATGCTACGCAGGACAGCTCGGATCGTATGGGACGCGAACATGAATGGTTTTATGGGATCTCGAAGCGCCAGAATGTGCTGTATGCTGGCTAAGTATACCCAGATAGTGTTGTAGGATAGGGCCAACTGACTATGGCAATATGAGACAAAGGCCAGTATGTGCCTGGCGTCTGTTGGTGTTCCCGCTGAGAAGGTAGCTAGGAACTTGTTAAATACATCCCAAGCTATTAGACATGTGCATGCGTTTTCGTCCGAATGCATTTTCGTCCGAATTTCAGCTATTTTCGTTTTGACAAATGATAACGAAAGCACAGAATCCGAAAAACGAAAGATCTGACATAAATAAATGCTTTATTTTCGTTTTAGTTGTTACAACAGTTCGGTATAGAATAGGAGATTTCGACGTGACTCTGAGAATAACAAGCTGTCTATAGAACCTGTGGTCGAATGTGCCTAACCTTACCTCTATTAGTCCAAGATTATATAGAGAAAATATTCGACAGAGAAAAAAGATTTCACAGAGAGAAAAGATTCTGCAAGTTACTGTCCTAAAAAGTGTTTGGGGACCCGGGTCCTGCCTCAGGGGACATGGATCAATGCAAAAAAAAGTTTTAAAAACGAACGTTTTTTCGGGAGCAGTGATTTTAATAATGATTAAAGTGAAACAATAAAAGTGTAATATTCCTTTAAATTTTGTAGGGGGGGGGGGTGTCTATAGTATGCCCGTGAAGGGGCTCATGTTTCTGGTGCTTAGAACTGTCCCTGCACAAAGTGTCATTTATGCAGGAAAAAAAGTCCTTTAATATCACTCGCAGCTATTATGAATTGTCGGCTCCGTAATACAGAGAACACTCATTGAAAGTAATTGATAAAAAAAAAATACAATTACCAGGCCCTTCAGGTCTGGTATGGATATTAAGGGGAACCCTGCCTCAAATTTAAGAAAAAAATTGACATGGGGTTCCCCCTAAATATCCATAACCAGACCCTTCAGGTCTGGTATGGATATTAAGGGGAACCCCGCGTCAAATGTAAAAAAAAATTGACGTGGGGGCCCCCCTAAAAATCCATACCAGACCCTTTATCTGAGCACGCAACCTGGCAGGCTGCAGGAAAAGAGTGGGGGACGAGAGAGCGCCCCCCCCCACCTGAACCGTACCAGGCCACATGCCCTCAACATTGGGAGGATGCTTTGGGGGTCTGTGACCCCTCAAAGCACCTTGTCCCCATGTTGATGAGGACAAGGGCCTCATCCCCACAACCCTGGCCGGTGGTTGTGGGGGTCTGTGGGCGGGGGGCTTATCAGAATCTGGAAGCCCCCTTTAACAAGGGGACCCCCAGATCCTAAAAATAGTTAAATAAGACAAACACACTTTTGAAAAATTCCTTTATTAAAAATAAAAAAAAGATCCCAGCGGTGGTAATCCACACACACTGCAGGGATTCCGGCAGCCTGACGTTTCTTATATACGGAGGGCGGGGCCACCCCTTACCTGACCCCGCCCCTCTGACGCAAGGGGAAACCCGGGGTTCCCTGTGACGTATGGGTGACCCCGCACCCCTCTGATGTAACACAGGCAGGTTTCCGTTACATCAGAGGGGGTGGGGTCACCCATACGTCACGGGGGAACCCCGGGTTTCCCCTTGCCTCAGAGGGGGGCGAGGCCAGGGGACGGGAGGCCCCGCCCTCCGTATATAAGAAACGTCAGGCCGCCGGAATCCCTGCAGTGTCTCCTCCGTGGAGACAGAAGAAGGATGCTGCGCTGATTCAGATGAGCCATCACTGGACCCCGGAGAGATGATCGTCCGTCGCTGGATAGCAAGAGTGGATTAGCACCGCTGGAATCTTTTTTTTATTTTTTTATTTTTTTAATAAAGGAATTTTTCAAAAGTGTGTTTGTCTTATTTAACTATTTTTTAAACTTTCTTTGTGAAATGGTAGGGGTACTTTTGTACCCCCTTGCCATTTCAAACAGGGGGGGGTCGGGATCTGGGGGTCCCCTTGTTAAAGGGGGCTTCCAGATTCTGATAAGCCCCCCGCCCGCAGACCCCACAACTACCGGCCAGGGTTGTGGGGATGAGGCCCTTGTCCTCATCAACATGGGGATAAGGTGATTTGAGGGGTCACAGACCCCCAAAGCATCCTCCCAATGTTGAGGGCATGTGGCCTGGTACAGTTCAGGAGGGAGGGGGGCGCTCTCTCGCCCCCCCTCTTTTCCTGCGGCCTGCCAGGTTGCGTGCTCGGATAAAGGGTCTTGTATGGATTTTTAGGGGGACCCCCACGTCAATTTTTTTTTTAATTTGACGCGGGGTTCCCCTTAATATCCATACCAGACTTGAAGGGTCTGGTTATGGATATTTAGGGGGAACCCCACGTCAAATTTTTTCTTAAATTTGAGGCAGGGTTCCCCTTAATATCCATACCAGACCTGAAGGGCCTGGTAATTGAATTTGGGGGACCCCCACGCTTTTTTATTTATTTATTTATTTATTTATTTTTTATCAATGACTTTCAATGAGTGTTCTCTGTATTACGGAGCCGACAATTCATAATAGCTGCGAGTGATTTTAAAGGACTTTTTTCCTGCATAAATGACACTTTGTGCAGGGACAGTTCTAAGCACCAGAAACATGAGCCCCTTCACAGGCATACTATAGACACCCCCCCCCCCCCTACGAAAATTTAAAGGAATATTACACTTTTATTGTTTCACTTTAATCATTATTAAAATCACTGCTTCCGAAAAACGGCCGTTTTTAAAACTTTTTTTTGCATTGATCCATGTCCCCTGGGGCAGGACCCGGGTCCCCAAACACTTTTTAGGACAGTAACTTGCAAATTAGTCTTTAAAATTAGCACTTTAGATTTTGAACGCTGGAGTCCCATAGACTTTAATAGGGTTCTAAAGTATGCTATATACTAGCTCCGTCGAATCTTCTTTATACATTCGACAGACACCATAAGCCTTCAAAGACAGATTCGACCGTAATTCATGTGGATTTTCAGACGAATGCAATTTTTGAACGAAAAACTAAATAAATAAAAACGAATTTCGGGAGTAACTAAATAAATTAAGTTTTCGGACGAAAACGAAATTCCGAAACAAAATAATTTTACTCTGCACATGTCTACAAGCTATACGGTAGGCTTTGAGTGTGTTATGGGACAGAGACTGGTTGATGAGCTGAGTGGCTCCATGCAGATGCTGCTCCAGTTCAGGGTCAGCTGAGACCAAACCGGGATAGGGGCTGACACCTGATCGGCTTCTGGAAGCTGCCAGAAGAAGGAGATGAAATTAAGGCGTGAAAGTGCGTTTGCTGCAAGGTTGTATTTACCAGAGATGAATGTACAGTGAACATTAAACTGATGCTGCAGAGACAGATGTACCAGCCTGCATAAGAAGGACATCACCGAGAGCGACTTGGACTATATTAATAATATCAGCCTTGGCCTGATTGTCGGTGGTGAAGCCTACGGTTTGTCTGTCCAGTTATGACCCCAGAGCTGGCTGGCTGCTACGATCGGTTAGAGCTCGAAGAGGTAGGAGGTCCGGCTAAACACAGGGATTAAAAGTATCTGTGATGGCCAGGGTCCAGCAAACCAATGGTGGCCGAAAATTGCAGCGAAGCCTGTGGAGGCTGCAGCATCTTTCACCACCTGCTGTGACAGGGGTGAGATAGACTGTATGAACATAGATATCCCATTCCAGGTGGAAAGGAACTCCTCCCACATTGATAAGTCTGCTATAGCTGCAGTGTCCAGGCTGAGGATCTGATTGGGGTCTTGTGCCTGTGAGAGATAGACCAATAGGCGCAAAATTAAGCATGTCCAATAGCGTCTAGAGCTGTTTTTTTGTACACCCTCTCGTATGGGTGAACTCCTGGAGAACTGGCCTAATGTGGGTCAATTTGTTGAGGGGAAGGCTGGCCTGCATGGAGCAAGGGTCCAGGTTGACTCAGAGGAAGGTGATGGAGTGTGTTGGTCCGTTGTTTTCAGCGATGGGGATATTGAGATTTCCAAAGACGACTCTCAACATGTTGAGGTCTCTTGGTGGCACACCGGGCTGCTCTATGAACAAGAATTTGTCCAGGTAATGGATAACTTCCTAACACTGAGCTTTGTGTAATAGAATCCAGGTGAGAGATTGTGCAAACGTGTCAAAGAGCCAGGGGCTGCTCTTAGAGCCAAATGTCAGCTTGGTAGCGAAATAGTACACGTCTCTCCATTTAACACCATGCCAGCACCAGAGAGATGGGTGGATAGGCAAAAGCTTAAAGATATCTGAGATCAGCCTTGGATAGCCAGTCGCCTGTGCCTGCTTTAAGGATGGCCTGGATTGCCATGTCAACTGAGGCGTACTTCAAGGAGAACTCTTTGGAGGGGAATCAGGGAATTCAGGCTGGGAACGTGGGACGAATGAGGCGCAGACAGGTCGTACACCAAACTGACTTTATTAGAGAACTTGCCCCTGACAAGCCCAATAAGGCTAACTCTCCAGCTGTTGAAAGGGGGCTGCGCGAAGGGACCTATGACAAAGCCTCCCTCTAGTTCAGCTTGTAGCAACTGGTCCATGGCCTGCTCGTCGGTTGCCGCTGAGCAGAGATTCCTGCACTCATAGGTTGGGCAGGGAGATGAGGCCGGTATGAAAGCCTGCAGTAAATTCTTGGATGAGGAAGGTGGCTAGTGAGGGAGTGGGGTGTGTGGTGAGATATAATCCCAACCACAGGACATCTATACAGCTTAGTCATGAGTTCTTTTGTTTGACCTCACACAGATTTCTCGGATGCGCCCTGTGGCATATGACACAGACATGAAGCAGGCGGCCTTGGCTAAAATGACAGCCATAGTTATAGTTGTTGCAGATGACTGCTCCTCCTGAAGTCCGAACAGAGCGTCCGAACTTATCTACCTGGGGCTTCTGCACTGGGGCTGATGGGCCTTGAACTCTACTGGATGTAGAGGGGAACTCAAAGGGGTGACTGACTGCCACGTCGGCGCACCAGGTGGCGGTGTGGGTGGAGGACTGGCAGATCGCGCACAGCGGTGAGTGCAAGCCAGCAAAATTATGACAGAACAACTCAGTGTCCATGAGGCTCCAATCCATGGCTGCCTGAAATTGTACCAGCCTGGCAGCTGCCTTTGCGGAGAGGGAATGATGGTAATCGTAGGATGAAAACCCTCTGTATTTGTAGCCCAGGTACACCACGGTGTGGAGATACAAGTCCAGCTCTTTCCTTCTGCTGGGGGAGGCTGAGCATATGACATCCCTCAATATCCCGAAGGCTAGCGCAAACTCTGGGAAAGACAACTTCGGGTTGAGCCTAGGGTCTTTGGCCTTGAGGACCACTGAGACATCTCCCCAGGTATAGGCTTTGTTTTCTGCCAGGTCGTGGACAGAAATTAGTAGGGAGGCAAGGTTGATGTCCTTGCCATCCAGGATGTCCTTCCTTATGCTGGCTGGAACTAAATGTGCTGGGCAGATAACGGGACTTGTCCCTGTGGTACCTGTCGGAAGTGGTGTCAGAGCCTGAACTGCGGTTGGGTCAGGGATAGTCGTGGCCCAGTGAGCCTCTAAGAGCGCCACTCTGGCCTGGATGTCCGTGACTGTCTTTGCCAAAGATGACACCATGGTGTGGAGTTGTGATATGGCAGCGGAAATTTATTGAAGAGAAGCCTGTTAGGTACTGGGCCCAGCTGTGGCTAGCGGGGGGAAGAGGAGCCTGAAAAGCTTTGCCTTCCTGGCTGTGGTGGGGAAAGGCACACCCCTGCACCTTAGTTCTGCCGTCAGCTTGGGGATGCTCCATCGCCTGAGGGATTACACACTGCCACTCACTGACACTGGGGAAGGTGTAAGAGGGGTGGTGAGGTGTTTGCTGCCAGCTTGAGACATGGCTCTAGGTGGCTTGTACCCTAGACAGGATTTCCTGTCTCTTCGAGGTCACAAGATGGTCAACCGTAAACCTATTGAGGGTTGACATAAGTCAAGATTTTTTCCCCCTTCCTATATCAACATACGTACCCAGCTCCTGTCCTTTAAAAGATGGGTGTATACACATACGTGTATATATATATATTTTTTTTTAACCTGGGGAAATACCATCCAACCTGGTGCAGGAGGGACCTACTGAACTTGACCGACCCGGAGAGAGAAATGACAGATGACAACTGGTGAGTTTGACTAACTTGAAAAGGTGACTTAAGTGACTGACTCGTATAACTCCACAGTGCGTTTAGGCAACTTAGTTGGTTTGAAGTGGTTTTGAGTCTTTGACTTGATATGACAGCTGCATGAAAAATGAAATGAGTGAAATGTTTTGTGCCATTGCACAAATTGGTGCCGCGACTGCGACTAGCAATCCAGATAAAACTGTGAAAAAAAACAAAAAAAACAAGAAGAAATTAAATGAGGCCAAGGCAACTGGGGCACACCGAGACGAATCGATGCATCATCGATGCCACTGGATTCGAATTGGAGCGCGGTACGTGACAGTGAAATTAAATGAGAACTTTGCCATGACAGAGGCATGAAACGGTTGTGCAGCGACTACGACTGACAATGAACCGGGAATGTACAGAAATGTTGCCAACAAATATCTGGGGTACATGAGGATGTGACCGGTTTTGAATCGGAATGTGACAGTAAAATGATTTCCCATGACAGAGGCACGAATCGGTGAGCCGCAAACTGTGATTGACAATGACCGGAATCTGGAGCATGTACTGAAATGAGGCCGAAAAATAACTGGGGCACGCCAAACTAATCGGTGCATCACGGATGCGACTGGATTATAATCGTAATGTTATACGTAACAGTGAAATGATTTCTCATGACAGAGGCACGAATCAGTGAGCCGCAAACTGCGACTGGCAATGACCGGACTCTGGAGTATGTACTGTAGTGAGGCCAAAAACAACTGGGGCACACCGGGATGAATCGGTGCATGATGGATGCGACTAGATTCGAATCGGAGAGCGGTACCTGACAGTGAAATGATTGAAATGATTTAGCCATAACGGAGACAGGAATCGTTGTGCCGCCATTTTGCGACTGGCAACGACCTGTCTGTGGAGCATGGCACCGAGGTGAAGATACAACATGAGACATGCCCAAACGAAGCTGTGCGATATACTAATGCAGCTAAAGTTCGAATTGAAGTGAGACACGGGAAATGAGAAAATTTTGGTTACAACAGAGGTGCGAGTGAGTGGCTAACAATATGGCTATGTGTAGGGTTTCAACGAATGACTCGTACGTTTTGATATCGAGATTCGTGACAAGGTATCTAACAGAAATGCATGAAATGAAGGTCAAACGAAAAACCCTACCTGCGACAGCCGAGCCAGACACGTTGTACAACTCACGATCGGGAAACAAAAACCACGAGACCTCTGGAGACGGAACTCACGAATGCTGACAAATCTCGAATAGTCAGCCTAGTGACTTAGTATCACGCACAGGAAACCGACAAAGACCACAGGCGAGCAGGCTGGTTAAACACCCCCCCGGGCTCCTCCCATAAATTCAGGCCACCATACTGGCCTTCCTACATATATAGAAAAAGTACAAATGGGATTGCTGCACTTAAAATGTATTTAAAGAAGACATCAATTCAGGTTCCATATTAGTGTCAAATGCATGACAGTTTCAGGCTGTACAGATAGTGTTCTTCTTAACAACTAGACACATACAATCATTTTATTCTATGCATTTTCTCTCATATGGGATCTTAGACATGTGCAATTTGTTTCGTTCTGAATAATTTTTTTAACGAATCTCGACAAATTCGTTCATTCAGAAATATCCGAATCTGTGAAAACCTGTTTAATGAATTGTTCCGAATATTCATAAAGTCGAATATTCTGAAATTGGTAAATTCGTAAATTCACACATTCACACATTCGTAAATTCGTACATGCTTAAATTCGTACATTCGTAAATTCAGAAATTAGGAAATCTGAAATAATAATTAACTAATAATTATGTAACTATTACTAACTATTAAATTATCGGTATTGGAATTTCCTTTCAAATTTGGCTGTTAGTGAACATAACGAATACAAATTTATCCGAAGTTACAAATAATTTTCCGAAATAACAAATGCTGTATCTAAACAAATGGGTCATAATGAATTAATAATAATAAATAATAATAATAAATACTTTTTATTATTATTATTTATTATTCATTTGTTCCGTTCCATTTGCTTAGATGCGGCATTTGTTATTTTAGGTAATTCGTAACTTTGGATAAATTCGTATTCGTTACATTCACTAACAGCCAAATTTGAAAGGAAATTACAATACCTATAATTTAATAGTTAGTTATTATTTCAGATTTGCAAATTTTCGGGTTTTCAGTTTTTCGAATTTTGAATTTCCAAATTTACGGATTTAATAATTTACGAATTTACGAATGTACGAATGTACTAATTTATGAATGTATGACTTTACGAATGTGCAAATGTACTAATTTACGAATGTATGAATTTACAAATGTACTAATTTATGAATGTATGAATTTACGAATGTACTAATTTATGAATGTACGAATGTACTAATTTACGAATGTATAAATTTGCGAATGTGCGAATGTACTAATTTATGAATGTATGAATTTATGAATTGCGATCATAACGAATGACCCAAAAAATGAAAAAAAAGAAAAGCAAATAAAATGAAAACAAACACATTTTTTGGCAGTGCTACCGCTTTTCTCATTACATTCGATATGCACTAAAGAAGAACAAACACATATCATAAATTTTTATATATAACCAACTGTATCCAAAAAAAATTACAAATATTATCATTGTTTCACAAGCTTAAAAATTTATAAAACAAAGAAATAAATATAAATCAAAATCTGAATTCAATCCATACCCATATAGCTCTCCTGTCTCTCGATCTGACAACTACATTGGGAGGGGCTGAGAATCCCTTGCTGATGTCAGTGGGGGGCGGGGGGGTAGGCGGTCACATGAGTGCTGAGCGGCGCTCTGAAATAAGGTATAGAATGGTATTTTTTTTATAAAGCACACTGGGGCATCTAACATTATTAAACACAGAGGATTGTGTGAAAATGTAGGGGCGGACACTGTCACGAGCTGACAGGCGGGGGGGGGGGGGGGGACAGAGGAGAGCTGTGGAAGATGGAGGCACGTAAACTGACCATGGTGCCAGGGCATATCATTTTTTATTGTACAGGTGGAAAAATTGATCTATGCTTTACCTACAGCTTGCAGGTTCTTTCTCATAGGTTTATTGTAACTTCCCTTCATTTAGAGCTGATTTCCATCAAGATGAAAGCCCCAGTTTGCCTAATTGAGAACACAGTAGAAGATGGAAATGCAAAGCTTGTGGTAAACCCTGAGGCCATCACAATCCTCTCCAAGATACACCAACCAGTGGTGGTGGTGTCAATTGTTGGCCTGTACCGTACAGGAAAGTCCTACTTGATGAACAAGTTGGCTGGAGCTCAGAAAGGTGAGTGTCAGTTAGAAAGAAGCTATATAGCTACTGCTGCAAGTTTAAATGATAATTTTTCTAAGTTTTATAATTAAAGGATTCAGCCTGGGTGCTACAGTTCAATCTAAAACCAAGGGTATCTGGATGTGGTGTGTTCCTCACCCTACCAAAAGTAATCACACTCTGGTTCTATTGGACACAGAAGGTCTCGGTGATGTAGAGAAGGTGAGAACATGATATAAATTGCCTATTTGTCCTTAATTGGCCCTTCATGATTTTTTGTTAATGTTCAAATAAAGTACTGTCAGGTCAAACAAAGTTATAGTCAGGTGTAGGGATGAGCTTCGAGTTCAAGTCGAACTCATGTTGAACTCGAGCATTGTCTGTTCGCCTGTTCACCGAACAGCAAACAATTTGGGGTGTTCGCGGCAAATTCGAAAAGCCGTGGAACACCCTGTACAAGTCTATGGGAGAAATCTAAAGTGCTCATTTTAAAGACTTATATGAAAGTTATTCTCATAAAAAGTGATTGAGAATCCGAGTCCTGCCCCAGGGGACATGTATCAATGCAAAAGAAAGTTTTAAAAACTGCCATTTTTTCGGGAGCAGTGATTTTAATAATGATTAAAGTGAAACAATAAAAGTGTAATATTCCTTTAAATTTCATACCTAGGGGGTGTGTATAGCATGTCTGTGAAGGTGCGCATGTTTCCAGTGCTTAGAACTGTCCCTGCACAAAGTGTCATTTCTGCAGGAAAAAAAGTAATTTAAAAGCACTGGTGGCTATAATGAATTGTCGGCTCCCCGTTATACAGAGAACAGTCATTGAAAGTCATTGATAAAAAAAAAAAGCGTGGGGTTCTCCCCAAATTCAATTACCAGGCCCTTCAGGTCTGGTATGGATATTAAGGGGAACCCCACATCAAATTTAAAAAAAAATGATGCGGAGTTCCCCCCAAATATCCATACCAGACCCTTTAGGTCTGGTATGGATTTTAAGGGGAACTCCACGTCAATTTTTTTTTTTAAATAGCGTGGAGTTCCCCCCAAAAATCCATACCAGACCCTTTATCCTAGCATGCAACCTGGCAAGCCGCAGGAAAATAGGGGAGATGAGAGAGCGCCCCTCCTCCTGAACTGTAGCAGGCCACATGCCCTCAACATTGGGAGGATGCTTTGGGGGTCTGCGACCCCTCAAACCCCTCAAAGCACCATGTCCCCATGTTGATGGGGACAAGGGCCTCATCCTCACAACCCTGGCTGGTGGTTGTGGGGGCCTGCGGGTGGGGGGCTTATCAGAATCTGGAAGTCCCCTTTAACAAGGGGCCCCTCAGATCCCACCCCCCCTGTTTGAAATGGTAAGGGGGTACAAAAGTACTCCTACCATTTCACAAAGAAAATGTAAAAAATTGTTAAAAAACACACTGACAACATTGGGAAAAGTCCTTTATTAAAAATAAAAAAAATGTAAAAAATTAAAAAAAAGTTTCCACTCTTGCTATTCAGCGATGGCTGGTCTCTTCTCCGGGGTCCAGCGATGGGTGATCTCTCCCCATGGTCCAGCGCATCCTTTCTCCACCAGAGACACTGCGGGAATCCCGGCAGCCAGATAAGGTCTTAGCTGAGAAGGACGGGCCACCCGTCACCTGACCCCCCCCCCTGACACAAGGGGGAACCCGGGCTTCCCCAGTGATGTGCGGGTGACCCCGCCCCCTCTAATGTAATGGAAACCTGAAGGGTCTGGAATGGATATTTGGGGGGAACCCCACGTCTTTTTTTTTTTAATTTGACCCGGTTTCACCTTAATATCAATACCAGACCTGAAGGGCCTGGTAATTGAATTTGGGGGGAACCCCACGCTTTTTTGTTTTTTATCAATAACTTTCAATGACTGTTCTCTGCATTATGGGGAGCCGACAATTCATTATATCCGCGAGTGCTTTTAAATTACTTTTTTTCCTGCAGAAATGACACTTTGTGCAGGGACAGTTCTAAGCATGGGAAACATGCGCCCCTTTACAGGCATACTATACACACCCCCCGGTACGAAATTTAAAGGAATATTACACTTTTATTGTTTCACTTTAAGCATTATTAAAATCACTGCTCCTGAAAAAAGTTTTTTTTGCATTGATCCATGTCCCCTGGGGCAGGACCGGGTCCCAAAACACTTTTTAGGACAATAACTTGCATATTAACCTTTAAAATTAGCACTTTTGATTTTGAACGTTTGAGTCCCATAGACTTTAATAGGGTTCTAAAGTTCAAGCGAAGTTTAGGTCTGTTCGCAGGTTCTGGGGCAAACCGAACCTGCATAGCATACTAGCTCATTGTGTAATACTCACCTGGGATCGAAGCCCCCGCTGCGGTGCCCTACACAGCACCGGCCGGCGACATGTCGTCCCGGAGTTACTTCGGGTATCGCGGCTCCGGTGCTGTGATTGGTTGGAGCCACGATGATGTCACTCTCAGCCAAACTGGTGCCAAAACCTTTACAATTAACCCTCAGAACCCCATTGCGGTTCTGAGGGAAAAAAACCCCTAAATTTCCACTTATAGCGCACACTTGTTAAAGTGTGACCGCTACACAGGGGATATCTCTTAAACCATTCAGGATTAGAAGATAGAAAATGAAAGATGTATATACTTCGCTCCTGTCTAAATTAAACAGAATTAATGTGAACTACAAAATGAAATAATATATAAAACGGCTGCTGCCCCTAACTAAGGTAGATGTGCTACTTTAGATATTAGTGAATTAAATGTAGGGGGCACTCAAACACCAGGTAAAAATACTACTGCGCAATATACGAAAAAAGTACCTAAGAGAACACACTTAAAAAGCAGGTCAAAGAAGATTTTGGCAAGTTATTACTTGCTAAATAGGTGGAGACTGTAGAAGCATAAAAAAAAGAAACCTTCCTCCAACAAAGATCATAGATGGGATATGTAACGAAAATATAAAAAGGAACCAATAGTGTAATCTTGTTTATTTAAAATAGGCAATAAAAACAAAGTGCCAAATGGCTGCATACATGTGTAGCGCCTTAGCCCGACACTGAGGCTGTATGAGTGTCAGGTAGTCGAATGGTGCCCTGCGGCTCTCACTCGTAGCTGGCGTGCGTTCCACCATCCAGCGCGAACAACCAAAGGGACCAGAAGTGACGTGACCAAGACTCAGGTTTAGGAGATATCCAGGGTAGCTACAGGTAAGCCTTAGTTATAGGCTTATCTGTAGAAAAACGTGTATTGTTAGGCCGCGTACACACGCGGGGACTGTTCGCCCAACCTTGTCCGCTGAACAGTGTTTCAGCGGACAGTCCGCTCGTGTGTGGGCTTTCAGCGGACAGTTTCAGCGAACAGTCTGCTGAACAAAGTTTTTCGGAATTTCCGAAAAACTGTCCGCTGAAACTTTGTTTCAGCGGACAGTCCCCGCGTGTGTAGGCTTGTTCGTCAAACTAAGTTGCGCGCATGCTCAGAAAGGATTTATACGGCGAAGGTTGCAATGCAGTGTATAGGACGTCGATTTTCTCGTCCCGTCGTACGTGCTGTATACGTCATCGCGCTATGTTTCAGCGGACTGTTCGTTCGTCGTGTGTAGGCAAGTCCGCTCATGCTAATTTTGAGCGGACTGTCCGCTGAAACTGTTTGACGGACAAAGTTGGGCGAACAGTCCCCGCGTGTGTACGCGGCCTAAGGGTTTACAACCACTTTAAAGTATAATTTGTCCTATTGTTTTCAAATGTTTTATTCCTTATAGGGGGATAACAGAAATGATGTCTGGATTTTTAGCCTTGCTGTCCTTCTAAGCAGTGCCTTGGTGTATAACAGCAAAGGAACCATCGATCAGGATGCCATGGACAAATTAAAGTATCCTTTTATAAACGATTACAAGAAGATATAACATGTAATTGTATTCTCAGAGATTGTCCATAAGTGAATTTTTTTTATAGAAGACATATATTGATGGGTGAGAGCCCATGTGGATTAGCATGCTAAATTTAGAGGTAAATATATGTTTATTGTATACAATAAAAATATAAGAACATTCAATGTCAATCCTCATATCTAATGTCACATTTGCACAGCACATAGCGTATCAAAAGTAGGTAGGGTACATTACATACTGGGATACAAAAACAATAAAAGTGTACATTTGAGTTACATAGAAATGTGTGCATGGAGACCAAAAAATTGGGATCCAGGATCTGAGGTCGGTGTATACTAGTATTGTAGTTAAGAAAAAGGGGAGAAGAAAAGAGAAAAAAAGAGAGGGATAAGAAAGAGCAGGAAATCAGAAGTCCCAAAGTGATCGGGGAGGAGGAGAAGAGCGAGAGAGAGAAGAGCTTGAGCGAACCTGATAGGGATGGGTATGATTAAAAGACCCATCAGTCTGTAGATGGGAGCAACTGTTTTAGGAAATCCGATGTGGAAAAGTCTATTCAGAGAAGCCATAGAAGAGGGATATGCAATTAGCGGACCTCCAGCTGTTGCAGAATTACAAGTCCCATGAGGCATAGCAAGACTCTGACAGCCACAAGCATGACACCCAGAGGCAGAGGCATGATGGGACTTGTAGTTTTGCAACAGCTGGAGGTCCCCTAATTGCATATCCATGCCATAGAACTTTGAATTTATTTAAAGTATCATTATTCAGAGCTTACATCTCTTCCATGCGCATGATCTCATTGACAGTAGAAACCCACAAGGACAAGGGGGGAGTATGGGTTGTTTTCCAGAATAACGGGATCAACTGTCTAGCTGCTGATAAAAAGAAGCTCAGTAACTTGTGTTTCTGGGATGCTACAGTGCCTGAGAGCATAGACAAAAGAACAATGTCTGGGGTAGGAGTCAGCGTTTTATCATAAATAGACTCCTGTATGGAGAAAACCTTAGAACAAAGAGGTTGAATTTTAGTACACTTCCACCAGATGTGGTGGTAGCTCCCCTCCTCAGATCCACACCGCCAGCAGGTCAGGGAGACTGATGGGAAAATTTTAGGTAAGAAGTGGGGGTCCCTGTACCATCGGGAGATGAGTTTAAAGTATTTCTCTAGTGTATAACACAAGATGGAGGATGTATGTGTGAAGTGGAAAGATTTTTTGCCAATCAGCCACTGTGAGTTCCCTCCCGAATTCTGTGTATTACCTGCTGGTGTAAGGTGGGAGTTGGTCATGTAGTAGTGCGTGTAATCGTTTAGAAATGGTGGAGAGTAGATGTCTGGGTGTCTCTGAGAGAGAGAACAGTTGTTTGTATCATGTGAAAGGTCTGTGTGTCTGAGAAGAAGAAAATAGGTCTGAACAAAAGGAGGACAAGCGAAGCGCAGTGAGCCAGTTACCTTGGCCCTCAGGGACAATCAGAGCACTTGACCTGGGATGTATGAAAGATCCAGCTACTGGCCATGCAGAGGGTGTGAACGGACCCACCCTAGAGGAACCCATCCCTTGAGGTAGCAGGGTTGTCAAATAATGGGGTGAGTGATTAGGATGGAGGACATCCCCTTCTTATACCATAAGTGCAGAGCAGCTAAGAGAGGGAGAGGACAGACCTAGAGGCTCCTGGCTATGGCTCTAGAGAAGAGCCCAGAGATCTGACGTGGATAAGTCTTGTTCAACCATAATGGATGCCTTAGTAAAGAGGCAGGGAAACCATTCTAGTGTCCGAGCCAGGATTGCTGCCTTGTGGTAGAGCTCAAAATCGGGTAAACAAACGCCTCCTTGACGTTTTGGATAAGTAATTACCATATGGCGGATGCGGGATAAGCCCTGACGCCATACAAAGTGAATGGATATAAAACGTTTAGGGGCAGTAATTGGGACCGTTTGAAATAAGTAAAAGTAGTTTAGGGGGAGTATCCATTTTGAGCGTATTTATGCGACCGAACCATGATAAGGAGGACGAGACCCAGGAATCTAGATCTTTCCTAATACGGACCAGTAAGGGGACATCATTTAGGGAATAGAGATCTGCTAGATTAGAAGGGATAGTTATTCCCAAAAAAGACATACCCTCGGTACCCCATTGGAAGGAGAAATTGGATTACACTTGGGCAAGAGTGGCTGGGGGTAAGTTTACGTTGAGGGCTTCCATTTTAGACATGTTCAATTTGCTGTATTTTCCAAAACTATTAAATTCCTGCATTAATGAGGGCAGGGATGTGTGTGGATGTTGGACATATACCAAAAGGTCATCTGCATAAAGTGAAAGTTTATTATACAGGGAAGGTGTCTGGGTGCCTATAATAAAATAATATTGTCAAATGGCCCTAGCTAAATGTTCTGTGACTAAAACAAAGAGTAAAGGGGATAGGGACAGCCCTGTCTAGTGCCATTAGACATAGCAAACGGTGTTGAGGAGACACAATTAGCTAGAACAGATGCTGAAGGCTGTGAGTATAGTGACATAGCTTTAGTGACAAAGTCGCATTTCCTAGACCATCTGCTCTAAGGAGTTCCAGTTAAGGTTAAAGGCCTTCTCTGCATCAAAGGAGAGAAGGCATGATTTTAAGTTGTGCCATTGTATGCAGGAGATGAGGTGAACGATTTTAGTGGTGTTATCCGTGCCTCTCGCCCGGGTGCAAAGCCCACTTGGTCCTTATTTATAACTGCAGGTAAAAGCAGGGATAATCAGTTGGCCAACACTTTTGCAAATAATTTGACGTCCAAATGAAGGAGGGAGATTGAGCGATAGCTACTACATTGAGAGGGATCTTTGCTTGGCTTAGGAATTATGGAGATGTTAGCAGATAGCATATCCGCAGAGGGTAAGTGGGAATCGTGTATGGAATCAAATGCCGCCGACAGGATTGGAGTGAGAAAATGGGCAAATGTTTCATAAAATCTAGGTGAAAACCCATTTGGGCCAGGATATTTCTCAGGGTTCAAACCTTTGTTGGTGCCTAGAAACTCTGAGTCAGATAGAGGCTTGTCTAGCTCTGAAGCCGCTATTATTGAAAATTATAAACCTAAAATTTTCACTGCCAGCCTCTCTATTAGAGGCTGACATACAACACTGTAAATCCTTTATGAAAACGAGCAGTGTAAATAGCCAATTAGAGCTGTCTTCAGGCCGGCCACGTGACTCGCGGCCGCTTTACAGCTCCGAGACATTGCTTCTGCAGGAGGAGCCAAGCGCCCACATGAATTTCCCCCGGCTGACGCTCCCTCTTGCAGTAGCCGTAGGGGCCGTCAGCCGGGAAAATCACGTGGCCGCTCGGCTTCTCCCTGCAGAAGTAATGTCTCGGAGCTGTAAAGCGGCCGCGAGTCACGTGGGCGGCCTGAAGACAGCTCTAATTGGCTATTTACACTGCTCGTTTTTAGAAAGGATTTACACATTGTTGTATGCCAGCCTCTAATACAGAGGCTGGCAGTGACAATTTTAGGTTTATAATTTTCAATAATAGCGGCGGGGTGGAGGGGGTGAGGGGAGAGAGAGGAGAGCAGAACAAGGCAGCGTATGACCGAGGGACGCACTTTGACCATGGTGATCAGGGCCGGTTATCGTGGTCAGTTTAGAGAGGGCATACAGGAAGTGGCAGATTCCGTTTTTGTTTTTTTTACAGTTTAGAGGGGGGCAGATTACACAGCATAAGCACTGTGTTGTTTAATCTGCTTTAAAGGACCGGGATCTGTATTTTTCTTTTTTGGGTTAACAAACACTTTAAAGGATAAAACTGTCTAAATAAAGTATAATCCATGCACTATAAGGCCTAGAGGGGGAAAGCACACGGAGCATCTCCCGGGGGCTCCAAGGGAGTAAATCAGGATCTGAACACGTGAAGCAAGAGATCAATATCTATAATGCAAAAGAAAGGGGGGGGGGGTGCAAGATGCCAGTGGCTTAAATAGAAGTGCAAACATGTATATTGCTATAACTGAAATAGGTGGGGAAAAGGGTAACCAAATACAATCTGGAATTGAACTTCCTCTGAACCTCTGAAATCAGCATCACTTACTGCAGACCTCTGAACTCTGTGTCACATACTACTGAACCAGACCCCTGGATTCTGTATTATTTACTACTGACCTCTGTACTCTGCCTCACTTGCTACTGACCTCTAAATTCTCTGCCACTTATTACTGACCTCTGAACTCTGCATTGCTTACTACAGACCCTTGAACTCTTCCTCACTTATTATTGACCCCTTACATCTGCATCATATACTACTGACCCTTGAACTCTGCATCACTACTGACCCCTAAACTCAGCTTCACTTATTATAGGCGGCAGTAGTAAGTGATGCTGAGTGCAGGAGTCAGTAGTAAGTAGACATGTGCATTCGTTTTCATCCGAATGCATCTTTGTCCAAATTTCTGGTATTTTCAGTATCGTTTTAACAAACGATAACAAACGTGCAGAATCCGAAAACCGAAAGATCCGACATAAACAAATGCTTTATTTTAGTTTTCGTTGTGACAACAGTTATGATATAGATAGGAGATTCGACAATGACTCTGACAATAGCGATCTGTGTCCATAGAACCTGTGGTCGAATGTGCTTAACCTTACCTCTATTAGTCCAAGATTATTCTACATAGAGAGAAAAGATTCGACATAGAGAGAAAAGATTTGACGTAGAGAGAAAAGATTTGACATTATAGAGACAATAGCAAAAAAGGTTGAATGTGCCTAACCTAACTCTATTAGTCCAAGATTATTCGATAAAGAGAGAAAAGATTCGACATAGAGAGAAAAGATTCGACATAGAGAGAAAAGATTTGACGTAGAGAGAAAAGATTTGACATTATAGAGACAATAGCAAAAAAGGTTGAATGTGCCTATCCTAACTCTATTAGTCCAAGATTATTCGACATAGAGAGAAAAGATTCGACATAGAGAGAAAAGATTGACTGTTAGACACGAGTGAGGAAAAGCCGATCAGTGGCTCTTCCTGTTTACATCGTGATCAGCCGTGATTGGACACGGCTGATCATGTGGTAAAAAGCCTCAGTCGGAGGCTCTTTAATTAGATCGGTGGTGCGGTGTGTCAGACTGACACACCGCACCACTGATCGCCGTGATGCACATCCCCACGGGCGCCTGATGGCTGTTATCCTGCTGGACATCATATGATGCCCAGTCAGGATAACTGAGCTGTTGCCTGTCTGTCATTCTGCTATAGGCCAAGCAGGAAGTGGTTAAAGTGATTGTAAGCTAAACCCCCCAAAAAATAAATAATGACATCTCTATACTTACCTGCTCTGTGCAACAGACCAGCCCCGATCTTCTTTTTGGGTCCTCCATCAGCTCTCCTGGCCCCTCCTCTTTGTTTAGTTCCCATAGGGGCACTTATGCATGTTCGCTCCTGAGCCCCGCTGCTACAACCATTGACACAGATAGTGGAACTTGACCTGCTCCCTTGTCACTGGCTTTGGTTGACAGCACTGGGAGCCAATGGCAAAGCCAGTGAGTCTTGGAAGTGAGGGTCCAGAAGAGACTGGCATGAGAGACAGACATGCACAGCTATGAATCAAATGAGGGCTTGGGTAAGTAAAAGTGGTTGAGGGGCCAAAACAGATGCCCAAACATTTTTTACCTTATTGCAAGGAATGCAAATGGACATTATGGCAGTCTGGGGGGGGGGGTTATTTGAGGGAACTATATTTGTATTTATATTTTTTCAAACAAGGAAAAATAAAAAAAAATAGAACCCAAGATGTCCTAATAGCCAAACACTCTACACTAGGACATTGGTACTTTCTTGCTTCCATGTCTTCCATGATTGGCCTATCCATGTAAGGTCCCTTTAACAATGAAAATGAATACAGAATGGCCAAAATTGAGGAAGAGGCGGAAGCAGACTTCAGCAGAACTGAACCACTGTAGGTGGTGAACTAGTCTAATGAAGTAAGTCCCTTTACATATGGAAGAGGCTTGAGATGAGATACTATGAGTGAGTGACTTGTAGCTTGTGATGGTTTGGGTTATGGAACCCTCTCACCCGGTCTGTAGTCTTAGAAAAGTGAAGTAAAGTCTCTCAGTTGGGGGGCCCCCTTGTTCTCTCAGTCTCTCTGTGGTAGAGGCGATGTTGATACCATGATCTGACTCTCTGAAGGGCCACTCTACTGCTTCTCAGAGATGCCAGCCATATGCAGTCCCTCTTTCTGCCTCTCTGATGTGACCCAACCAGGCCTGGGTCCTCCGAGTCCCTCACTGTCATCTCACACATGTCCCCACCCTCTCGCATTTGCCTTCCTTCCCTGAAAGTTCCAGGGCTTTTGATTATATAGGCTCCCTTTTTTGCAAGCTCTTCTGGAAAATGTAGTCTGCATTCAACTTGTCTAGGTACAGAAGTCCTGTTGTCAGCACACAAGTTCAGCAATGCTTTGCTTAGCTATATTGAAGTCTATAATAACTGGCCTGCAGAACACTGCCATCTTGTGGTTAATAAACATCTTGCAATCAGTAACAGTGCAGTGTGTTACAATACACAAGGTATATTTACAGGCCCTTATGGAGCCCTAAAAGCTGCAAGAATATACTATATTCATTTTAGTAGAAGGAAAGGAAATGCATCCTGAGAAGGTGGACTTGTCCTGCTGGGTACTTGAACTAACACGGCTTTACATAAGAAAGAAAATAAAAATGTTGTGTTTCCTTAATACTGAACAGATTTGTCGGGGAAATCACTGAATTAATAAAGGTGAAGACTAAAGACAATGAGGATGAGGAGGCTGAATTTTCCAGCCATTTCCCCATCTTTATCTGGGCAGTGAGGGACTTTCATTTGCAATTGGAAATTGATGGAAAACGGGTTTCCGGAGACCAATACCTGGAGAATGCTTTAAAGCTTAAACATCGTAAGTATGGGGGGTAATTCATGAAACTGTTCTTGTATATTTAATCAATATAGAACTGAATTATTGTATAGGTGGTATTCTATGACCCAGTTGTACCTCTGCAGCTTCTATACCGAGACTCTCATTTGATGTTTGCTCAGAAGTTTCTTCTTTTAAAGATTCCAGACCACAGGACCTACAATGGGAACTATAGGAATTTATGGAAACCACGTCAATCCATTCACACTGTTTGTTACATTAAAGTGGTTGTAAACCCTTCCATATACCCAGTGAAGTCACTGGCTTCAGGTGACACACAGAGATGAAACAAATCCTCCTATATACGTTGTACTTGTTTATCTTCAGTCTTCTCTTCTCTACAGCCCTTCAAAAGTCTAGAATTTATAAAGCTTATTTAAACTGTTGAAAAAAGGGGACTGAAGTTACACTCTTTAGAGCTCAGTGAGGAGAGTTCTGAGAGCTGATTGTAGGGAAGAGGCACACCCCCTTAACACAGGAATAGAACCGAGGCTGTCAATAAGCTGGAGCTCCCTCCCATGTCACCATTTTTCTCTTGGTGTCAGAAAAACATGTCAGAAGTGACTTATGCAGATAGCAGAGGAAGGAAACAGCAGATAGAAATGACACTTAGTGCTCTGGAATGAGACGAGTACACACTATAGAGAGATATGCTTTGTTCATATTTCATGTCTGAGATTTACAACTCGTACCACTCTAATGAAATGTTGTGTCCCTGGGTAAGGTGTGCTACATTAATTCATTTTGAATAGGCTGGCTGCACACATTGAATGCATAAAGAAAAATGTATATGGCCCATTCATTTATACCATAGCACAGCATGTATGTTGTGGTTTGCAGCAGCATGGGTATGATAGCACCACAATGCACCACAGCAAGGTAATGCATGGCGATTTTTTTTTTTGGGGGGGGGGTGGCAGCCCCTATACTACTACACTCTAAATGTAAAAATACATGATTACCCACTTTCCGACTGCCTAGAAAAATGTGTTGTTACTTTGATGTTTAATAACGGGGTAATGAGTTCAAGCTAGATGCCATAACCCCAGTAGACGCGGGTCTTTCTCATAAAAGTGGTCCAAGTAGTGGATTCCCCACTGGGTCACTTTTAGAAGTGTGTTCAAATGCCAATTTACCAATATAACTGGAAACCCAAATAACCATCTTCTCTGTGCCTCTTATTCCATTCACAAAAGCTGTAAAAACAACGAGGGATGAGTCGTATAACAGGCCCAGGGAATGTATCCGGATCTATTTTGGAAGGCGGAAATGCTTTTTGTTTCCTTTTCCGACTATCAGAGAGGAACATCTGCAGAAACTGGAGGAAGTAGATGATGATGAGCTCAGTGACAACTTTGTGGCTCAGAGCAAGAAGTTCTGTGATTACATTTTCCAGAATGCCGAGGTTAAGGGTTTGAAGGAGGTGCTGGCTCTAACAGGATCACGTAAGTACATTCAATGTTGTATAGCTGGTTCAAGAGAATTACAGACCTAAGGCAAATATAAAATGTGGCATCTAAGGAGCCCCTAGATCAGGGATATGCAATTAGCGGACCTCGAGATATTGCAAAACTACAAGTCCCATCATGCCTCTGCCTCTGGGTGTCATGCTTGTGGCTGTCAGAGTCTTGCTTTGCCTCATGGGACTTGTAGTTCTGCAACAACTGGAGGTCCGCTAATTGCATATCCCTGACCTAAATCATTTTAAGACATGAATACGGTGTATCTCTAGATAACATTTTGGTCAACTAAGAAAAACGAAAAACTAATAATAATAAATACAATTTTGTCACTTACGATAGAGCACGAATGGTTAAAGCGGAGGTCCCGCGACCATTCAATTTTTTCTTTTTTGTAGTCATTCAGACACTTTCCCAATCATAAAGTAATACTCGGGCCGCGTACACACGCGGGGACTGTTTGCTGAAACTGTCCGCCGAAACAAGGTTTCAGCCGATAGTCCGCTCGTGTGTGGGCTTTCAGCGGACAGTTTCAGCAAACAGTCCGCTGAACAAGGTTTTTCGGAATTTTCGAAAAACTGTCCGCTGAAACTTTGTTTCAGCGAACAGTTGCCGCGTGTGTAGGCTTGTTCGCTCAACTTTTGAAATGAGCACTTTTCCCGCACGGAGAAAAGTACGCCCATTTCAAGCGCGTGTACAGGTAGGCAGGGCCCGCGAAGGAGACGTCGCGGGCACCGCCGCCTGGAATGGAGTTAAAGGGACACCCAACGCCGAAAAAAATCGGCGTGGGGGTTCCCCCAAAGTCCACAACAGACCCTTGTCCGAGCACGCTACCCGGCCGGGCACGAAAGGGGGGCGAGCGAGCGCCCCCCCTTCTGAGCCGTACCAGGCCGCGTGCCCTCAACATGGGGGGTGCCTTGGGGAAGGGGGGGCCGCGCGCCCCCCCCACCCCAAAGCACCTTGTCCCCATGTTGATGAGGACAAGGGCCTCTTCCCGACAACCCTGGCCGTTGGTTGTCGGGGTCTGCGGGCGGGGGGCTTATCGGAATCCGGGAGCCCCCTTTAAGAAGGGGGCCCCCGGATACCGGCCCCCCACCCTATGTGAATGAGTATGGGGTACAATGTACCCCTACCCATTCACCTGTAAAATAAAAGTACCCAAAAAAAAAACACAACACACGAGATAAAATATTTTATTGCACAGCTCCGGGGGTCTTCCGTCTTCGGGGGTCTTCTCCGGACTCCTCCGCTATCTTCTTGTAGCTCTTTTGCTAGCGGAGGAGTCCGGCTTTCTTCCTCCCCGCCGCCGGCCTCTTCTTCCGACTTCGGGGGTCTTGTCCCCCTCTTCGGTTCTTCTGCCGGGCCACCGTGCCTTCTTATAGCTCTTTTGCAGGCGGTGGCCCGGTCTTCTGTCGCCTCTGTCGCCGCCTTCCGTTCTTCTTCTTCTTCTTCTTCTTCTTCTCCAGGAGATGTTGACACGACGATCTCTCCGGCCGGAATGCCAGAGCCGCGCTGTGCGGCCACTTATATAGTGCCAATGGGGCGGTGTCACATGGTATATGTCACATGGGTTGGTCACATGGGTTGATGTCACATGGGGACTATGACATCGTAAGGGGGCGGCGTCACCATGTGACATCAACCCATGTGACCAACCCATGTGACATATACCATGTGACACCGCCCCATTGGCACTATATAAGTGGCAGCGCAGAGCGGCTCTGGCATTCCGGCCGGAGAGAGCGTCGTGTCAACATCTCCTGGAGAAGAAGAAGAAGAAGAAGAGGAAGTCCTGCTCTGGGACAAAATGTGTTAGAAAGATATAAGACTGTGTCAGCCTAAAGTAGAACTATAGGCAAACCTTTTTTTTTTTATTTTGGATAGAGATATAACCCCTGTAAGGTTTATTTTTGCCATCTGTATCCCATTGGGGAGATTTCCCTTAAAGAAGGATTTCACTGGAAAAAAAAATTATTAAAAGCCAGCAGCTATAAATACTACAGCTGCTGACTTTTAATAAATGGACACTCACCTGTCCCAGGGTCCATCGAGGTCGGCAGCCGAGGCTGATCGATCACTCGGCTCTCGGCTGTTGCCGCCGCCATTCTTGGTGAGGGAATCAGGAAGTGAAGCATTGAGGCTTCACTTCCCGGTTCCCTACTGCGCATGCGCGAGGCGCACAGCGCAATAGGAATGGTCCGCGCTGTCTCTGGGACCCGTGTGAGTCCCAGCAGACAGCGCTCCGGGACAGGAAGAGGCACAGACTCAGATGGGGGTCTATGCCCGGAAGTGGGTGCAAATACCTGTCTTAGACAGGTATTTGCACCCCCCTCCCCCCTGAAAGGTGTGAACTTTGACACCGGCGGGGTTCCGATGAGCGGAAGTTCCACTTTAGGGTGGAACCCCGCTTTAGCTTTCTGTCCCATACCTATTACAGGAAGTGAGAGGAAATCTCTGCAATTTAAAAGAGAATTTTGTGATTTAAAAAACAATCATACTCACCTAAGTGGATGCAGCATAGAGCTGTTGCTGGGTCTGGAGTGAAAACTGAGCGATAAAACACCACTAATCTCTCAATTATCCCCTTCTGTATTAAGCAGAGAGCTGTGACTGTCAGTCAGCAGCTCTCTGCTCTCCCCTCCAGCACTCACTGGAGCGTTGGGCTGTGGAGGGGGTGGGAGGGGCTGGCTCAGACTCTTAGCATATTGCTGAGAGGCCGAGCCAGGTGCCAGTCCAGACTTTTTGGGCGGATACCAACCATATGGTCGGGATGTTTCCAGAGCCTAGACCACCTGACCTACAGCAGCCAACAGCAGGCTTTAGCCCACTGTTGACTGAAAACAAGTCACAAGGGTGTAGAATAAACTGCACTCTTGTGATCCATAGGAGATAAATAGCTTTGGCCATACTTTTTCTTTAAGGAAATCTCTTGGGACCCCCCCCCCCCACCCAGGTCACCAAAACTAGTGTCCCCATTGGAAGATTTCCCTTCTATTACTCTTCTGGGGACAACCCAAACTGTAGGATTTTCTTTTACTTTCACTTTCACTGATAATGGTATGGTAACAAGACCAATAGAGCGGATGAATCTCTCTAATGGGGGCACAGACAGCAATTAGCTGTGGCAGGTGGTGCTCCATTTTTTGGGGGGGACAGCAAACAAATCACTCCCACCCCCGTTTGGTCAGTCTGTCAGTCGATCCATCCATCCCCCCTTATTTGGTCGGTCTGTTCGTCAGTCAAAATCCCCCCATCGCTCGGTCGATTGGTAAACCACCCACCACCCCCCCATCACTCACCCATCCTCCCACCAGCCCCGCACTTACCACCATCTAGGTCAGGGGGAAGCTTCGGCAGCTTCCCCCTGCGTTTCCTCCACGGAAGCTTCCCCCTGCATCTCTTCCTCGGTGGCCAATACGGGCGCTTCTCCTCTCAGCCAATCGAGTCTAAAGACCCACTTCCTGATTGGCCAGGAGGAGAAGTGGGAAGACAATAGCAAATATTAGTTCACTATTGTCACACAATTGGGTGGGCTCAGGGCGCAGGACTCTGCGCCCCCAGCACTCTGCGCCCCCAGCCCACGCTTTTTCGAAAAACAATTAGAGCCTCATTGAAATCCATGCATCCTGCATCCTACATGTAGATTAGGGGACTGGCGCATGGATTAGGGGGGCCGTGCCACTAATGTAGCAGCCGAAACTATTCTACTCCCTATTCAACGCTAAGTAAACCTTTTGATTTAAAGGGGTTGTGAAGGCTTGTTTTATTTCTTTTAAATAACAAACATGTCATACTTACCTCCTCTGTGCAAAGGTCTTTCCAGAGCCTAGACCAGCTCAACTACAGCAGCCAACAGCAGGCTTTAGCCCACTGTTGACTGAAAACAAGTCGCAAGGGTGTAGAATAAAGTGCACTCTTGTGATCCATAGGAGATGTACAGTCAAAATAGCTTTGGTCATACTTCTGCTTTAAGGTCACCAGAACTAGTGTCCCCATTGGAAGATTTCCCCTCTATTACTCTTCTGGGGAGTGGCTCCGATCCTCCTCTACTGGGGTCCCTCCATGGCGCTCCTGGCTCCTCCTCTTCTCGAGTGCCCCCAAGGAGAAGAGCTTTCCATGGGGGCACTCGTGCGGGCACTCTCCCATGTCCTGCTGCTGCGTCCATTGACACAGACAGCAGGACTTGGCCCCGCCCCCTGGCTCCTGGGTCATTGGATCTGGCCCCACCCAATGGCTCCTGCTGCTATCAATCTATCTAATGAGGACCCGAGACAGCAGCTGGGCTACTGTGCTCGCCCCTGGTGATGAAAATACTGGGTTCAGGTAAGTAAAAGGGGGGGGGGTCTGCATCACAGGAGGTTTTTCACCTTAATGAATTGAGAGTTTACAACCCATTTAACTCCTGGGCTATGGTAATTTTGTAGTAAATGGAAAAGTATCTATTAACTGTGCTATACAGTACCATATCAGTTGCCTTTGTTGTAAACTGCTATTTGTCATCCTTTTGAGCTAGATCACTTGGTAAATGATGTAGTGAGGGGAAGAGAGATGCCGCTCTAGGAAGGGTGTCTGGAAATGTAGCTCTCCATAGAGTAGGAACAGCAGGTGCTGGCTAAGCATAGGTAATTGGATGAAGGGAAGATTCTGAACAGCCGCACTCAAAATCAAATGCCTTTATTAAAAAAAAGAGGTAATAATCCAAAGCGTACAAGCCACGGTAAACAATGGATCACAGGATATATCAAATAAAGAGCAAAACGGGACTTGGGGACTTTAAAGGCACCAGTATAAATCAGGGTACAATACTTTAAATTTTTTTATATATAGATTTATTCAAGAAAGTACACAAATGGAATGATTAGAAACCATAAACAGAGATTCTATTCATTCAAAGGGACCTATATCAGCAATGACATCACAATACAGTGATAATATTACAATCCAGCACGATATGATGGTGTGTCTATGATAGCTACAAAATAACCCATTCAGGAAAAACATTCACATATGTATTCGCTTAAATGATGTGCCGATTTAGCGTCCCAAGATTATGCCCGACATGTTTCGCGTTTCAATGACGCTTCTTCTGGGGCGCAATAAAAATTCTTAAAAGTGAAAAGAGAAAAAGGAATATTACAATCTGCAATACAGTAATTACAGTTAACAATGAACAATATACAGAATGATTTTGGTAAAGAAATTATGGTAAGTTAAATCATAATGCCCGTCAGAGGAGATCACGCAGACTTGGGGCGCAAAATGATAGTCCTATAAGGGCACTGTGGGGGTGTGCACAAAATTGTTGTTATACGTTACCCCAGTTCCTTATAAGGATGACGCAGGTGTCTGGATGGCGTATACAAATGTAGATATAGGATACAAGGATATAAGACTGCAAATAGATAAATGAAGGGGTATTATAATGTGTTCTTTTATTATGTAAAATAAATGCTGCAAAATATAGCGGCACATTTTATACTCTGATTATATATATTAAAATATATTAAAGTTAATTAACTGGATAACTGACAGATATAACAATCATATTTAGAAAGAGAAAGAGCTCACCAGCGTTCAGTGATTATTTCATTGATTTAAATAGTAGTCCAATGCTAATGATAGTAATATTGCATTAATGAAAGCTCCACAATGAACAGCTGACTTAGAAAACACAGCCAGGTAGATAAAAAGGAGATTGGTATCTGTAGAGTATAAAGTTGTAATCTACTATCAGTATAACAATAAGGATTGCAGTGTATGCTAAGAAATGTAAACCGCAGTAATGTTATTACCTGTTGTAACAAACCAAGCCAGAAGACACCAGGATACAGACTCCCATAAGGGAGTGAATAGTAAGAGTCTCTGAGGAGACGCTTACACGGCGTCTCTCTATAATGTGCACACCCCGCCCACCGTCATCTGATCGGCATTCAGCCAATCAGTGACATCATGTGGGGCGGCCGAAAGATCTCCAGCACGTGTCACATCCACGCCACCCATACCCCCAGGCACCTGCGCAAGCATAGCTGAACATGGGGGACGAGCGGCAGCAGAGGGCACCGCCGGAGGAGGAGCCCAAATAGCCGGTCCACTAGATGGACTGTCGACCAGCGAAAGGGTTCCATTAAGCGCCTACAGACAATACAGCTGTGGCGCTTACCGGCCACACAGCGCCCAAAGACCAGCACAGTGCCACCTGTCCGTCATTACCCCTCACAACAGGCATAATGTTACATAACAGTAATTAAAATTAAAATGAAACAAGAATAACAATATCTCTCTATGCAGATAATCGAGTGGACTGGAAAGGAAAGCCGCACAGTACAAAATATATTACTTTGGAACGCGTGCAAGAAATATCCATTAGGATGTATTATACCCATTCTATGTCACAATGGGTTTTTTATGTATATACATTGTACAGTTTTAATATACTAGCTGATATGATTAGTTTTCGTTTGTGAAAACCAAAAGGAAATAAACAGAGAAAGGAGAAAGGCGTTTATAGGAAGGGTCTGTAGGAGTGGGATTCATTAATTCCGGGGGGAAATGTAGCATTTCATTTTTCAATCCACAGGGTTTCCTTTTTCAGGATGGATTTGTCCCAATCGCCCGCACGTGGATTTGGAGGGATTACATCTAGTGCGATAAAAGAAATAATAACTGATGTGTTAAATTTATGATATAAATCAAGATGTCTGCTTATCGAGGTCACCATTTTTCCTCCTGACGAGAAATAGACGTGGTCCTTTATACGTGCCCTAAATGGTCTGATGGTTTTTCCTATATAGAAAGCGGAGCATTTGCACATCATAAGATAGATAACTCCATGTGTGTCGCAGTCTGCAAAGAATTTGGGGGTAAAAACTTCCCCATTGGGCAGAATAAATGATTGGCCAGTTCTAATCAGGGGGCAGAATGGACATTTTCCGCATTTGAAAATGCCACATGGAGGGCGATTTTGAGCTGTGCAAGTAAAGTGGCTGGATGTTAGATGGTCCCGTAGAGACCTAGCTCTACGGAACGTAATACTGGGTTTTATGTGAATATATTTTGCCACAATAGGATCCTCTCTGAGGAGAGGCCAGTAAGTATCCAAGGTGTCACGCAAATTTAAGTGATGATTGGAATACCTTGTTATAAATCTCACGATAGGCTTATGTACGGAATTTTTTTGCTTATATAAGAGGGAACTGTGGGACTGACGCAGTGCCCTGTTATATGCTTTGCGTAGGATGGATTTTCCATATCCCCTAGATTTCAAATGATGTTGTAACATTTTGGCTTGGAGTTTAAAGTCTAAAGTGTATGTACAATTGCGTCGCAGCCTGATATACTGAGCATATGGGATGCTGCGTAGCAGGGGATCTGGATGTGCGCTCGTGACATGCAGTAGAGTATTGCCTGCAGTCTCTTTGTGATAGAGAGTGGAGGCAATACATCCCTGCCTATCTTTTACAATTGTAAGGTCAAGAAAGGTAATTTGCGAGGTATGACTGGCAACCGTGAATTTTAAATGAAAATGGTTAGTATTGAGTTTGGTAACAAATGATTCCAATTCATCATGTTTACCCGCTCAGATGAGGAACACGTCGTCGATGTACCTGAGCCAGCAGATGGCCTGGCTCGTGTACATCGACAAGGCGTTGTCTGAAAAAATGTATCATTCCCACCCCCCCAGGTACAAGTTGGCATAAGCCGGGGCACATACAGTGCCCATAGCTACGCCCTGTACCTGGAGGAAGTGGGAATCTCCAAATAAAAAGTAATTGTGGGTAAGGATGAAATAAAGTAAGTCTACAATAAATTCACAGAAGTCCCAGCGGCGATAGGATTGCTCGCAGAGGAAGGTACGAACTGTCGCGACACCCTGCTCGTGAGGGATGCTGGAGTATAGAGCCTCCACATCCAAAGTCACGAGCAGGGCGCCGGGAGGTACGACCATCCCCTCAATATGTTTAAGGAAATCCACGGTATCTTTTACATAAGACGGTAGAGAGGACACATGTGGACTCAAAACCGAATCCACCAATCTGCTCGCATTTTCGGTAAGTGATCCTATACCTGATATGATGGGCCTCCCCGGAGGGTTGGTAGGGTGTTTGTGTATCTTGGGAAGCACGTAAAATGTGGCAATTTTAGGAAATTTTATATTTAAGAAATCGTATAAGTCCTTATCAATCAGGGCTTTCTGATATGCCACTCCGAACAATTGTAGATATTCATTTTTGGAAGTTTGAATATATGAGGATGAAACGGATTTATACCATTCATTGTTACGCAGAATGTTTAATGCCATAGCGGCATATGAGTTTTTAGTCAAGAGTACGATATTACCGCCCTTATCGGCGGATTTCATTTCTAAATCAGGATGATTCTTTAAACGAGGTAGATTTTTGTTGGGAAATGGTTAGATTACTAGGTTGAAATGTACATTGTAACTGCTTGATCGCTTTTACAGAACTTTTTAGAAAGGCCCAAATATTGGGGTTAGACATTAAATCCGGAAATCGTTGAGATTTAGGTTTAAAGTGGGAGATGCTAGCAGATATGTGATTGGCAGAGAGAGAATTTTCCCAATCGGGTACCTCATCAGTGGAATTTTCCTCGAGAAGGAGTATCAGGTCATGAAGTGCCCTGAAATCCTCCATGGTGTAGTGTTTAACGCATTCTTAAATTTACTTATCCTGCACAGAACAGAGACGATCTTTATCAAAAAGATATTTGTACGTCAGATTACGTGCAAAGAGATATACGTCCTTTATTGCTTCGTATTTGTCTATATTGGATGATTGGCAGAAATTTAGGCCCAGGCGTAAAACCTCCAGATCCTGCGTGGAAAAATTATAGGAGGTGAGGTTGATGACCTCCAGGTTGGAAGTTATGTGAGTGTTGGGGGGTGTGGGATTGTTTGAAAATTTTTCAGAAGAAGAAACATGTGCATCTAAAGTACTCTGTCGAGTAAACATTTGTAGTTGGGAGGTGGGTGGTAGGGAAGGTAGTGAAGTAGTAACTGACATCATATTCATATCAAGTGTATTGTTTACACGAGGCGTGGTCATATTTGAGGACCCACCAGGAGTCATACTAGATGGGGTGTTTTTTAACTGGGTTTGTGAGTTAAGAAGATGAATAGCTTGCAAGGCAGTGTTGCCTACATATTTTCCTTGAGAGAGAGTGCTCATGTCAATAGATGAACTATCATCTTGTAGTGATCTATGTAGAGTGAGGGTAGTATCCAGTGTAGGAGGACGTTTTTTGGTATATGGTGTGTGAGACCCACCACCAAGATCCCGCTTACGTGTTCCCGAGTGCGAAAGATGAGAAGGGCCACCACCTCTATGGAAGGAACGCTGTGAAGGTCCCTTTGAATGAACAGAATCTCTGTTTATGGTTTTTAATCATTCCATTTTTGTACTTTCTTGAATAAATCTATATATAAAAAAATTTAAAGTATTGTACCCTGATTTATACTGGTGCCTTTAAAGTCCCCAAGTCCCGTTTTGGTCTTTATTTGATATATTAAGTATGGATGGTGGCACCCTCCTTTTTCTTTAAATGATCACTCTGAGATATCCACTTCCTACCACGAAGTGCGGTGAAGATATCTCCCATTCTTCTATTTTTGTTTTAATGGATCACAGGACTGACGCGTTTCACACTTTCAAAAGTGCTTATTCATAGCTCGAAATGCTTGAATTTTTAATAAAGGCATTTGATTTTGAGTGTGGCTGTCCAGAATCTTCCCTTCATTAAATTACCTACAAAAGATCTGCATGATGAAACCATTCTCTATCACAGGGGTGCCCAACCTTTTGAAGAGCGAGGGCCACTTAAGCTACTTGGTAACTGGTCGCGGGCCACAATGAGCAGAGCAGGCGGATGACAGGTCCATGCAGAGCGGACACGAATACAGCTCACTCTACTCTATGGGTCCTCTGATCCAAATCAGATTGGAGGTAGGCCGATGTAAATGGACACAAATCTGTTTACATCTGCCGTTTCATAGAGGTCAATGGAGGGTTCGATTGGGTCAGACCGATTGTGTGAAAGGGGGCTCTCACACTAATGCAGCGCAGTGCACCTTTGTCTTTCCTGCGGGTTAGTTACACTTTGCCATAGACTTCTATTATATTCTGCAGGTATAATACACTTTCTGAAAGCACACCAAACCCGCAGGTAATAACAGAAGTATATGACTCAATGCAGGTAACCTTAAGGTGCGCTGCACCTGCGGATAATTTAGAAAGCAGCCAAGAAACCACTGCGCAGTTATGCCCATACATACACTGCAATTTTAGTAAAAACTGACCTTTAATAGCAATCTTCCATTCAGATATCGCCTGCTGTTGCTGTCCCACGCAGAGTACATTTGGTATCACTTTGCCTGTGGCAGGAAACAGCGCTATATAGGAAGCATCAGCTTATATAGCTCTGCTCCACAGCTGCTTGCTTTGACGGCCTCATTAAAAACACAGATGGTCTGCGATGGCGGGTCTGCAACCCATGATCTGGGCTTGCCAATCCGCCATCCCACAGAAGGAGGTCAAGGGCCACATCAGAGGGCTCCACGGGCCACATGTGGCCCCTGGGCCACTGGTTGGGCACCCCTGCTCTATCACAACGACACAGTATTTGTTGTGGCAGCAATTATCTAGTAACTTTTTGAATGATGTACTTTGCCAACAAAAGTCAGCACCTGTGATACATTATTATATATCAGCCCCGATAATAGATTGTTTCTGCATCATGATTTTGCATAGAATTGATACACGTTATACTGAGACTCATTATCATCCAGAGACAAAGAAGCCAATTCTGCTCATGTATTTTCTAATGTCTTCAGAACTGGGTGATCTGGCCAAAATTTACACTGAAGCTATAAGCTCTTCTAATATCGCCTGCATGGAGGATGCCGTGGTTTCTTTGGCTGATAAGGAGAACAAAGTGGCCGCCCAGGAGGCGGGACGGCTCTATGAGGACATGATGAAGGAAGTTGCGCTGCCCACTGAAACGCTTGACAACTTCCTTGGGAAAAGTCAAAAGTGTGAAGCTGAAGCTCGGGCATTGTTTCTGAAAAAGTCCTTCAAGGATAAAGATCAGAAGTTTCTTAAACTGCTTATGGTAAGGTTTTTTTTTTTCCCAAATAAAAACATAAAATAATAAATTAATTGAGGTCCTCCCTAAATAAAAGCCACATTTTGTGACATGCTGTTGGGGAAGACTACAAAGGTGAAAAGTTATTTAGTCTAAACTTTGCACATCTCAAAAACAAAGGCATTACATGGTGGTAAGGCCACACTGATACAGGATGATTTCCAACATTCATTCAGCATTCATTTATAAAGAAGTGGCGTGACCATACCATGGCATTACTGCTGCTTTAAAAAAAAAAAATGACTACATATTTTCAAAGTCCAAAAATGTGCTACAAAAGTGCTTAGTGCTCCATCAGCTTCAGAACTCCAAATCAGCCAGAGCTCCAATCACATGATATATCAAAGTCACATGACCAGCTCTTCTCCACTCATCGAGTTTTCTGTGATGTGCCAACGCCACAGTTTTAATACCCACATTTTATGAATGGCTCATGAAACGAAGGCCACACTGTTTTTTTGTGCTTATTGTAAATTCCCTTTCTCTGAGTTGACCGAGGGACACTGGAAGAGGAAATTGCCATGGGTTACACAGTGTTGACTTTAGGGGGAAAGGCCAAATACTGACTAAAGATCAGCCATTAGGGCCGATACAACTCCTCCCAAATGAGCCATGCTTCAGTTGTAGACAAGCAGTACAAACCAAGGGAACGGCCACTAATGGCCTCCAGGGAAGGAAACCTGACCATAACTGGTACTCAGGGTGTGAGGCATTGGCCCATCTCTGACCTTAGAAAAAAGAAAGGGATCTGTCCTATTGAATACATTTCTTGGACTCTAATCACCATAAATAGGCTTTCCAAATCTGGCAGCAAACCCCTACAGGAAGCAACCTAACCTTCCAATGGCATAGCTGGGAAAACTGATTCCAAAAAGCTCCAGTTTCTCAACCAGTTACTAAAATTGCAGCGCTAACTAAATACCTTGAGCCTTTTTTTTTTCAAGAATTCATCTATAACCACATCCCTGCTAGGCTAAATAAGGTGCTAAATCACAAAATTCATATATAACAAGTGCAAATCCAGTAAAAAATATACAGACAGTAGAAATGTTATAGGATAAGTTCATTTTTTTGACTTGAAAGCATTGCACCAGTCATCAACATACTGCTTATGCCATGCAGTCACCCTACAGACTGTCAGTGTAAGCCGTCTGCCAATCATACGGCCAGGCAGTTTCACACTGACAGGAAGACTCAATGAACTACCACAGCGCTCAACAGTGCCGTGGTGGTTCATTGAGAACTAGAAGTCGACAGCAAAAGATGTCGGGGCTTGTAGTTAATTCTCACACAGAGCCGAGCCGTGTGGGCGGAGCCCCGAAAGGCCACGCTGTTTTCAAAAAGTGACAGCTAGTATGGGGAACTTCTCCTCGTACTGCTGTCTCAGGGACGGTGAGGGGCTGCAGCAGTGGGAATGTGTAACATGTTTCCAAAGGTGAACTTATCCTTTAAATCACAAAACTTGTATATAACAAGCGTAAATCAAAAAAAAAAAAAAAATGGCAAATGCAAAAAAGTGCTCAGTGTCCAATAATTACCAAGCAGTGTTCACATATAGAGGTTTCCACCATTACTCCACAATAGTCCCACAAGTACTTTGTTTCTTCTGCTTCACTTTTGTGTGTGATGAACACCTTCTATCACCACGTGACACCTCTACCCACGCCTGGTGCGAGTGTGGCACAAGTGCGGGATGACGTCATTCTGTGACTACTGCAGCAGCTTTATTTGGCTGTTGAGGTATAACCTGGGTTTAGTCATCTATTATCTGTCTCCCAACACCTGTGCTTCCACAGTCATGCCATTAATGTCAGCAATTCAAGAAGTAGGTCTGAACCATCAGCGATCAGACTAATGAGATTTCTGAACCACACTCTCCTTGGCCCATTCAAAGATATAAGCAAGACTGGAATTAATTTGTCCCTGATTCCGCAAGGTAGACCAGGAAACATCTTCAGGGGACGGAATAAACAGTGCATAACATCCTACGGAACAATCAAGGCATCACCTACCTTTGCCATTGTCATGGCCGTCTTTAATATTGATTGGACCCTGGGCAAGCTTTTTCTTGGGCCCTCCCAAATCCACTTATCAACTATTTGCCAGCAATGCGGGCTCAAGGGGCAGCTGCTTTGGGCCCCACAATTATTACTGGGCCCAGGGCAGCTGCCCCTTTGTCCCGGGTTAAAGATGGTCCTAGCCATTGTGTCTGGTGGTCTGAGCACAACCTGTTAGGATAACATATCTAAACATTGTGCCTAAGAAAAAACATGTTGAAAATGTATGACTATTCCATATCTGATGAGCCCTGTACCATAAATACTGATTGTTACAGTAATGACCACAACCTGACCCCATTTGTGAAGTAACGTAAAGCTTGTATATTTCATTCCCTTTAGGAACATTTAGTCAACAAGAAACAAGAATTTATTGCAAAGAATGAGGAGAAGTCTCGGGAGGTATGTCGGGCCATCATTAAGAAGCATTCCGAGGACTTTGAGAAAGCTTTGTCTGAAAGAAAGTACATCGAGCGTGGGGGATATGCCAAGTTCAAGAAAGCCTTGAAAACTGTAGAAGACAAATATAATAAGGAACGTGGAAAAGGTGTAAAGGTTGGTGGACTTAAAGCGGGGTTCCACTGTCTCCAACTTTTTTTTTTTCTTTTTGGGCAAAATGACAATGATTAAGATAGTTAAATATATCACTCACTTGTTCCATTTTAAAAGACTTCGGCTGTCAGTTTTCTCCGCATAAAAAAAACGTATACATTTTGATGCTGCCGGTTGTCATATTGCCTGTGGGCATGTGAAGCCCACAGGCATCCTCTTCCAGGACACTGTGCTGCTGATGGACCAGCATGCACGGCCCGCTCTATTGCCGATCTCACGCATGCACAGTAACTGCAAATTGGAGCGCCGTTAATAGCTCAGGTTGCCATCACAATGGGCGGCGTCGTAGGAAGTCCCGCCCCATTGTGATGGCAACGGAGATAATCAAAGACTAAAAGAAGATAGAAGAATCATAGAGGAGAGAGCAGCGCTGGAGTTAGATAAGTATTAAAAGATCATTTACCTTGCTACCAAAACTTTAATATATTATAAGGATTCTCTTGGGAAAAATATTTATAAAATACACAGTCAAGCCCACAGACTCATGGGAAATTCTGACACTCATTTCCCATGAGACAATGCAAGTAAGGAAGGGAGAAACAACACCGCGGAATAGGAACGAGGCAGATTAGCAGGGCCGCTGATAGAAATCATGGGGCCCCGTACAGCCTACCTGACAGGGCCCCCTTCAGCTCCGCCCCTGGTCCCTCCTTTAGCCCCACCTCTGGCCCTACCCATTGCCCCTCCCCAGACCCCGCCTTGAAACAAAGTGTAGGTTTGTCTACAAGTGATATTTGTTTTTCTCCAGTCAGTTATAGGTTTGATTATCCAAAAGAAATACTGTTTTCAGATGAGAACAGACCTCTTTAATATCTATATGTAATACAAACCATTAATGAATAAATAAAATGGTATTTTGGAGAGTATTGGCGGGGTATTTAATGCAGAGTATTGGCAGGGTAAGTATTGCAGAGTATTGGCAGGGTAAGTATTGCAGAGTATTGCCAGGGTTTTGGCGGGGTATTGGTATTGGCGGTGTATGTATTGCAGAGTATTGGTGGGGTATGTATTGCAGAGTATTGGCAGGGTAAGTATTGCAGAGTATTGTCAGGGTATTGCCAGGGTATTGGCGGGGTAAGTATTGCAGAGTATTGGCGGGGTATGTATTGCAGAGTATTGGCGGGGTAAGTATTGCAGAGTATTGGCAGGGTAAGTATTGCAGAGTATTGGCAGGGTAAGTATTGCAGAGTATTGGCAGGGTAAGTATTGCAGAGTATTGGCAGGGTATTGGCAGAGTAAGTATTGCAGAGCATTGGCAGAGTATTGGCAGGGTAAGCATTGCAGAGTATTGGCAGGGTAAGTATAAAGTATTGCAGAGTATGTATTGCAGAGTATGTATTGCAGAGTATTTGCAGAGTAGTAGTAGATGTTGAACTTCAAGCATACACCTCACCTGTGTAATTGTTAGCTCCAGCAGGGCAGCAGAGATCACTTCCTCCCTCTTCTTGAGTGTCCACAATAGCTCGATCGCCCGGCCCCTGCACTCTCTGCTCCTCTCACTCTGCTACTTCTTCTCACGCGGAGAGAGAGAGAGAGGAATATCACTCCGCAACACCATAGGGTATGCTGGCCGGGACTTGTGCGGTGTGCGGAGCAGGAGGAGCGGGCGCAGAAGGCGTATTCTTCCGCGCCCGAAATACAACAAATAGTCCCTCCACTGCAGCCTCATATAGAACAGACTAATCGCATCTAATAAAAAAAAAAAAACCTTACCGAACGGGGGTGGGGTTGTGCGAACGATGATCGGTGGAGGAGAATCTTTTTTTTTTTTTTTTTTTTTTATTTACTTTGCAGTTCAGGTTGCCCGGGCCTCCTATGCTGGTCAGGCCCGGTACAGCAGGGCCAGTTGTGCTGCCCTATCAGCGGCCCTGCAGATTAGCACTTCTACATAGCAACAGGGTGTTCCAGGAAAGTGAAAAGATTTTTAGGACATTAAAAGGAAGATAATAATGTGAAATGTGTTTTTAGGGTGGCCCTCCACTTTAATTTATAATGAAATAAAGAATAGGAGATCCCAGCATGTTACATTATTACAACACATTTATTTGTTACCGTATAAGAACATTTATGTGCCAAATTGTAGCTGCCTATCACTGAAGAGTCTTCAGCCAAGCTAGGCAGAAGTTGAATAAACTAAAACTTCAATTTCATTCAGAACTCCATCTGAAGTTCCTGGTTGATCCTTTCTTCCTCGTTATAAATTGATCACACAAAGCATAGAAGCTGATCTGTGTTAGCATGGTCCGTTTTCCTCCTTTGGCTGGCCATTCAGAGATACAGGACACTGTGTATATACAGTGCCTTGCGAAAGTATTCGGCCCCCTTGAACTTTTCAACCTTTTGCCACAATTCAGGCTTCAAACATAAAGATATCAAATTTTTATTTTTTGTGAAGAATCACCAAAAAGTGGGACACAATTGTGAAGTGGAACGAAATCTATTGGATTTTTGAAACTTTTTTAACTAATAAAAAAATGAAAAGTGGGGCGTGCAAAATTATTCGGCCCCCTTGCGTTAATACTTTGTAGAGCCACCTTTTGCTGCGATTACAGCTGCAAGTCGCTTGGGGTGTCTCTATCAGTTTTGCACATCGAGAGGCTGAAATTCTTGCCCATTCTTCCTTGCAAAACAGCTCGAGCTCAGTGAGGTTGGATGGAGAGCGTTTGTGAACAGCAGTTTTCAGCTCTTTCCACAGATTCTCGATTGGATTCAGGTCTGGACTTTGACTTGGCCATTCTAACACCTGGATACGTTTATTTGTGAACCATTCCTTTGTAGATTTTGCTGTATGTTTGGGATCATTGTCTTGTTGGAAGATAAATCTCCGTCCCAGTTTCAGGTCTTTTGCAGACTCCAACAGGTTTTCATCCAGAATGGTCCTGTATTTGGCTGCATCCATCTTCCCCTCAATTTTAACCATCTTCCCTGTCCCTGCTGAAGAAAAGCAGGCCCAAACCATGATGCTGCCACCACCATGTGTGACAGTGGGGATGGTGTGTTGAGGGTGATGAGCTGTGTTGCTTTTACGCCAAACATATCGTTTTGCATTGTGGGCAAAAAGATTTCGGTTTCATCTGACCAGAGCACCTTCTTCCACATGTTTGGTGTGTCTCCCAGGTGGCTTGTGGCAAACTTTAGACGAGACTTTTTATGGATATCTTTGAGAAATGGCTTTCTTCTTGCCACTCTTCCATAAAGGGCAGATTTGTGCAGTGTACGACTGATTGTTGTCCTATGGACAGACTCTCCCACCTCAGCTGTAGTTCTCTGCAGTTCATCCAGAGTGATCATGGGCCTCTTGGCTGCATCTCTAATCAGTCTTCTCCTTGTCTGAGCTGAAAGTTTAGAGGGACGGCCAGGTCTTGGTAGATTTGCAGTGGTCTGATACTCCTTCCATTTCAAAATGATCGCTTGCACAGTGCTCCTTGGGATGTTTAAAGCTTGGGAAATCTTTTTGTATCCAAATCCAGCTTTAAAAACTTCTCCACAACAGTATTACGGACATGCCTGGTGTGTTCCTTGGTCTTCATGATGCTCTCTGCGCTTTCAACAGAACCCTGAGACTATCACAGAGCAGGTGCATTTATACAGAGACTTGATTACACACAGGTGGATTCTATTTATCACCATCAGTCATTTAGGACAACATTGGATCATTCAGAGATCCTCGCTGAACTTCTGGAGTGAGTTTGCTGCACTGAAAGTAAAGGGGCCGAATAATTTTTCACGCACCACTTTTCAGTTTTTTATTTGCTAAAAAAGTTTAAAATATCCAATAGATTTCGTTCCACTTCACAATTGTGACCCACTTGTTGGTGATTCTTCACAAAAAATAATTTTTTTTATATCTTTATGTTTGAAGCCTGAAATGTGGCAAAAGGTTGAAAAGTTCAAGGGGGTCGAATACTTTCGCAAGGCACTGTACACACAGCATGCCTGGATTGAGTAGTTTGTTCAGCCACCATGCCCTCTAACCAATAATAATTTGCCTCTGGCACAGCCCCCTTCCCAATCGCAGCCTGACTCTGGCACAGCCCCCCTCCCAATCGCAGCCTGACTCAGGCACAGACCCCCTCCCAACCACAGCCTGACTCTGGCACAGACCCCCTCACAATCACAGCCTGACTCTGGCACAGACCCCCTCCAAATTGCAGCCTGACTCAGGCACAGACCCCCCCCAAATCGCAGCCTGCCTATGGCACAGACCCCCTCCCAACCACTGCCTGACTCGAGGGCACACAGGGCGATCATTTCAGGATGGAGGACAGGGGCCAGTAAATATTTTATATTTGTCAGTGTTCAGTTATCAAAGAAGCATAGTAAACCATGTTTACTATACCTCAGTTTGTGAATGAACAGGAAGGCTCTAAACACTTTGTATTTCTTAATCTGTGCATCTGAGGCGGGATGGAGGAATCTGTGTCCTCATTCTCTTTCTCTGTTTCACAAGTGAAAACAGGGCAGTTAAAAAAATAAAATTCTAAAAAATAAGTAAAAAAAAAAAAAGAAATGAAGGTCTCATTCACATGTGTTTTGCCCTCTGAAGAGCACATTTTACAGGAAGTAAGGGGTCCCTTTCAGGCAGGTTGTACGGGGCTGATATGTGAGATTTCAGCAGGTTTGGATGATGAAGAGGTGGACAGTGTTCTCTCAGACAATATGTTATTTCCAGCAATATATTTCTGACCATGTTCATATTCTACAGGCGGAAGAGGTGCTACAGGAATACATGAAGTCCAAAAAAGATGCTGAGATATACATTTTAAAAGAAGATACTGCTCTAAGCCAGAAAGAGAAGGACAAGGAAGGTAAGACATTTTTATTAATCACTGCGGCATCCACCGACATAATCCCTTTATTATTTGGTTAAGTGATGGTAACAAAATTATATGATTGGACGCCACTATTAATTTTTACTTTTTTTAAAGGGTATGTACACCTCAACAATAAACAACGTTCGAACCGAGCATGAAAAATCAAAAGTGCTAATTTTAAAGGCTTATATTCAAGTTATTGTCATAAAACGTTTTTGGGTATCAATGTAAAAAAAAAGTTTTAAAAACATCCGTTTGTTCGGGAGCAGTGATTTTAATAATGCTTAAAGTGAACAATGAAAGTGAAATATTCCTTTAAATTTTATACCTGGGGGGTGTCCATAGCATGCCTGTAAAGTGGCGCATGTTTCCCGTGTTTAGAACTGTCTGAATGCAAAATGACATTTCTAAAGGAAGAAAAAAGTAATTTAAAAGTACTAGCGCTAGCTATAGTACAGGCTATAATGAATTGTCGGTCTGGCAATACACATAAAAGTTAATTGATAAAAACAGCATGGGATTCCCCCACAGGATAATCCCGAACCCAAAAAAATAAAATGTGTGGGGGTCCCTTCAGGTCTGGATATTAAGGGGAATCCTGCACCAAATTTAAAAAAACAATGGCGTGGGGTCCCCCCAAAAATCCATACCAGACCCTTATCCGAGCACGCAACCTGGCTAGCCGCAGGAAAAGAGAGAGCGCCCCCCCCCTCCTGAACCGTACCAGGCCACATGCCCATAACATTGGGAGGGTGCTTTGGGGTAACCCCCCCAAAGCACCTTGTCCCCATGTTGATGGGGAGAAGGGCCTCATCCCCACAACCCTTGCCCGGTGGTTGTGGGGGTCTGCGGGCAGAGGGCTTATCGGAATCTGGAAGCCCCCTTTATCCCCCCTTTAACCCTCAGATCCCGCCCCCAGTGTGAATTTGTAATGGGGTACAAATATACCCCTATCATTTTACAAAAAAATTGTCAAAAATATTAAAAAAAGACAATAGACGTTTTTTGACAATTCCTTTATTAATGTCTTCTTCTTTCCCTGCTTCTTCTTCCATCTTCTTTCTTCTGGTTTTCCTTCGGTGTTCTTCTTCTTCCTCCATCTTGTTCTTCCCCCACTTCTTCCTCTATATCCTCCGGTCTTCTCGTTCGGCATCTTCCTCCGACATCTTTTCTCTGCTTTGTCCGCCGCACGATCTGCCTCAATGGGAGTCTTCTGCTGTGTGATGCTTCTGTTCAGGTGACAGTTCTTATATAATGGAGGGAGGGTGACCCCGCCCCCTCTGACAACACAGGAAAGCCATAGGGAAGTCACCGGGTGGCCCCACCCTCTGTTATATAAGAACTGTCACCTGAACAGAAGCGTCGCACAGCGGAAGACTCCCATTGAGGCAGATTGTATGGAGGACGAAGCGGAGAAGAAGAAGCCGGAGGAAGATGGCAAACGAGAAGACCGGAGGATATAGAGGAAGAATCGGGGGAAGAACAAGATCGAGGAAGAAGAAGAACACCGAAGGAAAACCAGAAGAAAGAAGATGGAAGAAGAAGACATTAATAAAGCAATTGTCAAAAACAGTCTATTGCCTTTTTTTAACATTTTTGACACTTTTTTGTGAAATGGTAGGGGTACATAAGCCCTCTGCCCGCAGACCCCCACAGCCACCGGGCAAGGGTTGTGGGAATGAGGCCCTTCTCCCCATCAACATGGGGATAAGGTGCTTTGGGGGTTACCCCAAAGCACCCTCCCAATGTTATGGGCATGTGACCTGGTACGGTTCAGGAGGGGGGGCGCTCTCTCTTTTCCTGCGGCTAGCCAGGTTGCGTGCTCGGATAAGGGTCTGGTATGGATTTTTGGGAGGACCCCACGCCATTGTTTTTTTAATTTTGGTGCAGGGTTCCCCTTAATATCCAGACCTGAAGGGACCCCCACACATTTTATTTTTTTGGGTTCGGGATTCCCCTGTGGGGGAATTCCATGCTGTTTTTATCAATTAACTTTTATGTTCATGTGGCCTGGTATGGTTCAGGAGGGGGGGGGCGTTCTCTCACCCCCCTCTGTTGCTGCGGCCTGCCAGGTTGCATGCTCAGATAAGGGTCTGGTATGGATGGAAATTTGGGGGACCCCACACAATTTTTTAAAATTTTGGCACGGGGTCACCCTTAAAATCCATACCAGACCTGAAGGGCCTAGTATGGAATTTGGGGGGAACCCCCAAGCATTTTTTTATCTTTGTTTGGTATAGCCGCGCTGCCCCATTGATTTCAATGGGCAGGAGCGGTGAAGGAGCGGTGTATACACCGCTCCTTCACCGCTCCAAAGATGCTGCTAGCAGGACTTTTTTGGCATCCTGCCAGCGCACCGCTCCAGTGTGAAAGCCATCTGGGCTTTCACATTGGAGAGACAGCAGTGGCTCTTTCAGGACTTTTGTTATTTTTAGCGCTGTAGCACCTGCAAAGTGCCCCTGTGTGAAAGGGGTCTAAGTCCTGGCTGATTGGAAGGTTTAGCACACTAAATGAGCTTTTTTCTTAAAGTGGAGCCTTAACCACTTCCATACAGTCCATTTCTGGCATTGATCTCCTACCCGTAAAAGTACTCAGAACCCCCAAACATTATATGTATATGTGTGTATGTGTGTGTGTGTGTGTGTATATATATATATATATATTTATATTTATTTTCAAAAGCAACTTGGTTTTGTTGTAAAAAAATTTAAATAAAATAATCACTTTAAACACACAGTATTTACCCCAATTAATTTTTCTTGTATAATGTGAAAGATGATGTTACGCTGAGTAAATAGATACCTAACATGTCATGCTTTAAAATTCTGCGCTATATCAAGATTCAACTCAACTCAGTGTTTTCTGACGATGCCGGAAGTGACGTCACGACATTGCTTCCTGCCTCTGAGGGTCATAGAGGTGGCTGGAGGCCATCTGGTCAATGGCCAGCTCTATGGTAAACCGCCGCTGCCGATTTCATTCTCTGGCTCCCCGTGGCGAGTCGGGAGAAGCATCGGAGGGCGGCAGGAGGACTGTTAAAGCAATCAAGTTGCTATGATGACTTTTAGGGAATGGCCGGTTGAAATAAAGATATCTGGATGATGCCTGTATTATTCAGATATCACCTCTCAAAGTCCAGGACCTGATATGATGTCTTTGGCGGGAATGGATTAATCTTTATCTGTGTTACAAAGCTTAGTTCTGCTCATCATTTGGCTCCTTTATCATTTTTTTTGTACGGTATATTGATGCTTTAAAATTGGTGGTAGTACCCAAAGCTTTCTTATTTTGTGTGTGTTATTTGAGTTTTTGGAGACAGGTTTGATATCTCCCCTAAAGTTTTTTTTTTTCTTCTTCCTCTGCCTCCCCAGACAAACTATAATAAAAAAAAAAAACATCCTCTTTGTTGTTCAGATTTTTTCTTTGCACTGTTTTTCAGAGGCAAAAACTAAAAAAAAATGTGAGGAGATGGAAAAAAAAGTGCAAGAACTGGAAGAGGCCAAACAAAAGTTGATGGAAGAGGCTCAGAACAACTGCAATGAGGAGACCGTGAAAATGCTGACGGAGAAGATGGAGAGAGATAGGGAGCTGATGGCAGAGAAAATGGAAAAAATCATTAATGACAAGGAAAGGGTAAGTCTAATGAATTTGGTTAATTTGTTTATTGGAACTGGAATTTAATATTGAGGCCAGGAACACGCCTAAAAACACAACTGGGACATAAGAAAATCACGCATTTCATGTATGTCCCTTCTACTTGAATGTGTCTATGAAGGTCTTCAGGTATCAAGGCCACGGAAGAAATAATGGTACCAAATCCAAATCATCAGAATATGCCAAATCACCAATCATTCCAGTGGCGTCTTCAGTTAAAGACGTTATAGAGGCAGAAGGTTTTTGATCTTATTGCATTCTATGTATTAAGATAAAATGCCTTCTGTGCAGTGGCAGCTGGTGCTCTTTTGGTGGGGGGAGGGGGGGGGCAAACAAACTGAAAAATTCTGAAAAATACTGTAACAAAAACATCAAATGCAGCCACTGTGCCCATCATTGGCAGCCAACTGTGCCCAGCAAATGCAGCCACTGTGACACCCCCCACCCGCCCACCTGCTGTCTGACCGGCACTTATCCCATTGTGGTGGCGGGTCAGGCAGCGGGTGATGGCGGCGAGTTGTGGGACGGCTAGCATAGGTCAGGCGACGGCTCCTGTGTCCTTCCTGCGTCTCTTCGTTCCTTCTGCTAGGCGGCCAATGAGATCGCCCTGTGCCTTCAGCCAATCAGGTGACGGGTATTAGACTTGCGCCTCCTGATTGGCCTAGAGGCGGTTCAGTGTTAGAAAAGTGAATATTAATTTACTTTTCTAACACATCGGGGTGGACTGCGAGTGAAATGCATTGTGCTCAAAGTCTACCTTTTTTGAAGCCTATTAGATCCTATGGCTCTAATCAAGTGCTTCAAAAAAACACCCCTGCTGCTGGAATTCAGGCGCCCGGCATCCGAAAAGGGGACGGAGCTGGACGCCTGAATAGGGGATGGCTACAGCGGCCATGCAATGCATGAATCTATCCATTCTCCACAAAGGGGGGTGGCGTGACAGAGGAAGCGGCATTGTGTTCCCTTAATGGATGGGCCCCTGCTTCTGTGTGTAGCAGGCCCCCCAGCACCCCCCTAATACTTATTTGAGCGCCATCTTTGTCGATCGATGTCCACGAGTGCCTCGGCTGTCTAGGACTCTCGCTCCCGATTGGCTAAGACACAGCAGCAGCATCATTGGCTCCCACTGCTGTCAGTCAAAGTCAGTTAGCCAATCAGGAGAGGGAGGGGGCCAAACCAGGGCTTCGTGTCTGAATGGACACGCGGAGCTTCTGCTCGGCTCGGGTGGCCCATAGCAAGCTGCTTGCTGCGGGGGCACTGGACAGGAGGGAGGGACCAGGAGCATGCCGGAACTACACTATTCAAGTCCTGTGGTCTTGACAAAGTTCACACTAAAGTAGCTCATTACACAGGCAAAGTACCGTTGGCCTATTGGGCACTTCCACCCCCTTCCTGATCAGGCCAATTTTCAGCTTTCATTGCTGTTGCACGTTAAATGACAATTGCCCGGTCATGCAATGCTGTACCCAAACAAACTTTTTATAATTTTTTTAAACAGATAGAGCTTTCTTTTAGAGGTATTTCATCACCACTGTTTATTTCTTATTTTTTGATAAATGAAAACTCTGAAAAAAAAAAGTTTTGAGGCACTGCACTGATAGGCTGCATTGATGGGCACTGATGAGGCACTGCACTGATAGGCTGCATTGATGGGCACTGATGAGGCACTGCACTGATAGGCTGCATTGATGGGCACCGATAAAGCACTGCATTGATGGGCACTGATGTACTATAGTACAAGTCTGACATTATTGATCCTTTTGGCTCTTCTTTGGAAATGTATAATGTAACACTGTCTTTTTAAGATGAGGCCATTGTTGTTGGCCATTTTTTTTTATCAAATGTTATTAATAAAAACAATTTTTATATAATTTTCTACTTTACTGCAGCTCCAGCTATGAGTAAGCGCTAATTTCAGCGTGAAACGCGTTAGAAATTTTGTTCAATATTTTTCCCTTTGCTGCTGTGATTTGTGTGATGTGAGGTTTTTCATCTGAGAAAATAAAGGCACGGTTTACTTTATTCGATCTGGAGTGTGGCTATCCAGAGTTTTTCCATTTTTCATCTATTTAGTACAAAGTGCAGCAAGGAGCACATGGAAGGGCGACACGTGTGTAACAAAAACCAAGGAACCAAAGAAAATTCTCAGCTCTACTTACCAACCAGTCTGCAATCAACCAAACTAACCAGGGTGCCATGAACAGGTTAATTAGGTTGGTTGCAGGCTGGTCAGTATGTACTGGGAATTTTCTTTGGTTTTGTTTGCCACACGTCGCCCTTCCATGTGCTCATTGCTACAAAGGCCAGTTATAGGTGCGATGGGCTCTTTACCCCGGCCCCTGAAGAACACAACGTGTCCATCAGCTTTCATGTCTTAAAAAAAAAAATGAGGGATATATATTGTTGGTTTTTTTTCATTCATTAAAGTGCATTTTTTTCCCAACAAAAATGTGTTTGAAAAAAACTTGCGCAAATACCGTGTGACATAAAAAAATGCAACAATCCGGGGAAAGCACCAGGCCCGGATGGCCTTACTATTCAATACTATTTATGACCAAACTGTTTAACGCGGTAGGCTCGACCCCTCTGTTTGCGGTAGACACCCTACTGGCCCATATCTCGGTGATCCCTAAAGAGGGGAAAGACCCAACCTCCTGTGACAGCTATCGGGCGATTTTGCTTCTAAACCTAGACCTTAAATTCTTCACGAAAATCTTAGCAAATTGGATTCAACATATCCTTCCGAATCAAGTTCATTTGGATCAGGTAGGCTTTATTCTGACCCGCAAAGCTATAGATAATACCACCAAGGTCCTCAATTTATTACACGTAGCAAACAAATCTCACACCCAATGTGTGTTCCTCAATACAGAGAAAGCCTTTGACGGGGTGAATTGGAGCTTCATGCTTTCGGTGTTGAAGTACGCTGGCTTCAGCACTAACATGCTCCAGTGGATCTCCACAATTTATTCTCACCCTTCAGCTTGAGTTCAAGCCAATGGAGTTCTGTCAGAACCCTTTAAAATCACAAATGGAACACGACAGCGTTGTCCCTTGTCGCCCCTCCTCTTCGCCCTGTCATTGGAACCCATTCTACGTTCCACATGTCTAAACCAAGAAGTTACTGGCATAACGGTTGGCGATACCCAACACAAAATCTCGGCCTACGCTGACGACATGTTATTCTCCCTCACATACCCTCGGATCTCACTCCCAAATGTGATGAAGGAAGTTGAAAGATATGGAGGCCTCTCTAATCTTCAAATTAACTTTCATCTGGTGTCCACGTTGGAGAAGCGCTCCCCTTGGTGGACACCCATTGGAGCCGCGCTCCTGAGTCCTGCTTTTGCCTGTGATTACACACAAAGCAGAACTCGGCCCCGCCCCCATCGCCCGCGTCATTGGATTTGATTGACAGCAGCAGCAGCCAATGGCTGTGCTGCTATCAATCTATCCAATCGGGACATGAGACACCAGCTGGTGTGCTCGTTCATGGCCAGGAGGAAGATAGTATTCAGGTAAGTAAAACCGGAGAGCTGGGGGGCTGCAGCACTACAGAAGATTTTTCACCTTAATGCATAGAATGCATTTAAATTTAAGTAAAACATTTTTTTTTTAATTGTAAGAAATTAAAGTTACACCCAAGCATATAAAATCAACTCCCCACAGCATGCCCTCACACAACTCCGAAGCAATTTTAAGTTAAAATGGAATAGTACGACACTGGCATATCTGGGCACACAGATCCCTTCCAACGTATCCAAGATATTCAAACTGAACTTTCCCCCACTACTGAAGAATGTCAGAGCTCTTTTGGATAAATGGAACACCGGTCTCCACTCGTGGTTTGGTCACTGCAACATTCTTAAAATGAGTATTCTTCCTAAATGTCTTTATCTTCTACAAGCCCTACCACTCCATATTCCAACCACTTCAAAAAGATTCAGTTTTTTGCATTCATATTGGCCCATAAACGCCCACGATTGAAACGTAGCCAGCTCACACTACCTAAACAATACAGGGGTCTGGCAGTACGAGACATTCGCAAATACTTCCAGGCTATTCACCTAAGCAGACTCCTGGATTGGAACAGACACAGAGACCTCAAATTATGGGTTAGGAATGAACAAGCCCAAAGTGTCATACCCCTTGGTAAAGCACTTTGGTGTTATATCTTCCTACTAGCAGAAGTGAAAAACCACCCTCTGATAGGCCAAACAGCAAAGCACTGTTCAACCCTATTTACACAAACCCTTCTCTCCCCCCCTCGCCACTATTCCCAATCCTTGGGAACCCACTTTTTACTCCGGGATTTCGAGATTCAAACTTTTCGGGAACTTGATGAGGAACTTGATGAGGAATGGACGCTCACAGGCCTCTCACTTCTTGGTGGAGGGAGATGGCCATAGATTTTGATTCTTACCGGTCCCATTGGGGACTTTGGCTTGGGATTTTGGGGGGCTCTCCAGCTCACATATTTTCTTCATACCCTCCCGAGCAGCTATAGTAGATCACTCAATTTTGAGGAATACTGCTCAGACTCGGGAGCGATGCCACACTTGCTCTCAGCCAACTATAACCTTCTCATCACGTCTTCTTTCCCTGAGTTGTATTTGTGAATGGGAACAAGATCTGGGTACATCGTTCAATACTCAAAAAAGACAACATATTCTCCGATTTACGTACAAATCGTCCATCTGCACGAAAGTGCAAGAGACTAACTTTAAAATTTTAACTAGGTGGTACAGAACGCCGGTAAGGTTACAAAAAAAAATTCCTGCAACCTCTGATTGTTGTTGGAGATGCCAGAAAGAACACGGAACCATTCTCCATATTTTTTGGTCCTGCCCCAAACTAGAACACTTTTGGAAGGAAGTCCAATGCAATGCCCAAAAATATACCGAACGCCCAATACCAGAAGACCCAGCCTTTTTCCTCCTCCATGCCTCTAATGCCCCTGGGAAACACTACAAGAAATCAATCATTCGCAATCTCCTTGGCGCCGCTAAGGCATTCATTCCTCTTAAATAGAAATCCCCACAACCTCTGACCATAGGGATGTGGCTTAGAAAAGTAGGGGAAATAAGCTGGAAGACCTCATTCTCTCGGCATGCCACCAACAGGAACATTACTCCAAGACCTGGTCACTCTGGAATGTGTTCATCTTCTCTGAAGAAGGTAGAGCCCTCCTTGACTGTGACCCTGCTCACTAAACCACTAAACCTATTGTACGTGGACACTAACCCTATTGAGTATCTTGGTATTTTTGTAGTGCCAATCAGGCTTCCCCGTCGCCCAGTTCTGCAATCTGGGAGGTCATGCCGAGCATTGCTCCATTCCTTCCCTGACCCCCACCGCCTCCCTCCCCTCACCGCGTCCTTTGCTCCCTTCCCTCTCTAACTTAGTACTCTCTTTTCTACTCTTACGCTATTTTTCATTCTCTCTTTTCTTCTTCCGTTTCCCTTAAGCTACGCTGATTCCACTCTCTGGACCAGTGTTTTTCTTTTAGCTCCATGCCACTCCTTCTCTATGTAACATTATAAATTGATTTGGGCTGGTTCTGAGGCCTCATCCTAGCGGAATATACTGGGGTTTTGGCTACGACTTACCTGAATAGCCTAACATATGAGAGACTTCTTGGATAGCCAATAGACATATTGTCATCTTGGGTCTACAGCGTTCCACTCTATGTAAGGCATGTTTGTAATAATGTATGGTATGCCAAGACTGCTCATATGCCACTGTATGTCCTTGTACCAAGCCCTTTGACTAAATAGAAATTTGTAAGAAAAAAAGAAAAAAAAATTGCAACAACCACCATTTTGTTCCCTCGAGTCTCTGCTAAAAATATTTGTATAATGTTTGGGGGTTCTAAATAATTTTATAGAGAAAAATACTGATTTAAACTTGTAAATAGACATGTGCAGAACGAAACAATTTGTAATGTTTTGTTTTGATTCGTTATTTACATAAATTAGTTCAGGTAAATTAGTTTAACTTGTTTCATTTGTTTTCGGAATTCATTTTGAATTTAAATTGATTCCAATTTTCTGAATTACAATTAATTCAGATTACATTCAAATTGCATTTGAATTCAAATCGAATTCCATTTGAATCAAATTCTATTCGACATCATATTTATTCTATTCAAAAATTAGAATTTTGGATGACAGTTATATTCTTCTATTCCATTCTATCCTATTGTTTTTTTATTCTATTCTTTTATTTTATATTATATTCTTTTTTATTATATTCAAATTCACATTTATTCTATTTGAAATTTTATATTATATTGTTAAATATATTATATTATATTGTTAAATACATTTTTTTTTCTATTCTTTTCTATTTGTTTATTCTATTTTAGTCTATTCTTTTCTATTCTATTTTTTATTTTTAGTACTATTTTTATTTTCTATTCTATTCTATTTGAATTCAAATTTATTCTATTTGAAATTCGGATTTCAGAAGATGGTTATATTCTTTCTAATTTATTCTAGTCTTTTCTTTTTAATTCTATTCTATTTTTTTATATTCTATTCAAATTTATTTTTTTTGAAATTGAAATTTGAAATGTAATTAATTTGAAATTCGATTTTGTTTTCTATTTTATTCTTTTCTATGCTATTTTTTATTCTATTCTATTCTTTTATTTTTTATTCTATTTTACTATGTTTTTTTATTTTCTATTCTATTGTGTTCTGTTTTACTCTATTCTTTTCTTTTCTATGCTATCCCTTTATTTTCGATAAACATTTTTGCTATTCTTTTATTTTTCTTTTCTATTACATTTTTTCTATTCTAGTCCTTTATTTTCTATTCTATTACATTTCTCATCAGAAATGTCAAAACGGATTGAAAAACTATTTAAATTTGAAAACTATTCGAAAACTATTTGAATTTGATCAACAAAAATGATCAGAATCAAATTAAAAATGATTCAAAATTTGTCTGAAATTTTCTTTCGTTATTTCAGATTAGTTTAAATTGGTTTCTATTGTATATCGTAAATTCGGATAAATCTAGATTTCCAAATAACAAAAAAATTGGCAGAATTTCAGTTTGAAGGAAATGAACTGCACATGTCTACTTGTAAACAAGAAGTGCCAGAAAAGGCTTTGTCTCCAAGTGGATATATACTGTATATTAACAAACAATATCTTCACAGGAACGAGAATTATTCCTGCAGCAAGGATTGGAGAAACAAGCCCGTATGTTTCAAGAACAGATCGCAGATTTAAAGAGACAGAGAGACATTACTGATTTTGGCGTCCTTAACCCTCTCGTGAATGCCATCGCAAACCCTATACGTGGATTTATAAAGCTTTGCACACCACAGGTAGGAAAAGCTAAATTTTCTGTCAATACTTTCTGCAGTATGTGGCCCTTTATAGGAGACGTCCTCTCACTTCCATTTTTAGTGATAATGTGACACTAGGACAGGAAATGTGGGACAGAGACAGCAAGAAAAACAACATTTTTGGGTAGGTTTTTTTTGGCAACCACACCACTGTAATGGGAGCACCTAACCACTGAATGGGAGCATTACCCCACTTCCACCAATATAATCTAGAGGACCGTACCACTGACACCAATGTAATGAGAGCACTACACCGCTGGCACCAATGTAATGAGAGCACTACACCGCTGGCACCAATGTAATGAGAGCACTACACCGCTGACACCAATGTAATGGGTGTGCTACACCACTGACACCACTGTAATGAGAGCACTACACCGCTGGCACCAATGTAATGAGGTAATTATTTCCCCCACAGACATTGATATATTAGAAGTACTGCCCTACTGTCGCCAGTTAATTAGTGCACCATAGTAGATTAATTTTCAGGACTTGCTGGTGCCTTATGTTACACTAATGTAATGGGGGTGACAGGCCTAACCAGGACAGGGGCTTTTGAAGAGGACTGGGAGCAAGCCTCTTACCCACTGACTATGGGCCCTGGAGTTTAAGTCAGCACTACTCTGAGAGGCGTATGCCTGGAGGACCCTTGGATTAATGATACTTGGGATTAACCGCTTCCGGACCAGCTGCCCCAGTTATACTGTGGCAGGCTGGCTCCCCTGCAAGAGCCGTCGTAGCTGTACTCCGGCTCTTTATGGCGTGCGTGCCTGAAGCGTTTCAATGGAGCCGATGCGGCACCGGCGATTGCTAATTACAGAACGAGAACGGGGATTTGTGTGTGTGTGTACACACAAATCCCGGTTCTCTCAGGGGCGAGGAGACTGATTGTGTGTTCATACTAAGTATGAACACTGATCTCTCTCTTCCCCTAGTCAGTCCCATCCCCCTACAGTTAGAACACACATTAGGGAACACAGTTAAAGTGGATGTCATAATGTAAAGTATAAGATTTCCTATAATTGGAGCCCAGACTTGCTACAAAGAGTTAATCCAGCTCTGAGCAATCCTCTTTTATTGTTCAGTGAGACAAATCTCAACAAACAGAGAAAAACTTTGTAAATCTTCCCCCTTGCTGTGAGTGACAGGTGATTTACATATCTCATGCACCAGCCTAAGACATGCATTATTTTTTAATTCCCTCCCCCACTCCTTTTTTCTGCTGCTCTGCCAGGATTGGATGTTACACACCTCAGCATAATTGGGCATGCTGGAGTCATGTGGTTACTTTCCTGTCTTTTGCCTGGCTGATAGAGATTATAGCAGAAGTTCAGTGTAAGAAATACACAGGAGAAAATGCATATTGACAAGGGAAGTGTAGAGGTGGGCGGGGAGTCTACTGACATCATGACTCCACCCACTGAGCTCCAGACAACAGACCCACCCAGAGAATCTGCAGTTTTTCGGGTCTCATAACAGACAGAAGGGAGACATTTGACAGGTAAAGATACATGCTGGAGGCATGTATATTCTTATAGATAATCCCTATGGCAGTAGTTTAGAAAAGATGACATTGGGTTTACATCCACTTTAACCCCTAGTGATAATCCCTTCCCTGCCAGTGTAATTCCCTACACAGTAATCGGTGCATTTTTATAGCACTGATCGCTGTATAAATGACACTGGTCCCATAAATGTGTCCAATTTGTCTCAAAAATGTGTCCAATTTGTCCACAGTCCCGAAAAAAACCCCACATCGCTGGCATTACTAGTAAAAAAAAATAATAATAATAAAAATGCCATGAAACTGTTCCCTATTCAATAGAAGATATAACTTATGCGCAAACCAATCAATATACGCTTTTTGCAATTTTTATTACCAAAGATATGTAGAAAAATACATATTGGCCTAAACTGAGAAAAAATAGCTTTTTTTTCTCAGAAAGAAAGAAAAGAAAAAGAAAGCCCTATTTGTGGGAAAAAAAGGAAGTCAATTTTGTTTGGTTATAACGTCGCACAACTGCGCAATAGTCAGTTAAAGTGACGCAGTGCCGATCTGCAAAAAATGCTCTGGTAATTAAGCAGCCAATTCTTCCAGGGCTGAAGTGGTTAAAGTCCATGTCTCCCCAAAACACACAGGCTCTGGGAATCTAGGCCCGGGATCCATGTTTTAGGGCCTAAATGCCCCATTATCAACAATGACTGCTTTCACACTGTGAGGCTCATAGATGTTAATGTCATCAGCTCAAAAGCAACTCAATTCTTGAGATCATCTGATATAATCTGTTTAAGATGTTCTGTGTCTTTGTCACATTGTATCATCTCCCATAGTATGGCTCCACCTATTGTAAGTTGTGCTACTTATCTCACCTATTGTTTCTGTCTGTCTGCTAGCAATCTATTGTGGGATGATATGGTAATGTGTAATCTACTATGTTGTGACCTTGGGGGTGGGCAGTCTTGTTTAATCACAAGATTGTCATCTGGGTGGATAGTTGTTTAATTATTCTTAATGTTTATAGTATACGGTATGTTGGCTGTTGTTTTGTTATGTTAATTATATTTCTGCATACAATTTCTTTTGCATACGATAATGTGATCAGACTCATGTGACCTGGTGTATTATAAATTCTGTGTGAGTTTTCAATAAAGCGTTCCAGTTCTCATACAAGCTATTGCCGGCTAGTTTTGTATGTTATGCAATATTCAGCTATAATATCTGGTTCCTATGTCAGACTGGAGAAAGCGGTATTCTGACGGAAGCGATTATATTTGTATAATTTTTTTAACACAAATAGAGCTTTCTTTTGGTGGTATTTAACCACTAGACATGTGCATTCGTTTTCGTCCGAATGCATTTTCGTCCGAATTTCAGCTATTTTCGTTTTCGTTTTGACAAACGATAACGAAAGCACAAAATCCGAAAAACGAAAGATCCGACATAAATAAATGCTTTATTTTCGTTTTCATTGTTACAACAGTTCGATATAGAATAGGAGATTCGACGTGACTCTGACAATAACAATCTGTGTCTATAGAACCTGTGGTCGAATGTGCCTAACCTTACCTCTATTAGTCCAAGATTATATAGAGAAAATATTCGACAGAGAAAAAAGATTTGACAGAGAGAAAAGATTCTGCAAGTTACTGTCCTAAAAAGTGTTTGGGGACCCGGGTCCTGCCCCAGGGGACATGTATCAATGCAAAAAAAAGTTTTAAAAACGGACGTTTTTTCGGGAGCAGTGATTTTAATAATGATTAAAGTGAAACAATAAAAGTGTAATATTCCTTTAAATTTTGTAGGGGGGGGTGTCTATAGTATGCCTGTGAAGGGGCGCATGTTTCTGGTGCTTAGAACTGTCCCTGCACAAAGTGTCATTTATGCAGGAAAAAAAGTCCTTTAAAATCACTCGCAGCTATTATGAATTGTCGGCGGTCTGACGTTTCTTATATAAGGAGGGCGGGGCCACCCGTCACCTGACCCCGCCCCCCTCTGACGCAAGGGGAAACCCGGTGTTCCCTGTGACGTATGGGTGACCCTGCACCCCTCAGATGTAACACAGGCAGGTTTCCGTTACATCAGAGGGGTGCGGGGTCACCCATACGTCACAGGGAACCCCCGGGTTTCCCCTTGCGTCAGAGGGGGGCGGGGTCAGGTGACGGGTGGCCCCGCCCTCCGTATATAAGAAACGTCAGGCTGCCAGAATCCTTGCAGTGTCTCCTCTGCGGAGACAGAAGAAGGATGGATTCGCTGCGCTGGATGAGATGAGCCATCGCTGGAGGGATGATCCGTCGCTGGATAGCAAGAGTGGATTACCGCCGCTGGAATCTTTTTTTTATTTTTTTTATTTTTAATAAAGGAATTTTTCAAACGTGTGTTTGTCTTATTTAACTATTTTTTACACTTTCTTTGTGAAAAGGTAGGGGTACTTTTGTACCCCCTTACCATTTCACACAGGGGGGGGGGCCGGGATCTGGGGGTCCCCTTGTTAAAGGGGGCTTCCAGATTCTGATAAGCCCCCCGCCCGCAGACCTCCACAACCACCGGCCACGGTTGTGGGGATGAGGCCCTTGTCCTCATCAACATGGGGACAAGGTGCTTTGAGGGGTCACAGACCCCCAAAGCATCCTCCCAATGTTGAGGGCATGTGGCCTGGTACGGTTCAGGAGGGAGGGGGGGCCGCTCTCTCGCCCCCCCCTCTTTTCCTGCGGCCTGCCAGGTTGCGTGCTCGGATAAAGGGTCTGGTATGGATTTTTAGGGGGAATCCCACGTCAATTTTTTTTAAAATTTGACGCGGGGTTCCCCTTAATATCCATACCAGACCTGAAGGGCCTGGTAATTGAATTTAGGGGACCCCCACGCTTTTTTTTTTTTTATTTTTTTTTTTTTTTTATCAATGACTTTCTATGAGTGTTCTCTGTATTACGGAGCCGACAATTCATAATAGCTGCGAGTGATTTTAAAGGACTTTTTTTCCTGCATAAATGACACTTTGTGCAGGGACAGTTCTAAGCACCAGAAACATGAGCCCCTTCACAGGCATACTATAGACAACCCCCCCCCCCCCCCCCCCCGCTACGAAATTTAAAGGAATATTACACTTTTATTGTTTCACTTTAATCATTATTAAAATCACTGCTCCCGAAAAAACTGCCGTTTTTAAAACTTTTTTTTGCATTGATACATGTCCCCTGGGGCAGGACCCGGGTCCCCAAACACTTTTTAGGACAGTAACTTGCAAATTAGTCTTTAAAATTAGCACTTTAGATTTTGAATGTTGGAGTCCCATAGACTTCAATAGAGTTCTAAAGTATGCTATATACTAGCTCCGTCGAATCTTCTTTATACATTCGACAGACACCATAAGCCTTCAAAGACAGATTCGATTGTAATTCATGTGGATTTTCGGACGAATGCAATTTTTGAACGAAAAACGAAATAAATAAAAACAAATTTCGGGAGTAACTAAATAAATTAAGTTTTCGGACGAAAACGAAATTCCAAAACGAAATATTTTACTCTGCACATGTCTATTAACCACCACTGGGTTTTTTATTTTTTTTGCTAAATAAATGAAAAACATTAATTTTTTTTTATAGTTTGTTATAAAATTTTCCAAACATGTAATTTTTCTCCTTCAGTGATGGCCACTGATAGGCTGCATTGATGGACACTGATGAGGCGGCATTGGTGGGCACTGATAGGCTGCACTGATGAGGCGGCACTGATGGGAATTGGTGGGCACCAATAGGCTGCACTGATGAGGCGGCACTGGTGAGCAATGATGAAAACACCTACTGGTGCTTGCTGGAACTACACTATTCAAGTCCTATGGTCTTGACAAAGTAGCTCATTACACAGGCAAAATACCGCTTGCCTATTGGGTACTTTCACCCTCTTCCTGCTCAGGCCAATTTTCAGCTTTCATTGCTGTTGCACTTTAAATAACAATTGCACGGTCATGCAATGCTGTCCCCAAACAACATTTTTATCATTTTTTTTAAAACTGATAGAGCTTTTGGTGGTATTTACTCACCACTGGGTTTTTTATTTTTTGATAAACAAATGAAAATTGTGAAAAAAAAAAAAGTTTTTGTTATAAAATGTTGTAAATAAGTAATTTTTCTCCTTCGCTGATGTGCGCTAAAGAGGCGGCACTGACAGGAGCTGATGAGGCACTAAAAAATAAATAAAAATTCTGCACTGCAGAATGAACTGCTGCCTCCCTTTAAAAAGATTTCTTCAAGGTGAAATCCAACGAAATTCAAACGCTGTTCTATAGAGTAAATATGTGTATCAAGGTGGGGGGGGGGGGGGGGGAACCCTGCTTGAATGTGATAATTTGATAATGTGCTATGTGTAAACACCAAAAATTTTACGTTGAATATAAGGTGATGTGTGCTGACAAAAAATGTGCATAAAAGACTTCAGCTGTAAAAATATAATTAATATAAAGTGACTTATGCTGGCAAAAAAACCCACATCAATTGCAACTAGTAAAAAGCATCAGCTGAAAACTTATAGTTAATATAAAGTGACGTGTGCAAACAAAATGAATTGATCAATAAATAATATCAACTATACGTATATAAGTTAATAAATGTCCATATTAAAAAAAATCTCCAAAAAGTGACGTGTGCTTCATCCAAATAGTGACAGTCTATGAAAATAATTTGTGCTGGCAGTGACTTTTCTGTGCTCCCCTCTTGTGCTCGCACTCACCAGAGCGCTTCACCCCCCTGCAGGGGAAAAAGCACTTAATAGAAGTACACTCCGGATCCTGGTGTCCCTTCTCCTCGTCCACAACGTGATTCTCTCAGCAAAACTGACCCATCCACGAGTGTAGGGATGTAGTTGAACTCCTACTGCCTCCCCCTCTGTAGTGTAATCTCCAGCCGGGTATCCACATTTGGTTTAATATAAGAAAAAAAAAAAAAAAATCCTCATAGCGTGACTCCGCAAAGCTATGTTTATTGGTATTTAAAATTCTTATAATTTAAAAAGGGAGCTGCAATGCTCCAACCGGTATAAGGACAAGGAATCGACGATCTCCGTGAACCGAGCGTGCGTTCCACAGATCGTATCGCAAACACTGGAAGTACCGGACGTGACGTATTGCGTATCAAGTAAGTCCCTCCTAATGCGTTTTGCCATACGGACGTTATCTGAGGCTCTGCCATCTTGGTACGCCATACAACTTTTTTTTAAAAGCCAGCAGCTACAAATACTGCAGCTGCTGACTTTTAAAATAATGACACTTACCCGCCCAGCGCGCCCGCGATGTCGTCACCCAAAGCCGTTCTCTCGATCGTCTCTCGGGTGCTGCCGCCGCCGTTTTGGGTATGGGAATCAGGAAGTGGAGCCTTTCGGCTTCATTTCCCGGTTCCCTACTGTGCATGCGCGAGTCGCGCTGCGCAATAAGGATGGTCCCCGCTGTCTCTGGGATCCGTGTGTTTCCCAGCAGACAGCGGGGGACCTTCGGAAAGGGGCGTAGATTCTGCGGAAAGGGGCGTACCTTCTGCAGAATCTACGCCGGAAGTGGGTGCAGATACCTGTACTATACAGGTACCTGCACCCCCCTCCCCCCTGAAAGGTGCCAATTGTGGTGCCGGAGGGGGGGAGGATTCCAATGAGGGGAAGGTCCACTTTAGGGTGGACCTCCGCTTTAAGTACCGGATGGAGGTGTCATTGCAGCCAATCGTTACACTCACTGTCAGCGGTAAATGAATGTCTGCCAGGGATACAACCATTTGTATGAGGCCTAATTGCAGTACCTGAAAGCCAACCACTAAGCGGATGTTAAAAAGGCAGCAAAGACAAATCCAGTCAGGTGCAATCCAAATATTACATAGTAAAAGTATTTGATAGGCATAAAAATACACAATTACAAAGTTATACATAGTATATGAGCAAACTATACACATCAGTGCATAAATTGGGTCCTGTTGTAGGAAAATCTGATTGTTCTGAACATGGTGGCATAATGTGGGACTATAAAGAGACCAGTAGCTAATAGCTTGCATCTCGTAAGTTATTCTGAGCATGCGTGACACTTTGTCCGTTTGGAATTGCCTACACACAATCAGAATTTACGCGATCGGATTTTGTTGTCGGAAAATTTTAGATCCAGCTCTCAAACTTTGTGTGCTGGAAATTTCCGACGGAATAAGTCTGATCGGATTTTCCGACAACATGATCCAATCGCACATTTTCCGTGGGAAAGTCCGACCGTGTGTACAGGGCATTAGTGTTATAGGGGATCTAGGCTAAACCCAGGGGCGGACGGACCATTCGGGCATTCGGACGCCGTCCGAGGGCCCGCGGCCAGTAGGGGGCCCGTGAGAAGCTCCTATGCTGCTGGCAGTGCTGCGGTGGAGCCGTTCTGCCGCTGCGGGGGGGGGGGGGAGAGGCAAAGACACAGCATCTCCCCTGCACCTCTAGCTTTCAGTTCAGTAGGGGCCCGGGAGATGGGAGGCGGCGATCGAATATGTCGTTACAGCGGCATCTCCCTCGGGCTTGTATTTCTCCATTACAGTGTATAGAGTGGAGAGGGGAGGGGCCTCTGACCCGGGCAGCTATAAGTTTCACTCTTCAGTGAGTTGCTCGGCTTGTATACTGTTGCCGACTGCTGCCCGGGTCAGAGGCTCCTCCCCTCTCCACTCTATACACTGTGAAGGAGAAATGCAAACCCCAGGGAGATCCCGTGGTCCACAGGCACCATAGAGCTGCCGATCGCCCCTACCACCTCCCCGTGCTGGGGGTTGGATGTGCACAGCCAGGTACAGGGGAACCTGGGGGGGGGGTTTAAGTCTGGGGACCCTGACATAAGGAGGGGGCTCTCTGGGGACCCTGAAATATGGAGGGGGCTCTCTGAGGACCCTGATGGAGGGGGCTCTCTGGGGACCCTGATGGAGGTGGGCTCTCTGGGGACCCTGACATATGGAGGGTGCTCTCTGGGGACCCTGAAATATGGAGGGGGCTCTCTGAGGACCCTGATGTATGGGGGGCTCTCTGGGGACCCTGATGGAGGGGGGCTCTTTGGGGACCCTGCAGTATGGAGGGGGCTCTCTGGGGACCCTGATGGAGGGGGGCTCCCTCGGGACCCTGAAGTATGGAGGGGGCTCTCTGGGGACCCTGAAGTATGGAGGGGGCTCTCTGGGGACCCTGAAGTATGGAGGGGGCTCTCTGAGGACCCTGATGTATGGGGGGCTCTCTGGGGACCCTGATGTATGGGGGGTTCTCTGGGGACATTGATGTATGGAGGGGGTTCTCTGGGAACCCTGATGTATGGGGGGGCTCTCTGGGAACCCCAATGTATGGGGGGGCTCTCTAGGAACCCTGATGTATGGGGGGGGGCTCTCTGGGAACCCTGATGTATGAGGGGACTCTCTGGGAACCCATATCTATGGGGGGGCTCTCTGGGACCCTGATGTATGGGGGGCTGTCTAGGGACCCACATCTATGGGGGGCTCTCTGTGGACCCTGATGTAAGGGGGATCTCTCTGTGGACCCTGATGTAAGGGGGGATCTTTCTGGGGACCCTGATGTAAGGGGGGCAATCTCCGTGGACCCTGATGTATGGAGGGGGCGATCTCCGGGGACCCTGATGTATGGAGGGGGCAATCTCCAGGGACCCTGATGTATGGAGGGGGCGATCTCCGGGGACCCTGATGTATGGGGGGCTCTCTGGGGACCCTGATGTAAAGGGGGGCTCTCTGAGGACCCTGATGTAAGTGAGGGAGGCTCTCTGGAGACTTGTTTACATCGGAAAACCCCCGTTCTGCCTTTGTTGGAAACAATCGTCGGGGCCCGCCGGACCCACTGATTAGCTCTCAGTGTGTCCAATCAAACAGCGCGCAGACCCGCAAGTGCAGAATCAAGTACCTGTATGTGATTCTGCTCACAGAAGACGCAGCCCCGCAGTAAATGTACGTGGTTAATGTGAGTTTATTTTTCTTTATTTTCTTAACTCTTTAAACCTTTATTTTGAACATACAATAGAGAAATTCTGTCACCAATGCATATGATGCACCAGTGCAATATATACTTGGTGCTTTGTGAGGGTGTGGCTTGTGTTTGGGTGGGGACAAGGGGGGCCCCATGGTCCCCTACTGCCCGGGGGCCCCATGAGTTGTCAGTCCGCCCCTGGCTAAACCTATATAGCAAGTATAGCATCCTCAATACAAGGGAGGAGTGGAGGAGACAGTTTGTGTAACTATGTGGGAGGTGATGAGGATGACAACTGTCATGGAGATAAAAACAAATCTTTAAAAACTGATGAGGAGTGATAAAAAATTCTAATATAGTTCATGATAATAGCGGATCCTCAACCGAGAGAGAGATGGGAGTATGGGCTTCATATTAAGAATAAAATCTATACATATACTAAGTATGATTATTAAAAATTTGATAAAAAGCTGTTCAGATCAATGTCATTATTTAACCCTCTAGGCACCCCAACCGGTATATTAATTTAGTCTCATTTTGAGACACCCTTATCTTCTTATTGCCTCTCCAATGATCATTAATGAGGTCTATATCGTAGAAAATGAGTCCTGCGAGGTCTTTACCATTAGGGAATTACAATTCATATTCTTTATCTCCATCTTTTGTTTCATCATGGATTCCTTCTGGTACCCTTTGTCTAAGAACTTTTTAATCAGGCAAATGTGACCCACACCAAATTGCTAGCACTGTCAGGGGACTGGAGACAGATTGTGTTTTCCTACTATGTAGGAACAGCGATATGTCTCCTCCCCCAGTGAGTCACATCCCCATACAGTTAGAATCCCTTGCAAGGGAACACATTTAACCCCTTAACCACCCCCTAGTGTTAACCCCTTCCCTGCCATTTATATGTAATCAGTGCATATTTATAGCACTGATTGCTGTATAAATGTCAATGGTCCCAAAAAATGTGTCAAAAGTGTCCGACCTGTCCGCCACAATGTCGCAGATCACCATCATTACTAGTACCAAATGGCCTGGTCAGGAAGGGGGTAAGTTCTTCTATGGCTGAAGTGGTTAAAGGCACAGGGGTGCACTGAACACCCAGCACATAGCACCATGGCAGTGAAGATGTCCGGTGTGCCCCTCACCAATATTCCATCAGTACAAACAAATGGCCCCTGCCCCCACTAATTACTGGCCTTTGCAGCAAGGAGCACATGGAAGGGCGACACGTGGCAAACAAAAACCAAAGAACCAAGGAAATTTCCCAGCTCTACTTACCAACCAGTCTGCAATCAATCAAATTAACCAGGGTGCCGTGAACAGGTTAATTCGGTTGGTTGTAGGCTGGCCAGTAAGTAGAACTGGGAATTTTCTTTGTTTTTGTTTGACACGCGTCGCACTTCCATGGGCTCCTTACTGCAAAGGCCAGTCATAGGTGTGATGGACTCTTTACCCCGACCTCCGAAGGACACAGCGATCACAGATCCCGGCCAATGCCTGCCGTAGGGGGCAAGTGGGAAGCGCAAACACAGCTGTAGCCATCATTCGGCTATAGGGTGATCGGAAAGAGGTTAATTTAGAGCATTTAGAGATTCATCTTTAGATTTTTAGATATTGTTTTAATGAAAAGAAAAAAATATATATTTTTAAAGAATAAATTACAAGACAGACGACAGAAACAATAAAATAAATAGGATTAAAAGATAAAATTATTTATTGGTGGTCCCAGGATTACATTGCTTTTCTTTCATGTATTTTTTTTTCTATATCTACTTGCCAACTGCAATACGTATATATACGTTGCGGCCTGCAAGTGGTTTACCGGAGTTATGGCTGAAGCTTTATTTTTTCAGTTGGCAGCTGGCTTTCTCATGAAAGTGGTCCAAGTGGCTCATTAGCCGCTGGAACGCTTTCAGAGCAGCAGGAGGGGTCGCCCCCTCTTGCAGCTCACCGGTGTTTCTCAGGCTTACTGTTTTGTAGCTTTCCAGATGGTCTCTGATCACCTCTATGGCCTCGGAGGACCAGAGTGACGTCATGGCTAAACAAATTCTGTTTTTTATTTTTTTTAAAGCAAAAGTCAACCTTTTTATGTTTTTATGTCTTTTTGACCCCAGATCTCCACATAAAGAGGACCTGTCATCCTTATTTCTATTACAAAGGATGTTTACATTCTTTGTAATAGGCATAAAAGTGATAAAAAAAAATGAAAGGAACGGTGTAAAAAAAAAAAAAAAAAAGAAAAAAAAATGTTAGGTGCCCCCATCTCTCCGCGATCGCATGCAAAAGCGAACGCATATGTAAGTCACGCATGTAAATGGTGTTTGCACCAAATGTGAGGTATCGCCGCAAATTTTACAGCGTGAGCAATAATTCTAGAACTAAATCTCCTCGTGTAACCTGTAAAAAAATGTAAAGTTTCGCCTATGGAGATTTTTAAGTACAGTAATTTGTCTCCATTCCAGGAATGTGCGCCATTTTAAAGTGTGACATGTTAGGTATCTATTTACTCAGCATAACATCATCTTTCATGTATTAAAAAAACTGGGGGATATATTGTGCTTTCTTTTTTCTTTCATTAATTAAACTGTATTTTTTCTACTTTTCCTACAAATACCGTGTGACATAAAAAAATGCAACAATCACCATTTTGTTCCCTAGAGTCTCTGCTAAAAATATTTATATAATGTTTGGGGGTTCTAAGAAATCTTCTAGTGACAACTACTGATTTAAACATGTAAATAGACATGTGCAGGAGGAAACAATTTGTAATGTTTCGTTTGGATTCGTAATTTACATAAATTAGCTCAGGTAAATTAGTTTAACTTTTTTAATTCATTTTCAGAATTAATTGATTACAATTTTCTGAATTCCAATTAATTCAGATTATATTCAAATTGCATTCCATTTGAATAAAATTCCATTCCACATCAAATTTATTCTATTCAAAATTAGAATATTGGATGATGGTTATATTATTCTATTCCATTCTTTTCTTATCGTAAATTCGGATAAATCTAGAATTCCAAATAACAAAAAATTTGGCCGAATTTCAGTTTGAATGAAACAAACTGCACATGTCTACTTGTAAACAAGAAGTGCCAGAAAAGGCTTGGTCTCCAAGTGGATATATACTGTATATTAACAAACAATATCTTATTGTTTTTTTTTTGTATTCCTGCAGCAAGAATCGGTGCAACGAGACTTTAACATTTTCACGCATCCCACCGCAAACCCTTTTCGTGGATTTACTGAGCTTTTTGGAAAAAAAAAATAGCAACGGACATAAGAAAATGTGTCTCCAGCCAAAACTTCATGTTATTTTTGATTGATTGAGGAAGAGCTAAAATTTCTGTCAATATTTACTGCAGTATGTGGCCCTTTATAGGAGACGTCCTCTCACTTCCATTTTTAGTGATAATGTGACACTAGGACAGGAAATGTGGGACAGAGACAGCAAGAAAAACTACATTTTTGGGTAGGTTTTTTTTGGCAACCACACCACTGACACCACTGTAATGGGAGCAACTAAACACTGAATGGGAGCATTACCCCACTTCCACCAATATAATCTAGAGGACTGTACCACTGACACCAATATATTGGGTGTGCTACACCACTGACACCACTGTAATGAGAGCACCTAAACACTGACACCACTGTAATGAGAGCACTACACCACTGACACCACTGTAATGAGAGCACTACACCGCTGACACCACTGTAATGAGAGCACTGCACCACTGGCACCAATGTAATGAGGAAATTATCTCCCCCACTGACATTGATATATTAGAAGTACTGCCCCACTGTCGCCAGTTAATTAGTGGACCATAGTGGATTCGTTTTCAGGACTTGCTGGTGCCTTATGTTACACTAATGTAATGGGGACGACAGACCTAACCAGGACAGGGGCTTTTGGAGAGGACTGGGAGCAAGCCTCTTACACACTGACTATGGGCCCTGGATTTTAAGGGAACACTACTCTTTGGGAGGTGTATGCCTGGAGGACCCTTGGAGTAATGGTACTTTGGATTAACCGCTTCCGGACCAGCTGCCGCAGTTATACTGTGACAGGCTGGCTCCCCTGCGAGAGCCATCATAGCTGTACATCGCCACTTTAAGATACCTCCAGTGGAGCATGCACGTGCCCAAAGCATGTCCATGGAGTCGTTGCGAGTGCCCGGTGGTCACGAAGACTGCCGGGCACCCGTAATTGCTTGTTACAGAACGGAGAAGTGTGTGTGTGTGTGTGTGTGTGTGTGTAAACACGCAAATCCCGCTTCTCTCAGGGGCGAGGAGACTGATCATGTGTTCATACTTTCATTTGGTGGTATTTATTCACGACTCTGTTTTTTATTTTTTGGAAATTTGGAAAAAAAACAGTATTTTCTTTATTCTATTTTAAAGGAAATCCAATAAAATCTAAATTTGTCATAAATTTAAGCCAAAATGTATTCTGCTACATGTTTTTGATAAAAAAATTCTGTTAAGTGTATAATAATTGGTTCACGTGATCAAGGACATATGTACGCATATGATCATGTACAGATGGGACATGTGATTTTACTGTTATATATGTGGGGGACATGTGTTTTGGGGATCATTACTATGTGGGGACATGTGTTTTGGGGACACGTGTATTTTACTGTGGTGTGTTGTGTGTTTTACTAGACTGGTGATCAGTGGGTAAAAAGATGTAAAAAAAACAGCTCATACTCACTGATCACCAGCTAGTTGCAGAGATCCGCTCTCCTCTCCTCAGCGACAACTTCCATGTGAGGAGAGGAGAGCCGATCACCTAGCAACCGGCTGTTTGTTTACATCACATGATGGCCGTGATTGGACACGGCCTTCATGTGATCAGGAGGGCCAATAACAGAGCCCCCCTGTCGACTTAAGATGCGCCGTGTCCAGGTGACACGAGCGCATCAGGATCGCACCGCTGCGCGGGAACGCGCGCACGTGATCCCGCTCCTTCTGAGGGATGTTCCTGAATGTCCACTCAGAAGGAGAGAGCGCCCATCCAGCCGTACATGTGCAGTGGCCGGGTGGAAAGTGGTTAATCACAACATTGTCATCTGGATGGCTAGTTGTATAATTATTCTTCATGTCTATAGTATATGGCAGGGATATGCAATTAGCGGACCTCCAGCTGTTGCAAAACTACAAGTCCCATCATGCCTCTGCCTCTGGGTGTCATGGTTGTAGCTGTCAGAGTCTTGCTATGCCTTATGGGACTTGTAGTTCTGCAACAGCTGGAGGTCCGCTAATTGCATATCCCTGGTATATGGTATGTTGACTGTTTTGTTAATTATATTTCTGTATACAATTTCCTTTGCATACGATAATGTGATCAGACTCATGTGACCTGGTGTATTATAAATTCTGTGTGAGTTTTCAATAAAGAGTTCCAATTCCCATACATGCTATTGCCGGCTAGTTTTGTAAAAATTTGATAAAAATCTGTTCAGATCAATGTCAACATTTAACCCTCTAGGCACCCCAACGGGTATATCCATTTAGTCTCATTTTGAGACACCCTTACCTTCTTATTATCGCCTCTCCAATGAATATTAATGAGGTCTATACCGTAGAAAATTAGTCCTGCGGGGTCCTTATTGTGAAACTCGACGAAGGGTCTAGAAAGGTTATTTTAGAAGAATAATAGGGCCCCAGGCGCTGCCTCATATATATATATATATATATATATATATATATATATATATATATTATATAGGCTAAAACAATATTATGGGGGGCCTCTAAAGTCCTCTTTGCTAATCAAGGTTGGAGGCCCTTCTACACAATGGGAGGACCAGAATATCTTCTCTAGTAGTGAGATCACACTACCTATATTTTTTCAGACTGAAACATCCGGTGAGACTATCGACAAAATATATGCAATGTTCCCCTATATTAAGTGTGTGTGCAATTAACGCTTAAAAAAACTGGTTAAAACACCCCGTTCTCTACGTACAGCCTATTTGTATAAAGCAATACAGAGTATAGGGATGAATTAGATCAATGAACTGTGATACACAAATATAAAGGAATATCAATATCAAACAGGAAAAAATATATATATAAATTACTTTTATATATTTATATATGTAATTTATATATATTTTTCCTGTTTTCATATTTTTCCTGTTTTTTCATATTTTTCATATTTTTCCTGTTTGATATTGATATTCCTTTATATTTGTGTATCCCAATATCCATTTGGGAACTGGTGTTGTTCTTCTTCTTTACCAGTAGGGAATCCCGATTCATACATACAAAAACCTCTATATATTTAATCGATGTATGTAATTTGTGTAACTAACATTTTTATTTACACTTTAGCAGCATGTATTGTATGTTGTAGTCGGATCCCTGTTAGGTATTGACCATCTATTAAATGTTAAGGACCCTAGAAGTGTGCTAGTCTTGTGGTCTTTATTTAATTCATGATTGCAGCTGAACTGCACTGAGTTCGGTCCCAGCAGGTTTGGTGAACTTCAAAGATGCTGAACTAGAACCCCATTAAAATCAATAGGAGCTGAACCTGTCATATTAAAAATGCTCATTTTCTGGACTATTTGGAAGGGGGTGGGGGTCTAAAAATAGTAGGTGGGTGGACACTGACCTGGGGAAAATGTACCAATGCCAATTCGAACATTTTTTATTTGGCCAGGAGCAGTTTTTTTTTCATGCCCACGTGTTGATGAGGACAAGGGTCTCCTCCCCAAAACCTTTGAAAAATTATGTGTTCTTAGGGGTGGTGGACCGTATGGGGAACCAGTTCCCCTGGCTCAGCACCTGTTGGATTGGCAAAGTCTGATGGGGAACAAAGAGACTCGTTCCCCACCAGGTTTTCCTTGCTTTTTATTGACAGCACATGGCAGTGGGAGGATTCAAAAGGTGCTATTGGAACTAATAGGGGCTCAGCCAAAATTGGAGTGGACCTGATGGAGAACTTCCAGTGTGGCGATGCATCTGTTTCAAACGGGTACATGAAAAAAAATTACAATTCTCCTAATTCTTCCATTCTTTTTAACCAGGACACAAAACAGCAATAAACACCCTTCAACACCGAACCCAAAGAGTTCAAAAAGGAATTTTGAGTGGAGTTTTAATTTAAAACATAAAGTAGCTCATGATTTCTCAAACTAATGTTGTATTTGTTAACTATTTGCTTTGTTATGGGACAGCAGGGACAGCAAGCAGCAGTAACACTTAGGGCTCATGCAGACAGGGCATTCGAAAAAACGAGCTGCAAAGCCACTACCAATGCCATGAAAAAGCGGCTGTAAAAATGTGCTTTTAGTAGCTTTTTGCATTGGTGTTAATGCATGTTTAGCTGTGCTAGCTTTTAGCAGCGTTTCTCTGCCTCTACAGGAAGTTCCCGTGTTATGATCATCCGAGTTACGAATGACTGCTACTTACGAACAGCCTCAATGCCGGCCGCTTGTACTCGACACTGGTCCTGGATACCTCCAAGCAGCTATCTTGCAGCACCGGACACATCCTACACTGTAGTACTACATGTAATGCATGGCCAGAAGAGCCTCAGATAACATATCTGCATGCACAGAAGCGCCGGGAACATCCCACATCCCTGCACAGGCTGAAGTTACACTTACAAATGCAGTGTTCCAACTTACACACAAATTCCACTTACGAACAAATATACAGTACTTATTGTGTTTGTAACTCCGGTACTGCCTGTATTCAAAATCAATGGTTTCCTATGAGAGCTCATTGATTTGAATAGAAGTCGCACCACAAATCAGATCAGGAGGGAGGGAACCCTCACCAAAATGGAAAAAAAAACTGGCATGGGGTTCCCCCCAAGAGAATACCAGACCCTTCGGTCTAGTATGGATTTTAAGGGGAACCCCCACACCAAAAAAATTGGCATGGGATCCCCCCAAACTCCATACCAGACCCTTATCCGAGCATGTAGCCCAGCAGGAAAGGGGGGAGGGGTGAGCGAGTGCCCCCCGGACCATACCAGGTCACATGACTTCAACATGGGGGAGGGTGGGTACTTTGGGACAGGAGGGGCCCTGCGCCTCACCCCAAAGCACATTGTCCCCATATTGATGGGGACAGGGGCCTCTTCCAGACAACCCTGGCCGGTGGTTGTCAGTGTCTGTGGGCAGGGGGGGAAGGGATGAACCAAACACCCCCCCTGTTCGGTTCGCATCAGAGCATGTGAACAGGCAAAAAATTTGTTTGAACATGCGAACACCGTTAAAGTCTATGGGACACGAACATGAATAATCAAAATTGCTCATTTTAAAGGCTTATATGCATGGCATTGTCATAAAAAGTGTTTGGGGACCTGGGTTCTGCCCCAGGGGACATGTATCAATGCAAAAAAAAGTTTTAAAAATGTCAGTTTTTTCGGGAGCAGTGATTTTAATAATGTTTAAAGTGAAACAATAAAAGTGTAATATGCCTTGAAATTTTGTATCGGGGGTGTCTATAGTATGCCTGTAAAGGGGCGCATGTTTCCCATGTTTAGAACAGGCTGACAGCAAAATGACATTTCTAAAGGAAAAAAAGTAATTTAAAACTACTCGCAGCTATAATGTATATAAATAAATTTATCTATAAATCTATAAATTGGGCCTGGTATGGAATTTAAGGGGACCCCCACGCATTTTTTTTTTTTACATTTTGGTTTGGGGTTCCCCTGTGGGGAAATTCCATGCCGTTTTTATCAATGAACTTTCATGTATATTGTTGGACCGACAATTCATTATAACCGCGAGTAGTTTTATATAAATTTATTTAAATGACTTTTTTCCTTTAGAAATGTAATTTTGCTGTTAGACTGTTCTAAACATGGGAAACGTACACCCCTTTACAGGCATACTATAGACACCGCCCATGTATGAAATTTAAAAGAGTATTACACTTTTATTGTTTCACTTTAAGCATTATTAAAATCACTGCTCCCGAAAAAACTGCTGTTTTTAAAACTTTTTTTTGCATTGACACATGTCCCCTGGGGCAGGACCCAGATCCCCAAACACTTTTTATGACAATACCATGCATAAAAGCCTTTAAAATTAGCACTTTTGATTTCTCCCATAGACTTTTAAAGGGTGTTCCGTGGCTTTCAAATTTGCCACGAACACCCCAAATTGTTCGCTGTTCGGCAAACTGGTGAACAACCAATGTTCAAGTCTAACTCATGTTTGACTCGAACATAAAGCCCATCCCTAGCGGGGGTCTTATGAGAAACTGGATAAATTAAAGAATAGACAACACAACACCTTTGGCTGGATAAAGATTGTCCGTGGCCATTTTATTAATACATTTTTTATAAAAATACTTAAATATCATTTAAACACACAACCAGCTTAGCCACTACGGCTCAAGCTGGGACATTTAGGAGGGAAATACACCCAGAAGACCCCTAAAACCACAGCCATTTAAATGGAGGCATGGAGACCTGTATTGGAAATATCCAAGGCAATGTCAGATAGGTGGACCCCGTCGCCCCTATACAGCCCAGGGAGACCTCCTTCCAACTTTGTGTGCCTGTAAGAAAAGCCTGCAAAAGAACCGAAGAATAATTTTACTGCTCTGTTCAGCCTCTTCTTTCCAGCAGACACAGGAAAAAGGAATTTTGGGGATGAGGCCCTTGTCCCCATCAAGATGAGGACACGGTGCTTTGGGGGAGCCCATGTTGGCTCGTCCCCCCTTCTTTCCTGGCCTGCCAGGCTGCTTGTTTGGATAAGAGTCTGGTATGGATTTTGGGGATTAAAAATATCTTAACACGCAGTCATTAATGTCTAAACCGCTGGCAAAAAAGTGAGTACACCCCTAAGCGAAAATGTCCAAATTAGGTCCAATTAGCCATTTTTCCTCCCTGGTGTCATGTGACTCGTTAGTGTTAAAAGTGAATGGGGAGCAGGTGCGTTAAATTTGGTGTTATTGCTCTCACTCTCTCATACTGGTCACTGGAAGTTCAACGTGGCACCTCATGGCAAATAACACTCTGAGAATCTGAAAAAAAGAATCGTTGCTCTACATAAAGATGGCCTAGGCTATAAGAAGATTGCCAAGGCCCTGAAACTGAGCTGCAGACTATACAGCGGTTTAACAGGAAAGGGTCCATTCAGAACAGGTTTCGCCATGGTCACCCAAAGAAGTTCAGTGCACATGCTCAGCGTCAGAGGTTGTCTTTGGCATATAGACGTATGAGTGCTGCCAGCATTGCTGCAGAGGTTGAAGAGCTGGGGTGTCAGCCTATCAGTGCTCAGACCATATGCCGCACACTGCATCAAATTGGTCAGCATGGCTGTTGTCCCAGAAGGAAGTCTCTTCTAAGATGATGCACATGAAAGCCTGCAAACAGTTTGCTGAAGACAAGAAAACTAAAGACATGGATTATTGATAAACGTATTCGATTCAGATGGTGTCAAGCATGTGTGCCAGCAACCGGGTGAGAAGTACAAAGACAAGTGTGGTGGTGGGAGTGTCATTGTCTGGGCCTACTTGAGTGCTGTCATCACTGGGGAGCTACAGGTCATTGAGGGAACCATGAATGTCAACATGTACTGTGACATACTGAATCAGAGAATGATCCCCTTCCTTCGGAGATTGGGCTGCAGGGCAGTATTCCAACATGATAACCACCCCAAACACACCTCCGAGATGACCACTGCCTTGCTAAAGAAGCTGAGGGTAAAGGTGATGGACTGGACAAGCATGTCTCCAGACCTAAACCCTATTGAGCATCTGTGGGGCATCCTGAAAAGGAAGATGGGGGAGCACAAGGTCTCTAACATCGACCAGCTTCGTGATGTCATCATGGAGGAGGGGAAGAGGACTCCAGTGGCAAACTGTGAAGCTCGGATGACCTCCATGCCCAAGAGGAAAGTGCTGGAAAATAATGATAGCCACACAAAATATTGACACTTTGGGCCCAATTTGGAAATTTTCACTTAAGGGTGTACTCACTTTTGTTACCAGCGGTTTAGACATTAATGGCTGTGTGTTAAGTTAATTTGAGGGGACAGCAAATTTACACTGTTATCTAAGCTGTTCACTAATTGACATTGTAACAAAGTGTAATTTCTTTAGTGTTGCCACAAGAAAAGATATAATAAAACATTTACAAAAATGTGCGAGGTGTATTCACATTTGTGAGATACTGTATATATCAATACATTGCTTACACAGTATATATATATATATATATATATATATATATATATATAAATATATATTCTACACTGACTACACTGTATATATGTATATACTAAACTGCCTGCATGCCACTAACTAACCAGTCTAATCTAGCTCAAGTTCCAATCTCTCTCCATTAATGCACACTATACACGGCTACCTTATATAGTGTGGGGTGTGGACAACGATTTCACCAAATGCAGATTGCGCTGTGATTGGCCAAAGCATGCAGGGCAGGTGCATGCTTTGGCCAATCAGCAGCCGTCAATGCACTGCGATCTCGCAGTGCATTATGGGGAGCTCCGCAGCTCTCAAATTTGCAGTGAACGCCCCATATGTTTGTTTGTTCTGCGAAAAAAATGAACACTTGATGTTCGAGTCAAACCTACGTTCGAATCGAACATCGAGACCATTCCTACTATTAATATATATTATTTTTGCATCCTTTTTGTGGTGTGATGTCCATGGACAATATCCTAAAGATACACAAGTATATATATGGGGGCAGTGACAAGCCCTACAGCCAACACTACAGTGGGGATCGAAAGTTTGGGCACCCCAGGTAAAAATCTGTATTAATGTGCATAACGAAGCCAAGGAAAGATGGAAAAATCTCCAAATGGCATCAAATTACAGATTAGACATTCTTATAATATGTCAAAAAAAGTTAGATTTTATTTCCATCATTTACACTTTCAAAATGACAGAAAACAAAAAAATGGCGCCTGCAAAAGTTTGGGCACCCTGCAGAATTTATAGCATGCACTGCCCCCTTTGCAAAGCTGAGACCTGCCAGTGTCATGGATTGTTCTCAATCATCGTCTGGGAAGACAAGGTGATGTCAATCTCAAAGGTTTTAATTGGCCAGGCTCATCTGACCTTGCCCCAACAATCAGCACCATGGGTTCTTCTAAGCAGTTGTCTAGAAAACTGAAACTGAAAATAGTTGACACTCACAAAGCTGGAGAAGGCTATAAGAAGATAGCAAAGTGTTTTCAGATGTCAATATCCTCTGTCCGGAATGTAATTAAGAAATGGCAGTCATCAGGAACAGTGGAAGTTAAAGCAAGATCTGGAAGACCAAGAAAAATATCAGACAGAAAAGCTCGCAGGATTGTGAGAAAAGCAATTCAAAACCCACGTTTGACTGCACGATCCCTCTAGAAAGGTCTGGCAGACACTGGAGTTTTGGTACACTATTCCACTATAAAGAGATACTTGTACAAATATGGTCTTCATGGAAGAGTCATCAGTAGAAAACCTCTTCTACGTCCTCACCACAAAAATAAGCGTTTGAACTTTGCAAATGAACATATAGACAAGCCTGAGGCATTTTTAAAATAAGTTCTGTGGACCGATGAGGTTAAAATATAACTTTTTGGCCGGAATGAGCAAAGGTACGTTTGGAGAAAAAAATGTCTCAGAATTTAATGAAAAGAACCTCTGTCCAACTGTTAAGCATGGGGGTGGATCAATCATGCTTTGGGGTTGTATTGCAGCCAGTGGCACAGGGAACATTTCACGAGTAGAAGGAAAAATGGATTCAATAAAATTTCAGCAAATTTTGGATGGTAACTTGATGCCATCTGTGAAAAAGCTGAAGTTAAAGAGAGGATGGCTTCTACAAATGGATAATGATGCTAAACGCACCCCAAAATCCACGGGGGATTACATCAAGAGGTGTAAACTGAAGGTTTTGCCATGACCTGCACAATCTCCTGACCTCAACATTATTGAAAATCTATGGCTAGACCTTAAAAGAGCAGTGCGTGACAGACAGCCCAGAAATCTCAAAGAACTGGAACACTTTTGTAAGGAACAATGGGCAAAGATACCGCAAACAAGAATTGAAAGACTTTTGGCTGGCTACAAAAAGCATTTACAAGCTGTGATACTTGCCAAAGGGGGCAGTACAAGATATTAACTCTGCAGGGTGCCCAAACTTTTGCAGACGCCATTTTTTTGCTTTGTGTAATTTTGAAAGTGTAAATGGTGGAAATAAAATCTAACTTTTTTGACATATTATGAGAATGTCTAATCTGTAATTTGATGCCATTTGGAGATTTTTCCATCTTTCCTTGACTTCGTTATGCACATTAATACACATTTTTACCTGGGGTGCCCAAACTTTCGATCCCCACTGTAAGTCCGCCTATGTTACTGGACATTCTAGAAAGGATAGCTTCTCCCAATATGAGTACACTGCTACTGTGGTTAGGTACCAATGCACAAATGAGAAACAGTCAGTGAAGGTCAATTACTGATAAGGAAGTGACAAATTGAATAAAATAAATATTGTAACTAAATAATAACTAATAAAATTAACAGATAATTATTACTAAGTGATCAAAAGTCCATAAGTGATGATGATAACCAAAAAAGGTTAATTATTATCTGGTAATAAATCAAAATAATATAAAATAAAGTTCATGCAAAAATTTGTTGAAAACTGTAGACTCTAAGGTGATATAAACAGGACACCCCAAGGAAATGTGACAAGATGAAAGTGCCTCCACCACAGCAAACACTGCCACTTATTACAGGGGACCACAGTATGTAGATGGCTATTACCCCAGCACGGGATCTTTATGGTGTACACTGAACTCAGCCTCAGCAGTGAGGGTCCTCACTCATGTCAGATCGGGCCACGGTAATAGAATCCCCATAGAACAACAAAGGCTCACAGTAGTGTAAAACCCTTAATATTTATTTTGTTTAACATAAGACAAATACACACTTACATTTGGGTAGATAAAATACAGCAAAAAAAAAAGAATCGGTCTCAAATAACCCGGTTGCTTCCGGGACTAGGCATGTAGCAGTGACGTCAGTGCATCGCTCCTCCTCCCTATGCATTTTGTCATACAACAGGACATCGTCACGGGGCATGAGCGGCGTCCTGACACACCGCTTATATACAGAATGGATAACAAAGCCTCAGTCTGAGTCCTGGAAAGGAGCCGATGGGCGCCATCTTGGTCAAGGGAAAACATAAAAACATACATATCGGAGTATCCACGTAGTGAGGGCAGATAATAAGTAGTCAAATACTGCTTAAAAAACTTAAAGAAAGCATAAAAAAGATTGTAATGAAGGTATCCACTTGCTACTGGCTTACATGAATAGCTTAAGGGGTACTTATCACACAAAATAAAAAGGCATTCATGAAATCAAATTCAAAAACGACAATGCATCACCAAACACGAAAAGTGTCAGTGCTGCAAAACAAAGCAGTCAAAAATCCCTTCACTGCCAAGGACTGCCAAATCGGCGCTTAGACTGTAAATGCTGCCAGGATCACACCATCGATTACCGTCTGCACATAAATCAACATAGATCCTTCAGCAGCCCAATTGAACATACAAAAATGATAAATATTTATAAGGACGATACTATTTAAATGGTATTGGATGGGTCCCTGTTGTGTACAGTGAGATAGTGTTTTGACACTGAATGTTTGGTGAAACCCTTGCATATGTTGTTTACATGTTCGTTTAAGCCAGGGGTGCCCAACCAGTGGCCCGGCGGCCACATGTGACCCGCGGAGCCCTCTGATGTGGCCCGCGACCTCCTGCTCTGGGATGGAGGGTTGGCAAGCCCAGATTGTGGGTTGCCAACCCGCCATCCCAGAGCATCAGTTCTGTGAATAAATCCACTGGTAGAGCTTCTGTTAAAAAAAAAAAAAAAGCCACTGGTAAAGGAAGCCGATGTTTCCTGTATAGCACGAACTCCTATCACAGGTGGAGTGACACCAAATGCGATCTGTCTGAGACAACAGCCAGCGATACCTGAATGGAAAACTGTTATTAAAGGTAAGTTTATTACTTAAATCACAGTGTATATATGGGTATATCTGTTCTGCGGTAGTTACTGGGCTGCTTTCAAACTGATCCGCGGGTGTAGCGCAGAGCATCTGCGGATTATCTACACTGAGCCATAGACTTCTGTTATTACCTGCAAGATTAGTGCACTTTCAGAAAGTGCACCACACCCATAGGATATAATAGAAGTCTATGGCAAAGTACAGCTAACCTGCAGGAAAGCCACAGGTGAACTTGTCTGCACCCTCTGTGTGGGTAAACCACAGCGCATCAGTGTGAAAACAGCCTTAGACCCCATTTACACTATTGGTCTGACCCTCTGTTCACCTCTATCGAACCGCAGATGTAAATGGACTTGTGGCCATTTACACCCCACTTGCCTCCAATCGGATTCATCTTCTTCTATCTGGGAAGATGGGATCCAAGGGCCCATAGAGTAGAATGGGTTGTATCCGTGTCGGCTCTGCATATGCACAATGGACATGGAACAGTCCTCTTTCTGCTCCACTCATTGTGGCCTGTGACCAGGTACCAAGTCACTTAAGTGGCCCTCGCTCTTCAAAAGGTTGGGCACCCCTGGTTTAAGCGAACCTGCAATGGTACATATTACAGGCCACACGGATATTGAAGCATATAAGCAACTCCAACAGTGGAGCAAGTGATAAAAGGCTCAATGGAAAAACTTTTGGAAGTAAAAGTTGAAATAAAATTTGTAGTCCTTGTCCAGCATCCATTTAGTGAGCAGACCTGACACTTCCTGCATTGATAGTAGCCGGTAAGTTCAGAAAAGAAGGTAGGTCTACTAATAGGAGGGTTCAAAACATTAGGAGCCAATTTATCCTTCAGAGATGGCTCACCCCTGAAGACCACCTGGGGTTTATCAGGCAAAATTGATTTTAATACCCTATAATTTTTAGGGACATGCCAGTGTTTATTCTTGATGTCTTTAACACTGGAGTGTTGACAGGAGAAAATAGTGATAAATGGACTACGATAAGTGTCGCTGTCATGACTGCCAACCTTCTCTTTCAAAAAATCGTTACAATTGAAATTTTTAACCTGATCCAAGATGTTAATGAGAGACTCGAGGGCATAGCCTTTAGCCACAAATCTTTGGGTCAGAACATGTGCCTGAGTCAAAAAAGCACTCTCCTCAGTGCAATTGCGCTTTAATCTTAAAGATTGGCTCTTAGGCACAGATCTAAGCCAAGAGACATGGTGGCAACTATCATTTGGGATAAACAAATTTATGTCAGTGGGTTTGAAATATGTAGATGTGACAAAACTATCCACACCGACAGAAATCATAAGATCCAAAAAAAGAATTTTTTACAGGCCCGCCTCATAATTGAGATGAATACCCCTATCATTAATGTTGAGGGAGCACATAAAGTCCGAAAGGTCAGACTCACTACCGTCCCATAGGAGGAGGATGCCATCTATATAACAAACCCACAAGGTTAACTCAGGCCTTTGCAGGGCATAGGCAACATCCTCCTCCCATTTAGCAATGAATAGGTTTGCCAAACTAGGGACGTATTTAGCCCCCATAGCGACCCCCCTATCCTGATGATAGAAATGACCATCAAACCAGAAGAAGTTGTGGGTAGCTGTGTACTCCAATAACAACTTAATAAAATCAATCTGTTCATGAGGTAGGTTGGAAGCCTAATTCAAAAAGGACAACACAGCATCCAAATCCAGCTAGTGAGGAACCACCATATAGAGTAAAGTGACATCGGCCGTCACCAACCTGGTCCCCACACATGGCTTGTAATTAGAGAGAAGGTTGATGACATTCCAAGTGTCCTTCACATATGAGGGCATCATGCGCACCAAAGGTTGCAAAAATAAGTCGATATACTTGCCCACCCGGGATGTGATGGAATCAATTCCACTAACTATGGGACATCCCGGGGGACAATTAAGACTCTTATGCACCTTTGGCAGATCATATATTATCAGGATCCTGGGTGCCTTAGGCACTAAGTAAGCCCTTTCTTTCTTATTTAAAATATTCAAATTAAAACTCCTAGTGACAATTAGCTCCAATGCACTCCTATACCTTTCATTGGGATTGGACGGCAAAGAGGTATAGGTGGCATCATCTCCCAAAATGCGATACATTTCTCACATACAGTCATCTTTATTCAAGATGACTATGTCTCCCCCTTTATCTGCAGGGCGGATAACCAAATACTTATTGGCACAGAGAATCGATACCTAGATCAATATCTTTTTTGTACCTGCCAACTTTAACCTGCATGTCATCAAGACTTTTAGTGAGGGAGATAGGTGTCTCCGAGTACTCTTTAGGTATTTTGTATGTTTTCAGAACATATATTTTTGCTGGTTTATTCATACTAATTTTGATATGTGTATATTTTTTAAAATCCGATCTGAGTCCCCGGGTAGCCGCACGGCACGATTCAGTTAAGGGAGGACAGTGATTCAACCCACCTTTCTCTGACTATTAATTTTTATTTTATTTTTATATGTATTCTTTTTTAAATAGAGAGGTCCTTTAAATAGTATTGCCCTTATAAATTTTTATCATTTTTGTATGTTCAGTTGGGGTGCCGACGGATCTATGTTGATTCATGTGCAGACGGTAATCGATGGTGTGATCCTGGCAGCTTTTACAGTCTAAGCGCTGATTTGGCAGTCCTTGGCATTGAAGGGATTTTTGACTGGTTTTGTTTTGTAGCACTGACACTTTTCGTGTTTGGTGATGCATTGTCGTTTTTTAATTCGATTTCATCAATGCCTTTTTATTTTGTGTTATAGGTACCCCTTAAGCTATTCATGTCAGCAGGTAGCACGTGGATACCTTCATTAAAATCTTTTTTATGCTTTCTTTAAATTTGTTAAGAGGTATATGACTACCTATTATCTGCCCCCACTACGTGGATACTCCGATATGTATGTTTTTATGTTTTCCCTTGACCAAGATGGTGCCCATCAGCTCCTTCCTGGGACTCAGAGAGAGAATTGGTTATCCATTCTGTATATAAGCGGTGTGTCAGGACGCTACCCATGCCCCGTGATGACATCCTGTTGTATGATGAAATGCGTAGGGAGGATGAGCGACGCACTGACATCACCGCTACACACCTAGTCCCGGAAGCAACGGTCTTATTCAAGGCCGATTCTTTTTTTGCTGTATTTTATCTACCCAAATGTAAGTGTTTATTTGTCTTATGCTAATCGAAATAAATGTTAAAGAGGAAGTAAACCCTGATGAGTTTACTTCCTCTTTCATTCCCTGCGAAGGTAAAGCATAATGGACTACTATGCATCGCATAGTAGCCAATTATGTGTCACTTACCTGACACAGGAGCCAGCGAAGTCACCGCTGTCCCCTGTAGTCTGGCATATCCATTTTCTCGGTGGGGCCTCACAGCTCCGCCGCTGTCATTCGGCGAAGCCGCGATGACATCACTCCCGCGCATGCGCACGGGAGCCGAGACGTGCGGCATTGCTTGGCATCTTCGTCATCAACGATGCCACGCTCAGTGCGCCTGCGCGCCGCTGTCTACGGCGCATGCACTGTAGACAGCGGTGCCCGTCTTCGTATAGGTATAAAAAACCGTATAGGTTTGGGAGATATTTCTTGGACCTACAGGTAAGCCTTAATCTAGGCTTAAAAGTGAAAAAATTTGTTGCGCTAAAAAGCAAAATCAATCTATATAAAACAAAAATAGCTGCTAACACAAATATTGCTGGAAACAATATATAAAGATATATGGACAATGATATAGCGCTCTATTCAAAACAAACATAATATATAAAAAAGTTCATAAACAAAAATATAGTGAATGGCTTCAAAATACGATATCCTCAGATATGGTGATCACATCCAAAGGCAGAAGAAGGAATAGTCATAATCCATTTCATACGCAGAGGAGGAGGGGAACCGTCACCAACACCCAAAAACACTGACTCTTACCATAAATGTGCAGATAAAAACGCATGTAGTAAATCACCAAGGGGGAGGCAGTTTTCTATGCTGATTTCCCTTCGTCTACAGAAGCGCAATCATCTCAATGGGAGTCGTCCAAATGGGAAAAGAGGATTCCTATTTCTGTTTAGTAGGCACTTCACTTCCCAGGAACTGCTTAAATCTCCAGACCAACAATCCTCCCAAAAACCATAGAAAACATAAAACAAAGTGGCCTCATTGCGCAGGTTTACTGATAAACCAATAATCTTTTTATTCTCTAAAACCGTAGTTGAACTCACATTTAAGATGAGATATACAGGCATCAAATAACAATCGGCTACAGATGGAAAGAACGAATGAAGAGCACTCCTGTGCTCCTTCTGATGTCACCAGGTCCCAAAATATGAAGGGCGTATTTTGGGACCTGGTGACATCAGAAGGAGCACAGGAGTGGTCTTCATTCGTTCTTTCCATCTGTAGCCGATTGTTATTTGATGCCTGTATATCTCATCTTAAATGTGAGTTCAACTACGGTTTTAGAGAATAAAACTACGGTTTTATATCACCTTACTCTCGCACTGGCTGCTCTTTAGTTGTGCATTCCCCGCATGACCTGTGTCTTCGGCGGGCTCCTCAGAGTACCCCTCTCCTGCTCCATGCATTGCCGCTCAGTCCGATGTCTTTTCTCCCCAGCTAGAGTCCCGCCCCCCCCCCCCCGAGTCCGGCCCACACTGCACTGCATACTTCTCCCGGGTAAAAAAACTTTAAGCACACAGATGCAGTGCAGCCCTATGAGAGCCGGCTCCCCGGAGGACACTGCAGGCTTGTCTGCCAGCCCCCCTCCTCCCCCGTCATACACAGATGATAAAAGGTCTTTCTGGGAGATATGCTGATCACCCGTTCAGCACACAGGATGGAGCCCAGGCCAACATGGATGAGTGCGCGGCCTACAGCTTGGTCATGGTGAGTGAGAGGACCCCATCCCCCACACACCATTACTTGCCCCCTCCATCTCCCCCTGGGGACAGGGGCCCCTTCTCACGTGGGGACAGGGACCCCCATCTACCCTGGGGACAGGGACCCCTTCTCACCTGGGGGCAGTAACTTCATCTGCCCTGGAGAAAAAGACCTCATCTCTTCTGGGGATGGGGACCCCATCCTGCCTAGGGACAGTCCCCCAATGGGGCACCTAAAAATAAAAAATAAATAATAAAAAAAAACTACTGATGCCAGTGGTGGAACTACAGGGCTCACATAGGTCATACCTGTGACCACGCCCTGGAGTTCCACCGCCGGACTCTGAGGGAAGGGCCCTGGCTGGGGTTTAGGGGGGCCCTTCATGGTTTCTTGCATCGGGGCCCTGAAGGTTCTAGTTACGCCACTGGGGTGTCCCATAGCAATGCCAACTGAAGGGAGGGAGATACAACAAATGTAGGGCACCAAGAGACTAGAAGACTTATACTGCAGCCTGCAGTACACTGCGCCCAAAGGCGATATCCTCGTGACCTTTTACATCTACTTCATAGAATCTGGTAAATGTATGGATTGAAGACCAAGTTGCAGCCTTGCAGATCTGGGCCATAGAGACTTGGTGATGCACTGCCCAAGAAGCACTAACAGCCCTGGTGGAGTTCGTTTCAATATGAAAAGGAGACATGAGGAGCTTGAACAATCACTTGACAAATCTATTTAGAAATGGTGGATTTCTACGCCACCTGTCATCTTTTAGGACTGTCTGGCAACACAAACAAAACATCTGTTTTACGAATATGAGCAGTCGCTTTTAAATAGACCTTGACCGCTCTCACCACATCAAGAGTGACTTTTCTTCCACAGAACAGGTGTACTGCCCGAATCTCTAAAATATTGATGAGCAAGGTCAACTCTGATTTGGAGCACTTCCCTTGGACAGACGCTTCTTCCAGGACTGCTACACAGCCCAAAAGGCTGGCATCTGTTGTTACTACTTTCCAGGTAACTGGTAGAAAGGATTTTTCTTTTTGAAGATTTTTGGATATTAACCACTTAAGGACCGCCGCATGCCAATGTACGTCATTACAATGGCATGTACAGGCACAAGCATGTACATGCATGTGCTTGCCTTCCAGCGGGTGGGGGGTCCGATCGGATGCGGCGGTCCGGTTCGCTTCAGGAGCGATCCGGGATGAGGGGATGGCCGTTGGTTTCTGGCCATCCCCTCTCGATCGCTCCTGGCGAATGAGAAGCTTCCTCCCACTGTGTATTGTATACACAGGCAGGGAGGAAGGGATGTCATTCTCCTCGGGGCGGTCTTATTGACCGGACTACGAGGAGAAGACACAGTAAGTCTGCACCAAACACTACACTGACACTAAATAACACACAGGCACACAAACCCCCCCCGATCACCCCCCCGATCGCCCCCCGATGTCCCCCCGCCCCCCCTCCTCCCCCAGTCACAGTGTCACTGATTGCAGTGATCATTTATTTACTGATCACTGCATTCAGTGTCAGTTGTAAAAGTAAAAACTGTCAGGGCAATTAGTGTTAGGTCCAGGGTAGCCCCCTATCACCCCCCAATAAAGGTTTAACCCCCTGATTGCCCTTAGAGTTAACCCTTTCACCCCCTTTTGCCAGTGTCACTAAGCGATCATTTTTCTGATCGCTGCATTAGTGTCGCTAGTGTCGCTAGGTAGCTAGTTATTTTTTTAGGTTCACCGCCAGGTTTTTATAGCGCTAGGTACCCCGATATACTACCCAATAATGGTTTTAACCCCCTGATTGCCCCTAGTTAACCCTTTCACCCCCTTTTGCCAATGTCACTAAGCGATCGTTTTTCTGATCGCTGCATTAGTGTCGCTAGGTAGCTAGTTATTTTTTTAGGTTCACCGCCAGGTTTTTATAGCGCTAGGTACCCCGATATACTACCCAATAACGGTTTTAACCCCCTGATTGCCCCTAGTTAACCCTTTCACCCCTCTTTGCCTGCGTCACTAAGCAATCATTTTTCTGATCGCTGCATTAGTGTCACTAGTGTCGCTAGGTAGCTATTTATTTTTTTAGGTCCACCGCCAGGTTTTTATAGCGCTAGGTATCCCCATATACTACCCAATAATGGTTTTAGCCCCCTGATTGCCCCTAGTTAACCCTTTCCCCAGCGATCACAGTATAAGTGTCACTGGTGACGCGGGTTAGCCAGTTAGTTATTTAGGTTCCCCGTCAGGTTTTTATATAGCGCCAGGGACCCCCATATACTACCTAATAAAAATTTTAACCCCCTGATTGCCCCTAGAGTTAACCCTTTCACCAGTGATCACCGTATAAGTGTTACGGGTGACTCTGGTTAGTTAGTTTGCTTTTTATAGCATCAGGGCACCCACCATTTATTACCCAATAAAGGTTTAACCCCCTGATCACCCGGCGGGTGATATCAATTAGGTTTTAGGGTCAGGGTCTGCGTCGCCCCAGGCAGCACTAGGTTAGTGCCAGTACCGCTAACACCCACGCACAAAGCATACACCTCCCGTAGTGGTATAGAATCTGAACAGATCAATATCTGATCTGATCAGATCCATACTAGCGTCCCCAGCAGTTCAGGGTTCCAAAAAAACGCATTGTTAGCAGGATCAGCCAAGATACCTGCTAGCACCAGCATTTTGCCCCTCCGCCCAGCCCACCCAAGTGCAGTATCGATCGATCATTGTCACTTACAAAACACTAAACACATAACTGCAGCGTTCGCAGAGTCAGGCCTGATCCCTGCGATCGCTAACAGTTTTTTTTGGTAGCGTTTTATATTTAAATCCGGAAGGCAGTGCTTGGTTTTTGGGGTCCAGTATGTGTCTAGGCTCCCAAAAAGTCCCCCACATGTGGTATCCCCGTACTCGGGAGAAGCAACAGAATTTTTTTTTGGGGTGTAATTTGACTTATGCCCATAGCATGTGTGAGCAATATATCATTTAGTGACAACTTTGTGCAAAAAAAAAAAAAATTGTAATATTCCTGCAACTTATTATATAAAATATTTCATGGACTCAACATGCCTCTCAGTAAATAGCTTGGGGTGTCTACTTTCCAAAATGGGGTCATTTGGGGGGGGTTTGTGTTATTTTGGCATTTTATGGCCTTCGAAACTGTGATAGGTAGTGAGGAGTGAAATCAAAAATTTGCACCCTTAGAAACCCTAAAGGCAGTGATTGGTTTTCTGGGTGCCGTACGCAGCTAGACTCCCAAAAAGTCCCACATATGTGGTATCCCCGTACTCAGGAGAAGCAGCAGAATATATTTTGGGGTGCAATTCCACATATAACTATGGCATGTGTGAGCAATTTATCATTTAGTGACAACTTTTTGTAAACTTTTTTTTTTTTTTTGCGTCATTATTCAATCACTTGGGACAAAAAAAAAATATTCAATGGGCTCAATATGCCTCTCAGCAATTTCCTTGGGGTGTCTACTTTCCAAAATGGGGTCATTTGGGGGGGGGTTTGTACTGCCCTGCCATTTTAGCACCTCAAGAAATGAGATAGGCAGTCATAAATTAAAAGCTGTGTAAATTCCAGAAAATGTACTATAGTTTGTAGACGCTATAACTTTTGCGCAAACCAAAAAATATACGCTTATTGACATTTTTTTTACTAAAGACATGTGGCTGAATAAATTTTGCCCTAAATGTATGACTAAAATTTAGTTTATTCGATTTTTCTTATAACAAAAAGTAGAAAATATATTTTTTTTCTCAAAATTTTCGGTCTTTTTCCATTTATATCGCAAAAAATACAAATCGCAGAGGCAATCAAATACCATCAAAAGAAAGCTCTATTTGTGGGAAGAAAAGGACGCAAATTTTGTTTGGGTACAACATTGTATGACCGCGCAATTACCAGTTAAAGCAGTGCAATGCGAAATTGTAAAAAGAACTCTGGTCCTTAGGCTGTTAATTGGTCCGGGGCTGAAGTGGTTAACCACTTCAATACCTGGCAATTTCACCCCCTTCCTGCCCAGGCCAATTTTAAGCTTTCAGCGCTGTCACACTTTGCCCTTGTACACACGGTCGGACATTTCGACAACCAAATCCATCGGATTTCGTCTGTTGAGATTTTGTCCGTCGGATCTTGTCCGAAACTGTTGCATACACACGGTCGGACAAAGTTGTCGAAAAATCCGATCTTTCAGAACGTGATGACGTAATTTTGTTACGATGGGACTACATTCAGGCTAGTAGCCAATAGCTTTGATGTAGGAATTTGATCTCAGCATGCGTGGCACTTTGTCCGATCGGAATTCTCTACACATGATCGGAGTATGTCCGATCGAACCAGTTTGTCGGAAAATACTTCCAGCAAGTTTAAAAATTTGGTCCGACGGAAACAGTCCGATGCAGACCACACACAGTCATATTATCCGACAAACCGGTCCGATAGGACACATTCCGACGGATTCTCCGACCGTGTGTACAAGAGCTTAGAATGACAATTGCGTAGCCGTGCGACATTGTACGCAAATTCAATTTTGATTGTTTTTTTCCCCCCACAAATAGAGCTTTCTTTTGGTGGTATTTGATCACCTCTGCGTTTTTTTATTTTTTGCGCTGTGAACAAAAAAGAGCGACAATTTTGAAAAAAAAAAATAAACACAATATTTATTACTTTTTGCTATAATAAATATCCAAGTTTTTTTTAAAAAAACAACAACATTTTTGGTCGATATATATTCTTCTACTTATTTTTGGTAAAAAAAAAATCCCAATAAGCGTATATTGATTGGTTTGCACAAAAGTTATATCACCTAAAATATAGGGGATAGATTTGTCATTTTTATTATTATTTATTTATTTTTATTTTTTTACTACTAATGCCAGCGATCTGCAATTTTTATCCTGTGACATTGTGGTGGACAGATTTTACACTTTTGACACTATTTTGGGACCATTCACCTTTATAAAGCAATCGGTGCTATAAAAAAATGCACTGATTACTGTATAAATGTGACTGGCAGGGAAGGGGTTAACACTAGGGGGTGTTGCAGCAGTTAAATGTGTGTCCTAGGCAGTAATTCTAACTGTGGGGGGAGGGGACTGACTGGGGGAGGTGACCGATCGGTGTCCCTATGTACAAGGTACACACCATCGGTCTCCTCGCCTCTGACAGCACGTGGATGTGTGTGTTTACACACACAGATCCATGGTCCTGCTCAGTTACTGGGCAATCGCAGCCTCATCGGGTCCCCAGTGATGCGGCGGGTGCGTGCACCCCCTAGTGGCCCGGGAAGGCGATCACGTCATATGACGTCCGCCCAGAACGAGAGCTGCCTCGTCCCACCGTCATATGACAGTGGGCAGGCGGCTAGTGGTTAAAGATATTTCAGTGTAGAAATCAGTTTTTCACACAGTTAAAGGCCCGGTTCACACCGCTGCGGGGGGAGATCCGGATGTGATTCGCACAGCAAATCACATCCGATCTCCGTAGCGCTACGAGTTCAGCCATACAGATAGTATGGCTGAACTCGCAGTGCTCCCGCAGCAAACTCGCACGGGACCCTTTTTTGGGTCCGCAACAGAATCGGATCGCATGGGGGTTCACACCATGCAATCCGATTCCTGTGCGAGTCGGCAGATCGCACTGCGATATGCCGACGGATCTGGGGGTGTCATTAACATAACATTGACACCCCCAGCCGTCCGCATAGGGCAGTGTGAACTGCCGGCGGGAGTCGTGCGATGTGGGAAAACGCAGCGGATTCGCGGCGTTCCCGCATCGCAGCAATGTGAACCTAGCCTAAATAATATACGGCATATTTCAGTACTATTTAGGCAATTATATCATCCTCTAAACATTATTTCCATGTGCAACTCTCCAGGTTTTAGCAGAGTAAGGGTTTGGACGCTATTTGGTTTCAGAGAACTATAGTAAATTCTATTTTGGAAACATTTTCTCACCAGAGCTATAGTGAATACCGTTTTAGCGCTAATTAGCGCCGCAATAGTAAATGACCCCCACTGAGAATTACACCCGGCATACAGGACATGAGAAGTGGTACTGTGCAGAGTCCATACATACAGAATAAGAACAGATACTGAGAATTACACCCGACATACAGGACAAGAGAAGTAGTACTGTGCAGAGTCCATACATACAGAATAAGAACAGATACCGAGAATTACACCCGACATACAGGACAAGAGAAGTAGTACTGTGCAGAGTCCATACATACAGAATAAGAACAGATACTGAGAATTACACCCGACATACAGGACAAGAGAAGTGGTACTGTGCAGAGTCCATACATACAGAATAAGAACAGATACTGAGAATTACACCCGACATACAGGACAAGAGAAGTGGTACTGTGCAGAGTCCATACATACAGAATAAGAACAGATACCGAGAATTACACCCGACATACAGGACAAGAGAAGTAGTACTGTGCAGAGTCCATACATACAGAATAAGAACAGATACTGAGAATTACACCCGGCATACAGGACATGAGAAGTGGTACTGTGCAGAGTCCATACATACAGAATAAGAACAGATACTGAGAATTACACCCGATATACAGGACAAGAGAAGTGGTACTGTGCAGAGTCCATACATACAGAATAAGAACAGATACTGAGAATTACACCCGGCATACAGGACATGAGAAGTGGTACTGTGCAGAGTCCATAGTTACCAACATTGTAAAGAAAAAATTCGGGACACTTTTTTGGCAGCGGGCGGAGTCGTGGTATAATTAGGGGGCGGGGCATGCGTTTACAGGTGTGACATAGGAAAAGGGAATATGGGCGTGGTTTGCGTAAATAGTGGGCGTGGCTTACATGGGGCGTGGCTCAAAGGGGTGTGGTTAGAGTCTGAGATGAATGCGGGATGGAGAGGGAAAGGAGGGGGATGGAGAGAGGGAAGGGGGGAGAGGGAAAGGAGGGGGGGAGGGATGGAGGGACAGCAGCCCCCGATCCTACACCACAATAGCAATATGTGTTTTCCAGAGTTTGACAATCAGCAGATAAAGATACTCCAAATACCTGGTGTTGGCGCTTCAATCATCCCGGCGCCATGATTGTTATGGTGTCAGGATGATTGAAGCGCATTATTTCTATTATTACATTGTAATATAAAATGAAATCATTCAACTCACCATAATGCTGAATCAGTGGGAGCCATGAGCCCGTCACTAGCCACGTTGCCTGCTACCAGATGTCATCAGGTGTCCCAAACGGAGTCTGTCCTTACATCAGGTGCCCCATCAGAGGTACCTTCCTCACATCTGTGTCCATCTGCGGAGCCCCTCCTTACATCTGGTGCCCCTCTGACATCCACAGACTGCCCCCCCACATCCTGCACAGACCTGCCCCCACATACTCCCCAGACCGGCCCCCACATCTCCAGACTGGCCCCCGACATACCACTGGCCCCCAACATCCACAGACTGGCCCCCGACATCCACAGACTGGCCCCCCACATCCACAGACTGGCCCCCCACATCACAGACTCACCCCCACATTCACAGACTGGCCCCCCACATTCACAGACTGGCCCCCACATTCACAGACTTGCCCCCGACATACGACTGGCCCCCACATCCACAGACTGGCCCCCACATCCACAGACTGGCCCCCACATTCACAGACTGGCCCCCACATCCACAGACTGGCCCCCACATCCACAGACTGGCCCCCACATTCACAGACTGGCCCCCGACATACCACTGGCCCCCACGTTCACAGACTGGCCCCCAAATCCACAGACTGGCACCTACATTCACAGACTGGCCTCCGACATACCACTGGCACCCACATCCACAGACTGGCCCCCACATCCACAGACTGGCCCCCACATTCACAGACTGGCCCCCGACATACCACTGGCCCCCACAATTACAGACTGGCCCCCACATCCACAGACTGGCCTCCCACATCCACAGACTGGCCCCCCACATTCACAGACTGGCCCCCACATCCACAGACTGGCCCCCACATTCACAGATTGGCCCCCACATTCACATACCATGACTGTCACTGGCCCCCAACATACCACTGGCCCCCACATTCACAGAATGGCCCCCGACATTCACATACCATGACTGTCACTGGCCCCCGACATCCGACTGGCCCCCGACATCCGACTGGCCCCCGCCCCGACATCCACATTGTAGACTGGCCCCCGACATGCCGCCGTTGCCGCCCGCAAACATTTAACTGTGGCGCCGCCCACCGCCCTTTACACTCACTGACACAAACACACACTAGCAGCGGGGGTGGGCGGCGCCACAGGTGTAGACCAACTTCTGGTCTTCTTAAAAATAGTGGCCGGAGGAGACATTGTCTCCGCCGGCCGCCGACCTCTAGCGGCCGGCGGCAAAAAAACGGGAAATTCAGTTTCCCGGGACAAATCGAATTTCGCCGGACATTTCCCGAGACAAAATTAATTTGGGACAAATGTCCTAATCGCGGGAATGTCCCGCGAAATTCGGGACAGTTGGCAACTATGAGAGTCCATACATATAGAGGTTTACACATGATTCCTATTCAGCCTTTCTAGGGATATTCACACTTTTAGTGTTTGTGAAATATTTGAACTACAAAAAAAAAATGTAATCTTTTCTAGTAACTACAGTAATGGAATGTGACCCGGCCATTACATTGTACACAGGATACATTTTTATATTTGAAATTATAAAGTGTAGTACAGTAATACAAGTGAGAATGAAAGTGAAAGCAAAATTCAGCGTTCATTTCATTTCCTCTAAATGGTCAGATTCAGGGAAGTCGCCCCCTCCCAATTCCTTGTACTATGTCTGGTAAAACCTTATTATAGGATCAGCAGAGAGGTGACCACCAAGACACTGCTGAGAGCAAACACGTGACATTGATGGAGAGGAATTTACTAAGACTGAAGCAGACAGGATTTCATTTTCAAAGTTTAACTGAGAAAGTTGAAGACAAAAGACCCCCCCCACCCCGAGTGATTAATTGAGGAGAACTAATCAATACTGGTGCAACTGTGCATGGCAACCAATCGGCCTCTATCTTCAGCTTGTCCAGTTTATCTTTGAAAATTTTATACAGAAGTTGTTCAAGATTTAGTAAACTCCACAATATATATTTTATGATGATGTAGCGCTATAATAATCCACTATATTGCTTACATATTATGTGTTTGGATGAGATGCAATCCTTCATGTGTTGAATGATGAAATTGTTCAGCGTGAAATATTTTTACGATGTGTAGAATTCCCATTTTCTATATAAATGATCTAGAAGTCTGTCCATGTGTTGTCGGGTACACAGCTCATACAATCACTTTGGAAAACAAATCTGAAGTGTATCAGAGATATAAACAAAAATTCCTGTATTTATCGGCGTATAACACGCACCCCAAGTTTAGGAGGGAATTTAAAAGAAAAAAACTTTTAGGAGGGAAGTTTAAGGGAAAAAAAACTTACATTTAAATGCCCATCAATGCAGCCTTGTCAGTCATTTGCAACCTTGCATTGCAGCCTAGTCTGTGGCTTTGCCATTTAAAAATGGCGCCGCCGAGATACAGAGCGGATGTCCTGTGTATCTTGGCAGCGCTCTGTAATTCTCGGCCTCTCTCGGCGGCTTTCGGGTATTTTCGGCCGTTCTCGGCTATTTTCGGCCACACTCGGTTGTTCTCGACTATTTTCGGCCACACTCGGCTGTTCTCGTCGGCTTTCGGCTTTCCGATTCAGTGAATCGGATAAAAGATATGTTTCAGAAAAAAAGCTAAGTGGCTAAATTCGGATGGAAGATCCCAACAGCTGGACAAAGCAATCACAGAGATGATGGTTACGGATAACCAGCCATTTACAATGGTATCTGACTCTGGGTTTCAGCGGTTGATGTCCATAGACGAGCCAAGGTACCCACTGAAGAGTGAAAAGTATTATTGAACTGAAATGCTGGGAAAAATTCACCAAAAGGTAGTTGAGAAAGTAAAGGCAATGCTGCAACTCACTCTCGTTCACGACTGACTGCTGCTCGGGACCAACACAGTCACTAATGACCCTTACATGCCACTTCAATGACAACAGATGGACAAAAAGGCAATCGGCGTAGAATACAAAGGTGATGCAAGGATCCCACACTGGGGAGTACATCAGAGAAATGTTTCCAGGCATGCTTCAAGAGTAAAAGGGAATAAACAAAGATCGAGTGATGCTTGTGCTTCGTGGTAGCGGTGCAAACATGGTGAAAGGAATCAGGCTTGCTGAAGTGTCAGACCTCAGTTGCATGGCACACACCCTGCAACTTGTGGTAAATGATGGTCTGTCAAGCCAGAGAGCATTGATAGTTATAATTGGCATGCTGAAGAGTAGTGATGGCCGAACGGTTCGCCCGGCGGTCGTTTCGCGGCGAATTTCGGCTGTTTACGATTCGCCCGATCGGCGGACTATTGCCGTCGTTCGCCCGGCGGACTTCCATGTTTACTGTGTAAAAGAACTTTGACCTATGATGACACATCCATCATGGGGTACAGGACAGCCAATTGAGACATTACAGCACATGGACACTTGGACATTCCCCCTAACTTATAAATACACCCGATCCGGCGGCCATTTTACATTCTTTCTTCTGTCACTATAGGGAGAAGTTGTTGTGTGGAGCAGGGAGAGATTGCAGTGACCCAAATCGCTAGCTATTTGGTACACAAAAGTTCTTTTCAGGACTGGTATAGGTGTTAGGTGTAGTTCAGGATATAGGTTTGAGGCAGTGCTGTGCTAGTGATTGTTGCAGCAGCCTGAGTGACTTTTGTCAGTTTAGAGAAAGGGACAGAACGGTGTGTGCTGCAGGGAGAGTCAGTTTAATCATCAGCTGTTACTATCAGGTCCACAAAAATGCTATTCCAGTAACCAGTTATTGTTCCAGCAGCCTCTGTTTTGTCAGTTTATATAAGGACAGGCAGGAAGCTGTGTGTGAGGCAGTGAGGGTCAGTTTAATCAGTAGCTGTTACTATATTAGGTCCACAAAGGTTCTTTTCAGGACTGGTATCAGTGGTATGGTAATAGGCTTGTACACATATAATATTCTTTCTTCCAAATATAGAAAGAATATTATACTTGACTGCTGCCCTTCTGCTGCAGTCTGCTAATCAGTCACAACCTACTTGTTCCACAAAGGTCCTTATAAGGACTGGTAAGGTCTAGGGTGCTACAGTACATAGGGTTGAGTGAGGTACAGTCTGCTATTCTATAAGGACTGGTATAGGTCCACAATACATAGGGTTGAGGTGCACTACTGCTGACAGCTGCCCTATACTGCAGCAGTCCTTCATCAGTATAGGGACTGATGTACAGTCTGCTAATCAGTCACACACAACCTACTTGTTTCACAAAGGTCCTTATAAGGACTGGTAAGGTATAGGGTACTACAGTACATAGGGTTGAGTGAGGTACAGTCTGCTATTCTGTAAGGACTGGTATAGGTCCCCAATACATAGGGTTGAGGTGCACTACTGCTGACCGCTGCCCTATACTGCAGCAGTCCTTCATCAGTATAGGGACTGACGTACAGTCTTCTAATCAGTCACACACAACCTACTTGGTCCACAAAGGTCCTTATAAGGACTGGTAACCTGGTCTAGGGTGCTACAGTACATAGGGTTGAGTGAGGTACAGTCTGCTGTTCTATAAGGACTGGTATAGGTCCACAATACATAGGGTTGAGGTGCACTACTGCTGACAGCTGCCCTATACTGCAGCAGTCCTTCATCAGTATAGGGACTGATGTACAGTCTGCTAATCAGTCACACACAACCTACTTGTTTCACAAAGGTCCTTATAAGGACTGGTAAGGTATAGGGTACTACAGTACATAGGGTTGAGTGAGGTACAGTCTGCTATTCTGTAAGGACTGGTATAGGTCCCCAATACATAGGGTTGAGGTGCACTACTGCTGACCGCTGCCCTATACTGCAGCAGTCCTTCATCAGTATAGGGACTGACGTACAGTCTTCTAATCAGTCACACACAACCTACTTGGTCCACAAAGGTCCTTATAAGGACTGGTAACCTGGTCTAGGGTGCTACAGTACATAGGGTTGAGTGAGGTACAGTCTGCTGTTCTATAAGGACTGGTATAGGTCCACAATACATAGGGTTGAGGTGCACTACTGCTGACCGCTGCCCTATACTGCAGCAGTGCTTCATCAGTATAGGGACTAACGTACAGTCTGCTAATCAGTCACACACAACCTACTTGTTCCACAAAGGTCCTTATAAGGACTGGTAAGGTATAGGGTACTACAGTATAGAGTTGAGTGAGGTACAGTCTGCTATTCTATAAGGACTGGTATAGGTCGACAATACATAGGGTTGAGGTGCACTACTGCTGACCGCTGCCCTATACTGCAGCAGTCCTTTATCAGTATAGGGACTGACGTACAGTCTGCTAATCAGTCACACACAACCTACTTGTTCCACAAAGGTCCTTATAAGGACTGGTAAGGTATAGGGTACTACAGTACATAGGGTTGAGTGAGATACAGTCTGCTATTCCTGAAGGACTGGTATAGGTCGACAATACATAGGGTTGAGGTGCACTACTGCTGACCGCTGCCCTATACTGCAGCAGTCCTTCATCAGTATAGGGACTGAGAGTTTTGTCACAGGGTCATTTAAAAAATGACAGCCAGAGGAAGAGGCAGGCCCTTCCGCAGGGGTGGTAGGGGTAGGGCAGGAGCAACAGGCTTGAGCCAAAGTGGGAAGTTGCAGAAGGTGCGTTCAATTACTTTAAAGGACGCACCAGACTTGGTTGAGTGGCTCACTCAGCGTTACCCTTCTGCACCCTCCTCATCCTCTCGATCTGCACCCTCTTCTTCACTCTCTGCTATGTGCACCCCCAAAGACACTACCACCAACAACACCACCACCACATACCTTCCGCTTGAGTCACTGGAATTATTTTCCGATCCATATCAAGACATTTCTGATGCGCAGCCACTCTTGGTATTGGATCAGGAAGAGGAGGTAGCAACAACCGCTACTCAGCAGTCTGACGACAGTACCCAGATCAGCCAACGGAGGAGGTTGGTCCCCGGTGTTGCTGCCTACTCTGAGATCTCTACTTATAGCGGTGGGGAAGGTGACGTCGATGATGACGTTTCTAGTGATGTTACGTGGGTGCCCACAAGAGAGGAAGAGGAGGGGAGTTCAGAGGGAGATATGGACCAGCAGATAGGGAGGAGAAGCAGGAATAACTTACATTGCACAGGAGGGACAAAGCAGACTGCAAATGTATCAGGAGCGAGTCATCGACCATGTACGGTCACATCTGGCGCTCCCAGGACACCGGCACATGGCTCCGCAGTGTGGGCTTTTTTTAACGTGTCCGCTGCTGACAATAGCGTTGCCATCTTCAATCTTTGCAGTCAATGCATTAGTCGCGGTAAGCCCAACACTCACCTAGGGACGACCGCCTTAAGAAGGTACATGAGCAGCCATCACCGAGCCCAGTGGGAGCAACAGAACACACAAAGCCACACTCCAGGCTCTCACCGTCCAGCCTCGTCTTCTACTTCTCCTTCTCCTCTCTCCTCACAATTTTCCGTGTGCCTAATGTTCGAGCGTAAAAAAATGATGACACCGGATAACCCTCTTGCCCAACGGTTGACGGCTGGCTTGTCAGAACTGATAGCCCGCCAACTACTGCCATATAAACAGGTGGACTCAGAGGCCTTTCGTAAATTTGTGGCCATTGGAACACCACAATGGAAGGTCCCAGGAAGGAAGTATTTCTCACAGAAGGGCATCCCAGAGCTATATGGCCATGTTCAGCGGCAAGTGAATGTATCTCTGGCACACAGTGCCAAGATACATCTGATCACAGACACGTGGTCTAGCAAACACGGGCAGGGAAGGTATATCACTTTTACTGCCCACTGGGTGAACCTTCTGACGGCCGTCAAGCATGTAACCCGTGGCACCCGTGTAGATTTGGTTTTACCGCCACGGATTGCATGCAGGCCTGGCTCTTCTTCTCCTCCTCCTCCTCCTACTCCATCCTCCTCCCTCTCCTCCTCGGCTGACTCCTCCTTTTCCGCTGCTAGCGTCTCTTCCGCTCGCCGCCCAAGCTCCCCAGAACCTATTCGACATGCCAAGTGAGACGTTGCCATGCCGTGCTGCGTCTGTTGTGCCTGCAAGCCAAGAGCCACACTGGCCCGGCAATCCTTTCAGCTTTGCGTTCACAGGCAGATCAGTGGCTAACACCGCTCAATTTGACAGTTGGTAAAGTGGTGTGTGACAACGGTGCCAATCTGCTTAGCGCATTGAAACAGGGCAAAATCACGCATGTGCCATGCATGGCACACGTCTTAAACTTGGTCGTGCAGCGATTCGTTGTCAAATACCCTGGGGTCCAGGACATCTTGCGGCAGGCAAGGAAAATCTCGGCCCATTTCAGAAGATCTTACACGGCCATGGCTCGCCTTGGTGACATTCATAATCTGCCGGTCAGACGTCTTATTTGCGATTGCCCGACGCGATGGAACTCAACCTTCTATATGCTTGATAGGCTGCTCCATTAGAAACGTGCAGTTAATGTCTACCTGTATGAACTCTGCGGCAGAACAGGTTCTGGGGAGCTGTTTTTTTTTTCACCGTGCCAGTGGCTGCTCATGCGCGACGCATGCAGACTTCTGCGGCCATTTGAGGAGATCACCAAACCGGTCAGTCGCAGCCATGGCGCCATCAGTGACATGGTACCTTATGCCTTCTTTATGGAGCGTGCATTGCGTCGTGTCATTGATCAAGCTGTGGAGGAGCAGGAGCGGGAAAGTGAGGAAGTCGCAATGCTGGATGAATTCCCAGGGGGGGCTACTCTATCTGAGACAAGTGAACAACAGGAGTCTGAAGAGGAGTCAGAGGAGGATGGTGCCTGGGCAGATGAGGAGGAGCAAGAAGAGCATGCTTTAAACCTTTCTGGGACCCCTGTTGTTGTGCGTGGATGGGGAGAGGAGAATGAAGAGGACGACATTATCCTGAATGATGAGCAGGAGCCAGGCCACCACACCGCTTCCAGTTTAGTTCAAATGGGGGCCTTCATGCTCCAGTGTTTTAATAGGGACCCCCGTATAAAAAGCATAAGGGTCAAGGACCAGTACTGGGTGGCAACATACTTAGACCCCGGTACAAACACAAAATGGCGGAAATGTTACCGCCGTTGCAGAGGGCTGTCAGAATGCAGCACTTCCAGGCCTTGCTTCGAGAAATGCTGCATTCTGCTTTTGCGTGCGCTGGCAGAGGAGCAATTTCCACTCCCAGAGAAGGAGTTGCGGGTACCAATCCAACAGCGCCTACAAGAAGAGGGCGATTTGAAGATGTGTGGGTGACTTCTGATATGAGGACATTCTTTCAGCCAACCCATCGACAGGTGTCATCCGGATCCAGCATCAGGGAATGCCTAGACCGTCAGGTGTCCGACTACATCGGGTTAACGGCCGATGTGGACGCTCTGAGGAGTGATGAACCCCTGGACTACTGGGTGGGCAGGCTTGACCTCTGGCCAGAGCTTGCCCAATTTGCAATGGAACTGTTGGCTTGCCCCTCATCCAGTGTCCTGTCCGAAAGGACGTTCAGCGCAGCAGGCGGGATCGTGACCGATAAGCGTACTCGCCTAGCTCACGACAGTGTTAACTACCTCACATTTCTAAAAATGAATGAGGCATAGATCTCGGAGGAATTCAACACATGTGACCAGTAGACCATGTATATGTCTATAAACAATTTTTTTAAACGAGCACACAGACCTTCTTTCTTAATTTGGCTCACTTCCTTGTCCAAAAAAAGCACACCGTACTATATGCCCGTACCCTCCTCTTTGAAGAGGTTGAGCGGTGTCATATTTCTACTGGGGCTGCTTATTATGAGGGGCTCCCACCATCCTTGTGCTGTGCTGACATCCTCCTGGGGCTGTACCTCTGCTGTGCATATTATGAGGGGCTCCCACCATCCCTGTGCTGTGCTGACTTCCTCCTGGGGCTGTACCTCTGCTGTGCATATTTTGAGGTGCTCCCACCATCCCTGTGCTATGCTCATTATGAGGGGCTCCCACCATCCCTGTGCTGTGCTGACTTCCTCCTGGGGCTGTACCTCTGCTGTGCATATTTTGAGGTGCTCCCACTATCCCTGTGCTATGCTCATTATGAGGGGCTCCCACCATCCCTGTGCTCTGCTGCCTTCCTCCTGGGGCTGCTTACAGTGCAGGTGTCAGTGCTGTATATCACGGTGCTGATGTCAGTGCTCTCTGTCACGGTGCTGCTGTCAGTGCTGTATATCACGGTGCTGGTGTGAGTGCTTTATGTCATGCTGCTGATGTCAGTGCTCTCTATCACGGTGCTGTTGTCAGATGACTCTATCACGGTGCAGGTGTCATTGCTGTATGTGACGCTGCTGGTGATCATCTCCTGCACCCTCTTCTTTGCCTACCCTGGTCCCTGACCTTCCCTCTCCTCCATTGCCTTCATGCGCTCCACAGTCCTGAATTGTCACAACAATTTCCCATATAAAAAAAGAATGCTTGTAGTTGTCGATCCCAGATTCACCTCATACATGTGTTATGTCATTGGCCATGTGGTGGGACTATGTTTGCACAGCTAATAATTATTTTGTGGCTGCAAATTTGACCTATAGGTTTGCGAAGTTCGCCTCCCATTGAAGTCAATGGGGCCCGCCGCGAACCTTTCGGGTCGCGAACTATCGGCCGCGTTCGCGAAATGTCCCATCGGAAGTTCGTCCATCACTAAACATGACCCACCAGTTGACCAGGACGCTTCCTGATGACGTCATTGCGACAAAACGTACGTCGAGGCACATCCCGGTCACGTGTTTTATCTGAACTTCCAGTTTCCCAGTCCCAGGGGGTGGAACGCACACTGAATACAGACAGCAGAAGCGGCAAGGCTAGTTCACATCCCACCTGGTCTGACATGCCCATTCTCTCCAGTGCCGAGGCAAGGCACTTTTTAAAGTAAGAGGCCATTTGGCTGTTTCATTTTACATTTATACTTTTAAATAAAACAATATCATGCTATGGTCCCGTTCTCTCTATTTTTTCTGAGCAACTGTGGATTGAAGTAAAACTCCAGGCACACCCTAGCAGGATTTTTCCATCAAAGGCAGCAGTTCCTCAATCTGCCAAAGCTTCACCTGACCTGTCTTTGTAATAAAGGGGTCATGGGGAGTTGGTAAATAGGCTACTTACCATATATCCACCGGGTGTCGTGTTTGCTTTCCATTAATATTTCCAAGTGGTGATGGTGTAAAGAACCTCCTTTCTTCAGTTCAATCTTATTCAGCATATGGACATTTTTGATATTTTATTTATCTGATGTTATTAATTTAACATATCATTGTGTTTCTTCAAATGTACCTGGTGTTCGTACTTTATCATGTGTAATATGTATTGAGTTATCACTTATTCACTATTAGCCACTAGTGCACTTTATTTTGTCACAAATTTCATTATTTGTCTATACTGTTCTTATAGCGCCCCCTTACCACTTACAACCTACAGGAACAATTCACACACAACATTGACAGCATGGCCACATAAACCCACTTTTGATGGAAAAAAATACACAAGAATTTCAGCAAACAAACAGCCCTAGTGGGGCGTTTGTCAATATGCACAATATCATTCTCCTCCCCCCCCGCCCCCACAAATCACAGCAAAAAACCTGACCTTCTCAAGCCAAACAAACCCCCCCGCTGCAGCCCTTTATTTAAGAGGTTGTATTGTTAGCACACTGACACATGCCTAATAGAAGTACATGCCCACCAGTATCTTTCAATCTGGCACAAAACCCCCACAAATGACCCCATTTTAGAAAGTAGACACCCCAAGCTATTTGCTGAGAGGCATGTTGAGTCCATGGAATATTTTATATTTTGCCACAAGTTGCGGGAAAATTACAAACTTTTTTTTTTTTTACACAAAGTTGTCACTAAATGATATATTGCTCACGCATGCCATGGGCATATGTGAAATGACACCCCAAAATTAATTCTGCTGCTTCTCCTGAGTATGGGGATACCACATATGTGGGACTTTTTGGGAGCCTGTAAAACCAAGCACCGCCTTCAGGCTTTCTAAGGGCGTTACAGTTTTGAAGGCCATAAAATGCCAAGATGGCACAAACCCCCCCCCAAATGACCCCATTTTGGAAAGTAGACACCCCTAAATTTACGGGTACACTAGTGAGACTAGGTAATAAATGGCGGGTGCCCTGAAACTATAAAAAAATAACTAACCAACCAGCGTCACCTGTAACAGTTATATGGTGATCACTGGTGAAAGGGTTAACTAGGGGGCAATCAGGGGGCTTTATGCGGTAGTATATGGGGGTCCCTGGCGCTATAAAAAGCTGCGGCGAACCTAAATACCTACCTGCCTAACTAGCGTCACCTGTGACACTAATACAGCGATCAGAAAAACGATCGCTTATTAGGCTGGGTTCACACTGGAGCGATGCGGGAACGCCACAAATCCGCGGCGGGTTCCCGCATCGCATGCCTCCCAGCGGCAGTTCACACTGCCCTATGTGAACTGCTGGGAGTGTCAGTGAAATGTTAATGACACCCCCAGATCAGTTCGCATATCGCAGTGCGATCTGCAAACTCGGATCGCATGGTGTGAACACCCATGCGATCCGATTCTGCTGCGGACCAAAAAAAGGGTCCCGTGCGAGTTAGTGGCGGGTACGGCGGGTGAAACGCGAATTCAGCCATACTATCTGTATGGCTGAACTCGAATCGCACAGAGATCGGATGTGATTTGCACTGCAGTGCGGTGCGAATCACATCCGTTCTCATAAACCGCTGCAATGTGAACCCAGCCTTAGTGACACTGGCGACGGGGGGTGATCACGGGGTTAAACCTTTATTGGGGGGGTTAGGGGGGTACCTTAGAACTAAAGGGGGCTAACCCTAACTGCCCTAATAGTTATTACAGTCACAAATGACACCCGCCGTGTGATCAGGGGGTTAAACCTTTATTAGGTAATAAATGGCGGGTGCCCTGAAACTATAAAAAAATAACTAACCAACCAGCGTCACCTGTAACAGTTATGTGGTGATCTCTGGTGAAAGGGTTAACTAGGGGGCAATCAGGGGGCTTTATGCGGTAGTATATGGGGGTCCCTGGTGCTATAAAAAGCTGCGGCGAACCTAAATACCTACCTGCCTAACTAGCGTCACCTGTGACACTAATACAGCGATCAGAAAAACGATCGCTTATTAGGCTGGGTTCACACTGGAGTGATGCGGGAACGCCACGAATCCGCGGCGGGGTCCCGCATTGCATGCCTCCCGGCGGCAGTTCACACTGCCCTATGCGAACTGCTAGGAGTGTCAGTGAAATGTTAATGACACCCCCAGATCAGTTCGCATATCGCAGTGCGATCTGCAAACTCGGATCGCATGGTGTGAACACCCATGCGATCCGATTTTGCTGCGGACCAAAAAAAGGGTCCCGTGCAAATTTGCGGCGGGTGCGGCGAATGGCTGAACTCGAATCGCAGAGATCGGATGTGATTTGCACTGCAGTGCGGTGCGAATCACATCCGTTCTCATAAACCGCTGCAATGTGAACCCAGCCTTAGTGACACTGGCGACGGGGGGTGATCACGGGGTTAAACCTTTATTGGGGGGGGTTAGGGGGGTACATTAGAACTAAAGGGGGCTAACCCTAACTGCCCTAACAGTTATTACAGTCACAAATGACACCAATGCAAAAAAAAAAAATGCATTGGTGTCACTGTGACTGGGGGGGCAGGGGTAATTTGGGGGGTGATCGGGGGGTAAAGGGGGGGTGTGAGTGTGCCTGGCATGTTCTACTGTGTAGTGTAGTGTTTGTGCAACTCACCGATGCTCTCTCCTCGGTGCCGGAACGAAAAATACCGACACGGAGGAGAGATTACATCACTTCCTCTCCTGTGTTTACATTACAGGAGAGGAAGTGATGCAATGCTTCACTCCCATTCGTCAGGAGCGATCTCGAGGGGGTGGCCATGAATGAATGGCCGCCCCCTCATCCCCGATTGCTCCTGCACGGATACCGACCGCCGCTGGCACCGGGGGGGGGCCGATCGGGCCCCCCACCCGCGGGAAGGCAGGGACGTACAGGTACGCCCATATGCCTGCCCGTGCCATGCTGTCGACGTACATCGTCGTGGTCCTTAACCACTTCCCGACCGCCGTATTGCCAATATACGCCATTGAAATGGCATGTACAGGCACAAGCACGTAGATATACGTGCTTGCCTTCCAGCGGGTGGGGGGTCCGATCGGACCCCCTCCCGCTGGATACGGCGGTCCGTTCCGTCCCAGGAGCGATCCGGGATGAGGGGATGGCCGTTGGTTTCTGGCCATCCCCTCTCGATCGCTCCTGGCCAATGACGAACTTCCTCCTCTGTGTATTGTTTACACAGGAAGGAGGAAGTGATGTCATTCTCCTCGGGGCGGTCTTTTTGACCGGACTACGAGGAGAAGACAAACAGTAAGTGCACCAAAACACTACACTGACACATAGGTACACATAGGTACACAAACCCCCCCCCCCCCCCCCCCAGTCACAGTGTCACTGATTGCATTGATCATATATTTACTGATCACTGCATTCAGTGTCAGTTGTAAAAGTAAAAACTGTCAGGGCAGTTAGTGTTAGGTCCAGGGTAGCCCCCTATCACCCCCCAATAAAGATTTAACCCCCTGATTGCCCCTAGAGTTAACCCTTTCACCCCCTTTTGCCAGTGTCACTAAGCAATCTTTTTTCTGATCGCTGCATTAGGGTCGCTATTGTCGCTAGGTAGCTATTTTTTTTTTAGGTTCACCACCAGGTTTTTATAGCGCTTGGTACCCCAATATACTACCCAATAATGGTTTTACCCCCCTAATTGCCCCTGGAGTTAACCCTTTCACCCCCTTTTGCCAGTGTCACTAAGCGATCATTTTTCTGATCGCTGCATTAGTGTCGCTATTGTCGCTAGGTAGCTAGTTATTTTTTTAGGTTCACCACCAGGTTTTTATAGCGCTAGGTACCCCAATATACTACCCAATAATGGTTTTAACCCCCTGATTGCCCCTAGAGTTAACCCTTTCACCCCCTTTTGCCAGTGTCACTAAACGATCATTTTTCTGATCGCTGCATTAGGGTCGCTATTGTCGCTAGGTAGCTAATGTTTTTTTAGGTTCACCGCCGGGTTTTTATAGCGCTAGGTACCCCGATATACTACCCAATAATGGTTTTAACCCCCTGATTGCCCCTAGAGTTAACCCTTTCACCCCCTTTTGCCAGTGTCACTAAGCGATCATTTTTCTGATCGCTGCATTAGTGTCGCTAGGTAGCTAGTTATTTTTTTAGGTTCACCACCAGGTTTTTATAGCGCTAGGTACCCCGATATACTACCCAATAATGGTTTTAACCCCCTGATTGCCCCTAGTTAACCCTTTCACCCCCTTTTGCCAGTGTCACTAAGCGATCATTTTTCTGATCGCTGCATTAGTGTCGCTAGGTAGCTAGTTATTTTTTTAGGTTCACCGCCAGGTTTTTATAGCGCTAGGTACCCCGATATACTACCCAATAATGGTTTTAACCCCCCTGATTGCCCCTAGTTAACCCTTTCACCAGCGATCACAGTATAAGTGTCACTGGTTATGCTGGTTAGCCAGTTAGTTATTTAGGTTCCCCGTCAGGTTTTTATATAGCGCCAGGGACCCCCATATACTACCTAATAAAAATTTGAACCCCCTGATTGCCCCTAGTTAACCCTTTCACCAGTGATCACCGTATAAGTGTTACGGTGACTCTGGTTAGTTTGCTTTTTATATCATCAGGGCACCCACCATTTATTACCCAATAAAGGTTTAACCCCCTGATCACCCGGCGGGTGATATCAATTAGGTTTTAGGGTCAGGGTCTGCATCACCCCAGGCAGCGCTAGGTTAGTGCCAGTACCGCTAACACCCACACGCAAAGCATAAACCTCCCGTAGTGGTATAGAATCTGAACAGATCAATATCTGATCTGATCAGATCTATACTAGCGTCCCCAGCAGTTTAGGGTTCCAAAAAAACGCATTGTTAGTGGGATCAGCCCAGATACCTGCTGGCACCTGCGTTTTGCCCCCCCCCGCCCAGCCCACCCAAGTGAAGTATCGATCGATCACTGTCACTTATAAAACACTAAACACATAACTGCAGCGATCGCAGAGTCAGGCCTGATCCCTGCGATCGCTAAGTTTTTTTTGGTAGCATTTTATATTTAAATCCGGAAGGCAGTGCTTGATTTTCGGGGTCCCATACGTGGCTAGGCTCCCAAAAAGTCCCCCACATGTGGTATCCCTGTACTCGGGAGAAGCAGCAGAATTTATTTTGGGGTGTAATTTGACTTATGCCCATAGCATGTGTGAGCAATATATCATTTAGTGACAACTTTGTGCAAAAAAATAACTTTTTTTAATTCCTGCAACTTGTGGCAAAATATAAAATATTTCATGTACTCAACATGCCTCTCAGTAAATAGCTTGGGGTGTCTACTTTCCAAAATGGGGTCATTTGGGGTGGTTTTGTGTTATTTTGGCATTTTATGGCCTTCGAAACTGTGATTGGTAGTGAGGAGTGAAATCAAACATTTGCACCCTTAGAAACCCTGAAGGCAGTGATTGGTTTTCGGGGTGCCATACGCAGCTAGACTCCCAAAAAGTCCCACATATGTGGTATCCTCGTACTCAGGAGAAGCAGCAGAATATATTTTGGGGTGCAATTCCACATATAACTATGGCATGTGTGAGCAATATATCATTTAGTGACAACTTTTTGTAAACTTTTTTTTTTTTTTGTGTCATTATTCAATCACTTGGGACAAAAAAAAATATTCAATGGGCTCAACATGCCTCTCCACAACTTCCTTGGGGTGTCTTCTTTCCAAAATGGGGTCATTTGGGGGGGTTTTGTGTTATTTTGGCATTTTATGGCCTTCAAAACTGTGATAGGTAGTGAGGAGTGAAATCAAAAATTTGCACCCTTAGAAACCCTGAAGGCAGTGATTGGTTTTCGGGGTGCCGTACGCAGCTAGACTCCCAAAAAGTCCCACATATGTGGTATCCCTGTATTCAGGAGAAGCAGCAGAATATATTTTGGGGTGCAATTCCACATATAACTATGGCATGTGTGAGCAATATATCATTTAGTGACAACTTTTTGTAAACTTTTTTTTTTTGTTTTTGTGTCATTATTCAATCACTTGGGACAAAAAAAAAATATTCAATGGGCTCAACATGCCTCTCCACAACTTCCTTGGGGTGTCTTCTTTCCAAAATGGGGTCATTTGGGGGGGTTTTGTGTTATTTTGGCATTTTATGGCCTTCGAAACTGTGATAGGTAGTGAGGAGTGAAATCAAAAATTTACACCCTTAGAAATCCTGAAGGCAGTGATTGGTTTTCGGGGTGCCGTACGTGGCTAGACTCCCAAAAAGTCCCACATATGTGGTATCCCCGTACTCAGGAGAAGCAGTAGAATATATTTTGGGGTGCAATTCCACATATAACAATGGCATGTGTGAGCAATATATCATTTAGTGACAACTTTTTGTAAAAATTTTTTTTTTTGTCATTATTCAATCCCTTAGGACAAAAAAAATAAATATTCAATGGGCTCAACATACCCATCAGCAATTTCCTTGGGGTGTCTACTTTCCAAAATGGGGTCATTTGGGGGGGGGGGTTTGTACTGCCCTGCCATTTTAGCACCTCAAGAAATGAGATAGGCAGTCATAAATTAAAAGCTGTGTAAATTCCAGAAAATGTACTCTAGTTTGTAGACGCTATAACTTTTGCGCAAACCAAAAAATATACGCTTATTGACATTTTTTTTACTAAAGACATGTGGCTGAATAAATTTTGCCCTCAATGTATGACTAAAATTTAGTTTATTCGATTTTTCTTATAACAAAAAGAAGAAAATATCTTTTTTTTTCAAAATTTTCACTCTTTTTCCATTTATATCGCAAAAAATAAAAATCGCAGAGGCAATCAAATACAATCAAAAGAAAGCTCTATTTGTGGGAAGAAAAGGACGCAAATTTTGTTTGGGTGCAATATTGCATGACCGCGCAATTACCAGTTAAAGCAGCGCAGTGCGAAATTGGAAAAAGACCTCTGGTCCTTAGGGTGTTTATTGGTCCGGGGCTGTAGTGGTTATACATACATGAAGAGACAGATTGAAAGATACTGGTGGGCATGTACTTCTATTAGGCATGTGTCAGCGTGTAAAGTGAATTTGCCTTTTGTAAATAACCCCCATTAACATCAGTCCCTGGCTGCAATGAGCTTCCAATCTAAAGTCCAAAACTAACTTTCTTACATTAGAGACTATTTGGACAGGAGAAAAATAAAAAGCCATAGCCATGCTTAGTTTCACAAGCAATATACAATATATTGGCCTATGTATTGGGACGCCTGCCTTTAAACACACGCGAACTGTAATGGCAACCCAGTATTAGTCCGTAGGGTTCAAAACAAATTTGGCCCACCCTTTGCAGCTATAACAGCTTCAACTCTTCTGGGAAGGCTGTCCACAAGGCTTAGGAGTGTGTCTATGGGAATTTTTGACAATTCGTCCAAGCTCATTTGTGAAGTCAAGCACTGATGTTGGACGAGAAGGCCTGACCTACAGTCTCCACTCTAAGGTCAGGACTCTGTCCAGGCCAGTCAAGTTCCTCCACCCCAAAATCACTCATCCATGTCTTTATGGACCTTGCTTTGTGAACTGGTGCAAATCATTTGGTGGAGGGGGGATTATGGTGTGGGGTTGTTTTTCAGGGGTTGGGTTGGCCCCTTAGTGCCAGTATAGGGAACTCTTAAGGCGTCAGCATACCAAGACATTTTGGACAATTTCATGATCCCAACTTTGTGGGAACAGTTTGGGGATGATTCCTTACTGTTCCAACACGACTGCACACCAGTACACAAAGCAAGGTCCATAAAGACATGGACGAGTGATTTTAGGGTGGAGAAAATTGACTGGCGTGCACAGAGTCCTGACCTCAACCTGATAGAACACCCTTTGGCTGAATTAGAGCAGAGACTGCGAGCCAGGCCTTCTCATCCAACATCGGTGCCTGGCCTCACAAATGCACTTCTGGAAGAATGATCAAACATTCCCATAGACACACTAAACCTTGTGGACAGGCTTCCCAGCAGCTATTCTAGCTGCAAGGGGTGGGCCAAATCACATTTTAACCCTACTGACTAAGACTGGACTGCCATTAAAGTTCATGTGCGTGTAAAGGCAGGTGTCCCAATGCTTTTGGCTAAATAGTGTATCTGGCAAGGTTTACACAGTTTAGACATAGTTATAGGGCCTGGGAGATAAGACAACTTCTCTACATGAAGCGGCATGTTTGGGATTCAAAAACAGGTGCTCAGCAAAAGTTCTAACCTCTAAGCCACGGAGCTGCCACATGTGATAACCTCCTACACATAAATACACATATACTGCATTTCTTTGGACAGGTGATGGATTTACATTACTCAAGAGTTATTCTTCTTGATTTATTCTGTGATATTTGCTGGTTCTTTGTGGGTGAGTGTAGAATAGTGATATTACCCTTAAATGTTTGAGAATTACATTTTGATTTCTGATGTTACTACACATATCAAATTTTTTGGGCTCAAATTATGATTATTTGGAGATAATAAAAAGCACAAAAAATTATGATTCATTTAAAATTTTTATCAGCAACGGTATTGTTTGTGCTTTGTAAAAACGCCTGTGTGAGTTTGGGTAAAGATTGTTGTGAGATGGAGAGTTAGAGCCAGTTCACATAGGGGCGACTCATCAGGCGACTTAGCCGCCTGACAAGTCGCGTCCCATTCTGTACTATGGAACCGTTCTAATAGGAGCGACTCAAGTCGCTCTGACTTAGAAAAAGGTACCTGTAGTACTTTCGGGGCGACTTGAGGCAACTTGCATTGACCTCTATACAGAAGTCGTTATGCAGGTGGCCTGAGGCCGTCACGCTGCAAGTCATGCTACCTCAGTGTGAACCGATGTTCTGCCGAGAACTGTCCCCCTATACTGCGCAGGCGCAGCGCTTGCGCAGTACGGAGGACAAGGAGACACCGAAAGTCTCCGAAGATGAGCGGCGCTTGCGCACTTAATAGTACCTTCTGCCCTGAGTCCAGGTTCAAGCCCCACCATGCAAGTGGACATACAGTAGATGATGTAAACAGCTTCGCTCGCCATGGCCTCGCTTGAACCTGGACTCAGTGCGCAGGCGCCGTTTTCTCTTTCAGACTTTCAGCTCCTTGTCCTCCATACTGTGCAAGCTCTGTACAGGACGGACACTATCCGATGGGGGACACTATTCGACAAGACACCGGCTCTAACAAGTGAAAGTGACAGAAAAATCTAATTTTACCAAAACATCAAAACATTCCACATTGTAGCATTTTTAAAAACAAAATATTTAATGTAGTAGCAACAATGTTGCAAAGGAAATTTTATTTCAGAGAAAGATACATTGCATCTCAACATTAAAAGTTTTTTTTTTTGTGAAAGTTACAATTGACCATTAGAATCAATGGCTAAAACTTGCATTGGACTATAATAGCGCAGATTTTCTCTCTCTAATTAGCTCTCATTTTGGTATTTACTATAGCGCCTGGTAAAAAAAGACACTGGTGCTAAAATGAGATCTATTTGCAGGTCTGAGCATGCTCAGTTGTATTGGCACCTAGTTGTCCAAAATGGGGAATTTTTTACTTTTCAGACTTTTAACCACCTCAATACTGGGCACTTTCACCCCCTTCCGTCTAAGGCCATTTTTCAGCTTTCAGTGCTATCGCATTTTGAATGACAATTGCGCGGTCATGCAATGCTGTACCATAATGACATTTTTATCATTTTTTCCCCACAAACAGAGCTTTTTTCTGGTCATATTTGATCACCTCTGTGTTTTTTATTTCTTGTGCTATAAACAAAAGAAGTGTGACAAGTTTGAAAAAAGAATTTTTTACTTTTTGCTATAATAAATATCCATTTTTTTTTTAAACAAATTTTTTCCTCAGTTTAGGCCAATATGTATTCTTCTACATATTTTTGGTAAAAAAAAACGCAATAAGCATTTGTTGGTTTGCGCAAAAAGTTATAGCGTCTACAAAATAAGGGATAGATTTATAGCTTTTTTTTTTTACTAGTAATGCTGGCGATCTGCGATTTTTATCGTGACTGCGATATGCCGGACACATTGGACACTTTTGACACATTTTTGGGACCATTTACATTTATACAGCGATCAGTGCTATAAAAATTAATTGATTACTGTGTAAATGTGACTGGCAGGGAAGGGGTTAACACTAGGGGCGATCAGGGATGGACTGGCCATCAGGACTACCGGGAGATTCCCGGTGGGTTGATGGCCAGTGTGGGCTGGTTTCAGCCACATCTGCGGTGTGTGGCGATCCACCTGTCAACCACCGACAGCTGGCGCCTGATGGGTAGATTGAGATGCATGCCGAGTAGCGCAGCCCCTCCTCTCTTCTCGTCTATCCCCATTGGCTTGTAAGATCACCTGGGATAGACAAGAAGAGAGGAGGGGCCCCGGGGAGCTAGCAGCGCTGCGTGACATTAGAGAGAACTTATTACAGACAGGTGCTTCCTGCCCTACTCTCCATAATGGCTAGTAAGATCCCATGATGTGACCTATAATGTGCCCCCTGACGTGCCCTATAATGTGCCCTCTGATGTGCCCCATCATGTGCGACCCTGATGTGCCCCATCATGTGCTCCATGCCCTTATGTGCCCCATGCCCTGTGCCCTAATGTGCCCCATGCTCTGATGTGATATGTGCCCCATACCCCATGCCCTGATGTGCCCCATGCCCTGATGTGCTATGTGCCCCATAATGTGCTCTGACGTGCCCCATAATGTGCCCTGATGTGCCATAATGTGCCCTGATGTGCTATGTGCCCTGATGTGCTATGTGCCCTGATGTGCCCCATGTCCTGATGTGCTATGTGCCCTGTGCCCTGATGTGCCATGTACCCTGATGTGCTATGTGCCCTGTGCCCTGATGTGCCATGTGGCCTGATGTGCCCCATGCCCTGATGTGCCCTTATGTGCTATGTGCCCTGATGTGCTATGTGCCCCATAATGTGCCATGTGCCCTGATGTGTCATAATGTGCCCTGATGTGCCCCGATGTGCCATGTGCCCCATGCCCTGATGTGCTATGTGCCCCGTGCTCTGATGGGCCATGTGCCCTGATGTGCCATGTGGCCTGATGTGCCCCATGCCCTGATGTGCCCTGTGCTCTGATGTGCCCCGATGTCCTATGCCCTGATGGGCCCGTGACATGATGTGTGCTGTGCCCCAATGTCCTATGCCCTGATGTGCCCCATAATGTGCCATGTGCCCTGATGTACCATGTGCCATAATGTGCCCTGACGTGCCCCAATGTGCCATGTGCCCCATACCCTGATGTGCCCTGTGCCCTTATGTGCTATGTGCTCTGATGGGCCATGTGCCCTGATGTGCTATGTGCCTTGATGTGCCCCATGCTCTGATGTGCTATGTGCCCCGATATGCCCCATAATGTGCCATGTGCCCTGATGTGCCATGTGCCATAATGTGCCCTGATGTGCCCCGTGCCCTGATTTGCTATGTGCCCTGTGCCCTGATGTGCCATGTGGCCTGATGTGCCCCATGCCCTGATGTGCCCGGTGCCCTGATGTGCCCTGATGTCCTATGCCCTGATGGGCCCCATGACCTCATATGCCCCGTGCCCTGATGCCCTATGCCCTAATATGCCCCGTGCCCTGATGTGCTCCGATGTCCTGTGCCATGATGTCCTGTCCCCTGATGTACTGTGCCCTGACGTGTCTTGATGTGTTGTGCCCTGTACTCTGATGTGTTGTGCCCTGATGTACTGTGACCTGATGTCCTGTACCCTAATGTGCTCTACCCTAATGTGCTGGGCTCTGTACCCTGATGTGTTATGCCCTGATGTGCCCTGTACGCTGATGTGCTGTGCCCTGTACCCTGATGTGGCCTGGTGTGTTGTAACCTGATGTGTTGTACCCTGATATGCTTTGTGCCCTGATGTGCTGGGCTCTGTACCCTGATGTGCTGTGCCCTGATGTACCATACCCTGATGTGTTGTGCCCTGGCCCTGGGGATGATCGAGGGATTAAATGTGTGTCGTAAGGAGTAATTCTAACTGTGGGGGGAGGAGATTGACTGGGGGAGGTGACCGATCGGTGTCCCTATGTACAAGGGACACACCATCGGTCTCCTTGACTCTGACAGCCCGTGGATCTGTGTGTTTACACACACAGATCCATGGTCCTGCTCAGTTACTGGGCAATCGCAGCCGCATCGGGTCCCCAGTGATGCGGCGGGCGCGTGCACCCGTCCCGCCGTCATATGACAGTGGGCAGGCGGCTAGTGGTTAAAGATATTTCAGTGTAGAAATCACTTTTTCACACAGTTTAAAAGCAGATTATCTTTAAATAATATACTGCATATTTCAGTACTATTTAGGCAATTATATCATCCTCTAAACATTATTTCCATGTGCAACTCTCCAGGTTGTAGCAGAGTAAGCCCCTGTATACACGGTCGGAGATTCTGCCAACCAAATCCGTCGGATTTTGTTCATCGGATTTAGTCCGACGGATTGTGTCCGAAACTGTTGCATACACACGGTCGGACCAAGTTGTCTGATTTAGCGGTTGCCAAGAATGCGGTGGCGTAAGCCGTGTATGGCGGGACTAGAAAAAGGAAGTTCAGCACCACGTCCGGCACCCTTTGGGCTCCTTCTGCTGATCTCGTGTCTATCGCGTGTTAGTAGAAGCTTGGTGAGAGACGATTCGCGCTTTTCAGATTAGTGATTTGGATCGCTACAGCTCTTCAGTTTCTGCTTGTCTTTGCGGATCTGATAATCAGTGCGTGCAGTCATTAAGTATTTGTTTCTCATTGTGGACTATATCTTGGTATAGTATGCTTTGAAAGGCATTTTTTATTGTCTGCTTGCTTCTGCTATTCAGGTTGTTCTTTCAGGCCTTGCTGTTTATCGGTGCTTTCTGGTATCCGTTGTGACGAGCCGACCGTTTTCAAACCATGTTACGTGTACGTACTCGTCGTAGAGTTTGTGCTGTGCAGGGGCTTCGTGTTGGGGTTCTTACTTTCACACAAGCCTGGTCCATGAACAGGGAGGGGAGGCGTTTGTGGACCAAGAATTGGTTGCGCCAGCGTCACCAGTTCTCCCACATGCCTTTGCTCCGTGAGATCTGCGAGAATAATCCTGATGATTTCAGGAATTATCTCCGGATGACGGACCCCGTTTTTCACCGTCTGCTGGCTTTGCTGACCCCTTATATCACCAGGCAGGATACCTGCATGTGGCAAGCCATCACTCGGGAGCAGAGGCTCATCGCCACGTTGCGCTACTTGGCGACAGGGAGAAGCCTTCAGGACCTCAAGTTCTCTACAGGCATCTCCCCCCAGGCTCTGGGGATCATTATTCCAGAGACCTGCTCTGCCATCATTCAGCTCCTGCAGAAGGACTATATGAAGGTAAGTTTTAGCCTTTAACATCACATTCTATGTATTTCATGATTGCTAATGTCTTGCATTTCTTTCCTAATTCCCTAATTACCATCATTGCAATATGCTCTAATTCATATACTCTGCCCCTTTGTCCTCATGCAGATTTGCCTCACTAACTTCCCCACCATACTCTTCTTGGCCCATAAAACTATAGTCTAGTCATTTACCAATGTCTTTTGTCAGCTCCATAGTATTGCTTTCCCCTAAACACCCCCTAAAATGTCTACAAATGTGATGTGTGTGCTTCAATTCATGCAGAGTGACCTTTTTTTTTGGTGTTGTGCCAAACTCATTAATAAACCCCCTCCCCCCAACTGTAACCTCAGCTGATAGCAATCCTCTATCTGCTGACTTTACTAAACCCAATACACACTATACCTACCTTTTTGATGATCACATTTATGGATGAATTCACCAAAGCATGTAGTGTAAGGGCCTCAATACTTTCAAATGCTATTTTTAGTTTTTTAACACATTAATTTTCTTGCTATGTACTAGCAGAATGTCAAAATGTGCTTCCATTTAGTTATTATGACACTTTTTACCTGTCCGGTGGGCTGCCAATAGTGTAAGTAAGGAGGGGCTTCCCAAAGTATCACACATTATTTAGGCATTCAGCTCTCAATCAAGTGGAGAGGGTTACCTGTCCTAAACATCCCCCCTCATTTTTTAGCAAGGGCCCATCAGATGGGGGGGGGGGTTAGGACTCTCATAAGGGGAACTTATACTTTAGGCTTTAAATACTCAGTTCACAAAATGTTAGAAGAATTTTTCCCAAAAATGTTGGTGTCTAATCTGCATGCAATGTTGATTTGTCAAATTACTAGTTTTTGTTCTTGTTTCACTACACAGTGTCCTTCAACGCCACAGGAATGGCAGACTGTGGCCTCCCACTTTGCCATTTTTATTTAACCACTTCCCGACCAGCGCACGACGATGTACGTCGACAGAATGGCACGGGCAGGCATATTGGCGTACATGTACGTCCAATATTCGTTGCCGCCATGCCATCGGGAGCGTGCCGCCGGCGGCGCGCTCCCGCGCTGGTCGGGACCCCCGTGAGTCCGGTCGCGGGACCCGCGGACTCGATCGCCGCGGGCATCCCCGCGATCGTCTCACGGAGCGGCCGAATGGAGGAAATGCTGTATAAACAACATTTTCCCATTCTGCCTAGCAACTAGTGACGCTGATCTCTGCTCCATGTGATTGGAGCAGAGATCAGTGTACACTAAATGAAAGCCCAACCCCCCCACAGTTAGTAACACACCCCTAGGAACACTTAACCCCTACACTGCCACCCACTGGTTAACCCTTTCACTGCCAGTGTCATTTACACAGGAATCACTGCATTTATATAGCAGTGATTACTGTATAAATGACAATGGTCCCAAAAATGTGTCAAAAATGTCCGATGGGTCCCCGACAATATCGCAGTCACAATAAAAATCGCAGATCTCCGCCATTACTAGTAAAAAAATAAATAATAAAAAATTATTAATAAAAATGCTATAAAACTATCCCTATTTTGTAAACGCTATAACTTTTGCGCAAACCAATCAATAATCGCTTATTGCGATTTTTTTTACCAAAAATATGTAGAAGAATACGTATCGGCCTAAATTGAGGGAAAAAAATGTTTTTTTATATATTTTTGGGGGATATTTATTATAACAAAAAGTAAAAAATAATGCGTTTTTTTCAAAATTGTCGCTCTATTTTTGTTTATAGCGCAAAAAATAAAAACCGCAGGGGTGATCAAATACCACCAAAAGAAAGCTCTATTTGTGGGAAAAAAAGGACGTCAATTTTGTTTGGGAGCCACGTCGCACGACCGCGCAATTGTCAGTTAAAGCGACGCAGTGCCGAATCGCAAAAAGTGGTCTGGTCTTTGACCAGCAAATTGGTCCGGTCTGAAAGTGGTTAAGTTGTGCCTTTTTCACCAACAGTGCAAACCCAAGTTCAGAGCGAGATGAGGGGACAGTCTCTTCTTCAGATAATCTTATTATGTTGTGGGTCTGCTACACACACACCTTGTTTTCGTTAACTAAAGTATGTAGTGAATTACTGACCAAAATCGTGCTCATTTTCAGCACCATGGCAGGAAAATGGCATGATTGTACAAATTTACACATGACTGTGGGTGTTTTTTTACTAAAGGCACATCCACTATGCACTACAAGTGCACTGCAAAAGTACACCTGAAACTGCACTTGGAGTGCAAAGTGTAGTTGCCTTTAGTAAATCGCACTCCTTCTCAGCATAAACTAAAATTTGACTCTAAATAGATTTTATGCGCAATGAAAAAGTAAGCCACACATTGTTGAGAATTCAACTTTTTAATACAAGCACATTCATATGTGCGTTTTGAAAAGGTTTTTTACAACAAACCAAGAGATTTTGTGTATCCAAAACAGAGTTTAATCAGTTTTTTTTTCCTTGTTGTTTTTGTGTAAACAGGCATGTATCAAAGCGTAAAATACAGAACACAGAAACTTACAAAGTTCAGCTTTGAAAAGTGAAGACAATATCAGACATGAGTATGTACAAACTGGGCTGATATTGCCTTCATCACATGGGGTGTGACCCCTGAAAAAAACAAATTTGGAAGATGCACAGAGTGTGTCAACATGTGCTATCTCCCATCATGGGGGATCAATGTACATGCTTTGGGGCTGAAACCCCTTCATCTCAGACACTTTCCACAAAACATGTACATTGATCCCCCATGATGGGAGATAGCGCATGTTTACACACTCTGTGCATCTTCCAAATTTTGAATTTCGCAAAATACAACATTTTTTTGTTAAAAAGCAAAAATAAAACCCTATCTAGTTTTTGTTGTTTCACACTCTCCCCAAAACATCAATGATGTTCTTCATTTTATTTTTAACATCATTGATGTTTTGTTGGATAATTTCCAAATCACAATTGCACCCCATTATCTCCCCGATCAAGATCTGGGCACTTTCACTGGTAAAACGGGAATCTTCTTCCACATCACCTAGAAAACAAAGCAAACAAACACACCATGTAATAAAAATATGGTGACATACATTGTTGAGCTTACCGGAAGCTGTGTTCTCCGACACTCACCTGTTGTGGTGACAATTTGTCCAACCTCCACAATCTCTCCTCCCTCCTCCTCCTCCTGCTCCTCTGTTTCTGCTTTTGGAAGTTGCTTTTCTTTGGGAGGGGTGTGGTCCCTGGTGTCCTCATGGTCCCTGGTGTCCTCATACTTGCCGAGTCTTTTCTCCCCTATGAGAATGTAAACAAAGATTAATTAGCACACAGAGGGCCGAAATAGGAATCTGAAACATTGCTTGGAAGTGTTGTACAATTGTGTTTTTGGGCCGAGTTACAAGGTGAGAACATTATTGGGTACACTTTGTTAAGCTGGAATACTTCCCTGCAGAACGATGTTTCATACGAACGAACGAAACCATGACCTTGAAAGTGGCCATTTTAAAATGCACAACATGAAATCAAAGCACATGGAGCATGTATGCAAGCAAGAATAATGATATGAACACACGACAACTACTTACTTTTTTTAAGAACACGCTTTTTCCTTATGTACTGCTCGTGCTCCCTCAGTTTCAGGTCTGACCAGCGTTTTCTCAGTTGATCCTTGGATCGGTGTACCCCAAAATTCTTCAGAAGACTCTTCACAACTTTATTCATGATCTTGGCCTTTCTGATATTTGGGTTTGGGTAAGGTCCATACTTCTCATCATAGTCGGTCCTGTTCAATATGTCCAACATCTCTCCAAAAGACATATTTGAGGCCTTAAATCTTGTCTTCCTGGATCGGGACGTTTCAGGCTCCGGGCTTTCCTCACCCTCCTCCTCGTTAGTGGAACTGTGATTGTGCACCTGTGTTCTCTCCGCCATGTTCTCTCCCCACTGCGCCAGAAGCGAAGAGGCGGGGAATAGTCTAGAAAGAACGTCAGGGGCGGGCGGAGTTTCACGCATGCGCTCTGTATATAAAACGCAACACATGTGTATCGTCCGTACGATCTGGGAGGAGAGTGTGAGGCGCGGACGCGACTAACGTGGAAATGAAGGTAACATTTTTAACTTGGTGCTTCACTAGACTAGACTGCTTGTATCTAGGCCGATGTTGGGACAAGATTAGGAGGGTTTTTAACCACTTGACCACTGGGCACTTAAACACCCTTAATAACCAGACCAATTTTCAGCTTTCGGTACTCTCACATTTTGAATGACAATTACTCAGTCATGCAACACTGGACCTATATGAAATTTTTGTCCTTTTTTTCACACAAATGGAGCTTTCTTTTGGTGGTATTTAATCACCGCTGGGTTTTTTATTTTTTGTGCTATAAAAGAAAAAATACAGAAAATTCTGTAAAAAAATGAATTTTTCTTCATTTCTGTTATAAAATTTAGCAGATTAGTAATTTTTTCTTCATAAATTTTGGCCAAAATTTATACCACTACATATCTTTGGTAAAAATAAGTACAAATTGGTGGATATTATTTGGTCTTTGTGAAAGTTATAGAGTCCACAAGCTATGGTGCCAATATCTGAAAATTGATCACACCTGAAGTACTGACGGCCTATTTCAATTCTTGAGACCCTAACATGCCAGAAAAGTACAAATACCCCCCAAATGACCCCTTTTTGGAAAGAAGACATTCCAAGGTATTTAGTAAGAGGCATGATGAGTTTTTTGAAGTTGTCATTTTTTCCCACAATTCTTTGCAAAATCAAGATTTTTTTTACTTTTTTTTTTTTTTTTCACAAAATTGTCATATTATCAGTTTATTTCTCACACAGCATATGCATACCACAAATTACACCCCAAAACACATTCTGCTATTACTCCCGAGTACGGCGATACCACATGTGTGAGACTTTTACACATACAGAGGCCCAACGTGCAGGGAGCGCCATCAGGTGTTCTGGAGCACCCAGGACAATTCTGACATTTCTCTCCTACATGTAAAAATCATAATTTATTTGCTAGAAAATTACATCGAGTCCCAAAACCTTATATATTTTTTTTAGCAAACACCCTGGAGAATACAATGGTGGTCGTTGCAACTTTTTATCTCGCACGGTATTTGCGCAGCAATTTTTCGAATGCTTTTTTTTGGAAAAAAAACAGTTTTGTGCTTAAAAAAAAAAAACACAGTAAACTTAGCCCAATTTTTGCATAATGTGAAAGATGAAGTTACACCGAGTAAATCGATACCTAACATGTCACTCTTCAAAATTGCACAGGCTCGTGGAATGGCGCCAAACGTCGCTACTTAAAAATCCCCATAGGCGACGATTTAATTTTTTTTTTACTGGTTATATGTTTTGAGTTACAGAGGAGGTCTAGGGCTAGAATTATTGCTCTCGCTCCAACGTACGCAGCGATACCTCACATGTGTGGTTTGAACACCGTTTTCATATGTGGGCGGGACTTACGTATGCGTTCGCTTCTGCATGCGAGCACATGGGGACAGGGGCGCTTTAAAAAAAAAAAAAAATTTTATTGTTCATTTTACTTTATTTATTTTAGTTTGACATTTTTTTCCCCAAAAATAAATTTTTTGATCACTTTTATTCCTATTACAAGGAATGTAAACATCCCTTGTAATAGGAATATGGCATGACAGGTCCTCTTTACAGTGAGATGTGGGGTCAATAAGACCCCGCATCTCACCTCTAAGCTGGGAAGCCTGAAAAAAAAAAAAAAAAAGATTCTGGATTTGATAGTATTGGCGAGTCGGTAGAAGCACCGGAGGGCGGCGGGAGGGGGGGGGGGGTGTCTATGGCTGGGTATTGCAGGGTATCACCGACTATGGCTGGGTATGGCTGGGTATATCAGAGTATGGCTGGGTATCTCAGAGTATGGCGTTGCAGAGTATTGCGTTGCAGAGCATTGCAGGATATTGGAGGGTGTTGCAGAGCATTGCAGAGTGTTGCACGGTATTGGCGGGTGTTGCAGAGCATTGCAGAGTGTTGCAGGGTATTGGTGGGTGTTGCAGAGCATTGCAGAGTGTTGCAGAGCATTGCAGAGTGTTGCAGGGTATTGGCGGGTGTTGCAGAGCATTGCAGGATATTGGAGGGTGTTGCAGAGCATTGCAGAGTGTTGCACGGTATTGGCGGGTGTTGCAGAGCATTGCAGAGTGTTGCAGGGTATTGGTGGGTGTTGCAGAGCATTGCAGAGTGTTGCAGAGCATTGCAGAGTGTTGCAGGGTATTGCAGAGTGTTGCAGGGTATTGCAGAGTGTTGCAGAGCATTGCAGAGTGTTGCAGGGTATTGCAGAGTAATGCAGAGTAATGCAGAGTAATGGCAGGGTATTGCAGTGTAATGCAGACTATTGCAGAGTATTGCAGGGTAATGCAGAGTAATGCAGAGTAATGCAGGGTAATGCAGGGTAATGCAGAGTAATGCAGGGTATTGCAGGGTATTGCAGAGTAATGCAGAGTAATGGCAGGGTATTGCAGAGTATTTGCAGGGAATTGAGGGGTTAATTTTCGGTGAGCAGCGATGTGGGCACTGCAGATGCAGCCCACATCGCTGCTGACACCGATCTCCTCCCCCTCCGCTGTTCCGATCGGTACAGAGAGGGGGAGGGAGGAACCGGCGTCATAACATGACGCCGGTTTGTTTACAAGTGATCACTCCGTCATTTGACGGAGCGATCACGTGGTAAACGGCCGCGACGAGCGGCCGTTTACCGTGATCCGTGATGCGCCGGGTCCTGTGGACCCGGCGGTCACGGATGCTCTCGAGTGCGTGCCCCAGGGGGCGCGCGAGAGCGGAATTCTGGGAGGACGTCATATGACGGCCTCCCACAGTTAAGAAACCGCCCTAAAGCCGTCATTCGGCTATAGGGCGGTTATTAAGTGGTTAATGGCATTATTAGTATTTGAGGGTTTGTCTTGTGTTGTGTCTTGCAGACAAGATGGATCCTTTCACAAATGAAAACTTTATGGGGCTATTCATAGAACTGTACATGGAGATGCCCTGCCTGTGGCAGTTCCACAACAAGTTTTATACTGACAGAACAAAGAGGAACGCAGCGCTGGAGAAACTGCTTGCTTTGTTGCGGATCATAGTCCCCACGGCAGACATGGCCTATCTGAATCGGAAAATTGTGGCCATAAAGATGACATATCTCAAGGAGAGAAAGAAGCACCTGGAGTACTTGAGAGCAGGAGATCCAGATGCCGTTCCCCCAGGATGGTTCACTTTGACAGGCTGCATTTTCTGGCAGACCAGGGGGTACCCAGGCCACCACTCAGGCCACCACTCTCCAGTCTTCATTCAAGGCATCCTTCACCCCCAGCTGAGGCTTCTGATGTCCAACCTGGGCCTTCCAGGCAGCACCATATGGTGGGGCCCAGCTTGAGACAGGTATGGCATTGTTGAACATATTTCTTGTGTTACATTTAATGATGTTAACTAGATGTTCTTATTGATCAGTAAGTTGAGATTTCACAAAGTGGTTTACATCTCAAGAGACAGTAGTGACCAAAAATGATTGGGACGGGAAAGAAAAATGCTGGGCTCAGAATGATAGTCTGTTCTATTTGGTAACATTCAATTAGCAAAAGCCAGGAGCACAAAATGGTGTGATTGATGATCAAAAAACTAAAACTATGTCCCCTTTTCATACACAGGATGACCTCAGTCGAGGGGAGGCTGTGGCAAGTGGCAGCCAGGAGGTTGACCATCGCCCTCCTTCTCCTGCCCCAGCTACAGGAGCCCAGCCACAGCCTGGAAGGATGCCTGGAGGGAAGTCCCAAAGGAAGACCAGAGAGTGATGGCCTGGGTTCAGTCTGGTCTGCCAGAAGATGCAGCCTCTTCAAGATCACCATCCTGGGGACAGAAATGGCATCTGAATTTCCTGCTCTCTAGGACTTCGGGACCAGACTTCTCTCCCTGAGATATGTACTCCTCAGGCCAACAATTTTTTCAATTAGAATTTGTTCATGTCTGCCCTGGGGGCCAAAGGCTGCACCAAAGTTAAGAAGTTTCTCCAGCGCTGCGTTCCTAGTTTTAGTTTCTAGCGACCAAAATAAAGGTTTTTTTAGTTTGATGAAATACTTGTGTAATGTATTTTACTTCCAAATGGCCAGTTTATTTGTGAGCAGGCAGGTACATTTCCAAAATACAAAGTGAAATAAATAACAAGGGGTACCAACACTAAACAACATCCTGTAGATTAAAAAATAAAAAACAAATATCAAAAATAGAATAATGTTGTTGTTGTAAGTTTACACACAAAAAAAAACACAAAAAAAGGAGAAATGAGCAAACTGTCTTTAAAGGAGATTTTTAGGGAATCCCCCCAAAAAGCATCCAAAAAATAAAAATAAAAATCTAAAATTGTGTAGATGTGACGCAAACTAAAATTGTATTGCTGAAATGGTTAAAAAAGAGTAATGAAATCCGTTCGGGAGAAGTGTGTGTGACTATGAGCATCAAAAGAAGTTCCTTCTTGCAGCATTGTAAAGAACAAGAGAATGCGCTTCATGAAAGAATTTTTAACATTGCAGCGTGATGAATGTGCTATATCGATTACGATCAGTAGTTTTACCTGAACGAGCGCTTCCGTGTCGGAATTTGATTGTGAGCATGCGTGGCACCTTGTCCGTCGGAGTAGGCTACACATGATCGGATTAGGTCCGACCGGCCCAGTTGGTCGGGAAATATTTCCAACATGTTGGAAAATTGGGTCGGACGGATATTCCGACGGAATCAGTCCGATGCATACAACACACAGTCGGATTATCCAACAACACGGTCCGATAGGACACATTCCGACGGATTCTCCGACCGTGTGTACAAGGGCTAAGGGTTTGAGCGCTATTTGGTTTCAGAGAACTATAATAATAGCATTTTCTCATCAGCGCTATAGTGAATACCGTTTTAGCGCTAATTAGTGCCGCAATAGTAAATGACCCCCACTGAGAATTACACCCGGCATACAGGACATGAGAAGTAGTACTGTGCAGAGTCCATACATACAGAATAAGAACAGATACCGAGAATTACACCCGACATACAGGACAAGAGAAGTAGTACTGTGCAGAGTCCATACATACAGAATAAGAACAGATACCGAGAATTACACCCGACATACAGGACAAGAGAAGTGGTACTGTGCAGAGTCTGTACACACAGAATAAGAACAGATACTGAGAATTACACCCGACATACAGGACAAGAGAAGTGGTACTGTGCAGAGTCTATACACACAGAATAAGAACAGATACTGAGAATTACACCCGACATACAGGACAAGAGAAGTAGTACTGTGCAGAGTCCATACATACAGAATAAGAACAGATACTGAGAATTACACCCGACATACAGGACAAGAGAAGTGGTACTGTGCAGAGTCCATACATACAGAATAAGAACAGATACTGAGAATTACACCCGACATACAGGACACGAAAAGTGGTACTGTGCAGAGTCCATACATACAAAATAAGAACAGATACCGAGAATTACACCCGACATACAGGACAAGAAAAGTGGTACTGTGCAGAGTCCATACATACAGAATAAGAACAGATACCGAGAATTACATCCGGCATACAGGACAAGAGAAATGGTACTGTGCAGAGTCCATACATACAGAATAAGAACAGATACCGAGAATTACACCCGACATACAGGACAAGAGAAGTAGTACTGTGCAGAGTCCATACATACAGAATAAGAACAGATACCGAGAATTACACCCGACATACAGGACAAGAGAAGTAGTACTGTGCAGAGTCCATACATACAGAATAAGAACAGATACCGAGAATTACACCCGACATACAGGACAAGAAAAGTGGTACTGTGCAGAGTCCATACATACAGAATAAGAACAGATACGAGTCCATGTTTGAGTCCATACATATAGAGGTTTACAGAGCACATGATTGTTATTCAGCCTTTCTAGGGATATTCACACTTTTAGTGTTTGTTAGATATTTGAACTACAAAAAAAAATAAATGTAATCTTTTCTAGTAACTACAGTAATGGAATGTGACCCAGCCATTACATTGTACACAGGACACATTTTTATATTTGAAATTATAAAGTGTAGTATAGTAATACAAGTGAGAATGAAAGTGAAAGCAAAATTCAGCGTTCTTTTCATTTCCTCTAAATGGTCAGATTCAGGGAAGTCGCCCCTCCCAATTCCTTGTACTATGTCTGGTAAAACCTTATTATAGGATCAGCAGAGAGGAGACCACCAAGACACTGCTGAGAGCAAACACGTGACATTGATGGAGAGGAATTTACTAAGACTGAAGCAGACAGGATTTCATTTTCAAAGTTTAACTGAGAAAGTTGAAGACAAAAGACCCCCCCCCCCCCCTCCCCCAAGTGATTAATTGAGGAGAACTAATCAATACTGGCGCAGCTGTGCATGGCAACCAATCGGCCTCTATCTTCAGCTTGTCCAGTTTATCTTTGAAAATTGTATTCAGAAGTTGTTCAAGATTTAGTAAACTCCACAATATATATTTTTTATGATCATGTAGTGCTATAATAATCCACTATATTGCTTACATATTATGTGTTTGGATGAGATGGAATCCTTCATGTGTTGAATGATGAAATTGTTCAGCGTGAAATATTTTTACAACGTGTAGAATTCCCATTTTCTATATAAATGATCTAGAAGTCTGTCCATGTGTTGTCGGGTACACAGCTCATACAATCACTTTGGAAAACAAATATGAAGTGTATCAGAGATATAAAAAAAGTACTGTATTTATCGGTGTATAACACGCACCCCAAGTATAGGAGGGAATTTAAATGAAAAAAACTTTTAGGAGGGAAGTTTAAGGGAAAAAAAAAAAAACTTACATTTAAATGCCCATCAATGCAGCCTTGTCAGTCATTTGCGGCCTTGTCTGTGGATTTGCCATTTAAAAATTGCGCTGCCGAGATACAGAGCGGATGTCCTGTGTATCTCGGCGGTGCTCCGTAATTCTCGGTGGCTTTCGGGTATTTTCGGCCGCACTTGGCCGTTCTCGGCTATTTTCGGCCACACATGGCCGTTCTCTACTATTTTTGGCCGTTCTCGGCTATTTTCGGCCACATTCGGCCGTTCTCGGCGGCTTTCAGCTTTCCGATTCAGTGAATAGGATAAAAGATATGTTTCAGAAAAAAAGCTAAGTGGCTAAATTCGGATGGAAGATCCCAACAGCTGGACAAAGCAATCACAGAGATGATGGTTACGGATAACCAGCCATTTACAATGGTATCTGACTCTGGGTTTCAGCGGTTGATGTCCATAGACGAGCCAAGGTACCCACTGAAGAGTGAAAAGTATTATTGAACTGAAATGCTGGGAAAAATTCACCAAAAGGTAGTTGAGAAAGTAAAGGCAATGCTGCAACTCACTCTCGTTCACGACTGACTGCTGCTCGGGACCAACACAGTCACTAATGACCCTTACATGCCACTTCAATGACAACAGATGGACAAAAAGGCAATCAGCGTAGAATACAAAGGTACAAGGATTCCACACTGGGGAGTACATTAGAGAAATGTTTCCAGGCATGCTTCAAGAGTAAAAGGGAATAAACAAAGATCGAGTGATGCTTGTGCTTCGTGGTAGCGGTGCAAACATGGTGAAAGGAATCAGGCTTGCTGAAGTGCCAGACCTCAGTTGCATGGCACACACCCTGCAACTTGTGGTAAATGATGGTCTGTCAAGCCAGAGAGCATTGATAGTTATAATTGGCATGCTGAAGAGTAGTGATGGCCGAACGGTTCACCCGGCGGTCGTTTCGCGGCGAATTTCAGCTGTTCGCGATTCGCCCGATCGGCGGACTATTGCCGCTGTCGCCCGGCGGACTTCCATGTTTACTGTGTAAAAGAACTTTGACCTATGATGACACATCCATCATGGGGTACAGGACAGCCAACTGAGACATTACAGCACATGGACACTTGGACATTCCCCCTAACTTATAAATACACCCGATCCGGCGGCCATTTTACATTCTTTCTTCTGTCACTATAGGGAGAGGTTGCTGTGTGGAGCAGGGAGAGATTGCAGTGACCCAAATCGCTAGCTATTTGGTACACAAAAGTTCTTTTCAGGACTGGTATAGGTGTTAGGTGTAGTTCAGGATATAGGTTTGAGGCAGTGCTGTGCTAGTGATTGTTGCAGCAGCCTGAGTGACTTTTGTCAGTTTAGAGAAAGGGACAGAACGGTGTGTGCTGCAGGGAGAGTCAGTTTAATCATCAGCTGTTACTATCAGGTCCACAAAAGTGCTATTCCAGTAACCAGTTATTGTTCCAGCAGCCTCTGTTTTGTCAATTTATATAGGGACAGGCAGGAAGCTGTGTGTGAGGCAGTGAGGGTCAGTTTAATCAGTAGCTGTTACTATATTAGGTCCACAAAGGTTCTTTTCAGGACTGGTATCAGTGATATGGTAATAGGCTTGTACACGTATAATATTCTTTCTTCCAAATATAGAAAGAATATTATACTTGACTGCTGCCCTTCTGCTGCAGTCTGCTAATCAGTCACAACCTACTTGTTCCACAAAGGTCCTTATAAGGACTGGTAAGGTCTAGGGTGCTACAGTACATAGGGTTGAGTGAGGTACAGTCTGCTATTCTATAAGGACTGGTATAGGTGCACAATACATAGGGTTGAGGTGCACTACTGCTGACCGCTGCCCTATACTGCAGCAGTCCTTCATCAGTATAGGGACTGACGTACAGTCTGCTAATCACAACCTACTTGTTCCACAAAGGTCCTTATAAGGACTGGTAAGGTATAGGGTACTACAGTACATAGGGTTGAGTGAGGTACAGTCTGCTATTCTATAAGGACTGGTATAGGTCCACAATATATAGGGTTGAGGTGCACTACTGCTGACTGCTGCCCTATTCTGCAGCAGTCCTTTATCAGTATAGGGACTGAGGTACAGTCTGCTAATCACAACCCACTAGTTTCACAAAGGTCCTTAAGGACTGGTACAGGTGTACTATTTGGTGTGCAGTATATAGTTGTGTAATACACGTATAAAATACTTGCACATACTTGACTTCCTCCTGGGGCTGCTTATTATGAGGGGCTCCCACCATCCCTGTGCTATGCTGACTTCCTCCTGGGGCTGCTTAAGGTGCAGGTGTCAGTGCTGTATATCACGGTGCTGGTGTGAGTGCTTTATGTCACGCTGCTGATGTCAGTGCTCTCCATCACAGTGCTGTTGTAAGATGACTCTATCACGGTGCAGGTGTCTTTGCTGTATGTCACGCTGCTGATGTCAGTGCTCTCTATCACGGTGCTGCTGTCAGATCACTCTATCACGGTGCAGATGTCATTGCTGTATGTCACGCTGCTAGTGATCATCTCCTGCACCCTCTTCTTTGCCTACCCTGGTCCCTGACCTTCCCTCTCCTCCATTGCCTTCACGCTCTCCACAGTCCTGAATTGTCAGAACAATTTCCCATATAAAAAAAGAATGCTTGTAGTTGTCGATCCCAGATTCACCTCATACATGTGTTATGTCATTGGCCATGTGGTGGGACTATGTTTGCACAGCTATTAATTATTTTGTGGCTGCAAATTTGACCTGTAGGTTTGCGAAGTTCGTCTCCCATTGAAGTCAATGGGGCCCGCCGCGAACGTTCGGTTTCGCAAACGTTCGGCCGCGTTCGCGGTCTGCGTTCGCGAAACGTCCCATCGGAAGTTCGTCCATCACTACCAATCACTGCCTTCAGGATTTCAAAGGGTGCAAATTTTGGATTTCACTCCTCACTACCTATCACAGTTTCGAAGGCCATAAAATGCCATAATAGCACAAAACGCCCCCAAATGACCCCATTTTGGAAATTAGACACCCCAAGCTATTTACTGAGAGGCATGTTGAGTCCATGAAATATTTTATATTTTGCCACAAGTTGCAGGAATATTACAATTTTTTTTTGCACAAAGTTGTCACTAAATGATATATTGCTCACACATGCTATGGGCATAAGTGAAATTATACCCCAAAATAAATTCTGCTGCTTCTCCTGAGTATGAGGATACCACATGTGGTGGACTTTTTGGGAGCCTAGCTGCGTACGGGACCCCGAAAACCAAGCACTGCCTTCAGGATTTAAATATAAAACGCTACCAAAAAAAACTGTTAGCGATCGCAGGGATCAGGCCTGACTCTGCAAACGCTGCAGTTATGTGTTTAGTGTTTTGTAAGTGACAGTGATCGATCGATACTGCACTTGGGTGGGCTGGGCGGAGGGGCAAAACGCAGGTGCTAGTAGGTATCTGGGCTTATCCTGCTAACCATGCGTTTTTTGGAACCCTAAACTGCTGGGGACGCTAGTATAGATCTGATCAGATCAGATATTGATCTGTTCAGATTCTATACCACTACAGGAGGTTTATGCTTTGCACGTGGGTGTTAGCGGTACTGGCACTAACCTAGCGCTGTCTGGGGCGACGCAGACCCTGACCCTAAAACTTAATTGATATCACCCGCCGGGTGATCAGGGGGTTAAACCTTTATTGGGTAATAAATGGCAGGTGCCCTGATGCTATAAAAAGCAAACTAACTAACCAGCATCACCCGTAACACTTATACGTGATCACTGGTGAAAGGGTTAACTAGGGGCTATCAGGGGGTTAAAACCTTTATTAGGTAGTATATGGGGGTCCCGGACGCTATATAAAAACCTGACGGGGAACCTAAATAACTAACTGGCTAACCAGAGTCACCAGTGACACTTATATGGTGATCGCTGGTTAAAGGGTTAACTCTAGGGGCAATCAGGGGGTTAAAATCTTTATTAGGTAGTATATGGGGGTACCTAACACTATAAAAACTTGGCGGTGAACCTAAAAAATAACTAGCTACCTAGCAGCACCAGTGACACTAATGCAGCGATCAGAAAAACTATCGCTTAGTGACACTGGCAAAAGGGGGTGAAAGGGTTACCTGGGGGCAATCAGGGGGTTAAAACCTTTATTAGGTAGTATATGGAGGTCCTGGACACTTTATAAAAACCTGACGGGGAACCTAAATAACTAAATAACTAACTGGCTATCCAGCATCACCAGTGACACTTATACAGGGATCACTGGTGAAAGGGTTAACTCTAGGGGCAATCAGGGGGTTAAAACCTTTATTGGGTAGTATATGGGGGTACATAATGCTATAAAAACCTGGCGGTGAACCTAAAAAATAACTAGGTACCTAGCGGCACCAGTGACACTAATGCAGCGATCAGAAAAACGATCGCTTAGTAACACTGGCAAAAGGGGGTGAAAGGGTTAACTAGGGGCAATCAGGGGGTTAAACCTTTATAGGGGGGTAGGGGGCTACCCTGGACCTAACACTAACTGCCCTGACACTTTTTACTGTCAGAACTGATACTAAATGCAGTGATCAGTAAATAAATGATCACTGCAATCAGTGACACTGTGACTGGGAGGGGGGAGGGGGGGGATCAGGGGGCGATCAGGG